>NW_026047130.1:5000-1205000 GCF_023864275.1 Schistocerca cancellata | reverse complement strand
TCGTCCGATTCGAAAATCTCTGACTCACAGCACAACGGCCATAAGGTGCCCGAGGCAGCAATACACGCATGGAGACAAGTCTGCTGGAGGACGATATATTGAATCGGGACGCAATTTGAGTGTTCCAACGTCATTAGGAGGCCCTGAACGTTACAATTCACTATCAGTTCTTCGTCCGATTCGAAAATCTTTGACACACAGCAGGCCTGCCATGAGGTGCCCGAGGCAGCAATAGACCCATGGAGACAAGTCTGCTGGAGGACGATGTATTGAATCGGGACGCAATTTGAGTGATCCATCGTCATTAGGTGGCCCTGAACGTTACAATTCACTATCCGTTTTTCATCCCATTCTAGAATCTAGACTCACAGCAGAACGGCCATAAGGTGCCCGAGGCACCAATAGTCCCATGGAGTCATGTCGGCTAGTGGACGATATACTGAATCGGGACGCAATTTGTGTGGTCCATCGTCATTAGGTGGCCCTGAGTGTTACAAATCACTATCAGTTTTTCGGCCGATTCGAAAATCTTTGACCCACAGCAGAACGGCCCTAAGGTGCCCGAGGCAGCAATCGACCCATGGAGACAAGTCTGCTGGAGGACGATGTATTGAATCGGGACGCAATTTGACTGATCCATCGTCATTAGGAGGCCCTGAACGTTACAATTCACTATCAGTTTTTCGTCCGATTCGAAAATCTTTGAGTCACAGCAGGCCTGCCATAAGGTGCCCGAGGCAGCAATAGACCCATGGAGACAAGTCTGCTGGAGGACGATGTATTGAATCGGGACGCAATTTGAGTGATCCATCGTCATTAGGTGGCCCTGAACGTTACAATTCACTATCAGTTTTTCATCCCATTCTGTAATCTAGACTCACAGCAGAACGGCCATAAGGTGCCCGAGGCACCAATAGTCCCATGGAGTCAAGTCGGCTAGTGGACGATGTACTGAATCGGGACGCAATTTGTGTGGTCCATCGTCATTAGGTGGCCCTGAATGTTACAAATCACTATCAGTTTTTCATCCGATTCGAAAATCTTTGACTCACAGCAGAACGGCCATAAGGTGCCCGAGGCAGCAATCGACCCATGAAGTCAAGTCTGCTGGAGGACGATGTATTGAATCAGGACGCAATTTGAGTGATCCATCGTTATTAGGTGGCCCTGAACGTTACAATTCACTATCAGTTTTTCGTCCCATTCGATAATCTAGACTCACAGCAGAACGGCCATAAGGTGCCCCAGGCAGCAATAGACCCATGGAGACAAGTCGGCTGGGGACGATGTATTGAATCGGGACGCAATTTGAGTGATCCATCGTCATTAGGTGGCCCTGAACGTTACAATTCACTATTAGTTTTTCGTCCCATTCGATAATCTAGATTCACAGCAGAACGGCCATAAGTTGCCCGAGGCAGGATTAGACCCATGGAGTCAACTCGGCTGGAGGACGATGAATTGAATCGGGCCGCAATTTGCGTGGTCCATCGTCATTAGGTGACCCTGAATGTTACAATTCACTATCAGTTTTTCGTCCGATTCGAAAATCTTTGACTCACAGCAGAACGGCCATTAGGTGCCCGATGCAGCAATCGACCCATGGACACAAGTCTCCTGGAGGACGATGTATTGAATCGGGACGCAATTTGAGTGATCCATCGTCATTAGGAGGCCCTGAACGTTACAATTCACTATCAGTTTTTCGTCCGATTCGAAAATCTCTGACTCACAGCACAACGGCCATAAGGTGCCCGAGGCAGCAATACACGCATGGAGACAAGTCTGCTGGAGGACGATATATTGAATCGGGACGCAATTTGAGTGTTCCAACGTCATTAGGAGGCCCTGAACGTTACAATTCACTATCAGTTCTTCGTCCGATTCGAAAATCTTTGACTCACAGCAGGCCTGCCATGAGGTGCCCGAGGCAGCAATAGACCCATGGAGACAAGTCTGCTGGAGGACGATGTATTGAATCGGGACGCAATTTGAGTGATCCATCGTCATTAGGTGGCCCTGAACGTTACAATTCACTATCCGTTTTTCATCCCATTCTAGAATCTAGACTCACAGCAGAACGGCCATAAGGTGCCCGAGGCACCAATAGTCCCATGGAGTCATGTCGGCTAGTGGACGATGTACTGAATCGGGACGCGATTTGTGTGGTCCATCGTCATTAGGTGGCCCTGAGTGTTACAAATCACTATCAGTTTTTCGTCCGATTCGAAAATCTTTGACCCACAGCAGAACGGCCCTAAGGTGCCCGAGGCAGCAATCGACCCATGGAGACAAGTCTGCTGGAGGACGATGTATTGAATCGGGACGCAATTTGACTGATCCATCGTCATTAGGAGGCCCTGAACGTTACAATTCACTATCAGTTTTTCGTCCCATTCGATAATCTAGACTCACAGCAGAACGGCCATAAGGTGCCCGAGGCAGCAATAGACCCATGGAGTCAAGTCGGCTGGAGGACGATGTATTGAATCGGGACGCAATTTGAGTGATCCATCGTCATTAGGTGGCCCTGAACGTTACAATTCACTATCAGTTTTTCGTCCGATTCGAAAATCTTTGACTCACAGCAGAACGGCCATAAGGTGCCCGAGGCAGCAATAGACGCATGGAGACAAGTCTGCTGGAGCACGATGTATTGAATCGGGACGCAATTTGAGTGATCCATCGTCATTAGGTGGCCCTGAACGTTACAATTCACTATCAGTTTTTCATCCCATTCTGTAATCTAGACTCACAGCAGAACGGCCATAAGGTGCCCGAGGCACCAATAGTCCCATGGAGTCAAGTCGGCTAGTGGACGATGTACTGAATCGGGACGCAATTTGTGTGGTCCATCGTCATTAGGTGGCCCTGAATGTTACAAATCACTATCAGTTTTTCATCCGATTCGAAAATCTTTGACTCACAGCAGAACGGCCATAAGGTGCCCGAGGCAGCAATCGACCCATGAAGTCAAGTCTGCTGGAGGACGATGTATTGAATCAGGACGCAATTTGAGTGATCCATCGTTATTAGGTGGCCCTGAACGTTACAATTCACTATCAGTTTTTCGTCCCATTCGATAATCTAGACTCACAGCAGAACGGCCATAAGGTGCCCCAGGCAGCAATAGACCCATGGAGACAAGTCGGCTGGGGACGATGTATTGAATCGGGACGCAATTTGAGTGATCCATCGTCATTAGGTGGCCCTGAACGTTACAATTCACTATTAGTTTTTCGTCCCATTCGATAATCTAGATTCACAGCAGAACGGCCATAAGTTGCCCGAGGCAGGATTAGACCCATGGAGTCAACTCGGCTGGAGGACGATGAATTGAATCGGGCCGCAATTTGCGTGGTCCATCGTCATTAGGTGACCCTGAATGTTACAATTCACTATCAGTTTTTCGTCCGATTCGAAAATCTTTGACTCACAGCAGAACGGCCATTAGGTGCCCGATGCAGCAATCGACCCATGGACACAAGTCTCCTGGAGGACGATGTATTGAATCGGGACGCAATTTGAGTGATCCATCGTCATTAGGAGGCCCTGAACGTTACAATTCACTATCAGTTTTTCGTCCCATTCGATAATCTAGAGTCACAGCAGAACGGCCATAAGGTGCCCGAGGCAGCAATAGACCCATGGAGTCAAGTCGGCTGGAGGACGATGTATTGAATCGGGACGCAATTTGAGTGATCCATCGTCATTAGGAGGCCCTGAACGTTACAATTCACTATCAGTTTTTCGTCCGATTCGAAAATCTCTGACTCACAGCACAACGGCCATAAGGTGCCCGAGGCAGCAATACACGCATGGAGACAAGTCTGCTGGAGGACGATATATTGAATCGGGACGCAATTTGAGTGTTCCAACGTCATTAGGAGGCCCTGAACGTTACAATTCACTATCAGTTCTTCGTCCGATTCGAAAATCTTTGACTCACAGCAGGCCTGCCATGAGGTGCCCGAGGCAGCAATAGACCCATGGAGACAAGTCTGCTGGAGGACGATGTATTGAATCGGGACGCAATTTGAGTGATCCATCGTCATTAGGTGGCCCTGAACGTTACAATTCACTATCCGTTTTTCATCCCATTCTAGAATCTAGACTCACAGCAGAACGGCCATAAGGTGCCCGAGGCACCAATAGTCCCATGGAGTCATGTCGGCTAGTGGACGATATACTGAATCGGGACGCAATTTGTGTGGTCCATCGTCATTAGGTGGCCCTGAGTGTTACAAATCACTATCAGTTTTTCGGCCGATTCGAAAATCTTTGACCCACAGCAGAACGGCCCTAAGGTGCCCGAGGCAGCAATCGACCCATGGAGACAAGTCTGCTGGAGGACGATGTATTGAATCGGGACGCAATTTGACTGATCCATCGTCATTAGGAGGCCCTGAACGTTACAATTCACTATCAGTTTTTCGTCCGATTCGAAAATCTTTGAGTCACAGCAGGCCTGCCATAAGGTGCCCGAGGCAGCAATAGACCCATGGAGACAAGTCTGCTGGAGGACGATGTATTGAATCGGGACGCAATTTGAGTGATCCATCGTCATTAGGTGGCCCTGAACGTTACAATTCACTATCAGTTTTTCATCCCATTCTGTAATCTAGACTCACAGCAGAACGGCCATAAGGTGCCCGAGGCACCAATAGTCCCATGGAGTCAAGTCGGCTAGTGGACGATGTACTGAATCGGGACGCAATTTGTGTGGTCCATCGTCATTAGGTGGCCCTGAATGTTACAAATCACTATCAGTTTTTCATCCGATTCGAAAATCTTTGACTCACAGCAGAACGGCCATAAGGTGCCCGAGGCAGCAATCGACCCATGAAGTCAAGTCTGCTGGAGGACGATGTATTGAATCAGGACGCAATTTGAGTGATCCATCGTTATTAGGTGGCCCTGAACGTTACAATTCACTATCAGTTTTTCGTCCCATTCGATAATCTAGACTCACAGCAGAACGGTCATAAGGTGCCCCAGGCAGCAATAGACCCATGGAGACAAGTCGGCTGGGGACGATGTATTGAATCGGGACGCAATTTGAGTGATCCATCGTCATTAGGTGGCCCTGAACGTTACAATTCACTATTAGTTTTTCGTCCCATTCGATAATCTAGATTCACAGCAGAACGGCCATAAGTTGCCCGAGGCAGGATTAGACCCATGGAGTCAACTCGGCTGGAGGACGATGAATTGAATCGGGCCGCAATTTGCGTGGTCCATCGTCATTAGGTGACCCTGAATGTTACAATTCACTATCAGTTTTTCGTCCGATTCGAAAATCTTTGACTCACAGCAGAACGGCCATTAGGTGCCCGATGCAGCAATCGACCCATGGACACAAGTCTCCTGGAGGACGATGTATTGAATCGGGACGCAATTTGAGTGATCCATCGTCATTAGGAGGCCCTGAACGTTACAATTCACTATCAGTTTTTCGTCCGATTCGAAAATCTCTGACTCACAGCACAACGGCCATAAGGTGCCCGAGGCAGCAATACACGCATGGAGACAAGTCTGCTGGAGGACGATATATTGAATCGGGACGCAATTTGAGTGTTCCAACGTCATTAGGAGGCCCTGAACGTTACAATTCACTATCAGTTCTTCGTCCGATTCGAAAATCTTTGACTCACAGCAGGCCTGCCATGAGGTGCCCGAGGCAGCAATAGACCCATGGAGACAAGTCTGCTGGAGGACGATGTATTGAATCGGGACGCAATTTGAGTGATCCATCGTCATTAGGTGGCCCTGAACGTTACAATTCACTATCCGTTTTTCATCCCATTCTAGAATCTAGACTCACAGCAGAACGGCCATAAGGTGCCCGAGGCACCAATAGTCCCATGGAGTCATGTCGGCTAGTGGACGATGTACTGAATCGGGACGCAATTTGTGTGGTCCATCGTCATTAGGTGGCCCTGAGTGTTACAAATCACTATCAGTTTTTCGTCCGATTCGAAAATCTTTGACCCACAGCAGAACGGCCCTAAGGTGCCCGAGGCAGCAATCGACCCATGGAGACAAGTCGGCTGGAGGACGATGTATTGAATCGGGACGCAATTTGACTGATCCATCGTCATTAGGAGGCCCTGAACGTTACAATTCACTATCAGTTTTTCGTCCCATTCGATAATCTAGACTCACAGCAGAACGGCCATAAGGTGCCCGAGGCAGCAATAGACCCATGGAGTCAAGTCGGCTGGAGGACGATGTATTGAATCGGGACGCAATTTGAGTGATCCATCGTCATTAGGTGGCCCTGAACGTTACAATTCACTATCAGTTTTTCGTCCGATTCGAAAATCTTTGACTCACAGCAGAACGGCCATAAGGTGCCCGAGGCAGCAATAGACGCATGGAGACAAGTCTGCTGGAGCACGATGTATTGAATCGGGACGCAATTTGAGTGTTCCATCGTCATTAGGAGGCCCTGAACGTTACAATTCACTATCAGTTTTTCGTCCGATTCGAAAATCTTTGAGTCACAGCAGGCCTGCCATAAGGTGCCCGAGGCAGCAATAGACCCATGGAGACAAGTCTGCTGGAGGACGATGTATTGAATCGGGACGCAATTTGAGTGATCCATCGTCATTAGGTGGCCCTGAACGTTACAATTCACTATCAGTTTTTCATCCCATTCTGTAATCTAGACTCACAGCAGAACGGCCATAAGGTGCCCGAGGCACCAATAGTCCCATGGAGTCAAGTCGGCTAGTGGACGATGTACTGAATCGGGACGCAATTTGTGTGGTCCATCGTCATTAGGTGGCCCTGAATGTTACAAATCACTATCAGTTTTTCATCCGATTCGAAAATCTTTGACTCACAGCAGAACGGCCATAAGGTGCCCGAGGCAGCAATCGACCCATGAAGTCAAGTCTGTGGAGGACGATGTATTGAATCAGGACGCAATTTGAGTGATCCATCGTTATTAGGTGGCCCTGAACGTTACAATTCACTATCAGTTTTTCGTCCCATTCGATAATCTAGACTCACAGCAGAACGGCCATAAGGTGCCCCAGGCAGCAATAGACCCATGGAGACAAGTCGGCTGGGGACGATGTATTGAATCGGGACGCAATTTGAGTGATCCATCGTCATTAGGTGGCCCTGAACGTTACAATTCACTATTAGTTTTTCGTCCCATTCGATAATCTAGATTCACAGCAGAACGGCCATAAGTTGCCCGAGGCAGGATTAGACCCATGGAGTCAACTCGGCTGGAGGACGATGAATTGAATCGGGCCGCAATTTGCGTGGTCCATCGTCATTAGGTGACCCTGAATGTTACAATTCACTATCAGTTTTTCGTCCGATTCGAAAATCTTTGACTCACAGCAGAACGGCCATTAGGTGCCCGATGCAGCAATCGACCCATGGACACAAGTCTCCTGGAGGACGATGTATTGAATCGGGACGCAATTTGAGTGATCCATCGTCATTAGGAGGCCCTGAACGTTACAATTCACTATCAGTTTTTCATCCCATTCGATAATCTAGAGTCACAGCAGAACGGCCATAAGGTGCCCGAGGCAGCAATAGACCCATGGAGTCAAGTCGGCTGGAGGACGATGTATTGAATCGGGACGCAATTTGAGTGATCCATCGTCATTAGGAGGCCCTGAACGTTACAATTCACTATCAGTTTTTCGTCCGATTCGAAAATCTCTGACTCACAGCACAACGGCCATAAGGTGCCCGAGGCAGCAATACACGCATGGAGACAAGTCTGCTGGAGGACGATATATTGAATCGGGACGCAATTTGAGTGTTCCAACGTCATTAGGAGGCCCTGAACGTTACAATTCACTATCAGTTCTTCGTCCGATTCGAAAATCTTTGACTCACAGCAGGCCTGCCATGAGGTGCCCGAGGCAGCAATAGACCCATGGAGACAAGTCTGCTGGAGGACGATGTATTGAATCGGGACGCAATTTGAGTGATCCATCGTCATTAGGTGGCCCTGAACGTTACAATTCACTATCCGTTTTTCATCCCATTCTAGAATCTAGACTCACAGCAGAACGGCCATAAGGTGCCCGAGGCACCAATAGTCCCATGGAGTCATGTCGGCTAGTGGACGATGTACTGAATCGGGACGCAATTTGTGTGGTCCATCGTCATTAGGTGGCCCTGAGTGTTACAAATCACTATCAGTTTTTCGTCCGATTCGAAAATCTTTGACCCACAGCAGAACGGCCCTAAGGTGCCCGAGGCAGCAATCGACCCATGGAGACAAGTCTGCTGGAGGACGATGTATTGAATCGGGACGCAATTTGACTGATCCATCGTCATTAGGAGGCCCTGAACGTTACAATTCACTATCAGTTTTTCGTCCCATTCGATAATCTAGACTCACAGCAGAACGGACATAAGGTGCCCGAGGCAGCAATAGACCCATGGAGTCAAGTCGGCTGGAGGACGATGTATTGAATCGGGACGCAATTTGAGTGATCCATCGTCATTAGGTGGCCCTGAACGTTACAATTCACTATCAGTTTTTCGTCCGATTCGAAAATCTTTGAATCACAGCAGAACGGCCATAAGGTGCCCGAGGCAGCAATAGACGCATGGAGACAAGTCTGCTGGAGCACGATGTATTGAATCGGGACGCAATTTGAGTGTTCCATCGTCATTAGGAGGCCCTGAACGTTACAATTCACTATCAGTTTTTCGTCCGATTCGAAAATCTTTGAGTCACAGCAGGCCTGCCATAAGGTGCCCGAGGCAGCAATAGACCCATGGAGACAAGTCTGCTGGAGGACGATGTATTGAATCGGGACGCAATTTGAGTGATCCATCGTCATTAGGTGGCCCTGAACGTTACAATTCACTATCAGTTTTTCATCCCATTCTGTAATCTAGACTCACAGCAGAACGGCCATAAGGTGCCCGAGGCAGCAATAGACCCATGGAGTCAAGTCGGCTGGAGGACAATGTATTGAATCGGGACGCAATTTGAGTGATCCATCGTCAATAGGAGGCCCTGAACGATACAATTCACTATCAGTTTTTCGTCCCATTCGATAATCTAGACTCACAGCAGAACGGCCATAAGGTGCCCGAGGCAGCAATCGACCCATGGAGACAAGTCGGCTGGAGGACGATGTATTGAATCGGGACGCAATTTGAGTTATCCATCGTCATTAGGTGGCCCTGAACGTTACAATTCACTATCAGTTTTTCGTCCCATTCGATAATATAGACTCACAGCAGAACGGCCATAAGGTGCCCGAGGCAACAATAGACCCATGGAGACAAGTCTGCTGGAGGACGATGTATTGAATCGGGACACAATTTGAGTGATCCATCGTCATTAGGAGGCCCTGAACGTTACAATTCACTATCAGTTTTTCGTCCCATTCGATAATCTAGACTCACAGCAGAACGGCCATAAGGTGCCCGAGGCAGCAATAGACCCATGGAGTCAAGTCGGCTGGAGGACGATGTATTGAATCGGGACGCAATTTGAGTGATCCATCGTCATTAGGTGGCCCTGAACGTTACAATTCACTATCAGTTTTTCGTCCGATTCGAAAATCTTTGACTCACAGCAGAACGGCCATAAGGTGTCCGAGGCAGCAATAGACCCATGAAAACAAGTCTGCTGGAGGACGATGTATTGAATCAGGACGCAATTTGAGTGATCCATCGTTATTAGGTGGCCCTGAACGTTACAATTCACTATCAGTTTTTCGTCCCATTCGATAATCTAGACTCACAGCAGAACGGCCATAAGGTGCCCGAGGCAGCAATAGACCCATGGAGACAAGTCGGCTGGGGACGATGTATTGAATCGGGACGCAATTTGAGTGATCCATCGTCATTAGGAGGCCCTGAACGTTACAATTCACTAACAGTTTTTCGTCCCATTCGATAATCTAGACTCACAGCAGAACGGCCATAAGGTGCCCGAGGCAGCAATAGACCCATGGAGTCAAGTCGGCTGGAGGACGATGTATTGAATCGGGACGCAATTTGAGTGATCCATCGTCATTAGGTGGCCCTGAACGTTACAATTCACTATCAGTTTTTCGTCCGATTCGAAAATCTTTGACTCACAGCAGAACGGCCATAAGGTGTCCGAGGCAGCAATAGACCCATGAAGTCAAGTCTGCTGGAGGACGATGTATTGAATCAGGACGCAATTTGAGTGATCCATCGTTATTAGGTGGCCCTGAACGTTACAATTCAGTATCAGTTTTTCGTCCCATTCGATAATCTAGACTCACAGCAGAACGGCCATAAGGTGCCCGAGGCACCAATAGTCCCATGGAGTCATGTCGGCTAGTGGACGATGTACTGAATCGGGACGCAATTTGTGTGGTCCATCGTCATTAGGTGGCCCTGAGTGTTACAAATCACTAACAGTTTTTCGTCCGATTCGAAAATCTTTGACCCACAGCAGAACGGCCCTAAGGTGCCCGAGGCAGCAATCGACCCATGGAGACAAGTCTGCTGGAGGACGATGTATTGAATCGGGACGCAATTTGACTGATCCATCGTCATTAGGAGGCCCTGAACGTTACAATTCACTATCAGTTTTTCGTCCCATTCGATAATCTAGACTCACAGCAGAACGGCCATAAGGTGCCCGAGGCAGCAATAGACCCATGGAGTCAAGTCGGCTGGAGGACGATGTATTGAATCGGGACGCAATTTGAGTGATCCATCGTCATTAGGTGGCCCTGAACGTTACAATTCACTATCAGTTTTTCGTCCGATTCGAAAATCTTTGACCCACAGCAGAACGGCCATAAGGTGCCCGAGGCAGCAATAGACGCATGGAGACAAGTCTGCTGGAGCACGATGTATTGAATCGGGACGCAATTTGAGTGTTCCATCGTCATTAGGAGGCCCTGAACGTTACAATTCACTATCAGTTTTTCGTCCGATTCGAAAATCTTTGAGTCACAGCAGGCCTGCCATAAGGTGCCCGAGGCAGCAATAGACCCATGGAGACAAGTCTGCTGGAGGACGATGTATTGAATCGGGACGCAATTTGAGTGATCCATCGTCATTAGGTGGCCCTGAACGTTACAATTCACTATCAGTTTTTCATCCCATTCTGTAATCTAGACTCACAGCAGAACGGCCATAAGGTGCCCGAGGCACCAATAGTCCCATGGAGTCAAGTCGGCTAGTGGACGATGTACTGAATCGGGACGCAATTTGTGTGGTCCATCGTCATTAGGTGGCCCTGAATGTTACAAATTACTATCAGTTTTTCATCCGATTCGAAAATCTTTGACTCACAGCAGAACGGCCATAAGGTGCCCGAGGCAGCAATCGACCCATGAAGTCAAGTCTGCTGGAGGACGATGTATTGAATCAGGACGCAATTTGAGTGATCCATCGTTATTAGGTGGCCCTGAACGTTACAATTCACTATCAGTTTTTCATCCCATTCTGTAATCTAGACTCACAGCAGAACGGCCATAAGGTGCCCGAGGCACCAATAGTCCCATGGAGTCAAGTCGGCTAGTGGACGATGTACTGAATCGGGACGCAATTTGTGTGGTCCATCGTCATTAGGTGGCCCTGAATGTTACAAATCACTATCAGTTTTTCATCCGATTCGAAAATCTTTGACTCACAGCAGAACGGCCATAAGGTGCCCGAGGCAGCAATCGACCCATGAAGTCAAGTCTGCTGGAGGACGATGTATTGAATCAGGACGCAATTTGAGTGATCCATCGTTATTAGGTGGCCCTGAACGTTACAATTCACTATCAGTTTTTCGTCCCATTCGATAATCTAGACTCACAGCAGAACGGTCATAAGGTGCCCCAGGCAGCAATAGACCCATGGAGACAAGTCGGCTGGGGACGATGTATTGAATCGGGACGCAATTTGAGTGATCCATCGTCATTAGGTGGCCCTGAACGTTACAATTCACTATTAGTTTTTCGTCCCATTCGATAATCTAGATTCACAGCAGAACGGCCATAAGTTGCCCGAGGCAGGATTAGACCCATGGAGTCAACTCGGCTGGAGGACGATGAATTGAATCGGGCCGCAATTTGCGTGGTCCATCGTCATTAGGTGACCCTGAATGTTACAATTCACTATCAGTTTTTCGTCCGATTCGAAAATCTTTGACTCACAGCAGAACGGCCATTAGGTGCCCGATGCAGCAATCGACCCATGGACACAAGTCTCCTGGAGGACGATGTATTGAATCGGGACGCAATTTGAGTGATCCATCGTCATTAGGAGGCCCTGAACGTTACAATTCACTATCAGTTTTTCGTCCGATTCGAAAATCTCTGACTCACAGCACAACGGCCATAAGGTGCCCGAGGCAGCAATACACGCATGGAGACAAGTCTGCTGGAGGACGATATATTGAATCGGGACGCAATTTGAGTGTTCCAACGTCATTAGGAGGCCCTGAACGTTACAATTCACTATCAGTTCTTCGTCCGATTCGAAAATCTTTGACTCACAGCAGGCCTGCCATGAGGTGCCCGAGGCAGCAATAGACCCATGGAGACAAGTCTGCTGGAGGACGATGTATTGAATCGGGACGCAATTTGAGTGATCCATCGTCATTAGGTGGCCCTGAACGTTACAATTCACTATCCGTTTTTCATCCCATTCTAGAATCTAGACTCACAGCAGAACGGCCATAAGGTGCCCGAGGCACCAATAGTCCCATGGAGTCATGTCGGCTAGTGGACGATGTACTGAATCGGGACGCAATTCGTGTGGTCCATCGTCATTAGGTGGCCCTGAGTGTTACAAATCACTATCAGTTTTTCGTCCGATTCGAAAATCTTTGACCCACAGCAGAACGGCCCTAAGGTGCCCGAGGCAGCAATCGACCCATGGAGACAAGTCGGCTGGAGGACGATGTATTGAATCGGGACGCAATTTGACTGATCCATCGTCATTAGGAGGCCCTGAACGTTACAATTCACTATCAGTTTTTCGTCCCATTCGATAATCTAGACTCACAGCAGAACGGCCATAAGGTGCCCGAGGCAGCAATAGACCCATGGAGTCAAGTCGGCTGGAGGACGATGTATTGAATCGGGACGCAATTTGAGTGATCCATCGTCATTAGGTGGCCCTGAACGTTACAATTCACTATCAGTTTTTCGTCCGATTCGAAAATCTTTGACTCACAGCAGAACGGCCATAAGGTGCCCGAGGCAGCAATAGACGCATGGAGACAAGTCTGCTGGAGCACGATGTATTGAATCGGGACGCAATTTGAGTGTTCCATCGTCATTAGGAGGCCCTGAACGTTACAATTCACTATCAGTTTTTCGTCCGATTCGAAAATCTTTGAGTCACAGCAGGCCTGCCATAAGGTGCCCGAGGCAGCAATAGACCCATGGAGACAAGTCTGCTGGAGGACGATGTATTGAATCGGGACGCAATTTGAGTGATCCATCGTCATTAGGTGGCCCTGAACGTTACAATTCACTATCAGTTTTTCATCCCATTCTGTAATCTAGACTCACAGCAGAACGGCCATAAGGTGCCCGAGGCACCAATAGTCCCATGGAGTCAAGTCGGCTAGTGGACGATGTACTGAATCGGGACGCAATTTGTGTGGTCCATCGTCATTAGGTGGCCCTGAATGTTACAAATCACTATCAGTTTTTCATCCGATTCGAAAATCTTTGACTCACAGCAGAACGGCCATAAGGTGCCCGAGGCAGCAATCGACCCATGAAGTCAAGTCTCTGGAGGACGATGTATTGAATCAGGACGCAATTTGAGTGATCCATCGTTATTAGGTGGCCCTGAACGTTACAATTCACTATCAGTTTTTCGTCCCATTCGATAATCTAGACTCACAGCAGAACGGCCATAAGGTGCCCCAGGCAGCAATAGACCCATGGAGACAAGTCGGCTGGGGACGATGTATTGAATCGGGACGCAATTTGAGTGATCCATCGTCATTAGGTGGCCCTGAACGTTACAATTCACTATTAGTTTTTCGTCCCATTCGATAATCTAGATTCACAGCAGAACGGCCATAAGTTGCCCGAGGCAGGATTAGACCCATGGAGTCAACTCGGCTGGAGGACGATGAATTGAATCGGGCCGCAATTTGCGTGGTCCATCGTCATTAGGTGACCCTGAATGTTACAATTCACTATCAGTTTTTCGTCCGATTCGAAAATCTTTGACTCACAGCAGAACGGCCATTAGGTGCCCGATGCAGCAATCGACCCATGGACACAAGTCTCCTGGAGGACGATGTATTGAATCGGGACGCAATTTGAGTGATCCATCGTCATTAGGAGGCCCTGAACGTTACAATTCACTATCAGTTTTTCATCCCATTCGATAATCTAGAGTCACAGCAGAACGGCCATAAGGTGCCCGAGGCAGCAATAGACCCATGGAGTCAAGTCGGCTGGAGGACGATGTATTGAATCGGGACGCAATTTGAGTGATCCATCGTCATTAGGAGGCCCTGAACGTTACAATTCACTATCAGTTTTTCGTCCGATTCGAAAATCTCTGACTCACAGCACAACGGCCATAAGGTGCCCGAGGCAGCAATACACGCATGGAGACAAGTCTGCTGGAGGACGATATATTGAATCGGGACGCAATTTGAGTGTTCCAACGTCATTAGGAGGCCCTGAACGTTACAATTCACTATCAGTTCTTCGTCCGATTCGAAAATCTTTGACTCACAGCAGGCCTGCCATGAGGTGCCCGAGGCAGCAATAGACCCATGGAGACAAGTCTGCTGGAGGACGATGTATTGAATCGGGACGCAATTTGAGTGATCCATCGTCATTAGGTGGCCCTGAACGTTACAATTCACTATCCGTTTTTCATCCCATTCTAGAATCTAGACTCACAGCAGAACGGCCATAAGGTGCCCGAGGCACCAATAGTCCCATGGAGTCATGTCGGCTAGTGGACGATGTACTGAATCGGGACGCAATTTGTGTGGTCCATCGTCATTAGGTGGCCCTGAGTGTTACAAATCACTATCAGTTTTTCGTCCGATTCGAAAATCTTTGACCCACAGCAGAACGGCCCTAAGGTGCCCGAGGCAGCAATCGACCCATGGAGACAAGTCTGCTGGAGGACGATGTATTGAATCGGGACGCAATTTGACTGATCCATCGTCATTATGAGGCCCTGAACGTTACAATTCACTATCAGTTTTTCGTCCCATTCGATAATCTAGACTCACAGCAGAACGGCCATAAGGTGCCCGAGGCAGCAATAGACCCATGGAGTCAAGTCGGCTGGAGGACGATGTATTGAATCGGGACGCAATTTGAGTGATCCATCGTCATTAGGTGGCCCTGAACGTTACAATTCACTATCAGTTTTTCGTCCGATTCGAAAATCTTTGAATCACAGCAGAACGGCCATAAGGTGCCCGAGGCAGCAATAGACGCATGGAGACAAGTCTGCTGGAGCACGATGTATTGAATCGGGACGCAATTTGAGTGTTCCATCGTCATTAGGAGGCTCTGAACGTTACAATTCACTATCAGTTTTTCGTCCGATTCGAAAATCTTTGAGTCACAGCAGGCCTGCCATAAGGTGCCCGAGGCAGCAATAGACCCATGGAGACAAGTCTGCTGGAGGACGATGTATTGAATCGGGACGCAATTTGAGTGATCCATCGTCATTAGGTGGCCCTGAACGTTACAATTCACTATCAGTTTTTCATCCCATTCTGTAATCTAGACTCACAGCAGAACGGCCATAAGGTGCCCGAGGCAGCAATAGACCCATGGAGTCAAGTCGGCTGGAGGACAATGTATTGAATCGGGACGCAATTTGAGTGATCCATCGTCAATAGGAGGCCCTGAACGATACAATTCACTATCAGTTTTTCGTCCCATTCGATAATCTAGACTCACAGCAGAACGGCCATAAGGTGCCCGAGGCAGCAATCGACCCATGGAGACAAGTCGGCTGGAGGACGATGTATTGAATCGGGACGCAATTTGAGTTATCCATCGTCATTAGGTGGCCCTGAACGTTACAATTCACTATCAGTTTTTCGTCCCATTCGATAATATAGACTCACAGCAGAACGGCCATAAGGTGCCCGAGGCAACAATAGACCCATGGAGACAAGTCTGCTGGAGGACGATGTATTGAATCGGGACACAATTTGAGTGATCCATCGTCATTAGGAGGCCCTGAACGTTACAATTCACTATCAGTTTTTCGTCCCATTCGATAATCTAGACTCACAGCAGAACGGCCATAAGGTGCCCGAGGCAGCAATAGACCCATGGAGTCAAGTCGGCTGGAGGACGATGTATTGAATCGGGACGCAATTTGAGTGATCCATCGTCATTAGGTGGCCCTGAACGTTACAATTCACTATCAGTTTTTCGTCCGATTCGAAAATCTTTGACTCACAGCAGAACGGCCATAAGGTGTCCGAGGCAGCAATAGACCCATGAAAACAAGTCTGCTGGAGGACGATGTATTGAATCAGGACGCAATTTGAGTGATCCATCGTTATTAGGTGGCCCTGAACGTTACAATTCACTATCAGGTTTTCGTCCCATTCGATAATCTAGACTCACAGCAGAACGGCCATAAGGTGCCCGAGGCAGCAATAGACCCATGGAGACAAGTCGGCTGGGGACGATGTATTGAATCGGGACGCAATTTGAGTGATCCATCGTCATTAGGAGGCCCTGAACGTTACAATTCACTAACAGTTTTTCGTCCCATTCGATAATCTAGACTCACAGCAGAACGGCCATAAGGTGCCCGAGGCAGCAATAGACCCATGGAGTCAAGTCGGCTGGAGGACGATGTATTGAATCGGGACGCAATTTGAGTGATCCATCGTCATTAGGTGGCCCTGAACGTTACAATTCACTATCAGTTTTTCGTCCGATTCGAAAATCTTTGACTCACAGCAGAACGGCCATAAGGTGTCCGAGGCAGCAATAGACCCATGAAGTCAAGTCTGCTGGAGGACGATGTATTGAATCAGGACGCAATTTGAGTGATCCATCGTTATTAGGTGGCCCTGAACGTTACAATTCAGTATCAGTTTTTCGTCCCATTCGATAATCTAGACTCACAGCAGAACGGCCATAAGGTGCCCGAGGCACCAATAGTCCCATGGAGTCATGTCGGCTAGTGGACGATGTACTGAATCGGGACGCAATTTGTGTGGTCCATCGTCATTAGGTGGCCCTGAGTGTTACAAATCACTAACAGTTTTTCGTCCGATTCGAAAATCTTTGACCCACAGCAGAACGGCCCTAAGGTGCCCGAGGCAGCAATCGACCCATGGAGACAAGTCTGCTGGAGGACGATGTATTGAATCGGGACGCAATTTGACTGATCCATCGTCATTAGGAGGCCCTGAACGTTACAATTCACTATCAGTTTTTCGTCCCATTCGATAATCTAGACTCACAGCAGAACGGCCATAAGGTGCCCGAGGCAGCAATAGACCCATGGAGTCAAGTCGGCTGGAGGACGATGTATTGAATCGGGACGCAATTTGAGTGATCCATCGTCATTAGGTGGCCCTGAACGTTACAATTCACTATCAGTTTTTCGTCCGATTCGAAAATCTTTGACCCACAGCAGAACGGCCATAAGGTGCCCGAGGCAGCAATAGACGCATGGAGACAAGTCTGCTGGAGCACGATGTATTGAATCGGGACGCAATTTGAGTGTTCCATCGTCATTAGGAGGCCCTGAACGTTACAATTCACTATCAGTTTTTCGTCCGATTCGAAAATCTTTGAGTCACAGCAGGCCTGCCATAAGGTGCCCGAGGCAGCAATAGACCCATGGAGACAAGTCTGCTGGAGGACGATGTATTGAATCGGGACGCAATTTGAGTGATCCATCGTCATTAGGTGGCCCTGAACGTTACAATTCACTATCAGTTTTTCATCCCATTCTGTAATCTAGACTCACAGCAGAACGGCCATAAGGTGCCCGAGGCACCAATAGTCCCATGGAGTCAAGTCGGCTAGTGGACGATGTACTGAATCGGGACGCAATTTGTGTGGTCCATCGTCATTAGGTGGCCCTGAATGTTACAAATTACTATCAGTTTTTCATCCGATTCGAAAATCTTTGACTCACAGCAGAACGGCCATAAGGTGCCCGAGGCAGCAATCGACGCATGAAGTCAAGTCTGCTGGAGGACGATGTATTGAATCAGGACGCAATTTGAGTGATCCATCGTTATTAGGTGGCCCTGAACGTTACAATTCACTATCAGTTTTTCGTCCCATTCGATAATCTAGACTCACAGCAGAACGGCCATAAGGTGCCCGAGGCAGGAATAGACCCATGGAGTCAACTCGGCTGGAGGACGATGTATTGAATTGGGACGCAATTTGCGTGGTCCATCGTCATTAGGTGACCCTGAATGTTACAAATCACTATCAGTTTTTCGTCCGATTCGAAAATCTTTGACTCACAGCAGAACGGCCATTAGGTGCCCGAGGCAGCAGTCGACCCATGGAGACAAGTCTGCTTGAGGACGATGTATTGAATCGGGACGCAATTTGAGTGATCCATCGTCATTAGGAGGCCCTGAACGTTACAATTCACTATCAGTTTTTCGTCCCATTCGATAATCTAGAGTCACAGCCGAACGGCCATAAGGTGCCCGAGGCAGCAATAGACCCATGGAGTCAAGTCGGCTGGAGGACGATGTATTGAATCGGGATGCAATTTGAGTGATCCATCGTCATTAGGAGGCCCTGAACGTTACAATTCACTATCAGTTTTTCGTCCAATTCGATAATCTAGACTCACAGCAGAACGGCCATAAGGTGCCCGAGGCAGCAATAGACCCATGGAGTCAAGTCGGCTGGAGGACAATGTATTGAATCGGGACGCAATTTGAGTGATCCATCGTCAATAGGAGGCCCTGAACGTTACAATTCACTATCAGTTTTTCGTCCCATTCGATAATCTAGACTCACAGCAGAACGGCCATAAGGTGCCCGAGGCAGCAATCGACCCATGGAGACAAGTCGGCTGGAGGACGATGTATTGATTCGGGACGCAATTTGAGTTATCCATCGTCATTAGGTGGCCCTGAACGTTACAATTCACTATCAGTTTTTCGTCCCATTCGATAATATAGACTCACAGCAGAACGACCATAAGGTGCCCGAGGCAACAATAGACCCATGGAGACAAGTCTGCTGGAGGACGATGTATTGAATCGGGACACAATTTGAGTGATCCATCGTCATTAGGAGGCCCTGAACGTTACAATTCACTATCAGTTTTTCGTCCCATTCGATAATCTAGACTCACAGCAGAACGGCCATAAGGTGCCCGAGGCAGCAATAGACCCATGGAGTCAAGTCGGCTGGAGGACGATGTATTGAATCGGGACGCAATTTGAGTGATCCATCGTCATTAGGTGGCCCTGAACGTTACAATTCACTATCAGTTTTTCGTCCGATTCGAAAATCTTTGACTCACAGCAGAACGGCCATAAGGTGTCCGAGGCAGTAATAGACCCATGAAGTCAAGTCTGCTGGAGGACGATGTATTGAATCAGGACGGAATTTGAGTGATCCATCGTTATTAGGTGGCCCTGAACGTTACAATTCACTATCAGTTTTTCGTCCCATTCGATAATCTAGACTCACAGCAGAACGGCCATAAGGTGCCCGAGGCAGCAATAGACCCATGGAGACAAGTCGGCTGGGGACGATGTATTGAATCGGGACGCAATTTGAGTGATCCATCGTCATTAGGAGGCCCTGAACGTTACAATTCACTATCAGTTTTTCGTCCCATTTGATAATCTAGAGTCACAGCAGAACGGCCATAAGGTGCCCGAGGCAGCAATAGACCCATGGAGTCAAGTCGGCTGGAGGACGATGTATTGAATCGGGACGCAATTTGAGTGATCCATCGTCATTAGGAGGCCATGAACGTTACAATTCACTATCAGTTTTTCGTCCGATTCGAAAATCTCTGACTCACAGCACAACGGCCATAATGTGCCCGAGGCAGCAATAGACGCATGGAGACAAGTCTGCTGGAGGACGATATATTGAATCGGGACGCAATTTGAGTGTTCCATCGTCATTAGGAGGCCCTGAACGTTACAATTCACTATCAGTTCTTCGTCCGATTCGAAAATCTTTGACTCACAGCAGGCCTGCCATGAGGTGCCCGAGGCAGCAATAGACCCATGGAGACAAGTCTGCTGGAGGACGATGTATTGAATCGGGACGCAATTTGAGTGATCCATCGTCATTAGGTGGCCCTGAACGTTACAATTCACTATCCGTTTTTCATCCCATTCTAGAATCTAGACTCACAGCAGAACGGCCATAAGGTGCCCGAGGCACCAATAGTCCCATGGAGTCATGTCGGCTAGTGGACGATGTACTGAATCGGGACGCAATTTGCGTGGTCCATCGTCATTAGGTGGCCCTGAGTGTTACAAATCACTATCAGTTTTTCGTCCGATTCGAAAATCTTTGACCCACAGCAGAACGGCCCTAAGGTGCCCGAGGCAGCAATCGACCCATGGAGACAAGTCTGCTGGAGGACGATGTATTGAATCGGGACGCAATTTGACTGATCCATCGTCATTAGGTGGCCCTGAAAGTAACAATTCACTATCAGTTTTTCGTCCGATTCGAAAATCTTTGACTCACAGCAGAACGGCCATAAGGTGCCCGAGGCAGCAATAGACCCATGAAGTCAAGTCTGCTGGAGGACGATGTATTGAATCAGGACGCAATTTGAGTGATCCATCGTTATTAGGTGGCCCTGAACGTTACAATTCACAATCAGTTTTTCGTCCAATTCGATAATCTAGACTCACAGCAGAACGGCCATAAGGTGCCCGAGGCAGCAATAGACCCATGGATTCAAGTCGGCTGGAGGACAATGTATTGAATCGGGACGCAATTTGAGTGATCCATCGTCAATAGGAGGCCCTGAACGTTACAATTCACTATCAGTTTTTCGTCCCATTCGATAATCTAGACTCACAGCAGAACGGCCATAAGGTGCCCGAGGCAGCAATAGACCCATGGAGTCAAGTCGGCTGGAGGACGATGTATTGAATCGGGACGCAATTTGAGTTATCCATCGTCATTAGGTGGCCCTGAACGTTACAATTCACTATCAGTTTTTCGTCCCATTCGATAATCTAGACTCACAGCAGAACGGCCATAAGGTGCCCGAGGCAACAATAGACCCATGGAGACAAGTCGGCTGGAGGACGATGTATTGAATCGGGACGCAATTTGAGTGATCCATCGTCATTAGGTGGCCCTGAACGTTACAATTCACTATCAGTTTTTCGTCCGATTCGAAAATCTTTAACTCACAGCAGAACGGCCATAAGGTGCCCGAGGCAGCAATAGACGCATGGAGACAAGTCTGCTGGAGCACGATGTATTGAATCGGGACGCAATTTGAGTGTTCCATCGTCATTAGGAGGCCCTAAACGTTACAATTCACTATCAGTTCTTCGTCCGATTCAAAAATCTTTGAGTCACAACAGGCCTGCCATAAGGTGCCCGAGGCAGCAATAGACCCATGGAGACAAGTCTGCTGGAGGACGATGTATTGAATCGGGACGCAATTTGAGTGATCCATCGTCATTAGGTGGCCCTGAACGTTACAATTCACTATCAGTTTTTCATCCCATTCTATAATCTAGACTCACAGCAGAACGGCCATAAGGTGCCCGAGGCACCAATAGTCCCATGGAGTCAAGTCGGCTAGTGGACGATGTACTGAATCGGGACGCAATTTGTGTGGTCCATCGTCATTAGGTGGCCCAGAATGTTACAAATCACTATCAGTTTTACATCCGATTCGAAAATCTTTGACTGACAGCAGAACGGCCTTAAGGTGCCCGAGGCAGCAATCGACCCATGAAGTCAAGTCTGCTGGAGGACGATGTATTGAATCAGGACGCAATTTGAGTGATCCATCGTTATTAGGTGGCCCTGAACGTTACAATTCACTATCAGTTTTTCGTCCCATTCGATAATCTAGACTCACAGCAGAACGGCCATAAGGTGCCCGAGGCAACAATAGACCCATGGAGACAAGTCTGCTGGAGGACGATGTATTGAATCGGGACGCAATTTGAGTGATCCATCGTCATTAGGAGGCCCTGAACGTTACAATTCACTATCAGTTTTTCGTCCCATTCGATAATCTAGACTCACAGCAGAACGGCCATAAGGTGCCCGAGGCAGCAATAGACCCATGGAGTCAAGTCGGCTGGAGGACGATGTATTGAATAGGGACGCAATTTGACTGATCCATCGTCATTAGGTGGCCCTGAACGTTACAATTCACTATCAGTTTTTCGTCCGATTCGAAAATCTTTGACTCACAGCAGAACGGCCATAAGGTGCCCGAGGCAGCAATAGACGCATGGAGACAAGTCTGCTGGAGGACGATATATCTAATCGGGACGCAATTTGAGTGTTCCATCGTCATTAGGAGGCCCTGAACGTTACAATTCACTATCAGTTCTTCGTCCGATTCGAAAATCTTTGACTCACAGCAGGCCTGCCATAAGGTGCCCGAGGCAGCAATAGACCCATGGAGACAAGTCTGCTGGAGGACGATGTATTGAATCGGGACGCAATTTGAGTGATCCATCGTCATTAGGTGGCCCTGAACGTTACAATTCACTATCCGTTTTTCATCCCATTCTAGAATCTAGACTCACAGCAGAACGGCCATAAGGTGCCCGAGGCACCAATAGTCCCATGGAGTCATGTCGGCTAGTGGACGATGTACTGAATCGGGACGCAATTTGTGAGGTCCATCGTCATTAGGTGGCCCTTAGTGTTACAAATCACTATCAGTTTTTCGTCCGATTCGAAAATCTTTGACTCACAGCAGTACGGCCCTAAGGTGCCCGAGGCAGCAATCGACCCATGGAGACAAGTCTGCTGGAGGACGATGTATTGAATCGGGACGCAATTTGAGTGATCCATCGTCATTAGGTGGCCCTGAAAGTTACAATACACTATCAGTTTTTCGTCCGATTCGAAAATCTTTGACTCACAGCAGAACGGCCATAAGGTGCCCGAGGCAGCAATAGACCCATGAAGTCAAGTCTGCTGGAGGACGATGTATTGAATCAGGACGCAATTTGAGTGATCCATCGTCATTAGGTGGCCCTGAAAGTTACAATTCACTATCAGTTTTTCGTCCAATTCGATAATCTAGACTCACAGCAGAACGGCCATAAGGTGCCCGAGGCAGCAATAGACCCATGGAGTCAAATCGGCTGGAGGACAATGTATTGAATCGGGACGCAATTTGAGTGATCCATCGTCAATAGGAGGCCCTGAACGTTACAATTCACTATCAGTTTTTCGTCCCATTCGATAATCTAGACTCACAGCAGAACGGCCATAAGGTGCCCGAGGCAGCAATAGACCCATGGAGTCAAGTCGGCTGGAGGACGATGTATTGAATCGGGACGCAATTTGAGTTATCCATCGTCATTAGGTGGCCCTGAACGTTACAATTCACTATCAGTTTTTCGTCCCATTCGATAATCTAGACTCACAGCAGAACGGCCATATGGTGCCCGAGGCAACAATAGACCCATGGAGACAAGTCTGCTGGAGGACGATGTATTGAATCGGGACGCAATTTGAGTGATCCATCGTCATTAGGTGGCCCTGAACGTTACAATTCACTATCAGTTTTTCGTCCGATTCGAAAATCTTTGACTCACAGCAGAACGGCCATAAGGTGTCCGAGGCAGTAATAGACCCATGAAGTCAAGTCTGCTGGAGGACGATGTATTGAATCAGGACGGAATTTGAGTGATCCATCGTTATTAGGTGGCCCTGAACGTTACAATTCACTATCAGTTTTTCGTCCCATTCGATAATCTAGACTCACAGCAGAACGGCCATAAGGTGCCCGAGGCAGCAATAGACCCATGGAGACAAGTCGGCTGGGGACGATGTATTGAATCGGGACGCAATTTGAGTGATCCATCGTCATTAGGAGGCCCTGAACGTTACAATTCACTATCAGTTTTTCGTCCCATTCGATAATCTAGAGTCACAGCAGAACGGCCATAAAGTGCCCGAGGCAGCAATAGACCCATGGAGTCAAGTCGGCTGGAGGACGATGTATTGAATCGGGACGCAATTTGAGTGTTCCATCGTCATTAGGAGGCCCTGAACGTTACAATTCACTATCAGTTCTTCGTCCGATTCGAAAATCTTTGACTCACAGCAGGCCTGCCATGAGGTGCCCGAGGCAGCAATAGACCCATGGAGACAAGTCTGCTGGAGGACGATGTATTGAATCGGGACGCAATTTGAGTGATCCATCGTCATTAGATGGCCCTGAACGTTACAATTCACTATCCGTTTTTCATCCCATTCTAGAATCTAGACTCACAGCAGAACGGCCATAAGGTGCCCGAGGCACCAATAGTCCCATGGAGTCATGTCGGCTAGTGGACGATGTACTGAATCGGGACGCAATTTGTGTGGTCCATCGTCATTAGGTGGCCCTGAGTGTTACAAATCACTATCAGTTTTTCGTCCGATTCGAAAATCTTTGACCCACAGCAGAACGGCCCTAAGGTGCCCGAGGCAGCAATCGACCCATGGAGACAAGTCTGCTGGAGGACGATGTATTGAATCGGGACGCAATTTGACTGATCCATCGTCATTAGGTGGCCCTGAAAGTAACAATTCACTATCAGTTTTTCGTCCGATTCGAAAATCTTTGACTCACAGCAGAACGGCCATAAGGTGCCCGAGGCAGCAATAGACCCATGAAGTCAAGTCTGCTGGAGGACGATGTATTGAATCAGGACGCAATTTGAGTGATCCATCGTCATTAGGTGGCCCTGAACGTTACAATTCACAATCAGTTTTTCGTCCAATTCGATAATCTAGACTCACAGCAGAACGGCCATAAGGTGCCCGAGGCAGCAATAGACCCATGGATTCAAGTCGGCTGGAGGACAATGTATTGAATCGGGACGCAATTTGAGTGTTCCATCGTCAATAGGAGGCCCTGAACGTTACAATTCACTATCAGTTTTTCGTCCCATTCGATAATCTAGACTCACAGCAGAACGGCCATAAGGTGCCCGAGGCAGCAATAGACCCATGGAGTCAAGTCGGCTGGAGGACGATGTATTGAATCGGGACGCAATTTGAGTTATCCATCGTCATTAGGTGGCCCTGAACGTTACAATTCACTATCAGTTTTTCGTCCCATTCGATAATCTAGACTCACAGCAGAACGGCCATAAGGTGCCCGAGGCAACAATAGACCCATGGAGACAAGTCTGCTGGAGGACGATGTATTGAATCGGGACGCAATTTGAGTGATCCATCGTCATTAGGTGGCCCTGAACGTTACAATTCACTATCAGTTTTTCGTCCGATTCGAAAATCTTTAACTCACAGCAGAACGGCCATAAGGTGCCCGAGGCAGCAATAGACGCATGGAGACAAGTCTGCTGGAGCACGATGTATTGAATCGGGACGCAATTTGAGTGTTCCATCGTCATTAGGAGGCCCTGAACGTTACAATTCACTATCAGTTTTTCGTCCGATTCGAAAATCTTAGACTCACAGCAGAACGGCCATTAGGTGCCCGAGGCAGCAATCGACCCATGGAGACAAGTCTGCTGGAGGACGATGGCATGAATCGGGACGCAATTTGAGTGATCCATCGTCATTAGGAGGCCCTGAACGTTACAATTCACTATCAGTTTTTCGTCCCATTCGATAATCTAGAGTCACAGCAGAACGGCCATAAGGTGCCCGAGGCAGCAATAGACCCATGGAGTCAAGTCGGCTGGAGGACGATGTATTGAATCGGGATGCAATTTGAGTGATCCATCGTTATTAGGAGGCCCTGAACGTTACAATTCACTATCAGTTTTTCGTCCAATTCGATAATCTAGACTCACAGCAGAACGGCCATAAGGTGCCCGAGGCAGCAATAGACCCATGGAGTCAAGTCGGCTGGAGGACAATGTATTGAATCGGGACGCAATTTGAGTGATCCATCGTCAATAGGAGGCCCTGAACGTCACAATTCACTATCAGTTTTTCGTCCCATTCGATAATCTAGACTCACAGCAGAACTGCCATAAGGTGCCCGAGGCAGCAATAGACCCATGGAGTCAAGTCTGCTGGAGGACGATGTATTGAATCGGGACGCAATTTGAGTGATCCATCGTCATTAGGAGGCCCTGAACGTTACAATTCACTATCAGTTTTTCGTCCCATTCGATAATCTAGACTCACAGCAGAACGGCCATAAGGTGCCCGAGGCAGCAATAGACCCATGGAGTCAAGTCGGCTGGAGGACGATGTATTGAATAGGGACGCAATTTGACTGATCCATCGTCATTAGGTGGCCCTGAACGTTACAATTCACTATCAGTTTTTCGTCCGATTCGAAAATCTTTGACTCACAGCAGAACGGCCATAAGGTGCCCGAGGCAGCAATAGACGCATGGAGACAAGTCTGCTGGAGGACGATATATCTAATCGGGACGCAATTTGAGTGTTCCATCGTCATTAGGAGGCCCTGAACGTTACAATTCACTATCAGTTCTTCGTCCGATTCGAAAATCTTTGACTCACAGCAGGCCTGCCATAAGGTGCCCGAGGCAGCAATAGACCCATGGAGACAAGTCTGCTGGAGGACGATGTATTGAATCGGGACGCAAATTGAGTGATCCATCGTCATTAGGTGGCCCTGAACGTTACAATTCACTATCCGTTTTTCATCCCATTCTAGAATCTAGACTCACAGCAGAACGGCCATAAGGTGCCCGAGGCACCAATAGTCCCATGGAGTCATGTCGGCTAGTGGACGATGTACTGAATCGGGACGCAATTTGTGTGGTCCATCGTCATTAGGTGGCCCTGAGTGTTACAAATCACTATCAGTTTTTCGTCCGATTCGAAAATCTTTGACCCACAGCAGAACGGCCCTAAGGTGCCCGAGGCAGCAATCGACCCATGGAGACAAGTCTGCTGGAGGACGATGTATTGAATCGGGACGCAATTTGAGTGATCCATCGTCATTAGGTGGCCCTGAAAGTTACAATTCACTATCAGTTTTTCGTCCGATTCGAAAATCTTTGACTCACAGCAGAACGGCCATAAGGTGCCCGAGGCAGCAATAGACCCATGAAGTCAAGTCTGCTGGAGGACGATGTATTGAATCAGGACGCAATTTGAGTGATCCATCGTCATTAGGTGGCCCTGAAAGTTACAATTCACTATCAGTTTTTCGTCCAATTCGATAATCTAGACTCACAGCAGAACGGCCATAAGGTGCCCGAGGCAGCAATAGACCCATGGAGTCAAGTCGGCTGGAGGACAATGTATTGAATCGGGACGCAATTTGAGTGATCCATCGTCAATAGGAGGCCCTGAACGTTACAATTCACTATCAGTTTTTCGTCCCATTCGATAATCTAGACTCACAGCAGAACGGCCATAAGGTGCCCGAGGCAGCAATAGACCCATGGAGTCAAGTCGGCTGGAGGACGATGTATTGAATCGGGACGCAATTTGAGTGATCCATCGTCATTAGGTGGCCCTGAACGTTACAATTCACTATCAGTTTTTCGTCCCATTCGATAATCTAGACTCACAGCAGAACGGCCATATGGTGCCCGAGGCAACAATAGACCCATGGAGACAAGTCTGCTGGAGGACGATGTATTGAATCGGGACGCAATTTGAGTGATCCATCGTCATTAGGAGGCCCTGAACGTTACAATTCACTATCAGTTTTTCGTCCGATTCGAAAATCTCTGACTCACAGCACAACGGCCATAAGGTGCCCGAGGCAGCAATAGACGCATGGAGACAAGTCTGCTGGAGGACGATATATTGAATCGGGGCGCAATTTGAGTGTTCCATCGTCATTAGGAGGCCCTGAACGTTACAATTCACTATCAGTTCTTCGTCCGATTCGAAAATCTTTGACTCACCGCAGGCCTGCCATGAGGTGCCCGAGGCAGCAATAGACCCATGGAGTCAAGTCGGCTGGAGGACGATGTATTGAATCGGGACGCAATTTGAGTGATCCATCGTCATTAGGTGGCCCTGAACGTTACAATTCACTATCAGTTTTTCGTCCGATTCGAAGATCTTTGACTCACAGCAGAACGGCCATAAGGCGCCCGAGGCAGCAATAGACGCATGGAGACAAGTCTGCTGGAGCACGATGTATTGAATTGGGACGCAATTTGAGTGTTCCATCGTCATTAGGAGGCCCTGAACGTTACAATTCACTATCAGTTTTTCGTCCGATTCGAAAATCTTTGAGTCACAGCAGGCCTGCCATAAGGTGCCCGAGGCAGCAATAGACCCATGGAGACAAGTCTGCTGGAGGACGATGTATTGAATCAGGATGCAATTTGAGTGATCCATCGTTATTAGGTGGCCCTGAACGTTACAATTCACTATCAGTTTTTCGTCCCATTCGATAATCTAGACTCACAGCAGAACGGCCATAAGGTGCCCGAGGCAGGAATAGACCCATGGAGTCAACTCGGCTGGAGGACGATGTATTGAATCGGGACGCAATTTGCGTGGTCCATCGTCATTAGGTGACCCTGAATGTTACAAATCACTATCAGTTTTTCGTCCGATTCGAAAATCTTTGACTCACAGCAGAACGGCCATTAGGTGCCCGAGGCAGCAATCGACCCATGGAGACAAGTCTGCTGGAGGACGATGTATTGAATGGGGACGCAATTTGAGTGATCCATCGTCATTAGGAGGCCCTGAACGTTACAATTCACTATCAGTTTTTCGTCCCATTCTATAATCTAGAGTCACAGCAGAACGGCCATAAGGTGCCCGAGGCAGCAATAGACCCATGGAGTCAAGTCGGCTGGAGGACGATGTATTGAATCGGGATGCAATTTGAGTGATCCATCGTCATTAGGAGGCCCTGAACGTTACAATTCACTATCAGTTTTTCGTCCAATTCGATAATCTAGACTCACAGCAGAACGGCCATAAGGTGCCCGAGGCAGCAATAGACCCATGGAGTCAAGTCGGCTGGAGGACAATGTATTGAATCGGGACGAAATTTGAGTGATCCATCGTCAATAGGGGGCCCTGAAGGTTACAATTCACTATCAGTTTTTCGTCCCATTCGATAATCTAGACTCACAGCAGAACGGCCATAAGGTGCCCGAGGCAGCAATAGACCCATGGAGTCAAGTCGGCTGGAGGACGATGTATTGAATCGGGACGCAATTTGAGTTATCCATCGTCATTAGGTGGCCCTGAACGTTACAATTCACTATCAGGTTTTCGTCCCATTCGATAATCTAGACTCACAGCAGAACGGCCATAAGGTGCCCGAGGCAACAATAGACCCATGGAGACAAGTCTGCTGGAGGACGATGTATTGAATCGGGACGCAATTTGAGTGATCCATCGTCATTAGGAGGCCCTGAACGTTACAATTCACTATCAGTTTTTCGTCCCATTCGATAATCTAGACTCACAGCAGAACGGCCATAAGGTGCCCGAGGCAGCAATAGACCCATGGAGTCAAGTCGGCTGGAGGACGATGTATTGAATCGGGACGCAATTTGAGTGATCCATCGTCATTAGGTGGCCCTGAACGTTACAATTCACTATCAGTTTTTCGTCCGATTCGAAAATCTTTGACTCACAGCAGAACGGCCATAAGGTGCCCGAGGCAGCAATAGACGCATGGAGACAAGTCTGCTGGAGGACGATATATTGAATCGGGACGCAATTTGAGTGTTCCATCGTCATTAGGAGGCCCTGAACGTTTCAATTCACTATCAGTTCTTCGTCCGATTCGAAAATCTTTGACTCACAGCAGAACGGCCATAAGGTGCCCGAGGCAGCAATAGACCCATGGAGACAAGTCTGCTGGAGGACGATGTATTGAATCGGGACGCAATTTGAGTGATCCATCGTCATTAGGTGGCCCTGAACGTTACAATTCACTATCCGTTTTTCATCCCATTCTAGAATCTAGACTCACAGCAGAACGGCCATAAGGTGCCCGAGGCACCAATAGTCCCATGGAGTCATGTCGGCTAGTGGACGATGTACTGAATCGGGACGCAATTTGAGTGATCCATCGTCATTAGGTGGCCCTGAAAGTTACAATTCACTATCAGTTTTTCGTCCGATTCGAAAATCTTTGACTCACAGCAGAACGGCCATAAGGTGCCCGAGGCAGCAATAGACCCATGGAGTCAAGTCGGCTGGAGGACAATGTATTGAATCGGGACGCAATTTGAGTGATCCATCGTCAATAGGAGGCCCTGAACGTTACAATTCACTATCAGTTTTTCGTCCCATTCGATAATCTAGACTCACAGCAGAACGGCCATAAGGTGCCCGAGGCAGCAATAGACCCATGGAGTCAAGTCGGCTGGAGGACGATGTATTGAATCGGGACGCAATTTGAGTTATCCATCGTCATTAGGTGGCCCTGAACGTTACAATTCACTATCAGTTTTTCGTCCCATTCGATAATCTAGACTCACAGCAGAACGGCCATAAGGTGCCCGAGGCAGCAATAGACCCATGGAGTCAAGTCGGCTGGAGGACGATGTATTGAATCGGGATGCAATTTGAGTGATCCATCGTCATTAGGAGGCCCTGATCGTTACAATTCACTATCAGTTTTTCGTCCAATTCGATAATCTAGACTCACAGCAGAACGTCCATAAGGTGCCCGAGGCAGCAATAGACCCATGGAGTCAAGTCGGCTGGAGGACAATGTATTGAATCGGGACGCAATTTGAGTGATCCATCGTCAATAGGAGGCCCTGAACGTTACAATTCACTATCAGTTTTTCGTCCCATTCGATAATCTAGAGTCACAGCAGAACGGCCATAAGGTGCCCGAGGCAGCAATAGACCCATGGAGTCAAGTCGGCTGGAGGACGATGTATTGAATCGGGACGCAATTTGAGTTATCCATCGTCATTAGGTGGCCCTGAACGTTACAATTCACTATCAGTTTTTCGTCCCATTCGATAATCTAGACTCACAGCAGAACGGCCATACGGTGCCCGAGGCAACAATAGACCCATGGAGACAAGTCTGCTGGAGGACGATGTATTGAATCGGGACGCAATTTGAGTGATCCATCGTCATTAGAAGGCCCTGAACGTTACAATTCACTATCAGTTTTTCGTCCGATTCGAAAATCTCTGACTCACAGCACAACGGCCATAAGGTGCCCGAGGCAGCAATAGACGCATGGAGACAAGTCTGCTGGAGGACGATATATTGAATCGGGGCGCAATTTGAGTGTTCCATCGTCATTAGGAGGCCCTGAACGTTACAATTCACTATCAGTTCTTCGTCCGATTCGAAAATCTTTGACTCACCGCAGGCCTGCCATGAGGTGCCCGAGGCAGCAATAGACCCATGGAGTCAAGTCGGCTGGAGGACGATGTATTGAATCGGGACGCAATTTGAGTGATCCATCGTCATTAGGTGGCCCTGAACGTTACAATTCACTATCAGTTTTTCGTCCGATTCGAAGATCTTTGACTCACAGCAGAACGGCCATAAGGCGCCCGAGGCAGCAATAGACGCATGGAGACAAGTCTGCTGGAGCACGATGTATTGAATTGGGACGCAATTTGAGTGTTCCATCGTCATTAGGAGGCCCTGAACGTTACAATTCACTATCAGTTTTTCGTCCGATTCGAAAATCTTTGAGTCACAGCAGGCCTGCCATAAGGTGCCCGAGGCAGCAATAGACCCATGGAGACAAGTCTGCTGGAGGACGATGTATTGAATCAGGATGCAATTTGAGTGATCCATCGTTATTAGGTGGCCCTGAACGTTACAATTCACTATCAGTTTTTCGTCCCATTCGATAATCTAGACTCACAGCAGAACGGCCATAAGGTGCCCGAGGCAGGAATAGACCCATGGAGTCAACTCGGCTGGAGGACGATGTATTGAATCGGGACGCAATTTGCGTGGTCCATCGTCATTAGGTGACCCTGAATGTTACAAATCACTATCAGTTTTTCGTCCGATTCGAAAATCTTTGACTCACAGCAGAACGGCCATTAGGTGCCCGAGGCAGCAATCGACCCATGGAGACAAGTCTGCTGGAGGACGATGTATTGAATGGGGACGCAATTTGAGTGATCCATCGTCATTAGGAGGCCCTGAACGTTACAATTCACTATCAGTTTTTCGTCCCATTCTATAATCTAGAGTCACAGCAGAACGGCCATAAGGTGCCCGAGGCAGCAATAGACCCATGGAGTCAAGTCGGCTGGAGGACGATGTATTGAATCGGGATGCAATTTGAGTGATCCATCGTCATTAGGAGGCCCTGAACGTTACAATTCACTATCAGTTTTTCGTCCAATTCGATAATCTAGACTCACAGCAGAACGGCCATATGGTGCCCGAGGCAGCAATAGACCCATGGAGTCAAGTCGGCTGGAGGACAATGTATTGAATCGGGACGAAATTTGAGTGATCCATCGTCAATAGGGGGCCCTGAAGGTTACAATTCACTATCAGTTTTTCGTCCCATTCGATAATCTAGACTCACAGCAGAACGGCCATAAGGTGCCCGAGGCAGCAATAGACCCATGGAGTCAAGTCGGCTGGAGGACGATGTATTGAATCGGGACGCAATTTGAGTTATCCATCGTCATTAGGTGGCCCTGAACGTTACAATTCACTATCAGGTTTTCGTCCCATTCGATAATCTAGACTCACAGCAGAACGGCCATAAGGTGCCCGAGGCAACAATAGACCCATGGAGACAAGTCTGCTGGAGGACGATGTATTGAATCGGGACGCAATTTGAGTGATCCATCGTCATTAGGAGGCCCTGAACGTTACAATTCACTATCAGTTTTTCGTCCCATTCGATAATCTAGACTCACAGCAGAACGGCCATAAGGTGCCCGAGGCAGCAATAGACCCATGGAGTCAAGTCGGCTGGAGGACGATGTATTGAATCGGGACGCAATTTGAGTGATCCATCGTCATTAGGTGGCCCTGAACGTTACAATTCACTATCAGTTTTTCGTCCGATTCGAAAATCTTTGACTCACAGCAGAACGGCCATAAGGTGCCCGAGGCAGCAATAGACGCATGGAGACAAGTCTGCTGGAGGACGATATATTGAATCGGGACGCAATTTGAGTGTTCCATCGTCATTAGGAGGCCCTGAACGTTTCAATTCACTATCAGTTCTTCGTCCGATTCGAAAATCTTTGACTCACAGCAGAACGGCCATAAGGTGCCCGAGGCAGCAATAGACCCATGGAGACAAGTCTGCTGGAGGACGATGTATTGAATCGGGACGCAATTTGAGTGATCCATCGTCATTAGGTGGCCCTGAACGTTACAATTCACTATCCGTTTTTCATCCCATTCTAGAATCTAGACTCACAGCAGAACGGCCATAAGGTGCCCGAGGCACCAATAGTCCCATGGAGTCATGTCGGCTAGTGGACGATGTACTGAATCGGGACGCAATTTGTGAGGTCCATCGTCATTAGGTGGCCCTGAGTGTTACAAATCACTATCAGTTTTTCGTCCCATTCGAAAATCTTTGACTCACAGCAGAACGGCCCTAAGGTGCCCGAGGCAGCAATCGACCCATGGAGACAAGTCTGCTGGAGGACGATGTATTGAATCGGGACGCAATTTGAGTGATCCATCGTCATTAGGTGGCCCTGAAAGTTACAATTCACTATCAGTTTTTCGTCCGATTCGAAAATCTTTGACTCACAGCAGAACGGCCATAAGGTGCCCGAGGCAGCAATAGACCCATGGAGTCAAGTCGGCTGGAGGACAATGTATTGAATCGGGACGCAATTTGAGTGATCCATCGTCAATAGGAGGCCCTGAACGTTACAATTCACTATCAGTTTTTCGTCCCATTCGATAATCTAGACTCACAGCAGAACGGCCATAAGGTGCCCGAGGCAGCAATAGACCCATGGAGTCAAGTCGGCTGGAGGACGATGTATTGAATCGGGACGCAATTTGAGTTATCCATCGTCATTAGGTGGCCCTGAACGTTACAATTCACTATCAGTTTTTCGTCCCATTCGATAATCTAGACTCACAGCAGAACGGCCATAAGGTGCCCGAGGCAGCAATAGACCCATGGAGTCAAGTCGGCTGGAGGACGATGTATTGAATCGGGATGCAATTTGAGTGATCCATCGTCATTAGGAGGCCCTGATCGTTACAATTCACTATCAGTTTTTCGTCCAATTCGATAATCTAGACTCACAGCAGAACGTCCATAAGGTGCCCGAGGCAGCAATAGACCCATGGAGTCAAGTCGGCTGGAGGACAATGTATTGAATCGGGACGCAATTTGAGTGATCCATCGTCAATAGGAGGCCCTGAACGTTACAATTCACTATCAGTTTTTCGTCCCATTCGATAATCTAGAGTCACAGCAGAACGGCCATAAGGTGCCCGAGGCAGCAATAGACCCATGGAGTCAAGTCGGCTGGAGGACGATGTATTGAATCGGGACGCAATTTGAGTTATCCATCGTCATTAGGTGGCCCTGAACGTTACAATTCACTATCAGTTTTTCGTCCCATTCGATAATCTAGACTCACAGCAGAACGGCCATATGGTGCCCGAGGCAACAATAGACCCATGGAGACAAGTCTGCTGGAGGACGATGTATTGAATCGGGACGCAATTTGAGTGATCCATCGTCATTAGGAGGCCCTGAACGTTACAATTCACTATCAGTTTTTCGTCCGATTCGAAAATCTCTGACTCACAGCACAACGGCCATAAGGTGCCCGAGGCAGCAATAGACGCATGGAGACAAGTCTGCTGGAGGACGATATATTGAATCGGGACGCAATTTGAGTTATCCATCGTCATTAGGTGGCCCTGAACGTTACAATTCACTATCCGTTTTTCATCCCATTCTAGAATCTAGACTCACAGCAGAACGGCCATAAGGTGCCCGAGGCACCAATAGTCCCATGGAGTCATGTCGGCTAGTGGACGATGTACTGAATCGGGACGCAATTTGTGTGGTCCATCGTCATTAGGTGGCCCTGAGTGTTACAAATCACTATCAGTTTTTCGTCCGATTCGAAAATCTTTGACCCACAGCAGAACGGCCCTAAGGTGCCCGAGGCAGCAATCGACCCATGGAGACAAGTCTGCTGGAGGACGATGTATTGAATCGGGACGCAATTTGACTGATCCATCGTCATTAGGTGGCCCTGAAAGTTACAATTCACTATCAGTTTTTCGTCCGATTCGAAAATCTTTGACTCACAGCAGAACGGCCATAAGGTGCCCGAGGCAGCAATAGACCCATGAAGTCAAGTCTGCTGGAGGACGATGTATTGAATCAGGACGCAATTTGAGTGATCCATCGTCATTAGGTGGCCCTGAAAGTTACAATTCATTATCAGTTTTTCGTCCAATTCGATAATCTAGACTCACAGCAGAACGGCCATAAGGTGCCCGAGGCAGCAATAGACCCATGGAGTCAAGTCGGCTGGAGGACAATGTATTGAATCGGGACGCAATTTGAGTGATCCATCGTCAATAGGAGGCCCCTGAACGTTACAATTCACTATCAGTTTTTCGTCCCATTCGATAATCTAGACTCACAGCAGAACGGCCATAAGGTGCCCGAGGCAGCAATAGACCCATGGAGTCAAGTCGGCTGGAGGACGATGTATTGAATCGGGACGCAATTTGAGTGATCCATCGTCATTAGGTGGCCCTGAACGTTACAATTCACTATCAGTTTTTCGTCCCATTCGATAATCTAGACTCACAGCAGAACGGCCATATGGTGCCCGAGGCAACAATAGACCCATGGAGACAAGTCTGCTGGAGGACGATGTATTGAATCGGGACGCAATTTGAGTGATCCATCGTCATTAGGAGGCCCTGAACGTTACAATTCACTATCAGTTTTTCGTCCGATTCGAAAATCTCTGACTCACAGCACAACGGCCATAAGGTGCCCGAGGCAGCAATAGACGCATGGAGACAAGTCTGCTGGAGGACGATGTATTGAATCGGGACGCAATTTGAGTGATCCATCGTCATTAGGTGGCCCTGAACGTTACAATTCACTATCCGTTTTTCATCCCATTCTAGAATCTAGACTCACAGCAGAACGGCCATAAGGTGCCCGAGGCACCAATAGTCCCATGGAGTCATGTCGGCTAGTGGACGATGTACTGAATCGGGACGCAATTTGTGTGGTCCATCGTCATTAGGTGGCCCTGAGTGTTACAAATCACTATCAGTTTTTCGTCCGATTCGAAAGTCTTTGACCCACAGCAGAACGGCCCTAAGGTGCCCGAGGCAGCAATCGACCCATGGAGACAAGTCTGCTGGAGGACGATGTATTGAATCGGGACGCAATTTGACTGATCCATCGTCATTAGGTGGCCCTGAAAGGTACAATTCACTATCAGTTTTTCGTCCGATTCGAAAATCTTTGACTCACAGCAGAACGGCCATAAGGTGCCCGAGGCAGCAATAGACCCATGAAGTCAAGTCTGCTGGAGGACGATGTATTGAATCAGGACGCAATTTGAGTGATCCATCGTCATTAGGTGGCCCTGAACGTTACAATTCACTATCAGTTTTTCGTCCAATTCGATAAACTAGACTCACAGCAGAACGGCCATAAGGTGCCCGAGGCAGCAATAGACCCATGGAGTCAAGTCGGCTGGAGGACAATGTATTGAATCGGGACGCAATTTGAGTGATCCATCGTCAATAGGAGGCCCTGAACGTTACAATTCACTATCAGTTTTTCGTCCCATTCGATAATCTAGACTCACAGCAGAACGGCCATAAGGTGCCCGAGGCAACAATAGACCCATGGAGACAAGTCTGCTGGAGGACGATGTATTGAATCGGGACGCAATTTGAGTTATCCATCGTCATTAGGTGGCCCTGAACGTTACAATTCACTATCAGGTTTTCGTCCCATTCGATAATCTAGACTCACAGCAGAACGGCCATAAGGTGCCCGAGGCAACAATAGACCCATGGAGACAAGTCTGCTGGAGGACGATGTATTGAATCGGGACGCAATTTGAGTGATCCATCGTCATTAGGAGGCCCTGAACGTTACAATTCACTATCAGTTTTTCGTCCCATTCGATAATCTAGACTCACAGCAGAACGGCCATAAGGTGCCCGAGGCAGCAATAGACCCATGGAGTCAAGTCGGCTGGAGGACGATGTATTGAATCGGGACGCAATTTGAGTGATCCATCGTCATTAGGTGGCCCTGAACGTTACAATTCACTATCAGTTTTTCGTCCGATTCGAAAATCTTTGACTCACAGCAGAACGGCCATAAGGTGCCCGAGGCAGCAATAGACGCATGGAGACAAGTCTGCTGGAGGACGATATATTGAATCGGGACGCAATTTGAGTGTTCCATCGTCATTAGGAGGCCCTGAACGTTACAATTCACTATCAGTTCTTCGTCCGATTCGAAAATCTTTGACTCACAGCAGAACGGCCATAAGGTGCCCGAGGCAGCAATAGACCCATGGAGACAAGTCTGCTGGAGGACGATGTATTGAATCGGGACGCAATTTGAGTGATCCATCGTCATTAGGTGGCCCTGAACGTTACAATTCACTATCCGTTTTTCATCCCATTCTAGAATCTAGACTCACAGCAGAACGGCCATAAGGTGCCCGAGGCACCAATAGTCCCATGGAGTCATGTCGGCTAGTGGACGATGTACTGAATCGGGACGCAATTTGTGAGGTCCATCGTCATTAGGTGGCCCTGAGTGTTACAAATCACTATCAGTTTTTCGTCCGATTCGAAAATCTTTGACTCACAGCAGAACGGCCCTAAGGTGCCCGAGGCAGCAATCGACCCATGGAGACAAGTCTGCTGGAGGACGATGTATTGAATCGGGACGCAATTTGAGTGATCCATCGTCATTAGGTGGCCCTGAAAGTTACAATTCACTATCAGTTTTTCGTCCGATTCGAAAATCTTTGACTCACAGCAGAACGGCCATAAGGTGCCCGAGGCAGCAATAGACCCATGGAGTCAAGTCGGCTGGAGGACAATGTATTGAATCGGGACGCAATTTGAGTGATCCATCGTCAATAGGAGGCCCTGAACGTTACAATTCACTATCAGTTTTTCGTCCCATTCGATAATCTAGACTCACAGCAGAACGGCCATAAGGTGCCCGAGGCAGCAATAGACCCATGGAGTCAAGTCGGCTGGAGGACGATGTATTGAATCGGGACGCAATTTGAGTTATCCATCGTCATTAGGTGGCCCTGAACGTTACAATTCACTATCAGTTTTTCGTCCCATTCGATAATCTAGACTCACAGCAGATCGGCCATAAGGTGCCCGAGGCAGCAATAGACCCATGGAGTCAAGTCGGCTGGAGGACGATGTATTGAATCGGGATGCAATTTGAGTGATCCATCGTCATTAGGAGGCCCTGATCGTTACAATTCACTATCAGTTTTTCGTCCAATTCGATAATCTAGACTCACAGCAGAACGGCCATAAGGTGCCCGAGGCAGCAATAGACCCATGGAGTCAAGTCGGCTGGAGGACAATGTATTGAATCGGGACGCAATTTGAGTGATCCATCGTCAATAGGAGGCCCTGAACGTTACAATTCACTATCAGTTTTTCGTCCCATTCGATAATCTAGACTCACAGCAGAACGGCCATAAGGTGCCCGAGGCAGCAATAGACCCATGGAGTCAAGTCGGCTGGAGGACGATGTATTGAATCGGGACGCAATTTGAGTTATCCATCGTCATTAGGTGGCCCTGAACGTTACAATTCACTATCAGTTTTTCGTCCCATTCGATAATCTAGACTCACAGCAGATCGGCCGTAAGGTGCCCGAGGCAACAATAGATCCATGGAGACAAGTCTGCTGGAGGACGATGTATTGAATCGGAACGCAATTTGAGTGATCCATCGTCATTAGGAGGCCCTGAACGTTACAATTCACTATCAGTTTTTCGTCCCATTCGATAATCTAGACTCACAGCAGAACGGCCATAAGGTGCCCGAGGCAGCAATAGACCCATGGAGTCAAGTCGGCTGGAGGACGATGTATTGAATCGGGACGCAATTTGAGTGATCCATCGTCATTAGGTGGCCCTGAACGTTACAATTCACTATCAGTTTTTCGTCCGATTCGAAAATCTTTGACTCACAGCAGAACGGCCATAAGGTGCCCGAGGCAGCAATAGACCCATGGAGACAAGTCTGCTGGAGGACGATGTATTGTATCGGGACGCAATTTGAGTGATCCATCGTCATTAGGTGGCCCTGAACGTTACAATTCACTATCAGTTATTCATCCCATTCTATAATCTAGACTCACAGCAGAACGGCCATAAGGTGCCCGAGGCACCAATAGTCCCATGGAGTCAAGTCGGCTAGTGGACGATGTACTGAATCGGGACGCAATTTGTGTGGTCCATCGTCATTAGGTGGCCCTGAATGTTACAAATCACTATCAGTTTTTCATCCGATTCGAAAATCTTTGACTCACAGCAGAACGGCCATAAGGTGCCCGAGGCAGCAATCGACCCATGGAGACAAGTCTGCTGGAGGACGATGTATTGAATGGGGATGCAATTTGAGTGATCCATCGTCATTAGGAGGCCCTGAACGTTACAATTCACTATCAGTTTTTCGTCCAATTCGATAATCTAGACTCACAGCAGAACGGCCATAAGGTGCCCGAGGCACCAATAGTCCCATGGAGTCATGTCGGCTAGTGGACGATGTACTGAATCGGGACGCAATTTGTGAGGTCCATCGTCATTAGGTGGCCCTGAGTGTTACAAATCACTATCAGTTTTTCGTCCCATTCGAAAATCTTTGACTCACAGCAGAACGGCCCTAAGGTGCCCGAGGCAGCAATCGACCCATGGAGACAAGTCTGCTGGAGGACGATGTATTGAATCGGGACGCAATTTGAGTGATCCATCGTCATTAGGTGGCCCTGAAAGTTACAATTCACTATCAGTTTTTCGTCCGATTCGAAAATCTTTGACTCACAGCAGAACGGCCATAAGGTGCCCGAGGCAGCAATAGACCCATGGAGTCAAGTCGGCTGGAGGACAATGTATTGAATCGGGACGCAATTTGAGTGATCCATCGTCAATAGGAGGCCCTGAACGTTACAATTCACTATCAGTTTTTCGTCCCATTCGATAATCTAGACTCACAGCAGAACGGCCATAAGGTGCCCGAGGCAGCAATAGACCCATGGAGTCAAGTCGGCTGGAGGACGATGTATTGAATCGGGACGCAATTTGAGTTATCCATCGTCATTAGGTGGCCCTGAACGTTACAATTCACTATCAGTTTTTCGTCCCATTCGATAATCTAGACTCACAGCAGAACGGCCATAAGGTGCCCGAGGCAGCAATAGACGCATGGAGACAAGTCTGCTGGAGGACGATATATTGAATCGGGGCGCAATTTGAGTGTTCCATCGTCATTAGGAGGCCCTGAACGTTACAATTCACTATCAGTTCTTCGTCCGATTCGAAAATCTTTGACTCACCGCAGGCCTGCCATGAGGTGCCCGAGGCAGCAATAGACCCATGGAGACAAGTCTGCTGGAGGACGATGTATTGAATCGGGACGCAATTTGAGTGATCCATCGTCATTAGGTGGCCCTGAACGTTACAATTCACTATCCGTTTTTCATCCCATTCTAGAATCTAGACTCACAGCAGAACGGCCATAAGGTGCCCGAGGCACCAATAGTCCCATGGAGTCATGTCGGCTAGTGGACGATGTACTGAATCGGGACGCAATTTGTGTGGTCCATCGTCATTAGGTGGCCCTGAGTGTTACAAATCACTATCAGTTTTTCGTCCGATTCGAAAATCTTTGACCCACAGCAGAACGGCCCTAAGGTGCCCGAGGCAGCAATCGACCCATGGAGACAAGTCTGCTGGAGGACGATGTATTGAATCGGGACGCAATTTGACTGATCCATCGTCATTAGGTGGCCCTGAAAGTTACAATTCACTATCAGTTTTTCGTCCGATTCGAAAATCTTTGACTCACAGCAGAACGGCCATAAGGTGCCCGAGGCAGCAATAGACCCATGAAGTCAAGTCTGCTGGAGGACGATGTATTGAATCAGGACGCAATTTGAGTGATCCATCGTCATTAGGTGGCCCTGAAAGTTACAATTCACTATCAGTTTTTCGTCCAATTCGATAATCTAGACTCACAGCAGAACGGCCATAAGGTGCCCGAGGCAGCAATAGACCCATGGAGTCAAGTCGGCTGGAGGACAATGTATTGAATCGGGACGCAATTTGAGTGATCCATCGTCAATAGGAGGCCCTGAACGTTACAATTCACTATCAGTTTTTCGTCCCATTCGATAATCTAGACTCACAGCAGAACGGCCATAAGGTGCCCGAGGCAGCAATAGACCCATGGAGTCAAGTCGGCTGGAGGACGATGTATTGAATCGGGACGCAATTTGAGTGATCCATCGTCATTAGGTGGCCCTGAACGTTACAATTCACTATCAGTTTTTCGTCCCATTCGATAATCTAGACTCACAGCAGAACGGCCATATGGTGCCCGAGGCAACAATAGACCCATGGAGACAAGTCTGCTGGAGGACGATGTATTGAATCGGGACGCAATTTGAGTGATCCATCGTCATTAGGAGGCCCTGAACGTTACAATTCACTATCAGTTTTTCGTCCGATTCGAAAATCTCTGACTCACAGCACAACGGCCATAAGGTGCCCGAGGCAGCAATAGACGCATGGAGACAAGTCTGCTGGAGGACGATATATTGAATCGGGGCGCAATTTGAGTGTTCCATCGTCATTAGGAGGCCCTGAACGTTACAATTCACAATCAGTTCTTCGTCCGATTCGAAAATCTTTGACTCACCGCAGGCCTGCCATGAGGTGCCCGAGGCAGCAATAGACCCATGGAGACAAGTCTGCTGGAGGACGATGTATTGAATCGGGACGCAATTTGAGTGATCCATCGTCATTAGGTGGCCCTGAACGTTACAATTCACTATCCGTTTTTCATCCCATTCTAGAATCTAGACTCACAGCAGAACGGCCATAAGGTGCCCGAGGCACCAATAGTCCCATGGAGTCATGTCGGCTAGTGGACGATGTACTGAATCGGGACGCAATTTGTGTGGTCCATCGTCATTAGGTGGCCCTGAGTGTTACAAATCACTATCAGTTTTTCGTCCGATTCGAAAATCTTTGACCCACAGCAGAACGGCCCTAAGGTGCCCGAGGCAGCAATCGACCCATGGAGACAAGTCTGCTGGAGGACGATGTATTGAATCGGGACGCAATTTGACTGATCCATCGTCATTAGGTGGCCCTGAAAGGTACAATTCACTATCAGTTTTTCGTCCGATTCGAAAATCTTTGACTCACAGCAGAACGGCCATAAGGTGCCCGAGGCAGCAATAGACCCATGAAGTCAAGTCTGCTGGAGGACGATGTATTGAATCAGGACGCAATTTGAGTGATCCATCGTCATTAGGTGGCCCTGAACGTTACAATTCACTATCAGTTTTTCGTCCAATTCGATAAACTAGACTCACAGCAGAACGGCCATAAGGTGCCCGAGGCAGCAATAGACCCATGGAGTCAAGTCGGCTGGAGGACAATGTATTGAATCGGGACGCAATTTGAGTGATCCATCGTCAATAGGAGGCCCTGAACGTTACAATTCACTATCAGTTTTTCGTCCCATTCGATAATCTAGACTCACAGCAGAACGGCCATAAGGTGCCCGAGGCAACAATAGACCCATGGAGACATGTCTGCTGGAGGACGATGTATTGAATCGGGACGCAATTTGAGTTATCCATCGTCATTAGGTGGCCCTGAACGTTACAATTCACTATCAGGTTTTCGTCCCATTCGATAATCTAGACTCACAGCAGAACGGCCATAAGGTGCCCGAGGCAACAATAGACCCATGGAGACAAGTCTGCTGGAGGACGATGTATTGAATCGGGACGCAATTTGAGTGATCCATCGTCATTAGGAGGCCCTGAACGTTACAATTCACTATCAGTTTTTCGTCCCATTCGATAATCTAGACTCACAGCAGAACGGCCATAAGGTGCCCGAGGCAGCAATAGACCCATGGAGTCAAGTCGGCTGGAGGACGATGTATTGAATCGGGACGCAATTTGAGTGATCCATCGTCATTAGGTGGCCCTGAACGTTACAATTCACTATCAGTTTTTCGTCCGATTCGAAAATCTTTGACTCACAGCAGAACGGCCATAAGGTGCCCGAGGCAGCAATAGACGCATGGAGACAAGTCTGCTGGAGGACGATATATTGAATCGGGACGCAATTTGAGTGTTCCATCGTCATTAGGAGGCCCTGAACGTTACAATTCACTATCAGTTCTTCGTCCGATTCGAAAATCTTTGACTCACAGCAGAACGGCCATAAGGTGCCCGAGGCAGCAATAGACCCATGGAGACAAGTCTGCTGGAGGACGATGTATTGAATCGGGACGCAATTTGAGTGATCCATCGTCATTAGGTGGCCCTGAACGTTACAATTCACTATCCGTTTTTCATCCCATTCTAGAATCTAGACTCACAGCAGAACGGCCATAAGGTGCCCGAGGCACCAATAGTCCCATGGAGTCATGTCGGCTAGTGGACGATGTACTGAATCGGGACGCAATTTGTGAGGTCCATCGTCATTAGGTGGCCCTGAGTGTTACAAATCACTATCAGTTTTTCGTCCGATTCGAAAATCTTTGACTCACAGCAGAACGGCCCTAAGGTGCCCGAGGCAGCAATCGACCCATGGAGACAAGTCTGCTGGAGGACGATGTATTGAATCGGGACGCAATTTGAGTGATCCATCGTCATTAGGTGGCCCTGAAAGTTACAATTCACTATCAGTTTTTCGTCCGATTCGAAAATCTTTGACTCACAGCAGAACGGCCATAAGGTGCCCGAGGCAGCAATAGACCCATGGAGTCAAGTCGGCTGGAGGACAATGTATTGAATCGGGACGCAATTTGAGTGATCCATCGTCAATAGGAGGCCCTGAACGTTACAATTCACGATCAGTTTTTCGTCCCATTCGATAATCTAGACTCACAGCAGAACGGCCATAAGGTGCCCGAGGCAGCAATAGACCCATGGAGTCAAGTCGGCTGGAGGACGATGTATTGAATCGGGACGCAATTTGAGTTATCCATCGTCATTAGGTGCCCTGAACGTTACAATTCACTATCAGTTTTTCGTCCCATTCGATAATCTAGACTCACAGCAGATCGGCCATAAGGTGCCCGAGGCAGCAATAGACCCATGGAGTCAAGTCGGCTGGAGGACGATGTATTGAATCGGGATGCAATTTGAGTGATCCATCGTCATTAGGAGGCCCTGATCGTTACAATTCACTATCAGTTTCTCGTCCAATTCGATAATCTAGACTCACAGCAGAACGGCCATAAGGTGCCCGAGGCAGCAATAGACCCATGGAGTCAAGTCGGCTGGAGGACAATGTATTGAATCGGGACGCAATTTGAGTGATCCATCGTCAATAGGAGGCCCTGAACGTTACAATTCACTATCAGTTTTTCGTCCCATTCGATAATCTAGACTCACAGCAGAACGGCCATAAGGTGCCCGAGGCAGCAATAGACCCATGGAGTCAAGTCGGCTGGAGGACGATGTATTGAATCGGGACGCAATTTGAGTTATCCATCGTCATTAGGTGGCCCTGAACGTTACAATTCACTATCAGTTTTTCGTCCCATTCGATAATCTAGACTCACAGCAGATCGGCCGTAAGGTGCCCGAGGCAACAATAGATCCATGGAGACAAGTCTGCTGGAGGACGATGTATTGAATCGGGACGCAATTTGAGTGATCCATCGTCATTAGGAGGCCCTGAACGTTACAATTCACTATCAGTTTTTCGTCCCATTCGATAATCTAGACTCACAGCAGAACGGCCATAAGGTGCCCGAGGCAGCAATAGACCCATGGAGTCAAGTCGGCTGGAGGACGATGTATTGAATCGGGACGCAATTTGAGTGATCCATCGTCATTAGGTGGCCCTGAACGTTACAATTCACTATCAGTTTTTCGTCCGATTCGAAAATCTTTGACTCACAGCAGAACGGCCATAAGGTGCCCGAGGCAGCAATAGACCCATGGAGACAAGTCTGCTGGAGGACGATGTATTGTATCGGGACGCAATTTGAGTGATCCATCGTCATTAGGTGGCCCTGAACGTTACAATTCACTATCAGTTATTCATCCCATTCTATAATCTAGACTCACAGCAGAACGGCCATAAGGTGCCCGAGGCACCAATAGTCCCATGGAGTCAAGTCGGCTAGTGGACGATGTACTGAATCGGGACGCAATTTGTGTGGTCCATCGTCATTAGGTGGCCCTGAATGTTACAAATCACTATCAGTTTTTCATCCGATTCGAAAATCTTTGACTCACAGCAGAACGGCCATAAGGTGCCCGAGGCAGCAATCGACCCATGGAGACAAGTCTGCTGGAGGACGATGTATTGAATCGGGACGCAATTTGAGTGATCCATCGTCATTAGGAGGCCCTGAACGTTACAATTCACTATCAGTTTTTCGTCCCATTCGATAATCTAGAGTCACAGCAGAACGGCCATAAGGTGCCCGAGGCAGCAATAGACCCATGGAGTCAAGTCGGCTGGAGGACGATGTATTGAATCGGGATGCAATTTGAGTGACCCATCGTCATTAGGAGGCCCTGAACGTTACAATTCACTATCAGTTTTTGGTCCCATTCGATAATCTAGACTCACAGCAGAACGGCCATAAGGTGCCCGAGGCAGCAATAGACACATGGAGTCAAGTCGGCTGGAGGACGATGTATTGAATCGGGACGCAATTTGAGTGATCCATCGTCATTAGGTGGCCCTGAACGTTACAATTCACTATCAGTTTTTCGTCCGATTCGAAAATCTTTGACTCATAGCAGAACGGCCATAAGGTGCCCGAGGCAGCAATAGACGCATGGAGACAAGCCTGCTGGAGGACGATGTATTGAATCGGGACGCAATTTGAGTGATCCATCGTCATTAGGTGGCCCTGAAAGTTACAATCCACTATCAGTTTTTCGTCCGATTCGAAAATCTTTGACTCACAGCAGAACGGCCATTAGGTGCCCGAGGCAGCAATAGACCCATGAAGTCAAGTCTGCTGGAGGACGATGGATTGAATCAGGACGCAATTTGAGTGATCCATCGTCATTAGGTGGCCCTGAACGTTACAATTCACTATCAGTTTTTCGTCCCATTCGATAATCTAGACTCACAGCAGAACGGCCATAAGGTGCCCGAGGCAGCAATAGACCCATGGACACAAGTCGGCTGGGGACGATGTTTTGAATCGGGACGCAATTTGAGTGATCCATCGTCATTAGGTGGCCCTGAACGATACAATTCACTATCAGTTTTTCGTCCAATTCGATAATCTAGATTCACAGCAGAACGGCCATAAGGTGCCCGAGGCAGCAATAGACCCATGGAGTCAACTCGGCTGGAGGACGATGTATTGAATCGGGACGCAATTTGCGTGGTCCATCGTCATTAGGTGGCCCTGAATGTTACAAATCACTATCAGTTTTTCATTTGATTCGAAAATCTTTGACTCACAACAGAACGGCCATAAGGTGCCCGAGGCAGCAATCGACCCATGGAGACAAGTCTGCTGGAGGACGATGTATTGAATCGGGACGCAATTTGAGTGATCCATCGTCATTAGGAGGCCCTGAACGTTACAATTCACTATCAGTTTTTCGTCCCATTCGATAATCTAGAGTCACAGCAGAACAGCCATAAGGTGCCCGAGGCAGCAATAGACCCATGGAGTCAAGTCGGCTGGAGGACGATGTATTGAATCGGGATGCAATTTGAGTGACCCATCGTCATTAGGATTCCCTGAACGTTACAATTCACTATCAGTTTTTGGTCCCATTCGATAATCTAGACTCACAGCAGAACGGCCATAAGGTGCCCGAGGCAGCAATAGACACATGGAGTCAGGTCGGCTGGAGGACGATGTATTGAATCGGGACGCAATTTGAGTGATCCATCGTCATTAGGTGACCCTGAACGTTACAATTCACTATCAGTTTTTCGTCCGATTCGAAAATCTTTGACTCACAGCAGAACGGCCATAAGGTGCCCGAGGCAGCAATAGACGCATGGAGACAAGCCTGCTGGAGGACGATGTATTGAATCGGGACGCAATTTGAGTGATCCATCGTCATTAGGTGGCCCTGAAAGTTACAATCCACTATCAGTTTTTCGTCCGATTCGAAAATCTTTGACTCACAGCAGAACGGCCATAAGGTGCCCGAGGCAGCAATAGACCCATGAAGTCAAGTCTGCTGGAGGACGATGGATTGAATCAGGACGCAATTTGAGTGATCCATCGTCATTAGGTGGCCCTGAACGTTACAATTCACTATCAGTTTTTCGTCCCATTCGATACTCTAGACTCACAGCAGAACGGCCATAAGGTGCCCGAGGCAGCAATAGACCCATGGAGACAAGTCGGCTGGGGACGATGTATTGAATCGGGACGCAATTTGAGTGATCCATCGTCATTAGGTGGCCCTGAACGTTACAATTCACTATCAGTTTTTCGTCCCATTCGATAATCTAGATTCACAGCAGAACGGCCATAAGGTGCCCGAGGCAGCAATAGACCCATGGAGTCAACTCGGCTGGAGGACGATGTATTGAATCGGGACGCAATTTGCGTGGTCCATCGTCATTAGGTGGCCCTGAATGTTACAATTCACTATCAGTTTTTCGTCCGATTCGAAAATCTTTGACTCACAGCAGAACGGCCATTAGGTGCCCGAGGCAGCAATCGACCCATGGAGTCAAGTCGGCTGGAGGACGATGTATTGAATCGGGACGCAATTTGAGTTATCCATCGTCATTAGGTGGCCCTGAACGTTACAATTCACTATCAGTTTTTCGTCCCATTCGATAATCTAGACTCACAGCAGAACGGCCATAAGGTGCCCGAGGCAGCAATAGACCCATGGACACAAGTCGGCTGGGGACGATGTTTTGAATCGGGACGCAATTTGAGTGATCCATCGTCATTAGGTGGCCCTGAACGATACAATTCACTATCAGTTTTTCGTCCCATTCGATAATCTAGATTCACAGCAGAACGGCCATAAGGTGCCCGAGGCAGCAATAGACCCATGGTGTCAACTCGGCTGGAGGACGATGTATTGAATCGGGACGCAATTTGCGTGGTCCATCGTCATTAGGTGGCCCTGAATGTTACAATTCACTATCAGTTTTTCGTCCGATTCGAAAATCTTAGACTCACAGCAGAACGGCCATTAGGTGCCCGAGGCAGCAATCGACCCATGGAGTCAAGTCGGCTGGAGGACGATGTATTGAATCGGGACGCAATTTGAGTTATCCATCGTCATTAGGTGGCCCTGAACGTTACAATTCACTATCAGTTTTTCGTCCCATGCGATAATCTAGACTCAAAGCAGAACGGCCATAAGGTGCCCGAGGCAACAATAGACCCATGGAGACAAGTCTGCTGGAGGACGATGTATTGAATCGGGACGCAATTTGAGTGATCCATCGTCATTAGGAGGCCCTGAACGTTACAATTCACTATCAGTTTTTCGTCCCATTCGATAATCTAGACTCACAGCAGAACGGCCATAAGGTGCCCGAGGCAGCAATAGACCCATGGAGTCAAGTCGGCTGGAGGACGATGTATTGAATCGGGACGCAATTTGAGTGATCCATCGTCATTAGGTGGCCCTGAACGTTACAATTCACTATCAGTTTTTCGTCCGATTCGAAAATCTTTGACTCACAGCAGAACGGCCATAAGGTGCCCGAGGCAGCAATAGACCCATGGAGACAAGTCTGCTGGAGGACGATGTATTGAATCGGGACGCAATTTGAGTGATCCATCGTCATTAGGTGGCCCTGAACGTTACAATTCACTATCAGTTATTCATCCCATTCTATAATCTAGACTCACAGCAGAACGGCCATAAGGTGCCCGAGGCACCAATAGTCCCATGGAGTCAAGTCAGCTAGTGGACGATGTACTGAATCGGGACGCAATTTGTGTGGTCCATCGTCATTAGGTGGCCCTGAATGTTACAAATCACTATCAGTTTTTCATCCGATTCGAAAATCTTTGACTCACAGCAGAACGGCCATAAGGTGCCCGAGGCAGCAATAGACGCATGGAGACAAGCCTGCTGGAGGACGATGTATTGAATCGGGACGCAATTTGAGTGATCCATCGTCATTAGGAGGCCCTGAACGTTACAATTCACTATCAGTTTTTCGTCCCATTCGATAATCTAGACTCACAGCAGAACGGCCATAAGGTGCCCGAGGCAGCAATAGACCCATGGAGTCAAGTCGGCTGGAGGACGATGTATTGAATCGGGACGCAATTTGAGTGATCCATCGTCATTAGGTGGCCCTGAACGTTACAATTCACTATCAGTTTTTGTCCGATTCGAAAATCTTTGACTCACAGCAGAACGGCCATAAGGTGCCCGAGGCAGCAATAGACCCATGGAGACAAGTCTGCTGGAGGACGATGTATTGTATCGGGACGCAATTTGAGTGATCCATCGTCATTAGGTGGCCCTGAACGTTATAATTCACTATCAGTTATTCATCCCATTCTATAATCTAGACTCACAGCAGAACGGCCATAAGGTGCCCGAGGCACCAATAGTCCCATGGAGTCAAGTCGGCTAGTGGACGATGTACTGAATCGGGACGCAATTTGTGTGGTCCATCGTCATTAGGTGGCCCTGAATGTTACAAATCACTATCAGTTTTTCATCCGATTCGAAAATCTTTGACTCACAGCTGAACGGCCATAAGGTGCCCGAGGCAGCAATCGACCCATGGAGACAAGTCTGCTGGAGGACGATGTATTGAATCGGGACGCAATTTGAGTGATCCATCGTCATTAGGAGGCCCTGAACGTTACAATTCACTAACAGTTTTTCGTCCCATTCGATAATCTAGAGTCACAGCAGAACAGCCATAAGGTGCCCGAGGCAGCAATAGACCCATGGAGTCAAGTAGGCTGGAGGACGATGTATTGAATCGGGATGCAATTTGAGTGACCCATCGTCATTAGGAGGCCCTGAACGTTACAATTCACTATCAGTTTTTGGTCCCATTCGATAATCTAGACTCACAGCAGAACGGCCATAAGGTGCCCGAGGCAGCAATAGACACATGGAGTCAGGTCGGCTGGAGGACGATGTATTGAATCGGGACGCAATTTGAGTGATCCATCGTCATTAGGTGACCCTGAACGTTACAATTCACTATCAGTTTTTCGTCCGATTCGAAAATCTTTGACTCACAGCAGAACGGCCATAAGGTGCCCGAGGCAGCAATAGACGCATGGAGACAAGCCTGCTGGAGGACGATGTATTGAATCGGGACGCAATTTGAGTGATCCATCGTCATTAGGTGGCCCTGAAAGTTACAATCCACTATCAGTTTTTCGTCCCATTCGATAATCTAGACTCACAGCAGAACGGCCATAAGGTGCCCGAGGCAGCAATAGACCCATGGAGACAAGTCGGCTGGGGACGATGTATTGAATCGGGACGCAATTTGAGTGATCCATCGTCATTAGGTGGCCCTGAACGTTACAATTCACTATCAGTTTTTCGTCCCATTCGATAATCTAGATTCACAGCAGAACGGCCATAAGGTGCCCGAGGCAGCAATAGACCCATGGAGTCAACTCGGCTGGAGGACGATGTATTGAATCGGGACGCAATTTGCGTGGTCCATCGTCATTAGGTGGCCCTGAATGTTACAATTCACTATCAGTTTTTCGTCCGATTCGAAAATCTTTGACTCACAGCAGAACGGCCATTAGGTGCCCGAGGCAGCAATCGACCCATGGAGTCAAGTCGGCTGGAGGACGATGTATTGAATCGGGACGCAATTTGAGTTATCCATCGTCATTAGGTGGCCCTGAACGTTACAATTCACTATCAGTTTTTCGTCCCATTCGATAATCTAGAGTCACAGCAGAACGGCCATAAGGTGCCCGAGGCAGCAATAGACCCATGGAGTCAAGTCGGCTGGAGGACGATGTATTGAATCGGGACGCAATTTGAGTGATCCATCGTCATTAGGTGGCCCTGAACGTTACAATTCACTATCAGTTTTTCGTCCGATTCGAAAATCTTTGACTCACAGCAGAACGGCCATAAGGTGCCCGAGGCAGCAATAGACCCATGGAGACAAGTCTGCTGGAGGACGATGTATTGTATCGGGACGCAATTTGAGTGATCCATCGTCATTAGGTGGCCCTGAACGTTACAATTCACTATCAGTTATTCATCCCATTCTATAATCTAGACTCACAGCAGAACGGCCATAAGGTGCCCGAGGCACCAATAGTCCCATGGAGTCAACTCGGCTGGAGGACGATGTATTGAATCGGGACACAATTTGAGTGATCCATCGTCATTAGGTGGCCCTGAACGTTACAATTCACTATCAGTTTTTCGTCCGATTCGAAAATCTTTGACTTACAGCAGAACGGCCATAAGGTGCCCGAGGCAGCAATAGACCCATGGAGACAAGTCTGCTGGAAGACGATGTATTGAATCGGGACGCAATTTGAGTGATCCATCGTCATTAGGTGGCCCTGAACGTTACAATTCACTATCAGTTATTCATCCCATTCTATAATCTAGACTCACAGCAGAACGGCCATAAGGTGCCCGAGGCACCAATAGTCCCATGGAGTCAAGTCGGCTAGTGGACGATGTACTGAATCGGGACGCAATTTGTGTGGTCCATCGTCATTAGGTGGCCCTGAATGTTACAAATCACTATCAGTTTTTCATCCGATTCGAAAATCTTTGACTCACAGCAGAACGGCCATAAGGTGCCCGAGGCAGCAATAGACGCATGGAGACAAGCCTGCTGGAGGACGACGTATTGAATCGGGACGCAATTTGAGTGATCCATCGTCATTAGGTGGCCCTGAAAGTTACAATCCACTATCAGTTTTTCGTCCGATTCGAAAATCTTTGACTCACAGCAGAACGGCCATAAGGTGCCCGAGGCAGCAATAGACCCATGAAATCAAGTCTGCTGGAGGACGATGGATTGAATCAGGACGCAATTTGAGTGATCCATCGTCATTAGGTGGCCCTGAACGTTACAATTCACTATCAGTTTTTCGTCCCATTCGATAATCTAGACTCACAGCAGAACGGCCATAAGGTGCCCGAGGCAGCAATAGACCCATGGAGACAAGTCGGCTGGGGACGATGTATTGAATCGGGACGCAATTTGAGTGATCCATCGTCATTAGGTGGCCCTGAACGTTACAATTCACTATCAGTTTTTCGTCCCATTCGATAATCTAGATTCACAGCAGAACGGCCATAAGGTGCCCGAGGCAGCAATAGACCCATGGAGTCAACTCGGCTGGAGGACGATGTATTGAATCGGGACGCAATTTGCGTGGTCCATCGTCATTAGGTGGCCCTGAATGTTACAATTCACTATCAGTTTTTCATCCGATTCGAAAATCTTTGACTCACAGCAGATCGGCCATTAGGTGCCCGAGGCAGCAATCGACCCATGGAGACAAGTCTGCTGGAGGACGATGTATTGAATCGGGACGCAATTTGAGTGATCCATCGTCATTAGGAGGCCCTGAACGTTACAATTCACTATCAGTTTTTCGTCCAATTCGATAATCTAGACTCACAGCAGAACGGCCATAAGGTGCCCGAGGCAGCAATAGACCCATGGAGTCAAGTCGGCTGGAGGACGATGTATTGAATCGGGACGCAATTTGAGTGATCCATCGTCATTAGGAGGCCCTGAACGTTACAATTCACTATCAGTTTTTCGTCCGATTCGAAAATCTTTGACTCACAGCAGAACGGCCATAAGGTGCCCGAGGCAGCAATAGACCCATGGAGTCAAGTCTGCTGGAGGACGATGTATTGAATCGGGACGCAATTTGAGTGATCCATCGTCATTAGGTGGCCCTGAACGTTACAATTCGCTATCAGTTATTCATCCCATTCTATAATCTAGACTCACAGCAGAACGGCCATAAGGTGCCCGAGGCACCAATAGTCCCATGGAGTCAAGTCGGCTAGTGGACGATGTACTGAATCGGGACGCAATTTGTGTGGTCCATCGTCATTAGGTGGCCCTGAATGCTACAAATCACTATCAGTTTTTCATCCGATTCGAAAATCTTTGACTCACAGCAGAACGGCCATAAGGTACCCGAGACAGCAATCGACCCATGGAGACAAGTCTGCTGGAGGACGATGTATTGAATCAGGACGCAATTTGAGTGATCCATCGTCATTAGGAGGCCCTGAACGTTACAATTCACTATCAGTTTTTCGTCCCATTCGATAATCTAGAGTCACAGCAGAACAGCCATAAGGTGCCCGAGGCAGCAATAGACCCATGGAGTCAAGTCGGCTGGAGGACGATGTATTGATTCGGGATGCAATTTGAGTGACCCATCGTCATTAGGAGGCCCTGAACGTTACAATTCACTATCAGTTTTTCGTCCCATTCGATAATCTAGAGTCACAGCAGAACGGCCATAAGGTGCCCGAGGCAGTAAGAGATACATGGAGTCAAGTCGGCTGGAGGACGATGTATTGAATCGGGACGCAATTTGAGTGATCCATCGTCATTAGGTGGCCCTGAACGTTACAATTCACTATCAGTTATTCATCCCATTCTATAATCTAGACTCACAGCAGAACGGCCATAAGGTGCCCGAGGCACCAATAGTCCCATGGAGTCAAGTCGGCTAGTGGACGATGTACTGAATCGGGACGCAATTTGAGTGATCCATCGTCATTAGGTGGCCCTGAACGTTACAATTCACTATCAGTTTTTCGTCCCATTCGAAAATCTTTGACTCACAGCAGAACGGCCATAAGGTGCCCGAGGCAGCAATAGACGCATGGAGACAAGCCTGCTGGAGGACGATGTATTGAATCGGGACGCAATTTGAGTGATCCATCGTCATTAGGTGGCCCTGAAAGTTACAATCCACTATCAGTTTTTCGTCCGATTCGAAAATCTTTGACTCACAGCAGAACGGCCATAAGGTGCCCGAGGCAGCAATAGACCCATGAAGTCAAGTCTGCTGGAGGACGATGGATTGAATCAGGACGCAATTTGAGTGATCCATCGTCATTAGGTGGCCCTGAACGTTACAATTCACTATCAGTTTTTCGTCCCATTCGATAATCTAGACTCACAGCAGAACGGCCATAAGGTGCCCGAGGCAGCAATAGACCCATGGAGACAAGTCGGCTGGGGACGATGTATTGAATCGGGACGCAATTTGAGTGATCCATCGTCATTAGGTGGCCCTGAACGTTACAATTCACTATCAGTTTTTCGTCCCATTCGATAATCTAGATTCACAGCAGAACGGCCATAAGGTGCCCGAGGCAGCAATAGACCCATGGAGTCAACTCGGCTGGAGGACGATGTATTGAATCGGGACGCAATTTGCGTGGTCCATCGTCATTAGGTGGCCCTGAATGTTACAATTCACTATCAGTTTTTTTACCGATTCGAAAATCTTTGACTCACAGCAGAACGGCCATTAGGTGCCCGAGGCAGCAATCGACCCATGGAGACAAGTCTGCTGGAGGACGATGTATTGAATCGGGACGCAATTTGAGTGATCCATCGTCATTAGGAGGCCCTGAACGTTGCAATTCACTATCAGTTTTTCGTCCCATTCGATAATCTAGACTCACAGCAGAACGGCCATAAGGTGCCCGAGGCAGCAATAGACCCATGGAGTAAAGTCGGCTGGAGGACGATGTATTGAATCGGGACGCAATTTGTGTGATCCATCGTCATTAGGTGGCCCTGAACGTTACAATTCACTATCAGTTTTTCGTCCGATTCGAAAATCTTTGACTCACAGCAGAACGGCCATAAGGTGTCCGAGGCAGCAATAGACGCATGGAGACAAGTCTGCTGGAGGACGATGTATTGAATCGGGACGCAATTTGAGTGATCCATCGTCATTAGGAGGCCCTGAACGTTACAATTCACTATCAGTTTTTCGTCCCATTCGATAATCTAGAGTCACAGCAGAACGGCCATAAGGTGCCCGAGGCAGCAATAGACCCATGGAGTCAAGTCGGCTGGAGGACGATGTATTGAATCGGGATGCAATTTGAGTGATCCATCGTCATTAGGAGGCCCTGAACGTTACAATTCACTATCAGTTTTTCGTCCGATTAGATAATCTAGACTCACAGCAGAACGGCCATAAGGTGCCCGAGGCAGCAATAGACCCATGGAGGCAAGTCGGCTGGAGGACAATGTATTGAATCGGGACGAAATTTGAGTGATCCATCGTCAATAGGGGGCCCTGAACGTTACAATTCACTATCAGTTTTTCGTCCCATTCGATAATCTAGACTCACAGCAGAACGGCCATAAGGTGCCCGAGGCAGCAATAGACCCATGGAGTCAAGTCGGCTGGAGGACGATGTATTGAATCGGGACGCAATTTGAGTTATCCATCGTCATTAGGTGGCCCTGAACGTTACAATTCACTATCAGGTTTTCGTCCCATTCGATAATCTAGACTCACAGCAGAACGGCCATAAGGTGCCCGAGGCAACAATAGACCCATGGAGACAAGTCTGCTGGAGGACGATGTATTGAATCGGGACGCAATTTGAGTGATCCATCGTCATTAGGAGGCCCTGAACGTTACAATTCACTATCAGTTTTTCGTCCCATTCGATAATCTAGACTCACAGCAGAACGGCCATAAGGTGCCCGAGGCAGCAATAGACCCATGGAGTCAAGTCGGCTGGAGGACGATGTATTGAATCGGGACGCAATTTGAGTGATCCATCGTCATTAGGTGGCCCTGAACGTTACAATTCACTATCAGTTTTTCGTCCGATTCGAAAATCTTTGACTCACAGCAGAACGGCCATAAGGTGCCCGAGGCAGCAATAGACGCATGGAGACAAGTCTGCTGGAGGACGATATATTGAATCGGGACGCAATTTGAGTGTTCCATCGTCATTAGGAGGCCCTGAACGTTACAATTCACTATCAGTTCTTCGTCCGATTCGAAAATCTTTGACTCACAGCAGAACGGCCATAAGGTGCCCGAGGCAGCAATAGACCCATGGAGACAAGTCTGCTGGAGGACGATGTATTGAATCGGGACGCAATTTGAGTGATCCATCGTCATTAGGTGGCCCTGAACGTTACAATTCACTATCCGTTTTTCATCCCATTCTAGAATCTAGACTCACAGCAGAACGGCCATAAGGTGCCCGAGGCACCAATAGTCCCATGGAGTCATGTCGGCTAGTGGACGATGTACTGAATCGGGACGCAATTTGTGAGGTCCATCGTCATTAGGTGGCCCTGAGTGTTACAAATCACTATCAGTTTTTCGTCCGATTCGAAAATCTTTGACTCACAGCAGAACGGCCCTAAGGTGCCCGAGGCAGCAATCGACCCATGGAGACAAGTCTGCTGGAGGACGATGTATTGAATCGGGACGCAATTTGAGTGATCCATCGTCATTAGGTGGCCCTGAAAGTTACAATTCACTATCAGTTTTTCGTCCGATTCGAAAATCTTTGACTCACAGCAGAACGGCCATAAGGTGCCCGAGGCAGCAATAGACCCATGGAGTCAAGTCGGCTGGAGGACAATGTATTGAATCGGGACGCAATTTGAGTGATCCATCGTCAATAGGAGGCCCTGAACGTTACAATTCACTATCAGTTTTTCGTCCCATTCGATAATCTAGACTCACAGCAGAACGGCCATAAGGTGCCCGAGGCAGCAATAGACCCATGGAGTCAAGTCGGCTGGAGGACGATGTATTGAATCGGGACGCAATTTGAGTTATCCATCGTCATTAGGTGGCCCTGAACGTTACAATTCACTATCAGTTTTTCGTCCCATTCGATAATCTAGACTCACAGCAGATCGGCAATAAGGTGCCCGAGGCAGCAATAGACCCATGGAGTCAAGTCGGCTGGAGGACGATGTATTGAATCGGGATGCAATTTGAGTGATCCATCGTCATTAGGAGGCCCTGATCGTTACAATTCACTATCAGTTTTTCGTCCAATTCGATAATCTAGACTCACAGCAGAACGGCCATAAGGTGCCCGAGGCAGCAATAGACCCATGGAGTCAAGTCGGCTGGAGGACAATGTATTGAATCGGGACGCAATTTGAGTGATCCATCGTCAATAGGAGGCCCTGAACGTTACAATTCACTATCAGTTTTTCGTCCCATTCGATAATCTAGACTCACAGCAGAACGGCCATAAGGTGCCCGAGGCAGCAATAGACCCATGGAGTCAAGTCGGCTGGAGGACGATGTATTGAATCGGGACGCAATTTGAGTTATCCATCGTCATTAGGTGGCCCTGAACGTTACAATTCACTATCAGTTTTTCGTCCCATTCGATAATCTAGACTCACAGCAGATCGGCCGTAAGGTGCCCGAGGCAACAATAGATCCATGGAGACAAGTCTGCTGGAGGACGATGTATTGAATCGGGACGCAATTTGAGTGATCCATCGTCATTAGGAGGCCCTGAACGTTACAATTAACTATCAGTTTTTCGTCCCATTCGATAATCTAGACTCACAGCAGAACGGCCATAAGGTGCCCGAGGCAGCAATAGACCCATGGAGTCAAGTCGGCTGGAGGACGATGTATTGAATCGGGACGCAATTTGAGTGATCCATCGTCATTAGGTGGCCCTGAACGTTACAATTCACTATCAGTTTTTCGTCCGATTCGAAAATCTTTGACTCACAGCAGAACGGCCATAAGGTGCCCGAGGCAGCAATAGACCCATGGAGACAAGTCTGCTGGAGGACGATGTATTGTATCGGGACGCAATTTGAGTGATCCATCGTCATTAGGTGGCCCTGAACGTTACAATTCACTATCAGTTATTCATCCCATTCTATAATCTAGACTCACAGCAGAACGGCCATAAGGTGCCCGAGGCACCAATAGTCCCATGGAGTCAAGTCGGCTAGTGGACGATGTACTGAATCGGGACGCAATTTGTGTGGTCCATCGTCATTAGGTGGCCCTGAATGTTACAAATCACTATCAGTTTTTCATCCGATTCGAAAATCTTTGACTCACAGCAGAACGGCCATAAGGTGCCCGAGGCAGCAATCGACCCATGGAGACAAGTCTGCTGGAGGACGATGTATTGAATCGGGACGCAATTTGAGTGATCCATCGTCATTAGGAGGCCCTGAACGTTACAATTCACTATCAGTTTTTCGTCCCATTCGATAATCTAGAGTCACAGCAGAACGGCCATAAGGTGCCCGAGGCAGCAATAGACCCATGGAGTCAAGTCGGCTGGAGGACGATGTATTGAATCGGGATGCAATTTGAGTGACCCATCGTCATTAGGAGGCCCTGAACGTTACAATTCACTATCAGTTTATGGTCCCATTCGATAATCTAGACTCACAGCAGAACGGCCATAAGGTGCCCGAGGCAGCAATAGACACATGGAGTCAAGTCGGCTGGAGGACGATGTATTGAATCGGGACGCAATTTGAGTGATCCATCGTCATTAGGTGGCCCTGAACGTTACAATTCACTATCAGTTTTTCGTCCGATTCGAAAATCTTTGACTCATAGCAGAACGGCCATAAGGTGCCCGAGGCAGCAATAGACGCTTGGAGACAAGCCTGCTGGAGGACGATGTATTGAATCGGGACGCAATTTGAGTGATCCATCGTCATTAGGTGGCCCTGAAAGTTACAATCCACTATCAGTTTTTCGTCCGATTCGAAAATCTTTGACTCACAGCAGAACGGCCATTAGGTGCCCGAGGCAGCAATAGACCCATGAAGTCAAGTCTGCTGGAGGACGATGGATTGAATCAGGACGCAATTTGAGTGATCCATCGTCATTAGGTGGCCCTGAACGTTACAATTCACTATCAGTTTTTCGTCCCATTCGATAATCTAGACTCACAGCAGAACGGCCATAAGGTGCCCGAGGCAGCAATAGACCCATGGACACAAGTCGGCTGGGGACGATGTTTTGAATCGGGACGCAATTTGAGTGATCCATCGTCATTAGGTGGCCCTGAACGATACAATTCACTATCAGTTTTTCGTCCAATTCGATAATCTAGATTCACAGCAGAACGGCCATAAGGTGCCCGAGGCAGCAATAGACCCATGGAGTCAACTCGGCTGGAGGACGATGTATTGAATCGGGACGCAATTTGCGTGGTCCATCGTCATTAGGTGGCCCTGAATGTTACAATTCACTATCAGTTTTTCGTCCGATTCGAAAATCTTTGACTCACAGCAGAACGGCCATTAGGTGCCCGAGGCAGCAATCGACCCATGGAGTCAAGTCGGCTGGAGGACGATGTATTGAATCGGGACGCAATTTGAGTTATCCATCGTCATTAGGTGGCCCTGGACGTTACAATTCACTATCAGTTTTTCGTCCCATTCGATAATCTAGACTCACAGCAGAACGGCCATAAGGTGCCCGAGGCAACAATAGACCCATGGAGACAAGTCTGCTGGAGGACGATGTATTGAATCGGGACGCAATTTGAGTGATCCATCGTCATTAGGAGGCCCTGAACGTTACAATTCACTATCAGTTTTTCGTCCCATTCGATAATCTAGACTCACAGCAGAACGGCCATAAGGTGCCCGAGGCAGCAATAGACCCATGGAGTCAAGTCGGCTGGAGGACGATGTATTGAATCGGGACGCAATTTGAGTGATCCATCGTCATTAGGTGGCCCTGAACGTTACAATTCACTATCAGTTTTTCGTCCGATTCGAAAATCTTTGACTCACAGCAGAACGGCCATAAGGTGCCCGAGGCAGCAATAGACCCATGGAGACAAGTCTGCTGGAGGACGATGTATTGAATCGGGACGCAATTTGAGTGATCCATCGTCATTAGGTGGCCCTGAACGTTACAATTCACTATCAGTTATTCATCCCATTCTATAATCTAGACTCACAGCAGAACGGCCATAAGGTGCCCGAGGCACCAATAGTCCCATGGAGTCAAGTCGGCTAGTGGATGATGTACTGAATCGGGACGCAATTTGTGTGGTCCATCGTCATTAGGTGGCCCTGAATGTTACAAATCACTATCAGTTTTTCATCCGATTCGAAAATCTTTGACTCACAGCAGAACGGCCATAAGGTGCCCGAGGCAGCAATAGACGCATGGAGACAAGCCTGCTGGAGGACGATGTATTGAATCGGGACGCAATTTGAGTGATCCATCGTCATTAGGAGGCCCTGAACGTTACAATTCACTATCAGTTTTTCGTCCCATTCGATAATCTAGACTCACAGCAGAACGACCATAAGGTGCCAGAGGCAGCAATAGACCCATGGAGTCAAGTCGGCTGGAGGACGATGTATTGAATCGGGACGCAATTTGAGTGATCCATCGTCATTAGGTGGCCCTGAACGATACAATTCACTATCAGTTTTTGTCCGATTCGAAAATCTTTGACTCACAGCAGAACGGCCATAAGGTGCCCGAGGCAGCAATAGACCCATGGAGACAAGTCTGCTGGAGGACGATGTATTGTATCGGGACGCAATTTGAGTGATCCATCGTCATTAGGTGGCCCTGAACGTTACAATTCACTATCAGTTATTCATCCCATTCTATAATCTAGACTCACAGCAGAACGGCCATAAGGTGCCCGAGGCACCAATAGTCCCATGGAGTCAAGTCGGCTAGTGGACGATGTACTGAATCGGGACGCAATTTGTGTGGTCCATCGTCATTAGGTGGCCCTGAATGTTACAAATCACTATCAGTTTTTCATTTGATTCGAAAATCTTTGACTCACAGCAGAACGGCCATAAGGTGCCCGAGGCAGCAATCGACCCATGGAGACAAGTCTGCTGGAGGACGATGTATTGAATCGGGACGCAATTTGAGTGATCCATCGTCATTAGGAGGCCCTGAACGTTACAATTCACTATCAGTTTTTCGTCCCATTCGATAATCTAGAGTCACAGCAGAACAGCCATAAGGTGCCCGAGGCAGCAATAGACCCATGGAGTCAAGTCGGCTGGAGGACGATGTATTGAATCGGGATGCAATTTGAGTGACCCATCGTCATTAGGAGGCCCTGAACGTTACAATTCACTATCAGTTTTTGGTCCCATTCGATAATCTAGACTCACAGCAGAACGGCCATAAGGTGCCCGAGGCAGCAATAGACACATGGAGTCAGGTCGGCTGGAGGACGATGTATTGAATCGGGACGCAATTTGAGTGATCCATCGTCATTAGGTGACCCTGAACGTTACAATTCACTATCAGTTTTTCGTCCGATTCGAAAATCTTTGACTCACAGCAGAACGGCCATAAGGTGCCCGAGGCAGCAATAGACCCATGGAGACAAGTCTGCTGGAGGACGATGTATTGAATAGGGACGCAATTTGAGTGATCCATCGTCATTAGGTGGCCCTGAACGTTACAATTCACTATCAGTTATTCATCCCATTCTATAATCTAGACTCACAGCAGAACGGCCATAAGGTGCCCGAGGCACCAATAGTCCCATGGAGTCAAGTCGGCTAGTGGATGATGTACTGAATCGGGACGCAATTTGTGTGGTCCATCGTCATTAGGTGGCCCTGAATGTTACAAATCACTATCAGTTTTTCATCCGATTCGAAAATCTTTGACTCACAGCAGAACGGCCATAAGGTGCCCGAGGCAGCAATAGACGCATGGAGACAAGCCTGCTGGAGGACGATGTATTGAATCGGGACGCAATTTGAGTGATCCATCGTCATTAGGAGGCCCTGAACGTTACAATTCACTATCAGTTTTTCGTCCCATTCGATAATCTAGACTCACAGCAGAATGACCATAAGGTGCCAGAGGCAGCAATAGACCCATGGAGTCAAGTCGGCTGGAGGACGATGTATTGAATCGGGACGCAATTTGAGTGATCCATCGTCATTAGGTGGCCCTGAACGTTACAATTCACTATCAGTTTTTGTCCGATTCGAAAATCTTTGACTCACAGCAGAACGGCCATAAGGTGCCCGAGGCAGCAATAGACCCATGGAGACAAGTCTGCTGGAGGACGATGTATTGTATCGGGACGCAATTTGAGTGATCCATCGTCATTAGGTGGCCCTGAACGTTACAATTCACTATCAGTTATTCATCCCATTATATAATCTAGACTCACAGCAGAACGGCCATAAGGTGCCCGAGGCACCAATAGTCCCATGGAGTCAAGTCGGCTAGTGGACGATGTACTGAATCGGGACGCAATTTGTGTGGTCCATCGTCATTAGGTGGCCCTGAATGTTACAAATCACTATCAGTTTTTCATTTGATTCGAAAATCTTTGACTCACAGCAGAACGGCCATAAGGTGCCCGAGGCAGCAATCGACCCATGGAGACAAGTCTGCTGGAGGACGATGTATTGAATCGGGACGCAATTTGAGTGATCCATCGTCATTAGGAGGCCCTGAACGTTACAATTCACTATCAGTTTTTCGTCCCATTCGATAATCTAGAGTCACAGCAGAACAGCCATAAGGTGCCCGAGGCAGCAATAGACCCATGGAGTCAAGTCGGCTGGAGGACGATGTATTGAATCGGGATGCAATTTGAGTGACCCATCGTCATTAGGAGGCCCTGAACGTTACAATTCACTATCAGTTTTTGGTCCCATTCGATAATCTAGACTCACAGCAGAACGGCCATAAGGTGCCCGAGGCAGCAATAGACACATGGAGTCAGGTCGGCTGGAGGACGATGTATTGAATCGGGACGCAATTTGAGTGATCCATCGTCATTAGGTGACCCTGAACGTTACAATTCACTATCAGTTTTTCGTCCGATTCGAAAATCTTTGACTCACAGCAGAACGGCCATAAGGTGCCCGAGGCAGCAATAGACGCATGGAGACAAGCCTGCTGGAGGACGATGTATTGAATCGGGACGCAATTTGAGTGATCCATCGTCATTAGGTGGCCCTGAAAGTTACAATCCACTATCAGTTTTTCGTCCGATTCGAAAATCTTTGACTCACAGCAGAACGGCCATAAGGTGCCCGAGGCAGCAATAGACCCATGAAGTCAAGTCTGCTGGAGGACGATGGATTGAATCAGGACGCAATTTGAGTGATCCATCGTCATTAGGTGGCCCTGAACGTTACAATTCACTATCAGTTTTTCGTCCCATTCGATAATCTAGACTCACAGCAGAACGGCCATAATGTGCCCGAGGCAGCAATAGACCCATGGAGACAAGTCGGCTGGGGACGATGTATTGAATCGGGACGCAATTTGAGTGATCCATCGTCATTAGGTGGCCCTGAAAGTTACAATTCACTATCAGTTTTTCGTCCCATTCGATAATCTAGATTCACAGCAGAACGGCCATAAGGTGCCCGAGGCAGCAATAGACCCATGGAGTCAACTCGGCTGGAGGACGATGTATTGAATCGGGACGCAATTTGCGTGGTCCATCGTCATTAGGTGGCCCTGAATGTTACAATTCACTATCAGTTTTTCGTCCGATTCGAAAATCTTTGACTCACAGCAGAACGGCCATTAGGTGCCCGAGGCAGCAATCGACCCATGGAGTCAAGTCGGCTGGAGGACGATGTATTGAATCGGGACGCAATTTGAGTTATCCATCGTCATTAGGTGGCCCTGAACGTTACAATTCACTATCAGTTTTTCGTCCCATTCGATAATCTAGACTCACAGCAGAACGGCCATAAGGTGCCCGAGGCAGCAATAGACCCATGGACACAAGTCGGCTGGGGACGATGTTTTGAATCGGGACGCAATTTGAGTGATCCATCGTCATTAGGTGGCCCTGAACGATACAATTCACTATCAGTTTTTCGTCCCATTCGATAATCTAGATTCACAGCAGAACGGCCATAAGGTGCCCGAGGCAGCAATAGACCCATGGAGTCAACTCGGCTGGAGGACGATGTATTGAATCGGGACGCAATTTGCGTGGTCCATCGTCATTAGGTGGCCCTGAATGTTACAATTCACTATCAGTTTTTCGTCCGATTCGAAAATCTTTGACTCACAGCAGAACGGCCATTAGGTGCCCGAGGCAGCAATCGACCCATGGAGTCAAGTCGGCTGGAGGACGATGTATTGAATCGGGACGCAATTTGAGTTATCCATCGTCATTAGGTGGCCCTGAACGTTACAATTCACTATCAGTTTTTCGTCCCATTCGATAATCTAGACTCACAGCAGAACGGCCATAAGGTGCCCGAGGCAACAATAGACCCATGGAGAAAAGTCTGCTGGAGGACGATGTATTGAATCGGGACGCAATTTGAGTGATCCATCGTCATTAGGAGGCCCTGAACGTTACAATTCACTATCAGTTTTTCGTCCCATTCGATAATCTAGACTCACAGCAGAACGGCCATAAGGTGCCCGAGGCAGCAATAGACCCATGGAGTCAAGTCGGCTGGAGGACGATGTATTGAATCGGGACGCAATTTGAGTGATCCATCGTCATTAGGTGGCCCTGAACGTTACAATTCACTATCAGTTTTTCGTCCGATTCGAAAATCTTTGACTCACAGCAGAACGGCCATAAGGTGCCCGAGGCAGCAATAGACCCATGGAGACAAGTCTGCTGGAGGACGATGTATTGAATCGGGACGCAATTTGAGTGATCCATCGTCATTAGGTGGCCCTGAACGTTACAATTCACTATCAGTTATTCATCCCATTCTATAATCTAGACTCACAGCAGAACGGCCATAAGGTGCCCGAGGCACCAATAGTCCCATGGAGTCAAGTCAGCTAGTGGACGATGTACTGAATCGGGACGCAATTTGTGTGGTCCATCGTCATTAGGTGGCCCTGAATGTTACAAATCACTATCAGTTTTTCATCCGATTCGAAAATCTTTGACTCACAGCAGAACGGCCATAAGGTGCCCGAGGCAGCAATAGACGCATGGAGACAAGCCTGCTGGAGGACGATGTATTGAATCGGGACGCAATTTGAGTGATCCATCGTCATTAGGAGGCCCTGAACGTTACAATTCACTATCAGTTTTTCGTCCCATTCGATAATCTAGACTCACAGCAGAACGGCCATAAGGTGCCCGAGGCAGCAATAGACCCATGGAGTCAAGTCGGCTGGAGGACGATGTATTGAATCGGGACGCAATTTGAGTGATCCATCGTCATTAGGTGGCCCTGAACGTTACAATTCATTATCAGTTTTTGTCCGATTCGAAAATCTTTGACTCACAGCAGAACGGCCATGAGGTGCCCGAGGCAGCAATAGACCCATGGAGACAAGTCTGCTGGAGGACGATGTATTGTATCGGGACGCAATTTGAGTGATCCATCGTCATTAGGTGGCCCTGAACGTTACAATTCACTATCAGTTATTCATCCCATTCTATAATCTAGACTCACAGCAGAACGGCCATAAGGTGCCCGAGGCACCAATAGTCCCATGGAGTCAAGTCGGCTAGTGGACGATGTACTGAATCGGGACGCAATTTGTGTGGTCCATCGTCATTAGGTGGCCCTGAATGTTACAAATCACTATCAGTTTTTCATCCGATTCGAAAATCTTTGACTCACAGCTGAACGGCCATAAGGTGCCCGAGGCAGCAATCGACCCATGGAGACAAGTCTGCTGGAACACGATGTATTGAATCGGGACGCAATTTGAGTGATCCATCGTCATTAGGAGGCCCTGAACGTTACAATTCACTATCAGTTTTTCGTCCCATTCGATAATCTAGAGTCACAGCAGAACAGCCATAAGGTGCCCGAGGGAGCAATAGACCCATGGAGTCAAGTAGGCTGGAGGACGATGTATTGAATCGGGATGCAATTTGAGTGACCCATCGTCATTAGGAGGCCCTGAACGTTACAATTCACTATCAGTTTTTGGTCCCATTCGATAATCTAGACTCACAGCAGAACGGCCATAAGGTGCCCGAGGCAGCAATAGACACATGGAGTCAGGTCGGCTGGAGGACGATGTATTGAATCGGGACGCAATTTGAGTGATCCATCGTCATTAGGTGACCCTGAACGTTACAATTCACTATCAGTTTTTCGTCCGATTCGAAAATCTTTGACTCACAGCAGAACGGCCATAAGGTGCCCGAGGCAGCAATAGACGCATGGAGACAAGCCTGCTGGAGGACGATGTATTGAATCGGGACGCAATTTGAGTGATCCATCGTCATTAGGTGGCCCTGAAAGTTACAATCCACTATCAGTTTTTCGTCCGATTCGAAAATCTTTGACTCACAGCAGAACGGCCATAAGGTGCCCGAGGCAGCAATAGACCCATGAAGTCAAGTCTGCTGGAGGACGATGGATTGAATCAGGACGCAATTTGAGTGATCCATCGTCATTAGGTGGCCCTGAACGTTACAATTCACTATCAGTTTTTCGTCCCATTCGATAATCTAGACTCACAGCAGAACGGCCATAAGGTGCCCGAGGCAGCAATAGACCCATGGAGACAAGTCGGCTGGGGACGATGTATTGAATCGGGACGCAATTTGAGTGATCCATCGTCATTAGGTGGCCCTGAACGTTACAATTCACTATCAGTTTTTCGTCCCATTCGATAATCTAGATTCACAGCAGAACGGCCATAAGGTGCCCGAGGCAGCAATAGACCCATGGAGTCAACTCGGCTGGAGGACGATGTATTGAATCGGGACGCAATTTGCGTGGTCCATCGTCATTAGGTGGCCCTGAATGTTACAATTCACTATCAGTTTTTCGTCCGATTCGAAAATCTTTGACTCACAGCAGAACGGCCATTAGGTGCCCGAGGCAGCAATCGACCCATGGAGTCAAGTCGGCTGGAGGACGATGTATTGAATCGGGACGCAATTTGAGTTATCCATCGTCATTAGGTGGCCCTGAACGTTACAATTCACTATCAGTTTTTCGTCCCATTCGATAATCTAGAGTCACAGCAGAACGGCCATAAGGTGCCCGAGGCAGCAATAGACCCATGGAGTCAAGTCGGCTGGAGGACGATGTATTGAATCGGGACGCAATTTGAGTGATCCATCGTCATTAGGTGGCCATGAACGTTACAATTCACTATCAGTTTTTCGTCCGATTCGAAAATCTTTGACTCACAGCAGAACGGCCATAAGGTGCCCGAGGCAGCAATAGACCCATGGAGACAAGTCTGCTGGAGGACGATGTATTGAATCGGGACGCAATTTGAGTGATCCATCGTCATTAGGTGGCCCTGAACGTTACAATTCACTATCAGTTATTCATCCCATTCTATAATCTAGACTCACAGCAGAACGGCCATAAGGTGCCCGAGGCACCAATAGTCCCATGGAGTCAAGTCGGCTAGTGGACGATGTACTGAATCGGGACGCAATTTGTGTGGTCCATCGTCATTAGGTGGCCCTGAATGTTACAAATCACTATCAGTTTTTCATCCGATTCGAAAATCTTTGACTCACAGCAGAACGGCCATAAGGTGCCAGAGGCAGCAATAGACGCATGGAGACAAGCCTGCTGGAGGACGATGTATTGAATCGGGACGCAATTTGAGTGATCCATCGTCATTAGGAGGCCCTGAACGTTACAATTCACTATCAGTTTTTCGTCCCATTCGATAATCTAGACTCACAGCAGAACGGCCATAAGGTGCCCGAGGCAGCAATAGACCCATGGAGTCAAGTCGGCTGGAGGACGATGTATTGAATCGGGACGCAATTTGAGTGATCCATCGTCATTAGGTGGCCCTGAACGTTACAATTCACTATCAGTTTTTCGTCCGATTCGAAAATCTTTGACTCACAGCAGAACGGCCATAAGGTGCCCGAGGCAGCAATAGACCCATGGAGACAAGTCTGCTGGAGGACGATGTATTGTATCGGGACGCAATTTGAGTGATCCATCGTCATTAGGTGGCCCTGAACGTTACAATTCACTATCAGTTATTCATCCCATTCTATAATCTAGACTCACAGCAGAACGGCCATAAGGTGCCCGAGGCACCAATAGTCCCATGGAGTCAACTCGGCTGGAGGACGATGTATTGAATCGGGACGCAATTTGAGTGATCCATCGTCATTAGGTGGCCCTGAACGTTACAATTCACTATCAGTTTTTCGTCCGATTCGAAAATCTTTGACTCACAGCAGAACGGCCATAAGGTGCCCGAGGCAGCAATAGACCCATGGAGACAAGTCTGCTGGAAGACGATGTATTGAATCGGGACGCAATTTGAGTGATCCATCGTCATTAGGTGGCCCTGAACGTTACAATTCACTATCAGTTATTCATCCCATTCTATAATCTAGACTCACAGCAGAACGGCCATAAGGTGCCCGAGGCACCAATAGTCCCATGGAGTCAAGTCGGCTAGTGGACGATGTACTGAATCGGGACGCAATTTGTGTGGTCCATCGTCATTAGGTGGCCCTGAATGTTACAAATCACTATCAGTTTTTCATCCGATTCGAAAATCTTTGACTCACAGCAGAACGGCCATAAGGTGCCCGAGGCAGCAATAGACGCATGGAGACAAGCCTGCTGGAGGACGATGTATTGAATCGGGACGCAATTTGAGTGATCCATCGTCATTAGGTGGCCCTGAAAGTTACAATCCACTATCAGTTTTTCGTCCGATTCGAAAATCTTTGACTCACAGCAGAACGGCCATAAGGTGCCCGAGGCAGCAATAGACCCATGAAATCAAGTCTGCTGGAGGACGATGGATTGAATCAGGACGCAATTTGAGTGATCCATCGTCATTAGGTGGCCCTGAACGTTACAATTCACTATCAGTTTTTCGTCCCATTCGATAATCTAGACTCACAGCAGAACGGCCATAAGGTGCCCGAGGCAGCAATAGACCCATGGAGACAAGTCGGCTGGGGACGATGTATTGAATCGGGACGCAATTTGAGTGATCCATCGTCATTAGGTGGCCCTGAACGTTACAATTCACTATCAGTTTTTCGTCCCATTCGATAATCTAGATTCACAGCAGAACGGCCATAAGGTGCCCGAGGCAGCAATAGACCCATGGAGTCAACTCGGCTGGAGGACGATGTATTGAATCGGGACGCAATTTGCGTGGTCCATCGTCATTAGGTGGCCCTGAATGTTACAATTCACTATCAGTTTTTCATCCGATTCGAAAATCTTTGACTCACAGCAGATCGGCCATTAGGTGCCCGAGGCAGCAATCGACCCATGGAGACAAGTCTGCTGGAGGACGATGTATTGAATCGGGACGCAATTTGAGTGATCCATCGTCATTAGGAGGCCCTGAACGTTACAATTCACTATCAGTTTTTCGTCCAATTCGATAATCTAGACTCACAGCAGAACGGCCATAAGGTGCCCGAGGCAGCAATAGACCCATGGAGTCAAGTCGGCTGGAGGACGATGTATTGAATCGGGACGCAATTTGAGTGATCCATCGTCATTAGGAGGCCCTGAACGTTACAATTCACTATCAGTTTTTCGTCCGATTCGAAAATCTTTGACTCACAGCAGAACGGCCATAAGGTGCCCGAGGCAGCAATAGACCCATGGAGTCAAGTCTGCTGGAGGACGATGTATTGAATCGGGACGCAATTTGAGTGATCCATCGTCATTAGGTGGCCCTGAACGTTACAATTCACTATCAGTTATTCATCCCATTCTATAATCTAGACTCACAGCAGAACGGCCATAAGGTGCCCGAGGCACCAATAGTCCCATGGAGTCAAGTCGGCTAGTGGACGATGTACTGAATCGGGACGCAATTTGTGTGGTCCATCGTCATTAGGTGGCCCTGAATGCTACAAATCACTATCAGTTTTTCATCCGATTCGAAAATCTTTGACTCACAGCAGAACGGCCATAAGGTACCCGAGACAGCAATCGACCCATGGAGACAAGTCTGCTGGAGGACGATGTATTGAATCGGGACGCAATTTGAGTGATCCATCGTCATTAGGAGGCCCTGAACGTTACAATTCACTATCAGTTTTTCGTCCCATTCGATAATCTAGAGTCACAGCAGAACAGCCATAAGGTGCCCGAGGCAGCAATAGACCCATGGAGTCAAGTCGGCTGGAGGACGATGTATTGATTCGGGATGCAATTTGAGTGACCCATCGTCATTAGGAGGCCCTGAACGTTACAATTCACTATCAGTTTTTCGTCCCATTCGATAATCTAGACTCACAGCAGAACGGCCATAAGGTGCCCGAGGCAGTAAGAGATACATGGAGTCAAGTCGGCTGGAGGACGATGTATTGAATCGGGACGCAATTTGTGTGATCCATCGTCATTAGGTGGCCCTGAACGTTACAATTCACTATCAGTTTTTCGTCCGATTCGAAAATCTTTGACTCACAGCAGAACGGCCATAAGGTGCCCGAGGCAGCAATACACGCATGGAGACAAGCCTGCTGGAGGACGATGTATTGAATCGGGACGCAATTTGAGTGATCCATCGTCATTAGGTGGCCCTGAAAGTTACAATCCACTATCAGTTTTTCGTCCGATTCGAAAATCTTTGACTCACAGCAGAACGGCCATAAGGTGCCCGAGGCAGCAGTAGACCCATGAAGTCAAGTCTGCTGGAGGACGATGGATTGAATCAGTACGCAATTTGAGTGATCCATCGTCATTAGGTGGCCCTGAACGTTACAATTCACTATCAGTTTTTCGTCCCATTCGATAATCTAGACTCACAGCAGAACGGCCATAAGGTGCCCGAGGCAGCAATAGACCCATGGAGACAAGTCGGCTGGGGACGATGTATTGAATCGGGACGCAATTTGAGTGATCCATCGTCATTAGGTGGCCCTGAACGTTACAATTCACTATCAGTTTTTCGTCCCATTCGATAATCTAGATTCACAGCAGAACGGCCATAAGGTGCCCGAGGCAGCAATAGACCCATGGAGTCAACTCGGCTGGAGGACGATGTATTGAATCGGGACGCAATTTGCGTGGTCCATCGTCATTAGGTGGCCCTGAATGTTACAATTCACTATCAGTTTTTCATCCGATTCGAAAATCTTTGACTCACAGCAGATCGGCCATTAGGTGCCCGAGGCAGCAATCGACCCATGGAGACAAGTCTGCTGGAGGACGATGTATTGAATCGGGACGCAATTTGAGTGATCCATCGTCATTAGGTGGCCCTGAACGTTACAATTCACTATCAGTTTTTCGTCCGATTCGAAAATCTTTGACTCACAGCAGAACGGCCATAAGGTGCCCGAGGCAGCAATAGACCCATGGAGTCAAGTCTGCTGGAGGACGATGTATTGAATCGGGACGCAATTTGAGTGATCCATCGTCATTAGGTGGCCCTGAACGTTACAATTCACTATCAGTTATTCATCCCATTCTATAATCTAGACTCACAGCAGAACGGCCATAAGGTGCCCGAGGCACCAATAGTCCCATGGAGTCAAGTCGGCTAGTGGACGATGTACTGAATCGGGACGCAATTTGTGTGGTCCATCGTCATTAGGTGGCCCTGAATGCTACAAATCACTATCAGTTTTTCATCCGATTCGAAAATCTTTGACTCACAGCAGAACGGCCATAAGGTGCCCGAGGCAGCAATCGACCCATGGAGACAAGTCTGCTGGAGGACGATGTATTGAATCGGGTCGCAATTTGAGTGATCCATCGTCATTAGGAGGCCCTGAACGTTACAATACACTATCAGTTTTTCGTCCCATTCGATAATCTAGAGTCACAGCAGAACAGCCATAAGGTGCCCGAGGCAGCAATAGACCCATGGAGTCAAGTCGGCTGGAGGTCGATGTATTGAATCGGGATGCAATTTGAGTGACCCATCGTCATTAGGAGGCCCTGAAGGTTACAATTCACTATCAGTTTTTCGTCCCATTCGATAATCTAGACTCACAGCAGAACGGCCATAAGGTGCCCGAGGCAGTAATAGATACATGGAGTCAAGTCGGCTGGAGGACGATGTATTGAATCGGGACGCAATTTGAGTGATCCATCGTCATTAGGTGGCCCTGAACGTTACAATTCACTATCAGTTTTTCGTCCGATTCGAAAATCTTTGACTCACAGCAGAACGGCCATAAGGTGCCCGAGGCAGCAATAGACGCATGGAGACAAGCCTGCTGGAGGACGATGTATTGAATCGGGACGCAATTTGAGTGATCCATCGTCATTAGGTGGCCCTGAAAGTTACAATCCACTATCAGTTTTTCGTCCGATTCGAAAATCTTTGACTCACAGCGGAACTGCCATAAGGTGCCCGAGGCAGCAATAGACCCATGAAGTCAAGTCTGCTGGAGGACGATGGATTGAATCAGGACGCAATTTGAGTGATCCATCGTCATTAGGTGGCCCTGAACGTTACAATTCACTATCAGTTTTTCGTCCCATTCGATAATCTAGACTCACAGCAGAACGGCCATAAGGTGCCCGAGGCAGCAATAGACCCATGGAGACAAGTCGGCTGGGGACGATGTATTGAATCGGGACGCAATTTGAGTGATCCATCGTCATTAGGTGGCCCTGAACGTTACAATTCACTATCAGTTTTTCGTCCCATTCGATAATCTAGATTCACAGCAGAACGGCCATAAGGTGCCCGAGGCAGCAATAGACCCATGGAGTCAACTCGGCTGGAGGACGATGTATTGAATCGGGACGCAATTTGCGTGGTCCATCGTCATTAGGTGGCCCTGAATCATACAATTCACTATCAGTTTTTTTACCGATTCGAAAATCTTTGACTCACAGCAGAACGGCCATTAGGTGCCCGAGGCAGCAATCGACCCATGGAGACAAGTCTGCTGGAGGACGATGTATTGAATCGGGACGCAATTTGAGTGATCCAACGTCATTAGGAGGCCCTGAACGTTACAATTCACTATCAGTTTTTCGTCCAATTCGATAATCTAGACTCACAGCAGAACGGCCATAAGGTGCCCGAGGAAGCAATAGACCCATGGAGTCAAGTCGGCTGGAGGACGATGTATTGAATCGGGACGCAATTTGAGTGATCCATCGTCATTAGGAGGCCCTGAACGTTGCAATTCACTATCAGTTTTTCGTCCCATTCGATAATCTAGACTCACAGCAGAACGGCCATAAGGTGCCCGAGGCAGCAATAGACCCATGGAGTCAAGTCGGCTGGAGGACGATGTATTGAATCGGGACGCAATTTGTGTGATCCATCGTCATTAGGTGGCCCTGAACGTTACAATTCACTATCAGTTTTTCGTCCGATTCGAAAATCTTTGACTCACAGCAGAACGGCCATAAGGTGTCCGAGGCAGCAATAGACGCATGGAGACAAGTCTGCTGGAGGACGATGTATTGAATCGGGACGCAATTTGAGTGATCTATCGTCATTAGGTGGCCCTGAACGTTACAATTCACTATCCGTTTTTCATCCCATTCTATAATCTAGACTCACAGCAGAACGGCCATAAGGTGCCCGAGGCACCAATAGTCCCATGGAGTCAAGTCGGCTAGTGGACGATGTACTGAATCGGGACGCAATTTGTGTGGTCGTTCGTCATTAGGTGGCCCTGAATGTTACAAATCACTATCAGTTTTTCGTCCGATTCGAAAATCTTTGACTCACAGCAGAACGGCCATAAGGTGCCCGAGGCAGCAATCGACCCATGAAGTCGAGTCTGCTGGAGGACGATGTATTGAATCAGGACGCAATTTGAGTGATCCATCGTTATTAGGTGGCCCTGAACGTTACAATTCACTATCAGTTTTTCGTCCCATTCGATAATCTAGACTCACAGCAGAACGGCCATAAGGTGCCCGAGGCAGCAATAGACCCATGGAGACAAGTCGGCTGGGGACGATGTATTGAATCGGGACGCAATTTGAGTGATCCATCGTCATTAGGTGGCCCTGAACGTTACAATTCACTATTAGTTTTTCGTCCCATTCATTAATCTAGATTCACAGCAGAACGGCCATAAGTTGCCCGAGGCAGGCATAGACCCATGGAGTCAACTCGGCTGGAGGACGATGTATTGAATCGGGCCGCAATTTGCGTGGTCCATCGTCATTAGGTGACCCTGAATGTTACAATTCACTATCAGTTTTTCGTCCGATTCGAAAATCTTTGACTCACAGCAGAACGGCCATAAGGTGCCCGAGGCAGCAATCGACCCATGGAGACAAGTCTGCTGGAGGACGATGTATTGAATCGGGACGCAATTTGAGTGATCCATCGTCATTAGGAGGCCCTGACCGTTACAATTCACTATCAGTTTTTCGTCCCATTCGATAATCTAGAGTCACAGCAGAACGGCCATAAGGTACCCGAAGCAGCAATAGACCCATGGAGTCAAGTCGGCTGGAGGACGATGTATTGAATCGGGACGCAATTTGAGTGATCCATCGTCATTAGGAGGCCCTGAACGTTACAATTCACTATCAGTTTTTCGTACGATTCGAAAATCTCTGACTCACAGCACAACGGCCATAAGGTGCCCGAGGCAGCAATAGACGCATGGAGACAAGTCTGCTGGATGACGATATATTGAATCGGGACGCAATTTGAGTGTTCCATCGTCATTAGGAGGCCCTGAACGTTACAATTCACTATCAGTTCTTCGTCCGATTCGAAAATCTTTGACTCACAGCAGGCCTGCCATAAGGTGCCCGAGGCAGCAATAGACCCATGGAGACAAGTCTGCTGGAGGACGATGTATTGAATCGGGACGCAATTTGAGTGATCCATCGTCATTAGGTGGCCCTGAACGTTACAATTCACTATCCGTTTTTCATCCCATTCTAGAATCTAGACTCACAGCAGAACGGCCATAAGGTGCCCGAGGCACCAATAGTCCCATGGAGTCATGTCGGCTAGTGGACGATGTACTGAATCGGGACGCAATTTGTGTGGTCCATCGTCATTAGGTGGCCCTGAATGTTACAAATCACTATCAGTTTTTCATCCGATTCGAAAATCTTTGACTCACAGCAGAACGGCCATAAGGTGCCCGAGGCAGCAATCGACCCATGAAGTCAAGTCTGCTGGAGGACGATGTATTGATTTAGGACGCAATTTGAGTGATCCATCGTTATTAGGTGGCCCTGAACGTTACAATTCACTATCAGTTTTTCGTCCCATTCGATAATCTAGACTCACAGCAGAACGGCCATTAGGTGCCCGAGGCAGGAATAGACCCATGGAGTCAACTCGGCTGGAGGACGATGTATTGAATCGGGACGCAATTTGCGTGGTCCATCGTCATTAGGTGACCCTGAATGTTACAAATCACTATCAGTTTTTCGTCCGATTCGAAAATCTTTGACTCACAGCAGAACGGCCATTAGGTGGCCGAGGCAGCAATCGACCCATGGAGACAAGTCTGCTGGAGGACGATGTATTGAATCGGGACGCAATTTGAGTGATCCATCGTCATTAGGAGGCCCTGAACGTTACAATTCACTATCAGTTTTTTGTCCAATTCGATAATCTAGACTCACAGCAGAACGGCCATATGGTGCCCGAGGCAGCAATAGACCCATGGAGTCAAGTCGGCTGGAGGACGATGTATTGAATCGGGACGCAATTTGAGTTATCCATCGTCATTAGGTGGCCCTGAACGTTACAATTCACTATCAGTTTTTCGTCCCATTCGATAATCTAGACTCACAGCAGAACGGCCATAAGGTGCCCGAGGCAGCAATAGTCCCATGGAGTCAAGTCGGCTAGTGGACGATGTACTGAATCGGGACGCAATTTGTGTGGTCCATCGTCATTAGGTGGCCCTGAATGTTACAAATCACTATCAGTTTTTCATCCGATTCGAAAATCTTTGACTCACAGCAGAACGGCCAAAAGGTGCCCGAGGCAGCAATCGACCCATGGAGACAAGTCTGCTGGAGGACGATGTATTGAATCGGGACGCAATTTGAGTGATCCATCGTCATTAGGAGGCCCTGAACGTTACAATTCACTATCAGTTTTTCGTCCCATTCGATAATCTAGAGTCACAGCAGAACAGCCATAAGGTGCCCGAGGCAGCAATAGACCCATGGAGTCAAGTCGGCTGGAGGACGATGTATTGAATCGGGATGCAATTTGAGTGACCCATCGTCATTAGGAGGCCCTGAACGTTACAATTCACTATCAGTTTTTCGTCCCATTCGATAATCTAGACTCACAGCAGAACGGCCATAAGGTGCCCGAGGCAGCAATAGACACATGGAGTCAAGTCGGCTGGAGGACGATGTATTGAATCGGGACGCAATTTGAGTGATCCATCGTCATTAGGTGGCCCTGAACGTTACAATTCACTATCAGTTTTTCGTCCGATTCGAAAATCTTTATGACTCACAGCAGAACGGCCATAAGGTGCCCGAGGCAGCAATAGACCCATGGAGACAAGTCTGCTGGAGGACGATGTATTGAATCGGGACGCAATTTGAGTGATCCATCGTCATTAGGTGGCCCTGAACGTTACAATTCACTATCAGTTATTCATCCCATTCTATAATCTAGACTCACAGCAGAACGGCCATAAGGTGCCCGAGGCACCAATAGTCCCATGGAGTCAAGTCGGCTAGTGGACGATGTACTGAATCGGGACGCAATTTGTGTGGTCCATCGTCATTAGGTGGCCCTGAATGTTACAAATCACTATCAGTTTTTCATCCGATTCGAAAATCTTTGACTCACAGCAGAACGGCCATAAGGTGCCCGAGGCAGCAATCGACCCATGGAGGCAAGTCTGCTGGAGGACGATGTATTGAATCGGGACGCAATTTGAGTGATCCATCGTCATTAGGTGGCCCTGAACGTTACAATTCACTATCAGTTTTTCGTCCCATTCGATAATCTAGACTCACAGCAGAACGGCCATAAGGTGCCCGAGGCAGCAATAGACACATGGAGTCAAGTCGGCTGGAGGACGATGTATTGAATCGGGACGCAATTTGAGTGATCCATCGTCATTAGGTGGCCCTGAACGTTACAATTCACTATCAGTTTTTCGTCCGATTCGAAAATCTTTGACTCACAGCAGAACGGCCATAAGGTGCCCGAGGCAGCAATAGACGCATGGAGACAAGCCTGCTGGAGGACGATGTATTGAATCGGGACGCAATTTGAGTGATCCATCGTCATTAGGTGGCCCTGAAAGTTACAATCCGCTATCAGTTTTTCGTCCGATTCGAAAATCTTTGACTCACAGCAGAACGGCCATAAGGTGCCCGAGGCAGCAATAGACCCATGAAGTCAAGTCTGCTGGAGGACGATGGATTGAATCAGGACGCAATTTGAGTGATCCATCGTCATTAGGTGGCCCTGAACGTTACAATTCACTATCAGTTTTTCGTCCCATTCGATAATCTAGACTCACAGCAGAACGGCCATAAGGTGCCCGAGGCAGCATTAGACCCATGGAGACAAGTCGGCTGGGGACGATGTATTGAATCGGGACGCAATTTGAGTGATCCATCGTCATTAGGTGGCCCTGAACGTTACAATTCACTATCAGTTTTTCATCCGATTCGAAAATCTTTGACTCACAGCAGAACGGCCATTAGGTGCCCGAGGCAGCAATCGACCCATGGAGACAAGTCTGCTGGAGGACGATGTATTGAATCGGGACGCAATTTGAGTGATCCATCGTCATTAGGAGGCCCTGAACGTTACAATTCACTATCAGTTTTTCGTCCAATTCGATAATCTAGACTCACAGCAGAACGGCCATAAGGTGCCCGAGGCAGCAATAGACCCATGGAGTCAAGTCGGCTGGAGGACGATGTATTGAATCGGGACGCAATTTGAGTGATCCATCGTCATTAGGAGGCAATGAACGTTGCAATTCACTATCAGTTTTTCGTCCCATTCGATAATCTAGACTCACAGCAGAACGGCCATAAGGTGCCCGAGGCAGCAATAGACCCATGGAGTCAAGTAGGCTGGAGGACGATGTATTGAATCGGGACGCAATTTGAGTAATCCATCGTCATTAGGTGGCCCTGAACGTTACAATTCACTATCAGTTTTTCGTCCCATTCGATAATCTAGACTCACAGCAGAACGGCCATAAGGTGCCCGAGGCAGCAATAGACCCATGGAGACAAGTCTGCTGGAGGACGATGTATTGAATCGGGACGCAATTTGAGTGATCCATCGTCATTAGGAGGCCCTGAACGTTACAATTCACAATCAGTTTTTTGTCCCATTCGATAATCTAGACTCACAGCAGAACGGCCATAAGGTGCCCGAGGCAGCAATAGACCCATGGAGACAAGTCGGCTGGAGGACGATGTATTGAATCGGGACGCAATTTGAGTGATCCATCGTCATTAGGTGGCCCTGAACGTTACAATTCACTATCAGTTTTTCGTCCGATTCGAAAATCTTTATGACTCACAGCAGAACGGCCATAAGGTGCCCGAGGCAGCAATAGACCCATGGAGACAAGTCTGCTGGAGGACGATGTATTGAATCGGGACGCAATTTGAGTGATCCATCGTCATTAGGTGGCCCTGAACGTTACAATTCACTATCAGTTATTCATCCCATTCTATAATCTAGACTCACAGCAGAACGGCCATAAGGTGCCCGAGGCACCAATAGTCCCATGGAGTCAAGTCGGCTAGTGGACGATGTACTGAATCGGGACGCAATTTGTGTGGTCCATCGTCATTAGGTGGCCCTGAATGTTACAAATCACTATCAGTTTTTCATCCGATTCGAAAATCTTTGACTCACAGCAGAACGGCCATAAGGTGCCCGAGGCAGCAATCGACCCATGGAGGCAAGTCTGCTGGAGGACGATGTATTGAATCGGGACGCAATTTGAGTGATCCATCGTCATTAGGTGGCCCTGAACGTTACAATTCACTATCAGTTTTTCGTCCCATTCGATAATCTAGACTCACAGCAGAACGGCCATAAGGTGCCCGAGGCAGCAATAGACACATGGAGTCAAGTCGGCTGGAGGACGATGTATTGAATCGGGACGCAATTTGAGTGATCCATCGTCATTAGGTGGCCCTGAACGTTACAATTCACTATCAGTTTTTCGTCCGATTCGAAAATCTTTGACTCACAGCAGAACGGCCATAAGGTGCCCGAGGCAGCAATAGACGCATGGAGACAAGCCTGCTGGAGGACGATGTATTGAATCGGGACGCAATTTGAGTGATCCATCGTCATTAGGTGGCCCTGAAAGTTACAATCCGCTATCAGTTTTTCGTCCGATTCGAAAATCTTTGACTCACAGCAGAACGGCCATAAGGTGCCCGAGGCAGCAATAGACCCATGAAGTCAAGTCTGCTGGAGGACGATGGATTGAATCAGGACGCAATTTGAGTGATCCATCGTCATTAGGTGGCCCTGAACGTTACAATTCACTATCAGTTTTTCGTCCCATTCGATAATCTAGACTCACAGCAGAACGGCCATAAGGTGCCCGAGGCAGCATTAGACCCATGGAGACAAGTCGGCTGGGGACGATGTATTGAATCGGGACGCAATTTGAGTGATCCATCGTCATTAGGTGGCCCTGAACGTTACAATTCACTATCAGTTTTTCATCCGATTCGAAAATCTTTGACTCACAGCAGAACGGCCATTAGGTGCCCGAGGCAGCAATCGACCCATGGAGACAAGTCTGCTGGAGGACGATGTATTGAATCGGGACGCAATTTGAGTGATCCATCGTCATTAGGAGGCCCTGAACGTTACAATTCACTATCAGTTTTTCGTCCAATTCGATAATCTAGACTCACAGCAGAACGGCCATAAGGTGCCCGAGGCAGCAATAGACCCATGGAGTCAAGTCGGCTGGAGGACGATGTATTGAATCGGGACGCAATTTGAGTGATCCATCGTCATTAGGAGGCAATGAACGTTGCAATTCACTATCAGTTTTTCGTCCCATTCGATAATCTAGACTCACAGCAGAACGGCCATAAGGTGCCCGAGGCAGCAATAGACCCATGGAGTCAAGTAGGCTGGAGGACGATGTATTGAATCGGGACGCAATTTGAGTAATCCATCGTCATTAGGTGGCCCTGAACGTTACAATTCACTATCAGTTTTTCGTCCCATTCGATAATCTAGACTCACAGCAGAACGGCCATAAGGTGCCCGAGGCAGCAATAGACCCATGGAGACAAGTCTGCTGGAGGACGATGTATTGAATCGGGACGCAATTTGAGTGATCCATCGTCATTAGGAGGCCCTGAACGTTACAATTCACAATCAGTTTTTTGTCCCATTCGATAATCTAGACTCACAGCAGAACGGCCATAAGGTGCCCGAGGCAGCAATAGACCCATGGAGTCAAGTCGGCTGGAGGACGATGTATTGAATCGGGACGCAATTTGTGTGATCCATCGTCATTAGGTGGCCCTGAACGTTACAATTCACTATCAGTTTTTCGTCCGATTCGAAAATCTTTGACTCACAGCAGAACGGCCATAAGGTGTCCGAGGCAGCAATAGACGCATGGAGACAAGTCTGCTGGAGGACGATGTATTGAATCGGGACGCAATTTGAGTGATCCATCGTCATTAGGTGGCCCTGAACGTTACAATTCACTATCAGTTTTTCATCCCATTCTATAATCTAGACTCACAGCAGAACGGCCATAAGGTGCCCGAGGCACCAATAGTCCCATGGAGTCAAGTCGGCTAGTGGACGATGTACTGAATCGGGACGCAATTTGTGTGGTCCATCGTCATTAGGTGGCCCGGAATGTTCCAATTCACTATCAGTTTTTCGTCCCATTCGATAATCTAGACTCACAGCAGAACGGCCATAAGGTGCCCGAGGCAGCAATAGACCCATGGAGACAAGTCGGCTGGGGACGATGTATTGAATCGGGACGCAATTTGAGTGATCCATCGTCATTAGGTGGCCCTGAACGTTACAATTCACTATTAGTTTTTCGTCCCATTCAATAATCTAGATTCACAGCAGAACGGCCATAAGTTGCCCGAGGCAGGAATAGACCCATGGAGTCAACTCGGCTGGAGGACGATGTATTGAATCGGGCCGCAATTTGCGTGGTCCATCGTCATTAGGTGACCCTGAATGTTACAATTCACTATCAGTTTTTCGTCCGATTCGAAAATCTTTGACTCACAGCAGAACGGCCATTAGGTGCCCGAGGCAGCAATCGACCCATGGAGACAAGTCTGCTGGAGGACGATGTATTGAATCGGGACGCAATTTGAGTGATCCATCGTCATTAGGAGGCCCTGAACGTTACAATTCACTATAAGTTCTTCGTCCGAATCGAAAATCTTTGACTCACAGCAGGCCTGCCATAAGGTGCCCGAGGCAGCAATAGACCCATGGAGACAAGTCTGCTGGAGGACGATGTATTGAATCGGGACGCAATTTGAGTGATCCATCGTCATTAGGTGGCCCTGAACGTTACAATTCACTATCCGTTTTTCATCCCATTCTAGAATCTATACTCACAGCAGAACGGCCATAAGGTGCCCGAGGCACCAATAGTCCCATGGAGTCATGTCGGCTAGTGGACGATGTACTGAATCGGGACGCAATTTGTGTGCTCCATCGTCATTAGGTGGCCCTGAGTGTTACAAATCACTATCAGTTTTTCGTCCGATTCGAAAATCTTTGACTCACAGCAGAACGGCCCTAAGGTGCCCGAGGCAGCAATCGACCCATGGAGACAAGTCTGCTGGAGGACGATGTATTGAATCGGGACGCAATTTGAGTGATCCATCGTCATTAGGTGGCCCTGAAAGTTACAATTCACTACCAGTTTTTCGTCCGATTCGAAAATCTTTGACTCACAGCAGAACGGCCATAAGGTGCCCGAGGCAGCAATAGACCCATGAAGTCAAGTCTGCTGGAGGACGATGTATTGAATCAGGACGCAATTTGAGTGATCCATCGTCATTAGGTGGCCCTGAACGTTACAATTCACTATCAGTTTTTCGTCCAATTCGATAATCTAGACTCACAGCAGAACGGCCATAAGGTGCCCGAGGCAGCAATAGACCCATGGAGTCAAGTCGGCTGGAGGACAATGTATTGAATCGGGACGCAATTTGAGTGATCCATCGTCATTAGGAGGCCCTGAACGTTACAATTCACTATCAGTTTTTCGTCCCATTCGATAATCTAGACTCGCAGCAGAACGGCCATAAGGTGCCCGAGGCAGCAATAGACCCATGGAGTCAAGTCGGCTGGAGGACGATGTATTGAATCGGGACGCAATTTGAGTTATCCATCGTCATTAGGTGGCCCTGAACGTTACAATTCACTATCAGTTTTTCGTCCCATTCGATAATCTAGACTCACAGCAGAACGGCCATAAGGTGCCCGAGGCAGCAATAGACCCATGGAGTCAACTCGGCTGGAGGACGATGTATTGAATCGGGACGCAATTTGAGTGTTCCATCTGCATTAGGAGGCCCTGAACGTTACAATTCACTATCAGTTTTTCGTCCAATTCGATAATCTAGACTCACAGCAGAACGGCCATAAGGGGCCCGAGGCAGCAATAGACCCATGGAGTCAACTCGGCTGGAGGACGATGTATTGAATCGGGGCGCAATTTGAGTGATCCATCGTCATTAAGAGCCCCTGAACGTTGCAATTCACTATCAGTTTTTCGTCCCATTCGATAATCTAGACTCACAGCAGAACGGCCATAAGGTGCCCGAGGCAGCAATAGACCCATGGAGTCAAGTCGGCTGGAGGACGATGTATTGAATCGGGACGCAATTTGTGTGGTCCATTGTCATTAGGTGGCCCTGAATGTTACAATTCACTATCAGTTTTTCGTCCGATTCGAAAATCTTTGACTCACAGCATAACGGCCATAAGGTGCCCGAGGCATCAATAGACCCATGAAGACAAGTCTGCTGGAGGACGATGTATTGAATCGGGACGCAATTTGAGTGTTCCATCGTCATTAGGAGGCCCTGAACGTTACAATTCACTATCAGTCTTTCGTCGGATTCGAAAATCTTTGAGTCACAGCAGAACGGCCATAAGGTGCCCGAGGCAGTAATAGACGCATGGTGACAAGTCTGCTGGTGGACGATGTATTGAATCGGGACGCAATTTGAGTGATCCATCGTCATTAGGTGGCCCTGAATGTTACAATTCACTTTCAGTTTTTCGTCCGATTCGTAAATCTTTGACTCACAGCAGAACGGCCATAAGGTGCCCGAGGCAGCAATAGACCAATGGAGACAAGTCTGCTGGAGGACGATGTATTGAATCGGGACGCAATTTGAGTGTTCCATCGTCATTAGGAGGCCCTGAATGTTACAATTCACTATCAGTTTTTCGTCCCATTCGATAATCTAGACTCACAGCAGAACGGCCATAAGGTGCCCGAGGCAGCAATAGACCCATGGAGACAAGTCTGCTGGAGGACGATGTATTGAATCGGGACGCAATTTGAGTGTTCCATTGTCATTAGGAGGCCCTGAACGTTACAATTCACTATCAGTTTTTCGTCCGATTCGAAAATCTTTGAGTCACAGCAGAACGGCCATAAGGTGCCCGAGGCAGCAATGGACCCATGGAGACAAGTCTGCTGGAGGACGATGTATTGAATCGGGACGCAATTTGAGTGATCCATCGTCATTAGGTGGGCCTGAACGTTACAATTCACTATCAGTTTTTCGTCCGATTCGAAAATCTTTGACTCACAGCAGAACAGCCATAAGGTGCCCGAGGCAGCAATAGACACAAGGAGACAAGTCTGCTGGAGGACGATGTATTGAATCGGGACGCAATTTGAGTGATCCATCGTCATTAGGTGGCCCTGAACGCTACAATTCACTATCCGTTTTTCATCCCATTCTAGAATCTAGACTCACAGCAGAACGGCCATAAGGTGCCCGAGGCACCAATAGTCCCATGGAGTCATGTCGGCTAGTGGACGATGTACTGAATCGGGACGCAATTTGTGTGGTCCATCGTCATTAGGTGGCCCTGAGTGTTACAAATCACTATCAGTTTCTCGTCCGATTCGAAAATCTTTGACTAACAGCAGAACGGCCCTAAGGTGCCCGAGGCAGCAATCGACCCATGGAGACAAGTCTGCTGGAGGACGATGTATTGAATCGGGACGCAATTTGAGTGATCCATCGTCATTAGGTGGCCCTGAAAGTTACAATTCACTATCAGTTTTTCGTCCGATTCGAAAATCTTTGACTCACAGCAGAACGGCCATAAGGTGCCCGAGGCAGCAATAGACCCATGAAGTCAAGTCTGCTGGAGTACGATGTATTGAATCAGGACGCAATTTGAGTGATCCATCGTCATTAGGTGGCCCTGAACGTTACAATTCACTATCAGTTTTTCGTCCAATTCGATAATCTAGACTCACAGCAGAACGGCCATAAGGTGCCCGAGGCAGCAATAGACCCATGGAGTCAAGTCGGCTGGAGGACGATGTATTGAATCGGGACGCAATTTGAGTTATCCATCGTCATTAGGTGGCCCTGAACGTTACAATTCACCATCAGTTTTTCGTCCCATTCGATAATCTACACTCACAGCAGAACGGCCATAAGGTGCCCGAGGCAGCAATAGACCCATGGAGTCAAGTCGGCTGGAGGACGATGTATTGAATCGGGACGCAATTTGAGTGTTCCATCGGCATTAGGAGGCCCTGAACGTTACAATTCACTATCAGTTTTTCGTCCAATTCGATAATCTAGACTCACAGCAGAACGGCCATAAGGTGCCCGAGGCAGCAATAGACCCATGGAGTCAACTCGGCTGGAGGACGATGTATTGAATCGGGGCGCAATTTGAGTGATCCATCGTCATTAGGAGCCCCTGAACGTTGCAATTCACTATCAGTTTTTCGTCCCATTCGATAATCTAGACTCACAGCAGAACGCCCATAAGGTGCCCGAGGCAGCAATAGACCCATGGAGTCAAGTCGGCTGGAGGACGATGTATTGAATCGGGACGCAATTTGTGTGGTCCATTGTCATTAGGTGGCCCTGAATGTTACAATTCACTATCAGTTTTTCGTCCGATTCGAAAATCTTTGACTCACAGCATAACGGCCATAAGGTGCCCGAGGCATCAATAGACCCATGAAGACAAGTCTGCTGGAGGACGATGTATTGAATCGGGACGCAATTTGAGTGTTCCATCGTCATTAGGAGGCCCTGAACGTTACAATTCACTATCAGTCTTTCGTCGGATTCGAAAATCTTTGAGTCACAGCAGAACGGCCATAAGGTGCCCGAGGCTGTAATAGACGCATGGTGACAAGTCTGCTGGTGGGCGATGTATTGAATCGGGACGCAATTTGAGTGATCCATCGTCATTAGGTGGCCCTGAATGTTACAATTCACTTTCAGTTTTTCGTCCGATTCGTAAATCTTTGACTCACAGCAGAACGGCCATAAGGTGCCCGAGGCAGCAATAGACCAATGGAGACAAGTCTGCTGGAGGACGATGTATTGAATCGGGACGCAATTTGAGTGTTCCATCGTCATTAGGAGGCCCTGAATGTTACAATTAACTATCAGTTTTTCGTCCCATTCGATAATCTAGACTCACAGCAGAACGGCCATAAGGTGCCCGAGGCAGCAATAGACCCATGGAGACAAGTCTGCTGGAGGACGATGTATTGAATCGGGACGCAATTTGAGTGTTCCATTGTCATTAGGAGGCCCTGAACGTTACAATTCACTATCAGTTTTTCGTCCGATTCGAAAATCTTTGACTCACAGCAGAACGGCCATAAGGTGCCCGAGGCAGCAATGGACCCATGGAGACAAGTCTGCTGGAGGACGATGTATTGAATCGGGACGCAATTTGAGTGATCCATCGTCATTAGGTGGGCCTGAACGTTACAATTCACTATCAGTTTTTCGTCCGATTCGAAAATCTTTGACTCACAGCAGAACGGCCATAAGGTGCCCGAGGCAGCAATAGACCCATGCAGACAAGTCGACTGGAGGACGATGTATTGAATCGGGACGCAATTTGAGTGTTCCATCGTCATTAGGAGGCCCTGAATGTTACAATTAACTATCAGTTTTTCGTCCCATTCGATAATCCAGACTCACTGGAGAACGACCATAAGGTGCCCGAGGCAGCAATAGACCCATGGAGACAAGTCTGCTGGAGGACGATGTATTGAATTGGGACGCAATTTGAGTGATCCGTCGTCATTAGGTGGCCCTGAACGTTACAATTCACTATCAGTTTTTTGTCCGATTCGAAAATCTTTGACTCACAGCAGAACGGCCATTAGGTGCCCGAGGCAGCAATAGACCCATGGAGACAAGTCTGCTGGAGGACGATGTATTGAATCGGGACGCAATTTGAGTGATCCATCGTCATTAGGTGGCCCTGAAAATTACAATTCATTATCAGTTTTCCGTCCGATTCGAAAATCTTTGACTCACAGCAGAACGGCCATAAGGTGCCCGAGGCAGCAATAGCCCCATGGAGTCAAGTCGGCTGGAGGACGATGTATTGAATCGGGACGCAATTTGAGTGTTCCATCGTCATTATGTGGCCCTGAACGTTACACTTCACTGTCCGTTTTTTGTCCGATTCGAAAATATTTGACTCACAGCAGAACGGCCATAAGGTGCCCGAGGCAGCAATAGACCCATGGAGATAAGTCTGCTGGAGGACGATGTATTGAATCGGGACGCAATTTGAGTGATCCATCGTCATTAGGTGGCCCTGAACGTTACAATTCACTATCAGTTTTTCGTCCCATTAGATAATCTAGACTCACAGCAGAACGGCCATAAGGTGCCCGAGGCAGCAATAGACCCATGGAGTCAAGTCGTCTGGAGGACAATGTATTGAATCGGGACGCAATTTGTGTGGTCCATCGTCATTAGGTGGCCCTGAATGTTACAATTCACTATCAGTTTTTCGTCCGATTCGAAAATCTTTGACTCACAGCAGAACGGCCATAAGGTGACCGAGGCATCATTAGACCCATGGAGACAAGTCTGCTGGAGGACGATGTATTGAATCGCGACGCAATTTGAGTGATCCATCGTCATTAGGTGGCCCTGAATGTTACAATTCACTATCAGTTTTTCGTCAGATTTGAAAATCTTTGACTCACAGCAGAACGGCCATAAGGTGCACAAGGCAGCAATAGACCCATGAAGACAAGTCTGCTGGAGGACGATGTATTGAATCGGGACGCAATTTGAGTGTTCCATCGTCATTAGGAGGCCCTGAACGTTGCAATTCAGTATCAGTCTTTCGTCCGATTCGAAAATCTTTGAGTCACAGCAGAACGGCCATAAGGTGCCCGAGGCAGTAATAGACGCATGGTGACAAGTCTGCTGGTGGATGATGTATTGAATCGGGACGCAATTTGAGTGATCCATCGTCATTAGGTGGCCCTGAATGTTACAATTCACTTTCAGTTTTTCTTCCGATTCGATAATCTAGACTCACAGCAGAACGGCCATAAGGTGCCCGAGGCAGCAATAGACCAATGGAGACAAGTCTGCTGGAGGACGATGTATTGAATCGGGACGCAATTTGAGTGATCCATCGTCTTTAGGTCGCCATGAACGTTACAATTCACTATCAGTTTTTCGTCCCATTCGATAAACTAGACTCACAGCAGAACGGCCATAAGGTGCCCGAGGCAGCAATAGACCCATGGAGTCAAGTCCGCTGGAGGACGATGTATTGAATCGGGACGCAATTTGTGTGGTCCATCGTCATTAGGTGGAACTGAATGTTACAATTCACTATCAGTTTTTCGTCCGATTCGAAAATCTTTGACTCACAGCAGAACGGCCATAAGGTGCCCAAGGCAGCAATAGACCCATGGAGACATGTCGGCTGGAGTATTGAATGCAGACAAGTCTACTGGAGGACGATGTATTGAATCGTGACGCAATTTGAGTGATCCATCGTCATTAGGTGGCCCTGAACGTTACAATTCACTATCAGTTTTTCGTCAGGTTTGAAAATCTTTGACTCACAGCAGAACGTCCTTAAGGTGCACAAGGCAGCAATAGACCCATGGAGACAAGTCTGCTGGAGGACGATGTATTGAATCGGGACGCAATTTGAGTGATCCATCGTCATTAGGTGGCCCTGAAAGTTACAATTCACTATCAGTTTTTCGTCCGATTCGAAAATCTTTGACTCACAGCAGAACGGCCATAAGGTGCCCGAGGCAGCAATGGACCCATGGAGACAAGTCGGCTGGAGTATTGAACGCAGACAAGTCTGCTGGAGGGCGATGTATTGAATCGGGACGCAATTTGAGTGATCCATCGTCATTAGGTGGCCCTGAACGTTATACTTCCCTGTCCGTTTTTTGTCCGATTCGAAAATCTTTGACTCACAGCAGAACGGCCATAAGGTGACCGAGGCATCAATAGACCCATGGAGACAAGTCTGCTGGAGGACGATGTATTGAATCGGGACGCAATTTGAGTGATCCATCGTCATTAGGTGTAGTTTTTTGTCAGATTTGAAAATCTTTGACTCACAGCAGAACGGCCATAAGGTGCACAAGGCAGCAATAGACCCATGAAGACAAGTCTGATGGAGGACGATGTATTGAATCGGGACGCAATTTGAGTGTTCCATCGTCATTAGGATGCCCTGAACGTTGCAATTCACTATCAGTCTTTCGTCCGATTCGAAAATCTTTGAGTCACAGCAGAACGGCCATAAGGTGCCCGAGGCAGTAATAGACGCATGGTGACAAGTCTGCTGGTAGACGATGTATTGAATCGGGACGCAATTTGAGTGTTCCATCGTCATTAGGAGGCCCTGAATGTTACAATTAACTATCAGTTTTTCGTCCCATTCGATAATCTAGACTCACAGCAGAACGGCCATAAGGTGCCCGAGGCAGCAATAGACGCATGGAGACAAGTCAGCTGGAGGGCGATGTATTGAATCGGGACGCAATTTGAGTGATCCATCGTCATTAGGCGGCCTTGAATGTTACAATTCACTGTCAGTTTTTCGTCCGATTCGAAAATCTTTGACTCACAGCAGAACGGCCATAAGGTGCCCGAGGCAGCAATAGACCCATGGAGACAAGTCTGCTGGAGGACGATGTATTGAATCGGGACGCAATTTGAGTGTTCCATCGTCATTAGGAGGCCCTGAATGTTACAATTAACTATCAGCTTTTCGTCCCATTCGATAATCTAGACTCACGGGAGAACGACCATAAGGTGCCCGAGGCAGTAATAGACGCATGGTGACAAGTCTGCTGGTGGACGATATATTGAATCGGGACGCAATTTGAGTGTTCCATCGTCATTAGGTGGCCCTGAATGTTACAATTCACTTTCAGTTTTTCGTCCGATTCGAAAATATTTGACTCACAGCAGAACGGCCATAAGGTGCCCGAGGCAGCAATAGACCCATGGAGACAAGTCGACTGGAGGACGATGTATTGAATCGTGACGCAATTTGAGTGATCCATCGTCATTAGGTGGCCCTGAACGTTACAATTCACTATCAGTTTTTCGTCCCATTCGATAATCTAGACTCACAGCAGAACGGCCATAAGGTGCCCGAGGCAGCAATAGACCAATGGAGACAAGTCTGCTGGAGGACGATGTATTGAATCGGGACGCAATTTGAGTGATCCATCGTCTTTAGGTCGCCATGAACGTTACAATTCACTATCAGTTTTTCGTCCCATTCGATAAACTAGACTCACAGCAGAACGGCCATAAGGTGCCCGAGGCCGCAATAGACCCATGGAGTCAAGTCCGCTGGAGGACGATGTATTGAATCGGGACGCAATTTGTGTGGTCCATCGTCATTAGGTGGAACTGAATGTTACAATTCACTATCAGTTTTTCGTCCGATTCGAAAATCTTTGACTCACAGCAGAACGGCCATAAGGTGCCCGAGGCAGCAATAGACCCATGGAGACATGTCGGCTGGAGTATTGAATGCAGACAAGTCTACTGGAGGACGATGTATTGAATCGGGACGCAATTTGAGTGATCCATCGTCATTAGGTGGCCCTGAACGTTACAATTCACTATCAGTTTTTCGTCCCATTCGATAATCTAGACTCACAGCAGAACGGCCATAAGGTGCCCGAGGCAGCAATAGACCCATGGAGTCATGTCGGCTGGAGGACGATGTATTGAATCGGGACGCAATTTGTGTGGTCCATTGTCATTAGGTGGCCCTGAATGTTACAATTCACTATCAGTTTTTCGTCCGATTCGAAAATCTTTGAGTCACAGCAGAACGGCCATAAGGTGCCCGAGGCAGCAATGGACCCATGGAGACAAGTCTGCTGGAGGACGATGTATTGAATCGGGACGCAATTTGAGTGATCCATCGTCATTAGGTGGGCCTGAACGTTACAATTCACCATCAGTTTTTCGTCCGATTCGAAAATCTTTGACTCTCAGCAGAACGGCCATAAGGTGCCCGAGGCAGCAATAGACCCATGGAGACAAGTCTGCTGGAGGACGATGTATTGAATCGGGACGCAATTTGAGTGATCCATCGTCATTAGGTGGCCCTGAAAGTTACAATTCACTATCAGTTTTTCGTCCGATCCGAAAATCTTTGACTCACAGCAGAACGGCCATAAGGTGCCCGAGGCAGCAATAGACCCATGAAGTCAGGTCTGCTGGAGGACGATGGATTGAATCAGGACGCAATTTGAGTGATCCATCGTCATTAGGTGGCCCTGAACGTTACAATTCACTATCAGTTTTTCGTCCCATTCGATAATCTAGACTCACAGCAGAACGGCCATAAGGTGCCCGAGGCAGCAATAGACCCATGGAGACAAGTCGGCTGGGGACGATGTATTGAATCGGGACGCAATTTGAGTGATCCATCGTCATTAGGTGGCCCTGAACATTACAATTCACTATCAGTTTTTCGTCCCATTCGATAATCTAGACTCACAGCAGAACGGCCATAAGGTGCCCGAGGCAGCAATAGACACATGGAGACAAGTCTGCTGGAGGACGATGTATTGAATCGGGACGCAATTTGAGTGATCCATCGTCTTTAGGTCGCCATGAACGTTACAATTCACTATCAGTTTTTCGTCCCATTCGATAAACTAGACTCACAGCAGAACGGCCATAAGGTGCCCGAGGCAGCAATAGACCCATGGAGTCAAGTCCGCTGGAGGACGATGTATTGAATCGGGACGCAATTTGTGTGGTCCATCGTCATTAGGTGGAACTGAATGTTACAATTCACTATCAGTTTTTCGTCCGATTCGAAAATCTTTGACTCACAGCAGAACGGCCATAAGGTGCCCGAGGCAGCAATAGACCCATGGAGAAAAGTCTGCTGGAGGACGATGTATTGAATCGGGACGCAATTTGAGTGTTCCATCGTCATCAGGAGGCCCTGAACGTTACAATTCACTATCAGTTTTTCGTCCGATTCGAAAATCTTTAACTCACAGCAGAACGGCCATAAGGTGCCCGAGGCAGCAATAGACCCATGGAGACATGTCGGCTGGAGTATTGAATGCAGACAAGTCTACTGGAGGACGATGTATTGAATCGGGACACAATTTGAGTGATCCATCGTCAAGAGGTGGCCCTGAACGTTACAATTCACTATCAGTTTTTCGTCCCATTAGATAATCTAGACTCACAGCAGAACGGCCATAAGGTGCCCGAGGCAGCAATAGACCCATGTAGTCAAGTCGGCTGGAGGACGATGTATTGAATCGGGACGCATATTTGTGTGGTCCATCGTCATTAGGTGGCCCTGAATGTTACAATTCACTATCAGTTTTTCGTCCGATTCGAAAATCTTTGACTCACAGCAGAACGGCCATAAGGTGCCCGAGGCAGCAATAGACCCATGGAGACAAGTCTGCTGGAGGACGATGTATTGAATCGGGACGCAATTTGAGTGATCCATTGTCATTAGGTGGCCCTGAATGTTACAATTCACTATCAGTTTTTCGTCAGATTTGAAAATCTTTGACTTACAGCAGAACGGCCTTAAGGTGCACAAGGCAGCAATAGACCCATGGAGACAAGTCTGCTGGAGGACGATGTATTGAATCGGGACGCAATTTGAGTGATCCATCGTCATTAGGTGGCCCTGAAAGTTACAATTCACTATCAGTTTTTCGTCCGATTCGAAAATCTTTCTCACAGCAGAACGGCCATAAGGTGCCCGAGGCAGCAATAGACCCATGGAGACAAGTCGGCTGGAGTATTGAATGCAGACAAGTCTGCTGGAGGGCGATGTATTGAATCGGGACGCAATTTGAGTGATCCATCGTCATTAGGTGGCCCTGAACGTTACAATTCACTATCAGTTTTTCGTCCCATTCGATAATCTAGACTCACAGCAGAACGGCCATAAGGTGCCCGAGGCAGCAATAGACCCATGGAGTCAAGTCGGCTGGAGGACGATGTATCGAATTGGGACGCAATTTGTGTGGTCCATTGTCATTAGGTGGCCCTGAATGTTACAATTCACTATCAGTTTTTCGTCCGATTCGAAAATCTTTGACTCACAGCAGAACGGCCATAAGGTGCCCGAGGCATCAATAAGACCCATGGAGACAAGTCTGCTGGAGGACGATGTATTGAATCGGGACGCAATTTGAGTGATCCATCGTCATTAGGTGGCCCTGAATGTTACAATTCAATGTCAGTTTTTTGTCCGATTCGAAAATCTTTGACTCACAGCAGTAGGGCCATAAGGTGCCCGAGGCAGCAATAGACCCATGGAGACAAGTCGGCTGGAGGACGATGTATTGAATCGGGACGCAATTTGAGTGTTCCATCGTCAATAGGTGGACCTGAACGTAACAATTCACTTTCAGTTTTTCGTCCGATTCGAAAATCTTTGACTCACAGCAGAACGGCCATAAGGTGACCGAGGCATCAATAGACCCATGGAGACAAGTCTGCTGGAGGACGATGTATTGAATCGGGACGCAATTTGAGTGATCCATCGTCATTAGGTGTAGTTTTTCGTCAGATTTGAAAATCTTTGAGTCACAGCAGAACGGCCATAAGGTGCACAAGGCAGCAATAGACCCATGAAGACAAGTCTGCTGGAGGACGATGTATTGAATCGGGACGCAATTTGAGTGTTCCATCGTCATTAGGAGGCCCTGAATGTTACAATTAACTATCAGTTTTTCGTCCCATTCGATAATCTAGACTCACAGCAGAACGGCCATAAGGTGCCCGAGGCAGCAATAGACGCATGGAGACAAGTCAGCTGGAGGGCGATGTATTGAATCGGGACGCAATTTGAGTGATCCATCGTCATTAGGCGGCCTTGAATGTTACAATTCACTGTCAGTTTTTCGTCCGATTCGAAAATCTTTGACTCACAGCAGAACGGCCATAAGGAACCCGAGTCAGCAATAGACCCATGGAGACAAGTCTGCTGGAGGACGATGTATTGAATCGGGACGCAATTTGAGTGATCCATCGTCATTAGGAGGCCCTGATCGTTACAATTCACTATCAGTCTTTCGTCCGATTCGAAAATCTTTGAGTCACAGCAGAACGGCCATAAGGTGCCCGAGGCAGTAATAGACGCATGGTGACAAGTTTGCTGGAGGACGATGTATTGAATCGGGACGCAATTTGAGTGATCCATCGTCATTAGGTGGCACTGAATGTTACAATTCACTTTCAGTTTTTCGTCCGATTCGAAAATCTTTGACTCACAGCAGAACGGCCATAAGGTGCCCGAGGCAGCAATAGACCCATGGAGACAAGTCTGCTGGAGGACGATGTATTGAATCGGGACGCAATTTGAGTGTTACATCGTCATTAGGAGGCCCTGAATGTTACAATTAACTATCAGCTTTTCGTCCCATTCGATAATCTAGACTCACGGGAGAACGACCATAAGGTGCCCGAGGCAGTAATAGACGCATGGTGACAAGTCTGCTGGTGGACGATGTATTGAATCGGGACGCAATTTGAGTGTTCCATCGTCATTAGGTGGCCCTGAATGTTACAATTCACTTTCAGTTTTTCGTCCGATTCGAAAATATTTGACTCACAGCAGAACGGCCATAAGGTGCCCGAGGCAGCAATAGACCCATGGAGACAAGTCGACTGGAGGACGATGTATTGAATCGGGACGCAATTTGAGTGTTCCATCGTCATTAGGAGGCCCTGAACGTTACAATTCACTATCAGTTTTTCGTCCGATTCGAAAATCTTTGACTCACAGCAGAACGGCCATAAGGTGCCCGAGGCAGTAATAGACCCATGGAGACAAGTCGACTGGAGGACGATGTATTGAATCGGGACGCAATTTGAGTGTTCCATCGTCATTAGGAGGCCCTGAACGTTGCAATTCACTATCAGTCTTTCGTCCGATTCGAAAATCTTTGAGTCACAGCAGAACGGCCATAAGGTGCCCGAGGCAGTAATAGACGCATGGTGACAAGTCTGCTGGTAGACGATGTATTGAATCGCGACGCAATTTGAGTGATCCATTGTCATTAGGTGGCCCTGAAATTTACAATTCACTTTCAGTTTTTCGTCCGATTCGAAAATCTTTGACTCACAGCAGAACGGCCATAAGGTGCCCGAGGCAGCAATAGACCAATGGAGACAAGTCTGCTGGAGGACGATGTATTGAATCGGGACGCAATTTGAGTGTTCCATCGTCATTAGGAGGCCCTGAACGTTACAATTCACTATCAGTCTTTCGTCGGATTCGAAAATCTTTGAGTCACAGCAGAACGGCCATAAGGTGCCCGAGGCAGTAATAGACCCATGGTGACAAGTCTGCTGGTGGACGATGTATTGAATCGGGACGCAATTTGAGTGATCCATCGTCATTAGGTGGCCCTGAATGTTACAATTCACTTTCAGTTTTTCGTCCGATTCGTAAATCGTTGATCACAGCAGAACGGCCATAAGGTGCCCGAGGCAGCAATAGACCAATGGAGACAAGTCTGCTGGAGGACGATGTATTGAATCGGGACGCAATTTGAGTGTTCCATCGTCATTAGGAGGCCCTGAATGTTACAATTAACTATCAGTTTTTCGTCCCATTCGATAATCTAGACTCACAGCAGAACGGCCATAAGGTGCCCGAGGCAGCAATAGACCCATGGCGACAAGTCTGCTGGAGGACGATGTATTGAATCGGGACGCAATTTGAGTGTTCCATTGTCATTAGGAGGCCCTGAACGTTACAATTCACTATCAGTTTATCGTCCGATTCGAAAATCTTTGAGTCACAGCAGAACGGCCATAAGGTGCCCGAGGCAGCAATGGACCCATGGAGACAAGTTTGCTGGAGGACGATGTATTGAATCGGGACGCAATTTGAGTGATCCATCGTCATTAGGTGGGCCTGAACGTTACAATTCACCATCAGTTTTTCGTCCGATTCGAAAATCTTTGACTCTCAGCAGAACGGCCATAAGGTGCCCGAGGCAGCAATAGACCCATGGAGACAAGTCTGCTGGAGGACGATGTATTGAATCGGGACGCAATTTGAGTGATCCATCGTCATTAGGTGGCCCTGAAAGTTACAATTCACTATCAGTTTTTAGTCCGATCCGAAAATCTTTGACTCACAGCAGAACGGCCATAAGGTGCCCGAGGCAGCAATAGACCCATGAAGTCAAGTCTGCTGGAGGACGATGGATTGAATCAGGACGCAATTTGAGTGATCCATCGTCATTAGGTGGCCCTGAACGTTACAATTCACTATCAGTTTTTCGTCCCATTCGATAATCTAGACTCACAGCAGAACGGCCATAAGGTGCCCGAGGCAGCAATAGACCCATGGAGACAAGTCGGCTGGGGACGACGTATTGAATCGGGACGCAATTTGAGTGATCCATCGTCATTAGGTGGCCCTGAACGTTACAATTCACTATCAGTTTTTCGTCCCATTCGATAATCTAGACTCACAGCAGAACGGCCATAAGGTGCCCGAGGCAGCAATAGACCAATGGAGACAAGTCTGCTGGAGGACGATGTATTGAATCGGGACGCAATTTGAGTGATCCATCGTCTTTAGGTCGCCATGAACGTTACAATTCACAATCAGTTTTTCGTCCCATTCGATAAACTAGACTCACAGCAGAACGGCCATTAGGTGCCCGAGGCAGCAATAGACCCATGGAGTCAAGTCCGCTGGAGGACGATGTATTGAATCGGGACGCAATTTGTGTGGTCCATCGTCATTAGGTGGAACTGAATGTTACAATTCACTATCAGTTTTTCGTCCGATACGAAAATCTTTGACTCACAGCAGAACGGCCATAAGGTGCCCGAGGCAGCAATAGACCCATGGAGAAAAGTCTGCTGGAGGACGATGTATTGAATCGGGACGCAATTTGAGTGTTCCATCGTCATCAGGAGGCCCTGAACATTACAATTCACTATCAGTTTTTCGTCCGATTCGAAAATCTTTAACTCACAGCAGAACGGCCATAAGGTGCCCGAGGCAGCAATAGACCCATGGAGACATGTCGGCTGGAGTATTGAATGCAGACAAGTCTACTGGAGGACGATGTATTGAATCGGGACGCAATTTGAGTGATCCATCGTCAAGAGGTGGCCCTGAACGTTACAATTCACTATCAGTTTTTCGTCCCATTAGATAATCTAGACTCACAGCAGAACGGCCATAAGGTGCCCGAGGCAGCAATAGACCCATGTAGTCAAGTCGGCTGGAGGACGATGTATTGAATCGGGACGCAATTTGTGTGGTCCATCGTCATTAGGTGGCCCTGAATGTTACAATTCACTATCAGTTTTTCGTCCCATTCGATAATCTAGACTCACAGCAGAACGGCCATAAGGTGCCCGAGGCAGCAATAGACCCATGGAGTCAAGTCGGCTGGAGGACGATGTATCGATTTGGGACGCAATTTGTGTGGTCCATTGTCATTAGGTGGCCCTGAATGTTACAATTCACTATCAGTTTTTCGTCCGATTCGAAAATCTTTGACTCGCAGCATAACGGCCATAAGGTGCCCGAGGCATCAATAAGACCCATGGAGACAAGTCTGCTGGAGGACGATGTATTGAATCGGGACGCAATTTGAGTGATCCATCGTCATTAGGTGGCCCTGAATGTTACAATTCAATGTCAGTTTTTTGTCCGATTCGAAAATCTTTGACTCACAGCAGTAGGGCCATAAGGTGCCCGAGGCAGCAATAGACCCATGGAGACAAGTCGGCTGGAGGACGATGTATTGAATCGGGACGCAATTTGAGTGTTCCATCGTCAATAGGTGGACCTGAACGTAACAATTCACTTTCAGTTTTTCGTCCGATTCGAAAATCTTTGACTCACAGCAGAACGGCCATAAGGTGACCGAGGCATCAATAGACCCATGGAGACAAGTCTGCTGGAGGACGATGTATTGAATCGGGACGCAATTTGAGTGATCCATCGTCATTAGGTGTAGTTTTTCGTCAGATTTGAAAATCTTTGACACACAGCAGAACGGCCATAATGTGCACAAGGCAGCAATAGACCCATGAAGACAAGTCTGATGGAGGACGATGTATTGAATCGGGACGCAATTTGAGTGTTCCATCGTCATTAGGAGGCCCTGAACGTTGCAATTCACTATCAGTCTTCCGTCCGATTCGAAAATCTTTGAGTCACAGCAGAACGGCCATAAGGTGCCCGAGGCAGTAATAGACGCATGGTGACAAGTCTGCTGGTAGACGATGTATTGAATCGTGACGCAATTTGAGTGATCCATTGTCATTAGGTGGCCCTGAAATTTACAATTCACTTTCAGTTTTTCGTCCGATTCGAAAATCTTTGACTCACAGCAGAACGGCCATAAGGTGCCCGAGGCAGCAATAGACCAATGGAGACAAGTCTGCTGGAGGACGATGTATTGAATCGGGACGCAATTTGAGTGTTCCATCGTCATTAGGAGGCCCTGAATGTTACAATTAACTATCAGTTTTTCGTCCCATTCGATAATCTAGACTCACAGCAGAACGGCCATAAGGTGCCCGAGGCAGCAATAGACGCATGGAGACAAGTCAGCTGGAGGGCGATGTATTGAATCGGGACGCAATTTGAGTGATCCATCGTCATTAGGTGGCACTGAATGTTACAATTCACTTTCAGTTTTTCGTCCGATTCGAAAATCTTTGACTCACAGCAGAACGGCCATAAGGTGCCCGAGGCAGCAATAGACCCATGGAGACAAGTCTGCTGGAGGACGATGTATTGAATCGGGACGCAATTTGAGTGTTACATCGTCATTAGGAGGCCCTGAATGTTACAATTAACTTTCAGCTTTTCGTCCCATTCGATAATCTAGACTCACGGGAGAACGACCATAAGGTGCCCGAGGCAGTAATAGACGCATGGTGACAAGTCTGCTGGTGGACGATGTATTGAATCGGGACGCAATTTGAGTGTTCCATCGTCATTAGGTGGCCCTGAATGTTACAATTCACTTTCAGTTTTTCGTCCGATTCGAAAATATTTGACTCACAGCAGAACGGCCATAAGGTGCCCGAGGCAGCAATAGACCCATGGAGACAAGTCGACTGGAGGACGATGTATTGAATCGGGACGCAATTTATGTGTTCCATCGTCATTAGGAGGCCCTGAACGTTACAATTCACTATCAGTTTTTCGTCCGATTCGAAAATCTTTGACTCACAGCAGAACGGCCATAAGGTGCCCGAGGCAGTAATAGACCCATGGAGACAAGTCGACTGGAAGACGATGTATTGAATCGGGACGCAATTTGAGTGTTCCATCGTCATTAGGAGGCCCTGAACGTTGCAATTCACTATCAGTCTTTCGTCCGATTCGAAAATCTTTGAGTCACAGCAGAACGGCCATAAGGTGCCCGAGGCAGTAATAGACGCATGGTGACAAGTCTGCTGGTAGACGATGTATTGAATCGTGACGTAATTTGAGTGATCCATTGTCATTAGGTGGCCCTGAAATTTACAATTCACTTTCAGTTTTTCGTCCGATTCGAAAATCTTTGACTCACAGCAGAACGGCCATAAGGTGCCCGAGGCAGCAATAAATAGACCAATGGAGACAAGTCTGCTGGAGGACGATGTATTGAATCGGGACGCAATTTGAGTGTTCCATCGTCATTAGGCGGCCTTGATTGTTCACTGTCAGTTTTTCGTCCGATTCGAAAATCTTTCACTCACAGCAGAACGGCCATAAGGAACCCGAGTCAGCAATAGACCCATGGAGACAAGCCTGCTGGAGGACGATGTATTGAATCGGGACGCAATTTGAGTGATCCATCGTCATTAGGAGGCCGTGAACGTTACAATTCACTATCAGTCTTTCGTCCGATTCGAAAATCTTTGAGTCACAGCGGAACAGCCATAAGGTGCCCGAGGCAGTAATAGACGCATGGTGACAAGTCTGCTGGTGGACGATGTATTGAATCGGGACGCAATTTGAGTGATCCATCGTCATTAGGTGGCACTGAATGTTACAATTCACTTTCAGTTTTTCGTCCGATTCGAAAATCTTTGACTCACAGCAGAACGGCCATAAGGTGCCCGAGGCAGCAATAGACGCATGGAGACAAGTCAGCTGGAGGGCGATGTATTGAATCGGGACGCAATTTGAGTTATCCATCGTCATTAGGCGGCCTTGAATGTTACAATTCACTGTCAGTTTTTCGTCCGATTCGAAAATCTTTGACTCACAGCAGAACGGCCATAAGGAACCCGAGTCAGCAATAGACCCATGGAGACAAGTCTGCTGGAGGACGATGTATTGAATCGGGACGCAATTTGAGTGATCCATCGTCATTAGGAGGCCGTGAACGTTACAATTCACTATCAGTCTATGGTCCGATTCGAAAATCTTTGAGTCACAGCAGAACGGCCATAAGGTGCCCGAGGCAGTAATAGACGCATGGTGACAAGTCTGCTGGTGGACGATGTATTGAATCGGGACGCAATTTGAGTGATCCATCGTCATTAGGTGGCACTGAATGTTACAATTCACTTTCAGTTTTTCGTCCGATTCGAAAACCTTTGACTCACAGCAGAACGGCCATAAGGTGCCCGAGGCAGCAATAGACCCATGGAGACAAGTCTGCTGGAGGACGATGTATTGAATCGGGACGCAATTTGAGTGTTCCATCGTCATTAGGAGGCCCTGAATCTTACAATTAACTATCAGCTTTTCGTCCCATTCGATAATCTGGACTCACGGGAGAACGACCATAAGGTGCCCGTGGCAGCAATAGACCCATGGAGACAAGTCTGCTGGAGGTCGATGTATTGAATCGGGACGCAATTTGAGTGTTCCATCGTCATTAGGTGGCCCTGAACGTTACAATTCACAATCAGTCTTTCGTCCGACTCGAAAATCTTTGAGTAACAGCAGAACGGCCATAAGGTGCCCGAGGCAGTAATAGACGCATGGTGACAAGTCTGCTGGTGGACGATGTATTGAATCGGGACGCAATTTGAGTGTTCCATCGTCATTAGGTGGCCCTGAATGTTACAATTCACTTTCAGTTTTTCGTCCGATTCGAAAATATTTGACTCACAGCAGAACGGCCATAAGGTGCCCGAGGCAACAATAGACCCATGGAGACAAGTCGACTGGAGGACGATGTATTGAATCGGGACGCAATTTGAGAGTTCCATCGTAATTAGGAGGCCCTGAACGTTACAATTCACTATCAGTTTTTCGTCCGATTCGAAAATCTTTGACTCACAGCAGAACGGCTATAAGGTGCCCGAGGCAGCAATAGACCCATGGAGACAAGTCGACTGGAGGACGATGTATTGAATCGGGACGCAATTTGAGTGTTCCATCGTCATTAGGAGGCCCTGAATGTTACAATTAACTATCAGTTTTTCGTCCCATTCGATAATCCAGACTCACGGGAGAACGACCATAAGGTGCCCGAGGCAGCAATAGACCCATGGAGACAAGTCTGCTGGAGGACGATGTATTGAATTGGGACGCAATTTGAGTGATCCGTCGTCATTAGGTGGCCCTGAACGTTACAATTCACTATCAGTTTTTTGTCCGATTCGAAAATCTTTGACTCACAGCAGAACGGCCATAAGGTGCCCGAGGCAGCAATAGACCCATGGAGACAAGTCTGCTGGAGGACGATGTATTGAATCGGGACGCAATTTGAGTGATCCATCGTCATTAGGTGGCCCTGAACGTTACAATTCACTATCAGTTTTTTCTCCGATTCGAAAATCTTTGACTCACAGCAGTACGGCCATAAAGTGCCCGAGGCAGCAATAGACCCATGGAGACAAGTCTGCTGGAGGACTAGGTATTGAATCGGGACGCTATTTGAGTGTTCCATCGTCATTAGGAGGCCCTGAACGTTACAATTCACTATCAGTTTTTCGTCCGATTCGAAAAACTTTGACTCACACAGCAGAACGGCCATAAGGTGCCCGAGGCAGCAATAGACCCATGGAGACAAGTCTGCTGGAGGACGATGTATAGAATCGGGACGCAATTTGAGTGATCCATTGTCATTAGGTGGCCCTGAACGTAACAATCACAATCAGTTTTTCGTCCGATTCGAAAATCTTTGACTCACAGCAGAACGGCCATAAGGTGCCCGAGGCAGTAATAGACCCATGGAGACAAGTCGACTGGAGGACGATGTATTGAATCGGGACGCAATTTGAGTGTTCCATCGTCATTAGGAGGCCCTGAATGTTACAATTAACTATCAGTTTTTCGTCCCATTCGATAATCCAGACTCACGGGAGAACGACCATAAGGTGCCCGAGGCAGCAATAGACCCATGGAGACAAGTCTGCTGGAGGACGATGAATTGAATTGGGACGTAATTTGAGTGATCCGTCGTCATTAGGTGGCCCTGAACGTTACAATTCACTATCAGTTTTTTGTCAGATTCGTAAATCTTTGACTCACAGCAGAACGGCCATAAGGTGCTCGAGGCAGCAATAGCCCCATGGAGTCAAGTCGGCTGGAGGACGATGTATTGAATCGGGACGCAATTTGAGTGATCCATCGTCATTAGGTGGCCCTGAAAGTTACAATTCACTATCAGTTTTTCGTCCGATTCGAAAATCTTTGACTCACAGCCGAACGGCCATAAGGTGCCCGAGGCAGCAATAGACCCATGGAGACAAGTCGGCTGGAGTATTGAATGCAGACAAGTCTGCTGGAGGACGATGTATTGAATCGGGACGCAATTTGAGTGATCCATCGTCATTAGGTGGAACTGAACGTTACAATTCACTATCAGTTTTTCCTCCCATTCGATAATCTAGACTCACAGCAGAACGGCCATAAGGTGCCCGAGGCAGCAATAGACCCATGGAGTCAAGTCGGCTGGAGGACGATGTATCGAATCGGGACGCAATTTGTGAGGTCCATTGTCATTAGGTGGCCCTGAATGTTACAATTCACTATCAGTTTTTCGTCCGATTCGAAAATCTTTGACTCGCAGCATAACGGCCATAAGGTGCCCGAGGCATCAATAGACCCACGGAGACAAGTCTGCTGGAGGACGATGTATTGAATCGGGACGCAATTTGAGTGATCCATCGTCATTACGTGGCCCTGAATGTTACAATTCAATGTCAGTTTTTTGTCCGATTCGAAAATCTTTGACTCACAGCAGTACGGCCATAAGGTGCCCGAGGCAGCAATAGACCCATGGAGAGAAGTCGGCTGGAGGACGATGTATTGAATCGGGACGCAATTTGAGTGTTCCATCGTCAATAGGTGGACCTGAACGTAACAATTCACTATCAGTTTTTCGTCCGATTCGAAAATCTTTGACTCACAGCAGAACGACCATAAGGTGCCCGAGGCAGCAATAGACCCATGGAGACAAGTCTGCTGGAGGACGATGTATTGAATCGGGACGCAATTTGAGTGATCCATCGTCATTAGGTGGCCCTGAACGTTATACTTCACTGTCCGTTTTTTGTCCCATTCGAAAATCTTTGACTCACAGCAGAACGGCCATAAGGTGCCCGAGGCAGCAATAGACCCATGGAGACAAGTCTGCTGGAGGACGATGTATTGAATCGGGACGCAATTTGAGTGATCCATCGTCATTAGGTGGCCCTGAACGTTACAATTCACTATTAGTTTTTCGTCCCATTAGATAATCTAGACTCACAGCAGAACGGCCATAAGGTGCCCGAGGCAGCAATAGACCCATGGAGTCAAGTCGGCTGGAGGACGATGTATTGAATCGGGACGCAATTTGTGTGGTCCATCGTCATTAGGTGGCCCTGAATGTTACAATTCACTTTCAGTTTTTCGTCCGATTCGAAAATCTTTGACTCACAGCAGAACGGCCATAAGGTGAGCGAGGCATCAATAGACCCATGGAGACAAGTCTGCTGGAGGACGATGTATTGAATCGGGACGCAATTTGAGTGATCCATCGTCATTAGGTGTAGTTTTTCGACAGATTTGAAAATCGTTGACTCACAGCAGAACGGCCATAAGGTGCACAAGGCAGCAATAGACCCATGAAGACAAGTCTGCTGGAGGACGATGTATTGAATCGGGACGCAATTTGAGTGTTCCATCGTCATTAGGAGGCCCTGAACTTTGCAATTCACTATCAGTCATTCGTCCGATTCGAAAATCTTTGAGTCACAGCAGAACGGCCATAAGGTGCCCGAGGCAGTAATAAACGCATGGTGACAAGTCTGCTGGTGGACGATGTATTGAATCGTGACGCAATTTGAGTGATCCATTGTCATTAGGTGGCCCTGAAATTTACAATTCACTTTCAGTTTTTCGTCCGATTCGAAAATCTTTGACTCACAGCAGAACGGCCATAAGGTGCCCGAGGCAGCAATAGACCAATGGGAACAAGTCTGCTGGAGGACGATGTATTGAATCGGTTCGCAATTTGAGTGTTCCATCGTCATTAGGAGGCCCTGAATGTTACAATTAACTATCAGTTTTTCGTCCCATTCGATAATCTAGACTCACAGCAGAACGGCCATAAGGTGCCCGAGGCAGCAATAGACCCATGGAGACAAGTCTGCTGGAGGACGATGTATTGAATCGGGACGCAATTTGAGTGATCCATCGTCATTAGGTGGCCCTGAACATAACAATTCACTATCAGTTTTTCGTCCTATTCGAAAATCTTTGAGTCACAGCAGAACGGCCATAAGGTGCCCGAGGCAGCAATAGACGCATGGAGACAAGTCAGCTGGAGGGCGATGTATTGAATCGGGACGCAATTTGAGTGATCCATCGTCATTAGGCGGCCTTGAATGTTACAATTCACTGTCAGTTTTTCGTCCGATTCGAAAATCTTTGACTCACAGCAGAACGGCCATAAGGAACCCGAGTCAGCAATAGACCCATGGAGACAAGTCTGCTGGAGGACGATGTATTGAATCGGGACGCAATTTGAGTGATCCATCGTCATTAGGTGGCCCTGAACGTTACAATTCACTATCAGTTTTTCGTCCCATTCGATAATCTAGACTCACAGCAGAACGGCCATAAGGTGCCCGAGGCAGCAATAGACCCATGGAGACAAGTCTGCTGGAGGACGATGTATTGAATCGGGACGCAATTTGAGTGTTCCATCGTCATTAGGAGGCCCTGAACGTTACAATTCACTATCAGTCTTCCGTCCGATTCGAAAATCTTTGAGTAACAGCAGAACGGCCATAAGGTGCCCGAGGCAGTAATAGACGCATGGTGACTAGTCTGCTGGTGGACGATGTATTGAGTCGGGACGCAATTTGAGTGATCCATCGTCATTAGGTGGCCCTGAATGTTACAATTCACTTTCAGTTTTTCGTCCGATTCGAAAATCTTTGACTCACAGCAGAACGGCCATAAGGTGCCCGAGGCAGCAATAGACCCATGGAGACAAGTCTGCTGGAGGACGATGTATTGAATCGGGACGCAATTTGAGTGATCCATCGTCATTAGGTGGCCCTGAACGTTACACATCACTGTCCGTTTTTTTTCCGATTCGAAAATCTTTGACTCACAGCAGAACGGCCATAAGGTGCCCGAGGCAGCAATAGACCCATGGAGACAAGTCTGCTGGAGGACGATGTATTGAATCGGGACGCAATTTGAGTGATCCATCGTCATTAGTTGGCCCTGAACGTTACAATTCACTATCAGTTTTTCGTCCCATTAGATAATCTAGACTCACAGCAGAACGGCCATAAGGTGCCCGAGGCAGCAATAGACCCATGGAGTCAAGTCGTCTGGAGGACAATGTATTGAATCGGGACGCAATTTGTGTGGTCCATCGTCATTAGGTGGCCCTGAATGTTACAATTCACTATCAGTTTTTCGTCCGATTCGAAAATCTTTGACTCACAGCAGAACGGCCATAAGGTGCCCGAGGCAGCAATAGACCCATGGAGACAAGTCTGCTGGAGGACGATGTATTGAATCGGGACGCAATTTGAGTGATCCATCGTCATTAGGTGGCCCTGAACGTTACAATTCACTATCAGTTTTTCGTCCCATTAGATATCTAGACTCACAGCAGAACGGCCATAAGGTGCCCGAGGCAGCAATAGACCCATGGAGTCAAGTCGTCTGGAGGACAATGTATTGAATCGGGACGCAATTTGTGTGGTCCATCGTCATTAGGTGGCCCTGAATGTTACAATTCACTATCAGTTTTTCGTCCGATTCGAAAATCTTTGACTCACAGCAGAACGGCCATAAGGTGACCGAGGCATCAATAGACCCATGGAGACAAGTCTGCTGGAGGACGATGTATTGAATCGGGACGCAATTTGAGTGTTCCATTGTCATTAGGAGGCCCTGAAAGTTACAATTCACTATCAGATTTTCGTCCGATTCGAAAATCTTTGAGTCACAGCAGAACGGCCATAAGGTGCCCGAGGCAGCAATGGACCCATGGAGACAAGTCTGCTGGAGGACGATGTATTGAATCGGGACGCAATTTGAGTGATCCATCGTCATTAGGTGGGCTTGAACGTTACAATTCACTATCAGTTTTTCGTCCGATTCGAAAATCTTTGACTTACAGCAGAACGGCCATAAGGTGCCCGAGGCAGCAATAGACCCATGGCGACAAGTCTGCTGGAGGACGATGTATTGAATCGGGACGCAATTTGAGTGATCCATCGTCATTAGGTGGCCCTGAAAGTTACAATTCACTATCAGTTTTTCGTCCGATTCGAAAATCTTTGACTCATCGCAGAACGGCCATAAGGTGCCCGAGGCAGCAATAGACACATGGAGACAAGTCTGCTGGAGGACGATGTATTGAATCGGGACGCAATTTGAGTGATCCATCGTCATTAGGTGGCCCTGAACGTTACAATTCACTATCAGTTTTTCGTCCCATTCGATAATCTAGACTCACAGCAGAACGGCCATAAGGTGCCTGAGGCAGCAATAGACCAATGGAGACAAGTCTGCTGGAGGACGATGTATTGAATCGGGACGCAATTTGAGTGATCCATCGTCATTAGGTGGCCCTGAACGTTACAATTCACTATCAGTTTTTCGTCCCATTCGATAATCTAGACTCACAGCAGAACGGCCATAAGGTGCCCGAGGCAGCAATAGACCCATGGAGACAAGTCTGCTGGAGGACGATGTATTGAATCGGGACGCAATTTGAGTGATCCATCGTCATTAGGTGGCCCTGAACATAACAATTCACTATCAGTTTTTCGTCCGATTCGAAAATCTTTGAGTCACAGCAGAACGGCCATAAGGTGCCCGAGGCAGCAATAGACGCATGGAGACAAGTCAGCTGGAGTGCGATGTATTGAATCGGGACGCAATTTGAGTGATCCATCGTCATTAGGAGGCCTTGAATGTTCACTGTCAGTTTTTCGTCCGATTCGAAAATCTTTGACTCACAGCAGAACGGCCATAAGGAACCCGAGTCAGCAATAGACCCATGGAGACAAGTCTGCCGGAGGACGATGTATTGAATCGGGACGCAATTTGAGTGATCCATCGTCATTAGGTGGCCCTGAACGTTACAATTCACTATCAGTTTTTCGTCCCATTCGATAATCTAGACTCACAGCAGAACGGCCATAAGGTGCCCGAGGCAGCAATAGACCCATGGAGACAAGTCTGCTGGAGGACGATGTATTGAATCGGGACGCAATTTGAGTGTTCCGTCGTCATTAGGAGGCCCTGAACGTTACAATTCACTATCAGTCTTCCGTCCGATTCGAAAATCTTTGAGTAACAGCAGAACGGCCATAAGGTGCCCGAGGCAGTAATAGACGCATGGTGACTAGTCTGCTGGTGGACGATGTATTGAGTCGGGACGCAATTTGAGTGATCCATCGTCATTAGGTGGCCCTGAATGTTACAATTCACTTTCAGTTTATCGTCCGATTCGAAAATCTTTCACTCACAGCAGAACGGCCATAAGGTGCCCGAGGCAGCAATAGACCCATGGAGACAAGTCTGCTGGAGGACGATGTATTGAATCGGGACGCAATTTGAGTGATCCATCGTCATTAGGTGGCCCTGAACGTTACACTTCACTGTCCGTTTTTTTTCCGATTCGAAAATCTTTGACTCACAGCAGAACGGCCATATGGTGCCCGAGGCAGCAATAGACCCATGGTGACAAGTCTGCTGGAGGACGATGTATTGAATCGGGACGCAATTTGAGTGATCCATCGTCATTAGGTGGCCCTGAACGTTACAATTCACTATCAGTTTTTCGTCCCATTAGATAATCTAGACTCACAGCAGAACGGCCATAAGGTGCCCGAGGCAGCAATAGACCCATGGAGTCAAGTCGTCTGGAGGACAATGTATTGAATCGGGACGCAATTTGTGTGGTCCATCGTCATTAGGTGGCCCTGAATGTTACAATTCACTATCAGTTTTTCGTCCGATTCGAAAATCTTTGACTCACAGCAGAACGGCCATAAGGTGACCGAGGCATCAATAGACCCATGGAGACAAGTCTGCTGGAGGACGATGTATTGAATCGGGACGCAATTTGAGTGATCCATCGTCATTAGGTGGCACTGAATGTTACAATTCACTATCAGTTTTTCGTCAGATTTGAAAATCTTTGACTCACAGCAGAACGGCCATAAGGTGCACAAGGCAGCAATAGACCCATGAAGACAAGTCTGCTGGAGGACGATGTATTGAATCGGGACGCAATTTGAGTGTTCCATCGTCATTAGGAGGCCCTGAACGTTGCAATTCAGTATCAGTCTTTCGTCCGATTCGAAAATCTTTGACTCACAGCAGAACGGCCATAAGGTGCCCGAGGCAGCAATAGACCCATGGAGACAAGTCTGCTGGAGGACGATGTATTGAATCGGGACGCAATTTGAGTGTTCCATTGTCATTAGGAGGCCCTGAACGTTACAATTCACTATCAGATTTTCGTCCGATTCGAAAATCTTTGAGTCACAGCAGAACGGCCATAAGGTGCCCGAGGCAGCAATGGACCCATGGAGACAAGTCTGCTGGAGGACGATGTATTGAATCGGGACGCAATTTGAGTGATCCATCGTCATTAGGTGGGCTTGAACGTTACAATTCACTATCAGTTTTTCGTCCGATTCGAAAATCTTTGACTCACAGCAGAACGGCCATAACGTGCCCGAGGCAGCAATAGACTCATGGAGACAAGTCTGCTGGAGGACGATGTATTGAATCGGGACGCAATTTGAGTGATCCATCGTCATTAGGTGGCCCTGAAAGTTACAATTCACTATCAGTTTTTCGTCCGATTCGAAAATCTTTGACTCATCGCAGAACGGCCATAAGGTGCTGATGGCAGCAATAGACACATGGAGACAAGTCTGCTGGAGGACGATGTATTGAATCGGGACGCAATTTGAGTGATCCATCGTCATTAGGTGGCCCTGAACGTTACAATTCACTATCAGTTTTTCGTCCCATTCGATAATCTAGACTCACAGCAGAACGGCCATAAGGTGCCCGAGGCACCAATAGACCAATGGAGACAAGTCTCCTGGAGGACGATGTATTGAATCGGGACGCAATTTGAGTGATCCATCGTCTTTAGGTCGCCATGAACGTTACAATTCACTATCAGTTTTTCGTCCCATTCGATAAACTAGACTCACAGCAGAACGGCCATAAGGTGCCCGAGGCAGCAATAGACCCATGGAGTCAAGTCCGCTCGAGGACGATTTATTGAATCGGGACGCAATTTGTGTGGTCCATCGTCATTAGGTGGAACTGAATGTTACAATTCACTATCAGTTTTTCGTCCGATTCGAAAATCTTTGACTCACAGCAGAACGGCCATAAGGTGCCCGAGGCAGCAATAGACCCATGGAGACAAGTCTGCTGGAGGACGATGTATTGAATCGGGACGCAATTTGAGTGATCCATCGTCATTAGGAGTAGTTTTTCGTCAGATTTGAAAATCTTTGACTCACAGCAGAACGGCCATAAGGTGCACAAGGCAGCAATAGACCCATGAAGACAAGTCTGCTGGAGGACGATGTATTGAATCGGGACGCATTTTGAGTGTATCATCGTCATTAGGAGGCCCTGAAATTTACAATTCACTTTCAGTTTTTCGTCCCATTCGATAATCTAGACTCACGGGAGAACGACCATAAGGTGCCCGAGGCAGCAATAGACCCATGGAGACAAGTCTGCTGGAGGACGATGTATTGAATCGGGACGCATTTTGAGTGTATCATCGTCATTAGGAGGCCCTGAATGTTACAATTAACTATCAGTTTTTCGTCCCATTCGATAATCTAGACTCACGGGAGAACGACCATAAGGTGCCCGAGGCAGCAATAGACCCATGGAGACAAGTCTGCTGGAGGACGATGTATTGAATCGGGACGCAATTTGAGTGATCCATCGTCATTAGGTGGCCCTGAAAGTTACAATTCACTATCAGTTTTTCGTCCGATTCGAAAATCTTTGACTCATAGCAGAACGGCCATAAGGTGCCCGAGGCAGCAATAGACATATGGAGACAAGTCTGCTGGAGGACGATGTATTGAATCGGGACGCAATTTGAGTGATCCATCGTCTTTAGGTCGCCATGAACGTTACAATTCACTATCACTTTTTCATCCCATTCGATAATCTAGACTCACAGCAGAACGGCCATAAGGTGCCCGAGGCAGCAATAGACGCATGGAGACAAGTCTGCTGGAGGACGATGTATTGAATCGGGACGCAATTTGAGTGATCCATCGTCATTAGGTCTCCCTGAACGTTACAATTCACTATCAGTTTTTCGTCCCATTCGATAATCTAGACTCACAGCAGAACGGCCATAAGGTGCCCGAGACAGGAATAGACCCATGGAGACAAGTCTGCTGGAGGACGATGTATTGAATCGGGACGCAATTTGAGTGTTCCATCGTCATTAGGAGGCCCTGAACGTTACAATTCACTATCAGTCTTTCGTCCGATTCGAAAATCTTTGAGTAACAGCAGAACGGCCATAAGGTGCCCGAGGCAGTAATAGACGCATGGTGACAAGTCTGCTGGTGGACGATGTATTGAGTCGGGACGCAATTTGAGTGATCCATCGTCATTAGGTGGCCCTGAATGTTACAATTCACTTTCAGCTTTTCGTCCGATTCGAAAATCTTTCACTCACAGCAGAACGGCCATAAGGTGCCCGAGGCAGCAATAGACGCATGGAGACAAGTCTGCTGGAGGACGATGTATTGAATCGGGACGCAATTTGAGTGATCCATCGTCATTAGGTGGCCCTGAACGTTACAATTCACTATTAGTTTTTAGTCCCATTAGATAATCTAGACTCACAGCAGTACGGCCATAAGGTGCCCGAGGCAGCAATAGACCCATGGAGTCAAGTCGTCTGGAGGACAATGTATTGAATCGGGACGCAATTTGTGTGGTCCGTCGTCATTAGGTGGCCCTGAATGTTACAATTCACTATCAGTTTTTCGTCCGATTCGAAAATCTTTGACTCACAGCAGAACGGCCATAAGGTGACCGAGGCATCAATAGACCCATGGAGACAAGTCTGCTGGAGGACGATGTATTGAATCGGGACGCAATTTGAGTAATCCATCGTCATTAGGTGGCCCTGAATGTTACAATTCACTATCAGTTTTTCGTCAGATTTGAAAATCTTTGACTCACAGCAGAACGGCAATAAGGTGCACAAGGCAGCAATAGACCTATGAAGACAAGTCTGCTGGAGGACGATGTATTGAATCGGGACGCAATTTGAGTGTTCCATCGTCATTAGGAGGCCCTGAACGTTGCAATTCAGTATCAGTTTTTCGTCCGATTCGAAAATCTTTGACTCACAGCAGAACGGCCATAAGGTGCCCGAGGCAGCAATAGACCCATGGAGACAAGTCTGCTGGAGGACGATGTATTGAATCGGGACGCAATTTGAGTGATCCATCGTCATTAGGTGGCCCTGAAAGTTACAATTCACTATCAGTTTTTCGTCCGATTCGAAAATCTTTGACTCATCGCAGAACGGCCATAAGGTGCCCGAGGCAGCAATAGACACATGGAGACAAGTCTGCCGGAGGACGATGTATTGAATCGGGACGCAATTTGAGTGATCCATCGTCATTAGGTGGCCCTGAACGTTACAATTCACTATCAGTTTTTCGTCCCATTCGATAATCTAGACTCACAGCAGAACGGCCATAAGGTGCCCGAGGCAGCAATAGACCAATGGAGACAAGTCTGCTGGAGGACGATGTATTGAATCGGGACGCAATTTGAGTGATCCATCGTCTTTAGGTCGCCATGAACGTTACAATTCACTATCAGTTTTTCGTCCCATTCGATAAACTAGACTCACAGCAGAACGGCCATAAGGTGCCCGAGGCAGCAATAGACCCATGGAGTCAAGTCCGCTCGAGGACGATGTATTGAATCGGGACGCAATTTGTGTGGTCCATCGTCATTAGGTGGAACTGAATGTTACAATTCACTATCAGTTTTTCGTCCGATTCGAAAATCTTTGACTCACAGCAGAACGGCCAAAAGGTGCCCGAGGCAGCAATAGACCCATGGAGACAAGTCTGCTGGAGGTCGGTGTATTGAATCGGGATGCAATTTGAGTGTTCCATCGTCATCAGGAGGCCCTGAACGTTACAATTCACTATCAGTTTTTCGTCCGATTCGAAAATCTTTAACTCACAGCAGAACGGCCATAAGGTGCCCGAGGCAGCAATAGACCCATGGAGACATGTCGGCTGGAGTAATGAATGCAGACAAGTCTACTGGAGGACGATGTATTGAATCGGGACGCAATTTGAGTGATCCATTGTCATTAGGTGGCCCTGAACGTTACAATTCACTATCAGTTTTTAGTCCCATTCGATAATCTAGACTCACAGCAGAACGGCTGGAGGCGATGTATTGAATCGGGACGCAATTTGTGTGGTCCATTGTCATTAGGTGGCCCTGAATGTTACAATTCACTATCAGTTTTTCGTCCGATTCGAAAATCTTTGACTCACAGCATAACGGCCATAAGGTGCCCGAGGCATCAATAGACCCATGGAGACAAGTCTGCAGGAGGACGATGTATTGAATCGGGACGCAATTTGAGAGTTCCATCGTCATTAGGAGGCCCTGAACGTTACAATTCACTATCAGTTTTTCGTCCGATTCGAAAATCTTTGACTCATAGCAGAACGGCCATAAGGTGCCCGAGGCAGCAATAGACATATGGAGACAAGTCTGCTGGAGGACGATGTATTGAATCGGGACGCAATTTGAGTGATCCATCGTCATTAGGTGGCCCTGAACGTTACAATTCACTATCAGTTTTTCGTCCCATTCGATAATCTAGACTCACAGCAGAACGGCCATAAGGTGCCCGAGACAGGAATAGACCCATGGAGACAAGTCTGCTGGAGGACGATGTATTGAATCGGGACGCAATTTGAGTGTTCCATCGTCATTAGGAGGCCCTGAACGTTACAATTCACTATCAGTCTTTCGTCCGATTCGAAAATCTTTGAGTAACAGCAGAACGGCCATAAGGTGCCCGAGGCAGTAATAGACGCATGGTGACAAGTCTGCTGGTGGACGATGTATTGAGTCGGGACGCAATTTGAGTGATCCATCGTCATTAGGTGGCCCTGAATGTTACAATTCACTTTCAGTTTTTCGTCCGATTCGAAAATCTTTCACTTACAGCAGAACGGCCATAAGGTGCCCGAGGCAGCAATAGACCCATGGAGTCAAGTCGTCTGGAGGACAATGTATTGAATCGGGACGCAATTTGTGTGGTCCATCGTCATTAGGTGGCCCTGAATGTTACAATTCACTATCAGTTTTTCGTCCGATTCGAAAATCTTTGACTCACAGCAGAACGGCCATAAGGTGACCGAGGCATCAATAGACCCATGGAGACAAGTCTGCTGGAGGACGATGTATTGAATCGGGACGCAATTTGAGTAATCCATCGTCTTTAGGTCGCCATGAACGTTACAATTCACTATCACTTTTTCATCCCATTCGATAATCTAGACTCACAGCAGAACGGCCATAAGGTGCCCGAGGCAGCAATAGACGCATGGAGACAAGTCTGCTGGAGGACGATGTATTGAATCGGGACGCAATTTGTGTGGTCCATCGTCATTAGGTGGCCCTGAACGTTACAATTCACTATCAGTTTTTCGTCCCATTCGATAATCTAGACTCACAGCAGAACGGCCATAAGGTGCCCGAGACAGGAATAGACCCATGGAGACAAGTCTGCTGGAGGACGATGTATTGAATCGGGACGCAATTTGAGTGTTCCATCGTCATTAGGAGGCCCTGAACGTTACAATTCACTATCAGTCTTTCGTCCGATTCGAAAATCTTTGAGTAACAGCAGAACGGCCATAAGGTGCCCGAGGCAGTAATAGACGCATGGTGACAAGTCTGCTGGTGGACGATGTATTGAGTCGGGACGCAATTTGAGTGATCCATCGTCATTAGGTGGCCCTGAAAGTTACAATTCACTTTCAGTTTTTCGTCCGATTCGAAAATATTTGAGTCACAGCAGAACGGCCATAAGGTGCCCGAGGCAGCAATAGACGCATGGAGACAATTCAGCTGGAGGGCGATGTATTGAATCGGGACGCAATTTGAGTGATCCATCGTCATTAGGCGGCCTTGAATGTTACAATTCACTGTCAGTTTTTCGTCCGATTCGAAAATCTTTGACTCACAGCAGAACGGCCATAAGGAACCCGAGTCAGCAATAGACCCATGGAGACAAGTCTGCTGGAGGACGATGTATTGAATCGGGACGCATTTTGAGTGTATCATCGTCATTAGGAGGCCCTGAATGTTACAATTAACTATCAGTTTTTCGTCCCATTCGATAATCTAGACTCACGGGAGAACGACCATAAGGTGCCCGAGGCAGCAATAGACCCATGGAGACAAGTCTGCTGGAGGACGATGTATTGAATCGGGACGCAATTTGAGTGATCCATCGTCATTAGGTGGCCCTGAAAGTTACAATTCACTATCAGTTTTTCGTCCGATTCGAAAATCTTTGACTCATAGCAGAACGGCCATAAGGTGCCCGAGGCAGCAATAGACATATGGAGACAAGTCTGCTGGAGGACGATGTATTGAATCGGGACGCAATTTGAGTGATCCATCGTCTTTAGGTCGCCATGAACGTTACAATTCACTATCACTTTTTCATCCCATTCGATAATCTAGACTCACAGCAGAACGGCCATAAGGTGCCCGAGGCAGCAATAGACGCATGGAGACAAGTCTGCTGGAGGACGATGTATTGAATCGGGACGCAATTTGAGTGATCCATCGTCATTAGGTCTCCCTGAACGTTACAATTCACTATCAGTTTTTCGTCCCATTCGATAATCTAGACTCACAGCAGAACGGCCATAAGGTGCCCGAGACAGGAATAGACCCATGGAGACAAGTCTGCTGGAGGACGATGTATTGAATCGGGACGCAATTTGAGTGTTCCATCGTCATTAGGAGGCCCTGAACGTTACAATTCACTATCAGTCTTTCGTCCGATTCGAAAATCTTTGAGTAACAGCAGAACGGCCATAAGGTGCCCGAGGCAGTAATAGACGCATGGTGACAAGTCTGCTGGTGGACGATGTATTGAGTCGGGACGCAATTTGAGTGATCCATCGTCATTAGGTGGCCCTGAATGTTACAATTCACTTTCAGCTTTTCGTCCGATTCGAAAATCTTTCACTCACAGCAGAACGGCCATAAGGTGCCCGAGGCAGCAATAGACGCATGGAGACAAGTCTGCTGGAGGACGATGTATTGAATCGGGACGCAATTTGAGTGATCCATCGTCATTAGGTGGCCCTGAACGTTACAATTCACTATTAGTTTTTCGTCCCATTAGATAATCTAGACTCACAGCAGTACGGCCATAAGGTGCCCGAGGCAGCAATAGACCCATGGAGTCAAGTCGTCTGGAGGACAATGTATTGAATCGGGACGCAATTTGTGTGGTCCGTCGTCATTAGGTGGCCCTGAATGTTACAATTCACTATCAGTTTTTCGTCCGATTCGAAAATCTTTGACTCACAGCAGAACGGCCATAAGGTGACCGAGGCATCAATAGACCCATGGAGACAAGTCTGCTGGAGGACGATGTATTGAATCGGGACGCAATTTGAGTAATCCATCGTCATTAGGTGGCCCTGAATGTTACAATTCACTATCAGTTTTTCGTCAGATTTGAAAATCTTTGACTCACAGCAGAACGGCAATAAGGTGCACAAGGCAGCAATAGACCTATGAAGACAAGTCTGCTGGAGGACGATGTATTGAATCGGGACGCAATTTGAGTGTTCCATCGTCATTAGGAGGCCCTGAACGTTGCAATTCAGTATCAGTTTTTCGTCCGATTCGAAAATCTTTGACTCACAGCAGAACGGCCATAAGGTGCCCGAGGCAGCAATAGACCCATGGAGACAAGTCTGCTGGAGGACGATGTATTGAATCGGGACGCAATTTGAGTGATCCATCGTCATTAGGTGGCCCTGAAAGTTACAATTCACTATCAGTTTTTCGTCCGATTCGAAAATCTTTGACTCATCGCAGAACGGCCATAAGGTGCCCGAGGCAGCAATAGACACATGGAGACAAGTCTGCCGGAGGACGATGTATTGAATCGGGACGCAATTTGAGTGATCCATCGTCATTAGGTGGCCCTGAACGTTACAATTCACTATCAGTTTTTCGTCCCATTCGATAATCTAGACTCACAGCAGAACGGCCATAAGGTGCCCGAGGCAGCAATAGACCAATGGAGACAAGTCTGCTGGAGGACGATGTATTGAATCGGGACGCAATTTGAGTGATCCATCGTCTTTAGGTCGCCATGAACGTTACAATTCACTATCAGTTTTTCGTCCCATTCGATAAACTAGACTCACAGCAGAACGGCCATAAGGTGCCCGAGGCAGCAATAGACCCATGGAGTCAAGTCCGCTCGAGGACGATGTATTGAATCGGGACGCAATTTGTGTGGTCCATCGTCATTAGGTGGAACTGAATGTTACAATTCACTATCAGTTTTTCGTCCGATTCGAAAATCTTTGACTCACAGCAGAACGGCCAAAAGGTGCCCGAGGCAGCAATAGACCCATGGAGACAAGTCTGCTGGAGGTCGGTGTATTGAATCGGGATGCAATTTGAGTGTTCCATCGTCATCAGGAGGCCCTGAACGTTACAATTCACTATCAGTTTTTCGTCCGATTCGAAAATCTTTAACTCACAGCAGAACGGCCATAAGGTGCCCGAGGCAGCAATAGACCCATGGAGACATGTCGGCTGGAGTAATGAATGCAGACAAGTCTACTGGAGGACGATGTATTGAATCGGGACGCAATTTGAGTGATCCATTGTCATTAGGTGGCCCTGAACGTTACAATTCACTATCAGTTTTTAGCCCCATTCGATAATCTAGACTCACAGCAGAACGGCTGGAGGCGATGTATTGAATCGGGACGCAATTTGTGTGGTCCATTGTCATTAGGTGGCCCTGAATGTTACAATTCACTATCAGTTTTTCGTCCGATTCGAAAATCTTTGACTCACAGCATAACGGCCATAAGGTGCCCGAGGCATCAATAGACCCATGGAGACAAGTCTGCAGGAGGACGATGTATTGAATCGGGACGCAATTTGAGAGTTCCATCGTCATTAGGAGGCCCTGAACGTTACAATTCACTATCAGTTTTTCGTCCGATTCGAAAATCTTTGACTCATAGCAGAACGGCCATAAGGTGCCCGAGGCAGCAATAGACATATGGAGACAGTCTGCTGGAGGACGATGTATTGAATCGGGACGCAATTTGAGTGATCCATCGTCTTTAGGTCGCCATGAACGTTACAATTCACTATCACTTTTTCATCCCATTCGATAATCTAGACTCACAGCAGAACGGCCATAAGGTGCCCGAGGCAGCAATAGACGCATGGAGACAAGTCTGCTGGAGGACGATGTATTGAATCGGGACGCAATTTGAGTGATCCATCGTCATTAGGTGGCCCTGAACGTTACAATTCACTATCAGTTTTTCGTCCCATTCGATAATCTAGACTCACAGCAGAACGGCCATAAGGTGCCCGAGACAGGAATAGACCCATGGAGACAAGTCTGCTGGAGGACGATGTATTGAATCGGGACGCAATTTGAGTGTTCCATCGTCATTAGGAGGCCCTGAACGTTACAATTCACTATCAGTCTTTCGTCCGATTCGAAAATCTTTGAGTAACAGCAGAACGGCCATAAGGTGCCCGAGGCAGTAATAGACGCATGGTGACAAGTCTGCTGGTGGACGATGTATTGAGTCGGGACGCAATTTGAGTGATCCATCGTCATTAGGTGGCCCTGAATGTTACAATTCACTTTCAGTTTTTCGTCCGATTCGAAAATCTTTCACTTACAGCAGAACGGCCATAAGGTGCCCGAGGCAGCAATAGACCCATGGAGACAAGTCTGCTGGAGGACGATGTATTGAATCGGGACGCAATTTGAGTGATCCATCGTCATTAGGTGGCCCTGAACGTTACAATTCACTATCAGTTTTTCGTCCCATTAGATAATCTAGACTCACAGCAGTACGGCCATAAGGTGCCCGAGGCAGCAATAGACCCATGGAGTCAAGTCGTCTGGAGGACAATGTATTGAATCGGGACGCAATTTGTGTGGTCCATCGTCATTAGGTGGCCCTGAATGTTACAATTCACTATCAGTTTTTCGTCCGATTCGAAAATCTTTGACTCACAGCAGAACGGCCATAAGGTGACCGAGGCATCAATAGACCCATGGAGACAAGTCTGCTGGAGGACGATGTATTGAATCGGGACGCAATTTGAGTGATCCATCGTCATTAGGTGGCCCTGAACGTTACAATTCACTATCAGTTTTTCGTCCCATTCGATAATCTAGACTCACAGCAGAACGGCCATAAGGTGCCCGAGACAGGAATAGACCCATGGAGACAAGTCTGCTGGAGGACGATGTATTGAATCGGGACGCAATTTGAGTGTTCCATCGTCATTAGGAGGCCCTGAACGTTACAATTCACTATCAGTCTTTCGTCCGATTCGAAAATCTTTGAGTAACAGCAGAACGGCCATAAGGTGCCCGAGGCAGTAATAGACGCATGGTGACAAGTCTGCTGGTGGACGATGTATTGAGTCGGGACGCAATTTGAGTGATCCATCGTCATTAGGTGGCCCTGAATGTTACAATTCACTTTCAGTTTTTCGCCCGATTCGAAAATCTTTCACTCACAGCAGAACGGCCATAAGGTGCCCGAGGCAGCAATAGACCCATGGAGACAAGTCTGCTGGAGGACGATGTATTGAATCGGGACGCAATTTGAGTGATCCATCGTCATTAGGTGACCCTGAACGTTACAATTCACTATTAGTTTTTCGTCCCATTAGATAGTCTAGACTCACAGCAGTACGGCCATAAGGTGCCCGAGGCAGCAATAGACCCATGGAGTCAAGTCGTCTGGAGGACAATGTATTGAATCGGGACGCAATTTGAGTGATCCGTCGTCATTAGGTGGCCTTGAACGTTACAATTCACTATCAGTTTTTCGTCCGATTCGAAAATCTTTGACTCACAGCAGAACGGCCATAAGGTGCCCGAGGCAGCAATAGACCCATGGAGACAAGTCTGCTGGAGGACGATGTATTGAATCGGGACGCAATTTGAGTGATCCATCGTCATTAGGTGGCCCTGAAAGTTACAATTCACTATCAGTTTTTCGTCCGATTCGAAAATCTTTGACTCATCGCAGAACGGCCATAAGGTGCCCGAGGCAGCAATAGACACATGGAGACAATTCTGCTGGAGGTCGGTGTATTGAATCGGGACGCAATTTGAGTGTTCCATCGTCATCAGGAGGCCCTGAACGTTACAATTCACTATCAGTTTTTCGTCCGATTCAAAAATCTTTAACTCACAGCAGAACGGCCATAAGGTGCCCGAGGCAGCAATAGACCCATGGAGACATGTCGGCTGGAGTATTGAATGCAGACAAGTCTACTGGAGGACGATGTATTGAATCGGGCCGCAATTTGAGTGATCCATCGTCATTAGGTGGCCCTGAACGTTACAATTCACTATCAGTTTTTAGTCCCATTCGATAATCTAGACTCACAGCAGAACGGCCATAAGGTGCCCGAGGCAGCAATAGACCCATGGAGTCAAATCGGCTGGAGGCGATGTATTGAATCGGGACGCAATTTGTGTGGTCCATTGTCATTAGGTGGCCCTGAATGTTACAATTCACTATCAGTTTTTCGTCCGATTCGAAAATCTTTGACTCACAGCATAACAGCCATAAGGTGCCCGAGGCATCAATAGACCCATGGAGACAAGTCTGCTGGAAGACGATGTATTGAATCGGGACGCAATTTGATTGTTCCATCGTCATTAGGAGGCCCTGAACGTTACAATTCACTATCAGTTTTTCGTCCGATTCGAAAATCTTTGACTCATAGCAGAACGGCCATAAGGTGCCCGAGGCAGCAATAGACATATGGAGACAAGTCTGCTGGAGGACGATGTATTGAATCGGGACGCAATTTGAGTGTTCCATCGTCATTAGGAGGCCCTGATTGTTACAATTAACTATCAGCTTTTCGTCCCATTCGATATTCTAGACTCACGGAAGAACGACCATAAGGTGCCCGAGGCAGCAATAGACCCATGGAGACAAGTCTGCTGGAGGACGATGTATTGAATCGGGACGCAATTTGAGTGTTCCATCGTCATTTGGAGGCCCTGAACGTTACAATTCACTATCAGTCTTTCGTCCGATTCGAAAATCTTTGAGTAACAGCAGAACGGCAATAAGGTGCCCGAGGCAGTAATAGACGCATGGTGACAAGTCTGCTGGTGGACGATGTTTAGAATCGGGACGCAATTTGAGTGTTCCATCGTCATTAGGAGGCCCTGAACGTTACAATTCACTTTCAGTTTTTCGTCCGATTCGAAAATCTTTCACTCACAGCAGAACGGCTATAAGGTGCCCGAGGCAGCAATAGACCCATGGAGTCAAGTCCGCTGGAGAACGATGTATTGAATCGGGACGCAATTTGTGTGGTCCATCGTCATTAGGTGGAACTGAATGTTACAATTCACTATCAGTTTTTCGTCCGATTCGAAAATCTTTGACTCACAGCAGAACGGCCATAAGGTGCCCGAGGCAGCAATAGACCCATGGAGACAAGTCTGCTGGAGGACGATGTATTGAATCGGGACGCAATTTGAGTGTTCCATCGTCATCAGGAGGCCCTGAACGTTACAATTCACTATCAGTTTTTCGTCCGATTCGAAAATCTTTAACTCACAGCAGAACGGCCATAAGGTGCCCGAGGCAGCAATAGACCCATGGAGACAAGTCGGCTGGAGTATTGAATGCAGACAAGTCTGCTGGAGGACGATGTATTGAATCGGGACGCAATTTGAGTGATCCATCGTCATTAGGTGGCCCTGAACGTTACAATTCACTATCAGTTTTTCGTCCCATTCGATAATTTAGACTCACAGCAGAACGGCCATAAGGTGCCCGAGGCAGCAATAGACCCATGGAGTCAAGTCGGCTGGAGGACGATGTATTGAATCGGGACGCAATTTGTGTGGTCCATTGTCATTAGGTGGCCCTGAATGTTACAATTCACTATCAGTTTTTCGTCCGGATCGAAAATCTTTGACTCACAGCAGAACGGCCTTAAGGTGCACAAGGCAGCAATAGACCCATGGAGACAAGTCTGCTGGAGGACGATGTATTGAATCGGGACGCAATTTGAGTGATCCATCGTCATTAGGTGGCCCTGAATGTTACAATTCACTATCAGTTTTTCGTCAGATTTGGAAATCTTTGCTTCACAGCAGAACGGCCATAAGGTGCCCGAGGCAGCAATAGACCCATGAAGACAAGTCTGCTGGAGGACGATGTATTGAATCGGGACGCAATTTGTGTGGTCCATTGTCATTAGGTGGCCCTGAATGTTACAATTCACTATCAGTTTTTCGTCCGATTCGAAAATCTTTGAGTCACAGCATAACGGCCATAAGGTGCCCGAGGCATCAATAGACCCATGGTGACAAGTCTGCTGGTGGACGATGTATTTAATCGGGACGCAATTTGAGTGATCCATCGCCATTAGGTGGCCCTGAATGTTACAATTCACTTTCAGTTTTTCAACCGATTCGAAAATCTTTGACTCACAGCAGAACGGCCATAAGGTGCCCGAGGCATCAATAGACCCATGGTGACAAGTCTGCTGGTGGACGATGTATTGAATCGGGACGCAATTTGAGTGATCCATCGCCATTAGGTGGCCCTGAATGTTACAATTCACTTTCAGTTTTTCGTCCGATTCGAAAATCTTTGACTCACAGCAGAACGGCCATAAGGTGCCCGAGGCAGCAATAGACCCATGGAGACAAGTCTGCTGGAGGACGATGTATTGAATCGGGACGCAATTTGAGTGATCCATCGTCATTAGGTGGCCCTGAACGTTACAATTCAATTTCAGTTTTTTGTCCGATTCGAAAATCTTTGACTCACAGCAGAACGGCCATAAGGTGCCCGAGGCAGCAATAGACCCATGGAGACAAGTCTGCTGGAGGACGATGTATTGAATCGGGACGCAATTTGAGTGATCCATCGTCATTAGGTGGCCCTGAACGTTACAATTCACTATCAGTTTTTCGTCCCATTAGATAATCTAGACTCACAGCAGTACGGCCATAAGGTGCCCGAGGCAGCAATAGACCCATGGAGTCAAGTCGTCTGGAGGACAATGTATTGAATCGGGACGCAATTTGTGTGGTCCATCGTCATTAGGTGGCCCTGAATGTTACAATTCACTATCAGTTTTTCGTCCGATTCGAAAATCTTTGACTCACAGCAGAACGGCCATAAGGTGACCGAGGCATCAATAGACCCATGGAGACATGTCTGCTGGAGGACGATGTATTGAATCGGGACGCAATTTGAGTAATCCATCGTCATTAGGTGGCCCTGAATGTTACAATTCACTATCAGTTTTTCGTCAGATTCGAAAATCTTTGACTCACAGCAGAACGGCAATAAGGTGCACAAGGCAGCTATAGACCCATGAAGACAAGTCTGCTGGAGGACGATGTATTGAATCGGGACGCAATTTGAGTGATCCATCGTCATTAGGTGGCCCTGAAAGTTACAATTCACTATCAGTTTTTCGTCCGATTCGAAAATCTTTGACTCATCGCAGAACGGCCATAAGGTGCCCGAGGCAGCAATAGACACATGGAGACAAGTCTGCCGGAGGACGATGTATTGAATCGGGACGCAATTTGAGTGATCCATCGTCATTAGGTGGCCCTGAACGTTACAATTCACTATCAGTTTTTCGTCCCATTCGATAATCTAGACTCACAGCAGAACGGCCATAAGGTGCCCGAGGCAGCAATAGACCAATGGAGACATGTCTGCTGGAGGACGATGTATTGAATCGGGACGCAATTTGAGTGATCCATCGTCATTAGGTGGCCCTGAAAGTTACAATTCACTATCAGTTTTTCGTCCGATTCGAAAATCTTTGACTCACAGCAGAACGGCCATAAGGTGCCCGAGGCAGCAATAGACCCATGGAGACAAGTCTGCTGGAGGACGATGTATTGAATCGGGACGCAATTTGAGTGATCCATCGTCATTAGGTGGCCCTGAAAGTTACAATACACTATCAGTTTTTCGTCCGATTCGAAAATCTTTGACTCATCGCAGAACGGCCATAAGGTGCCCGAGGCAGCAATAGACACATGGAGACAAGTCTGCCGGAGGACGATGTATTGAATCGGGACGCAATTTGAGTGATCCATCGTCATTAGGTGGCCCTGAACGTTACAATTCACTATCAGTTTTTCGTCCCATTCGATAATCTAGACTCACAGCAGAACGGCCATAAGGTGCCCGAGGCAGCAATAGACCAATGGAGACAAGTCTGCTGGAGGACGATGTATTGAATCGGGACGCAATTTGAGTGATCCATCGTCTTTAGGTCGCCATGAACGTTACAATTCACTATCAGTTTTTCGTCCCATTCGATAAACTAGACTCACAGCAGAACGGCCATAAGGTGCCCGAGGCAGCAATAGACCCATGGAGTCAATCCGCTCGAGGACGATGTATTGAATCGGGACGCAATTTGTGTGGTCCATCGTCATTAAGTGGAACTGAATGTTACAATTCACTATCAGTTTTTCGTCCGATTCGAAAATCTTTGACTCACAGCAGAACGGCCATAAGGTGCCCGAGGCAGCTATAGCCCCATGGAGACAAGTCTGCTGGAGGTCGGTGTATTGAATCGGGACGCAATTTGAGTGTTCCATCGTCATCAGGAGGCCCTGAACGTTACAATTCACTATCAGTTTTTCGTCCGATTCGAAAATCTTTAACTCACAGCAGAACGGCCATAAGGTGCCCTAGGCAGCAATAGACCCATGGAGACATGTCGGCTGGAGTATTGAATGCAGACAAGTCTACTGGAGGACGATGTATTGAATCGGGACGCAATTTGAGTGATCCATCGTCATTAGGTGGCCCTGAACGTTACAATTCACTATCAGTTTTTCGTCCCATTCGATAATCTAGACTCACAGCAGAACGGCCATAAGGTGCCCGAGGCAGCAATAGACCCATGGAGTCAAGTCGGCTGGAGGCGATGTATTGAATCGGGACGCAATTTGTGTGGTCCATTGTCATTAGGTGGCCCTGAATGTTACAATTCACTATCAGTTTTTCGTCCGATTCGAAAATCTTTGACTCACAGCATAACGGCCATAAGGTGCCCGAGGCATCAATAGACCCATGGAGACAAGTCTGCTGGAGGACGATGTATTGAATCGGGACGCAATTTGAGTGTTCCATCGTCATTAGGAGGCCCTGAACGTTACAATTCACTATCAGTCTTTCGTCCGATTCGAAAATCTTTGAGTAACAGCAGAAAGGCCATAAGGTGCCCGAGGCAGTAATAGACGCATGGTGACAAGTCTGCTGGTGGACGATGTATTGAATCGGGACGTAATTTCAGTGATCCATCGTCATTAGGTGGCCCTGAATGTTACAATTCACTTTCAGTTTTTCGTCCGATTCGAAAATCTTTCACTCACAGCAGAACGGCCATAAGGTGACCGAGGCATCAATAGACCCATGGAGACAAGTCTGCTGGAGGACGATGTATTGAATCGGGACGCAATTTGAGTGATCCATCGTCATTAGGTGGCCCTGAAAGTTACAATTCACTATCAGTTTTTCGTCCGATTCGAAAATCTTTGACTCATAGCAGAACGGCCATAAGGTGCCCGAGGCAGCAATAGACACATGGAGACAAGTCTGCTGGAGAACGATGTATTGAATCGGGACGCAATTTGAGTGATCCATCGTCATTAGGTGGCCCTGAACGTTACAATTCACTATCAGTTTTTCGTCCCATTCGATAATCTAGACTCACAGCAGAACGGCCATAAGGTGCCCGAGGCAGCAATAGACCAATGGAGGCAAGTCTGCTGGAGGACGATGTATTGAATCGGGACGCAATTTGAGTGATACATCGTCTTTAGGTCGCCATGAACGTTACAATTCACTATCAGTTTTTCGTCCCATTCGAACAACTAGACTCACAGCAGAACGGCCATAAGGTGCCCGAGGCAGCATTAGACCCATGGAGACAAGTCTGCTGGAGGACGATGTATTGAATCCGGACGCATTTTGAGTGTTTCATCGTCATTAGGAGGCCCTGAATGTTACAATTAACTATCAGTTTTTCGTCCCATTCGATAATCTAGACCCACGGGAGAACGACCATAAGGTGCCCGAGGCAGCAATAGACCCATGGAGACAAGTCTGCTGGAGGACGATGTATTGAATCGGGACGCAATTTGAGTGATCCATCGGCATTAGGTGGCCCTGAAAGTTACAATTCACTATCAGTCTTTCGTCCGATTCGAAAATCTTTGAGTCACAGCAGAACGGCCATAAGGTGCCCGAAGCAGCAATAGACCCATGGAGGCAAGTCTGCTGGAGGACGATGTATTGAATCGGGACGCAATTTGAGTGTTCCATTGTCATTAGGAGGCCCTGAACGTTACAATTCACTATCAGTTTTTCGTCCGATTCGAAAATCTTTGAGTCACAGCAGAACGGCCATAAGGTGCCCGAGGCAGCAATGGACCCATGGAGGCAAGTCTGCTGGAGGACGATGTATTGATTCGGGACGCAATTTGAGTGATCCATCGTCATTAGGTGGCCCTGAACGTTACAATTCACTATCAGTTTTTCGTCCCATTAGATAATCTAGACTCACAGCAGAACGGCCATAAGGTGCCCGAGGCAGCAATAGACCCATGGAGCCAAGTCGTCTGGAGGACAATATTGAATCGGGACGCAATTTGTGTGGTCCATCGTCATTAGGTGGCCCTGAATGTTACAATTCACTATCAGTTTTTCGTCCGATTCGAAAATCTTTGACTCACAGCAGAACGGCCATAAGGTGACCGAGGCATCAATAGACCCATGGAGACAAGTCTGCTGGAGGACGATGTATTGAATCGGGACGCAATTTGAGTGTTCCATCGTCATTAGGAGGCCCTGAACGTTGCAATTCAGTATCAGTCTTTCGTCCGATTCGAAAATCTTTGAGTCACAGCAGAACGGCCATAAGGTGCCCGAAGCAGCAATAGACCCATGGAGACAAGTCTGCTGGAGGACGATGTATTGAATCGGGACGCAATTTGAGTGATCCATTGTCATTAGGAGGCCCTGAACGTTACAATTCACTATCAGTTTTTCGTCCGATTCGAAAATCTTTGAGTCACAGCAGAACGGCCATAAGGTGCCCGAGGCAGCAATGGACCCATGGAGACAAGTCTGCTGGAAGACGATGTATTGAATCGGGACGCAATTTGAGTGATCCATCGTCATTAGGTGGGCTTGAACGTTTCAATTCACTATCAGTTTTTCGTCCGATTCGAAAATCTTTGACTCACAGCAGAACGGCCATAAGGTGCCCGAGGCAGCAATAGACCCATGGAGACAAGTCTGCTGGAGGACGATATATTGAATCGGGACGCAATTTGAGTGATCCATCGTCATTAGGTGGCCCTGAAAGTTACAATTCACTATCAGTTTTTCGTCCGATTCGAAAATCTTTGACTCATCGCAGAACGGCCATAAGGTGCCCGAGGCAGCAATAGACACATGGAGACAAGTCTGCTGGAGGACGATGTATTGAATCGGGACGCAATTTGAGTGATCCATCGTCATTAGGTGGCCCTGAACGTTACAATTCACTATCAGTTTTTCGTCCGATTCGAAAATCTTTGACTCATCGCAGAACGGCCATAAGATGCCCGAGGCAGCAATAGACACATGGAGACAAGTCTGCCGGACGACGATGTATTGAATCGGAACGCAATTTGAGTGATCCATCGTCATTAGGTGGCCCTGAACGTTACAATTCACTATCAGTTTTTCGTCCCATTCGATAATCTAGACTCACAGCAGAACGGCCATAAGGTGCCCGAGGCAGCAATAGACCAATGGAGACAAGTCTGCTGGAGGACGATGTATTGAATCGGGACGCAATTTGAGTGATCCATCGTCTTTAGGTCGCCATGAACGTTACAATTCACTATCAGTTTTTCGTCCCATTCGATAAACTAGACTCACAGCAGAACGGCCATAAGGTGCCCGAGGCAGCAATAGACCCATGGAGTCAATCCGCTCGAGGACGATGTATTGAATCGGGACGCAATTTGTGTGGTCCATCGTCATTAGGTGGAACTGAATGTTACAATTCACTATCAGTTTTTCGTCCGATTCGAAAATCTTTGACTCACAGCAGAACGGCCATAAGGTGCCCGAGGCAGCTATAGACCCATGGAGACAAGTCTGCTGGAGGTCGGTGTATTGAATCGGGACGCAATTTGAGTGTTCCATCGTCATCAGGAGGCCCTGAACGTTACAATTCACTATCAGTTTTTCGTCCGATTCGAAAATCTTTAACTCACAGCAGAACGGCCATAAGGTGCCCTAGGCAGCAATAGACCCATGGAGACATGTCGGCTGGAGTATTGAATGCAGACAAGTCTACTGGAGGACGATGTATTGAATCGGGACGCAATTTGAGTGATCCATCGTCATTAGGTGGCCCTGAACGTTACAATTCACTATCAGTTTTTCGTCCCATTCGATAATCTAGACTCACAGCAGAACGGCCATAAGGTGCCCGAGGCAGCAATAGACCCATGGAGTCAAGTCGGCTGGAGGCGATGTATTGAATCGGGACGCAATTTGTGTGGTCCATTGTCATTAGGTGGCCCTGAATGTTACAATTCACTATCAGTTTTTCGTCCGATTCGAAAATCTTTGACTCACAGCATAACGGCCATAATGTGCCCGAGGCATCAATAGACCCATGGAGACAAGTCTGCTGGAGGACGATGTATTGAATCGGGACGCAATTTGAGTGTTCCATCGTCATTAGGAGGCCCTGAACGTTACAATTCACTATCAGTCTTTCGTCCGATTCGAAAATCTTTGAGTAACAGCAGAAAGGCCATAAGGTGCCCGAGGCAGTAATAGACGCATGGTGACAAGTCTGCTGGTGGACGATGTATTGAATCGGGACGTAATTTCAGTGATCCATCGTCATTAGGTGGCCCTGAATGTTACAATTCACTTTCAGTTTTTCGTCCGATTCGAAAATCTTTCACTCACAGCAGAACGGCCATAAGGTGACCGAGGCATCAATAGACCCATGGAGACAAGTCTGCTGGAGGACGATGTATTGAATCGGGACGCAATTTGAGTGATCCATCGTCATTAGGTGGCCCTGAAAGTTACAATTCACTATCAGTTTTTCGTCCGATTCGAAAATCTTTGACTCATAGCAGAACGGCCATAAGGTGCCCGAGGCAGCAATAGACACATGGAGACAAGTCTGCTGGAGAACGATGTATTGAATCGGGACGCAATTTGAGTGATCCATCGTCATTAGGTGGCCCTGAACGTTACAATTCACTATCAGTTTTTCGTCCCATTCGATAATCTAGACTCACAGCAGAACGGCCATAAGGTGCCCGAGGCAGCAATAGACCAATGGAGGCAAGTCTGCTGGAGGACGATGTATTGAATCGGGACGCAATTTGAGTGATCCATCGTCTTTAGGTCGCCATGAACGTTACAATTCACTATCAGTTTTTCGTCCCATTCGATAAACTAGACTCACAGCAGAACGGCCATAAGGTGCCCGAGGCAGCATTAGACCCATGGAGACAAGTCTGCTGGAGGACGATGTATTGAATCCGGACGCATTTTGAGTGTTTCATCGTCATTAGGAGGCCCTGAATGTTACAATTAACTATCAGTTTTTCGTCCCATTCGATAATCTAGACCCACGGGAGAACGACCATAAGGTGCCCGAGGCAGCAATAGACCCATGGAGACAAGTCTGCTGGAGGACGATGTATTGAATCGGGACGCAATTTGAGTGATCCATCGGCATTAGGTGGCCCTGAAAGTTACAATTCACTATCAGTCTTTCGTCCGATTCGAAAATCTTTGAGTCACAGCAGAACGGCCATAAGGTGCCCGAAGCAGCAATAGACCCATGGAGACAAGTCTGCTGGAGGACGATGTATTGAATCGGGACGCAATTTGAGTGTTCCATTGTCATTAGGAGGCCCTGAACGTTACAATTCACTATCAGTTTTTCGTCCGATTCGAAAATCTTTGAGTCACAGCAGAACGGCCATAAGGTGCCCGAGGCAGCAATGGACCCATGGAGGCAAGTCTGCTGGAGGACGATGTATTGATTCGGGACGCAATTTGAGTGATCCATCGTCATTAGGTGGCCCTGAACGTTACAATTCACTATCAGTTTTTCGTCCCATTAGATAATCTAGACTCACAGCAGAACGGCCATAAGGTGCCCGAGGCAGCAATAGACCCATGGAGACAAGTCGTCTGGAGGACAATATTGAATCGGGACGCAATTTGTGTGGTCCATCGTCATTAGGTGGCCCTGAATGTTACAATTCACTTTCAGTTTTTCGTCCGATTCGAAAATCTTTGACTCACAGCAGAACGGCCATAAGGTGCCCGAGGCAGCAATAGAATCATGGAGACAAGTCTGCTGGAGGACGATGTATTGAATCGGGACGCAATTTGAGTGTTACATCGTCATTAGGAGGCCCTGAAAGTTACAATTCACTATCAGTTTTTCGTCCGATTCGAAAATCTTTGAGTCACAGCAGAACGGCCATAAGGTGCCCGAGGCAGCAATAGACCCATGGAGACAAGTCTGCTGGAGGACGATGTATTGAATCGGGACGCAATTTGAGTGATCCATCGTCATTAGGTGGCCCTGAACGTTACAATTCACTATCAGTTTTTCGTCCCATTCGATAATCTAGACTCACAGCAGAACGGCCATAAGGTGCCCGAGGCAGCAATAGACCCATGGAGTCAAGTCGGCTGGAGGACGATGTATTGAATCGGGACGCAATTTGTGTGGTCCATTGTCATTAGGTGGCCCTGAATGTTACAATTCACTATCAGTTTTTCGTCCGATTCGAAAATCTTTGAGTCACAGCAAAACGGCCATAAGGTGCCCGAGGCAGCAATAGACCCATGGAGACAAGTCTGCTGGAGGACGATGTATTGAATCGAGACGCAATTTGAGTGATCCATGGTCATTAGGTGGCCCTGAACGTTACAATTCACTATCAGTTTTACGTCCGATTCGAAAATCTTTGACTCAGCAGAACGGCTAAAAGGTGCCCGAGGCAGCAATAGACCCATGGAGACAAGTCGGCTGGAGGACGATGTATTGAATCGGGACGCAATTTGAGTGTTCCATCGTCAATAGGTGGCCCTGAAAGTTACAATTCACTATCAGTTTTTCGTCCGATTCGAAAATCTTTGACTCATAGCAGAACGGCCATAAGGTGCCCGAGGCAGCAATAGACACATATAGACAAGTCTGCTGGAGGACGATGTATTGAAACGGGACGCAATTTGAGTGATCCATCGTCATTAGGTGGCCCTGAACGTTACAATTCACTATCAGTTTTGCGTCCCATTCGGTAATCTAGACTCACAGCAGAACGGCCATAAGGTGCCCGAGGCAGCAATAGACCCATGGGGACAAGTCTGCTGGAGGACGATGTATTGAATCGGGACGCAATTTGAGTGATCCATCGTCATTAGGTGGCCCTGAATGTTACAATTCACTATCAGTTATTCGTCAGATTTGAAAATCTTTGACTCACAGCAGAACGGCCTTAAGGTGCACAAGGCAGCAATAGACCCATGGAGACAAGTCTGCTGGAGGACGATGTATTGAATCGGGACGCAATTTGAGTGATCCATCGTCATTAGGTGGCCCTGAATGTTACAATTCACTATCAGTTTTTCGTCCGATTCGAAAATCTTTGACTCACAGCAGAACGGCCATAAGGTGCCCGAGGCAGCAATAGACCCATGGAGACAAGTCTGCTGGAGGACGATGTATTGAATCGGGACGCAATTTGAGTGCTCCATCGTCATCAGGAGGCCCTGAACGTTACAATTCACTATCAGTTTTTCGTCCGATTCGAAAATCTTTAACTCACAGCAGAACGGCCATAAGGTGCCCGAGGCAGCAATAGACCCATGGAGACAAGTCGGCTGGAGTATTGAATGCAGACAAGTCTGCTGGAGGACGATGTATTGAATCGGGACGCAATTTGAGTGATCCATCGTCATTAGGTGGCCCTGAACGTTACAATTCACTATCAGTTTTTCGTCCCATTCAATAATCTAGACTCACAGCAGAACGGCCATAAGGTGCCCGAGGCAGCAATAGACCCATGGAGTCAAGTCGGCTGGAGGACGATGTTTTGAATCGGGACGCAATTTGTGTGGTCCATTGTCATTAGGTGGCCCTGAATGTTACAATTCACTATCAGTTTTTCGTCCGATTCGAAAATCTTTGACTCACAGCAGAACGGCCATAAGGTGCCCGAGGCATCAATAGACCCATGGAGACAAGTCTGCTGGAGGACGATGTATTGAATCGGGACGCAATTTGAGTGATCCATCGTCATTAGGTGGCCCTGAATGTTACAATTCACTATCAGTTTTTTGTCAGATTTGAAAATCTTTGACTCACAGCAGAACGGCCATAAGGTGCCCGAGGCAGCAATAGACCCATGAAGACAAGTCTGCTGGAGGACGATGTATTGAATCGGGACGCAATTTGAGTGATCCATCGTCATTAGGTGGCCCTGAATGTTACAATTCACTATCAGTTTTTCGTCAGATTTGAAAATCTTTGACTCACAGCAGAACGGCCTTAAGGTGCACAAGGCAGCAATAGACCCATGGAGACAAGTCTGCTGGAGGACGATGTATTGAATCGGGACGCAATTTGAGTGTTCCATCGTCATTAGGAGGCCTGAATGTTACAATTAACTATCAGTTTTTCGTCCCATTCGATAATCTAGACTCACGGGAGAACGACCATAAGGTGCCCGAGGCAGCAATAGACCCATGGAGACAAGTCTGCTGGAGGACGATGCAATGAATCGGGACGCAATTTGAGTGATCCATCGTCATTAGGTGGCCCTGAACGTTACAATTCAATGTCAGTTTTTTGTCCGATTCGAAAATCTTTGACTCACAGCAGAACGGCCATAAGGTGCCCGAGGCAGCAATAGACCCATGGAGACAAGTCTGCTGGAGGACGATGTATTGAATCGGGACGCAATTTGAGTGATCCATCGTCATTAGGTGGCCCTGAACGTTACAATTCACTATCAGTCTTTCGTCCGATTCGAAAATCTTTGAGTCACAGCAGAACGGCCATAAGGTGCTGGAGGCAGTAATAGACGCATGGTGACAAGTCTGCTGGTGGACGATGTATTGAATCGGGACGCAATTTGAGTGATCCATCGTCATTAGGTGGCCCTGAATGTTACAATACACTTTCAGTTTCTCGTCCGATTCGAAAATCTTTGACTCACAGCAGAACGGCCATAAGGTGCACGAGGCAGCAATAGACCCATGGAGACAAGTCTGCTGGAGGACGATGTATTGAATCGGGACGCAATTTGAGTGTTCCATCGTCATTAGGAGGCCCTGAACGTTACAATTCACTATCAGTTTTTCGTCCGATTCGAAAATCTTTGAGTCACAGCAGAACGGCCAAAAGGTGGCCGAGGCAGCAATAGACCCATGGAGACAAGTCTGCTGGAGGACGATGTATTGAATCGGGACGCAATTTGAGTGATCCATGGTCATTAGGTGGCCATGAACGTTACAATTCACTATCAGTTTTACGTCAGATTCGAAAATCTTTGACTCAGCAGAACGGCCAAAAGGTGCCCGAGGCAGCAATAGACCCATGGAGACAAGTCGGCTGGAGGACGATGTATTGAATCGGGACGCAATTTGAGTGTTCCATCGTCAATAGGTGGCCTTGAAAGTTACAATTCACTATCAGTTTTTCGTCCGATTCGAAAATCTTTGACTCATAGCAGAACGGCCATAAGGTGCCCGAGGTAGCAATAGACACATGGAGACAAGTCTGCTGGAGGACGATGTATTGAATCGGGACGCAATTTGAGTGATCCATCGTCATTAGGTGGCCCTGAACGTTACAATTCACTATCAGTTTTTCGTCCCATTCGATAATCTAGACTCACAGCAGAACGGCCATAAAGTGCCCGAGGCAGCAATAGACCCATGGAGACAAGTCTGCTGGAGGACGATGTATTGAATCGGGACGCAATTTGAGTGATCCATCGTCATTAGGTGGCCCTGAATGTTACAATTCACTATCAGTTTTTCGTCAGATTTGAAAATCTTTGACTCACAGCAGAACGGCCTTAAGGTGCACAAGGCAGCAATAGACCCATGGAGACAAGTCTGCTGGAGGACGATGTATTGAATCGGGACGCAATTTGAGTGATCCATCGTCATTAGGTGGCCCTGAAAGTTACAATTCACTATCAGTTTTTCGTCCGATTCGAAAATCTTTGACTCATAGCAGAACGGCCATAAGGTGCCCGAGGCAGCAATAGACACATGGAGACAAGTCTGCTGGAGGACGATGTATTGAATCGGGACGCAATTTGACTGATCCATCGTCATTAGGTGGCCCTGAACGTTACAATTAACTATCAGTTCTTCGTCCCATTCGATTATCTAGACTCACACAGAACGGCCATAAGGTGCCCGAGGCAGCAATAGGCCAATGGAGACAAGTCTGCTGGAGAACGATGTATTGAATCGGGACGCAATTTGAGTGATCCATCGTCTTTAGGTCGCCATGATCGTTACAATTCACTATCAGTTTTTCGTCCCATTCGATAAACTAGACTCACAGCAGAACGGCCATAAGGTGCCCGAGGCAGCAATAGACCCATGGAGTCAAGTCCGATGGAGGACGATGTATTGAATCGGGACGCAATTTGTGTGGTCCATCGTCATTAGGTGGAACTGAGTGTTACAATTCACTATCAGTTTTTCGTCCGATTCGAAAATCTTTGACTCACAGCAGAACGGCCATAAGGTGCCCGAGGCAGCAATAGACCCATGGAGACAAGTCTGCTGGAGGACGATGTATTGAATCGGGACGCAATTTGAGTGTTCCATCGTCATCAGGAGGCCCTGAACGTTACAATTCACTATCAGTTTTTCGTCCGATTCGAAAATCTTTAACTCACAGCAGAACGGCCATAAGGTGCCCGAGGCAGCAATAGACCCATGGAGACAAGTCGGCTGGAGTATTGAATGCAGACAAGTCTGCTGGAGGACGATGTATTGAATCGGGACGCAATTTGAGTGTTCCATCGTCATTAGGAGGCCCTGAATGTTACTATTAACTATCAGTTTTTCGTCCCATTCGATAATCTAGACTCACGGGAGAACGACCATAAGGTGCCCGAGGCAGCAATAGACCCATGGAGACAAGTCTGCTGGAGGACGATGTATTGAATCGGGACGCAATTTGAGTGATCCATGGTCATTAGGTGGCCCTGAATGTCATAATTCACTATCAGTTTTTCGTCCGATTCGAAAATCTTTGACTCATAGCAGAGCGGCCATAAGGTGCCCGAGGCAGCAATAGACACATGGAGACAAGTCTGCTGGAGGACGATGTATTGAATCGGGACGCAATTTGAGTGATCCATCGTCATTAGGTGGCCCAGAACGTTACAATTCACTATCAGTTTTTCGTACCATTCGATAATCTAGACTCACAGCAGAACGGCCATAAGGTGCCCGAGGCAGCAATAGACCCATGCAGACAAGTCTGCTGGAGGACGATGTATTGAATCGGGACGCAATTTGAGTGATCCATCGTCATTAGGTGGCCCTGAATGTTACAATTCACTATCAGTTTTTCGTCAGATTCGAAAATCTTTGACTCACAGCAGAACGGCCATAAGGTGCCCAAGGCAGCAATAGACCCATGAAGACAAGTCTGCTGGAGGACGATGTATTGAATCGGGACGCAATTTGAGTGTTCCATCGTCATTAGGAGGCCCTGAACGTTACAATTCACTATCAGTTTTTCGTCCGATTCGAAAATCTTTGACTCACAGCAGAACGGCCATAAGGTGCCCGAGGCAGCAATAGACCCATGGAGACAAGTCTGCTGGAGGACGATGTATTGAATCGGGACGCAATTTGAGTGACCCATCGTCATTAGGTGGCCCTGAACGTTACAATTACTGTCAGTTTTTTTCCGATTCGAAAATCTTTGACTCACAGCAGAACGGCAATAAGGTGCCCGAGGCAGCAATAGACCCATGGAGACAAGTCTGCCGGAGGACGATGTATTGAATCGGGACGCAATTTGAGTGATCCATCGTCATTAGGTGGCCCTGAACGATACAATTCACTATCAGTCTTTCGTCCGATTCGAAAATCTTTGAGTCACAGCAGAACGGCCATAAGGTGCCCGAGGCTGCAATAGACCCATGGAGACAAGTCTGCTGGAGGACGATGTATTGAATCGGGACGCAATTTGAGTGATCCATCGTCATTAGGAGGCCCTGAACGTTACAATTCACAATCAGTTTTTCGTCCGATTCGAAAATCTTTGACTCACAGCAGAACGGCCATAAGGTGCCCGAGACAGCAATAGACCCATGGAGACAAGTCTGCTGGAGGACGATGTATTGAATCGGGACGCAATTTGAGTGTTCCATCGTCATTAGGAGGCCCTGAATGTTACAATTAACTATCAGTTTTTCGTCCCATTCGATAATCTAGACTCACGGGAGAACGACCATATGGTGCCCGAGGCAGCAATAGACCCATGGAGACAAGTCTGCTGGAGGACGATGTATTGAATCGGGACGCAATTTGAGTGATCCATCGTCATTAGGTGGCCCTGAACGTTACAATTATCTGTCAGTTTTTGTCCGATTCGAAAATCTTTGACTCACAGCAGAACGGTCATAAAGTGCCCGAGGCAGCAATAGACCCATGGAGAAAAGTATGCTGGAGGACGATGTATTGAATCGGGACGCAATTTGAGTGATCCATCGTCATTAGGTGGCCCTGAACGTTACAATTCACTATCAGTCTTTCGTCCGATTCGAAAATCTTTGACTCATAGCAGAACGGCCATAAGGTGCCCGAGGCAGCAATAGACACATGGAGACAAGTCTGCTGGAGGACGATGTATTGAATCGGGACGCATTTTGAGTGATCCATCGTCATTAGGTGGCCCTGAACGTTACAATTCACTATCAGTTTTTCGTCCCATTCGATAATCTAGACTCACAGCAGAACGGCCATAAGGTGCCCGAGGCAGCAATAGACCAATGGAGACAAGTCTGCTGGAGGACGATGTATTGAATCGGGACGCCATTTGAGAGATCCATCGTCTTTAGGTCGCCATTAACGTTACAATTCACTATCAGTTTTTCGTCCCATTCGATAAACTAGACTCACAGCAGAACGGCCATAAGGTGCCCGAGGCAGCAATAGACCCATGGAGTCAAGTCCGATGGAGGACGATGTATTGAATCGGGACGCAATTTGTGTGGTCCATCGTCATTAGGTGGAACTGAATGTTACAATTCACTATCAGTTTTTCGTCCGATTCGAAAATCTTTGACTCACAGCAGAACGGCCATAAGGTGCCCGAGGCAGCAATAGACCCATGGAGACAAGTCTGCTGGAGGACGATGTATTGAATCGGGACGCAATTTGAGTGTTCCATCGTCATCAGGAGGCCCTGAACGTTACAATTCACTATCAGTTTTTCGTCCGATTCGAAAATCTTTAACTCACAGCAGAACGGCCATAAGGTGCCCGAGGCAGCAATAGACCCATGGAGACAAGTCGGCTGGAGTATTGAATGCAGACAAGTCTGCTGGAGGACGATGTATTGAATCGGGACGCAATTTGAGTGATCCATCGTCAGGTGGCCCTGAACGTTACAATTCAATATCAGTTTTTCGTCCCATTCGATAAACTTGACTCACAGCAGAACGGCCATAAGGTGCCCGAGGCAGCAATAGACCCATGGAGTCAAGTCGGCTGGAGGACGATGTATTGAATCGGGACGCAATTTGTGTGGTCCATCGTCATTAGGAGGCCCTGAACGTTACAATTCACTATCAGTTTTTCTTCCGATTCGAAAATCTTTGAGTCACAGCAGAACGGCCATAAGGTGCCCGAGGCAGCAATAGACCCATGGAGACAAGTCTGCTGGAGGACGATGTATTGAATCGGGACGCAATTTGAGTGATCCATCGTCATTAGGTGGCCCTGAATGTTACAATTCACTATCAGTTTTTCGTCAGATTCGAAAATCTTTGACTCACAGCAGAACGGCCATAAGGTGCCCGAGGCAGCAATAGACCCATGGAGACAAGTCTGCTGGAGGACGATGTATTGAATCGGGACGCAATTTGAGTGACCCATCGTCATTAGATGGCCCTGAACGTTACAATTAACTGTCAGTTTTTTTCCGATTCGAAAATCTTTGACTCACAGCAGAACGGCAATAAGGTGCCCGAGGCAGCAATAGACCCATGGAGACAAGTCTGCTGGAGGACGATGTATTGAATCGGGACGCAATTTGAGTGATCCATCGTCATTAGGTGGCCCTGAACGTTACAATTCACTGTCAGTCTTTCGTCCGATTCGAAAATCTTTGAGTCACAGCAGAACGGCCATAAGGTCCCCGAGGCAGTAATAGACGCATGGTGACAAGTCTGCTGGTGGACGATGTATTGAATCGGGACGCAATTTGAGTGATCCATCGTCATTAGGTGGCCCTGAATGTTACAATTCACTATCAGTTTTTCGTCCGATTCGAAAATCTTTGACTCACAGCAGAACGGCCATAAGGTGCCCGAGGCAGCAATAGACCCATGGAGACAAGTCTGCTGGAGGACGATGTATTGAATCGGGACGCAATTTGAGTGTTCCATCGTCACTAGGAGGCCCTGAATGTTACAATTAACTATCAGTTTTTCGTCCCATTCGATAATCTAGACTCACGGGACTACGACCATATGGTGCCCGAGGCAGCAATAGACCCATGGAGACAAGTCTGCTGGAGGACGATGTATTGAATCGGGACGCAATTTGAGTGACCCATCGTCATTAGGTGGCCCTGAACGTTACAATTAACTGTCAGTTTTTTGTCCGATTCGAAAATCTTTGACTCACAGCAGAACGGCCATAAGGTGCCCGAGGCAGAAATAGACCCATGGAGACAAGTCTGCTGGAGGACGATGTATTGAATCGGGACGCAATTTGAGTGATCCATCGTCATTAGGTGGCCCTGAAAGTTACAATTCACTATCAGTTTTTCGTCCCATTCGAAAATCTTTGAGTCACAGCAGAACGGCCATTAGGTGCCCAGGCAGCAAATGACCCATGGAGACAAGACTGCTGGAGGACGATGTATTGAATTGGGACGCAATTTGAGTGATCCATCGTCATTAGGTGGCCCTGAACGTTACAATTCACTATCAGTTTTTCGTCCGATATTAAAATCTTTGACTCACAGCAGAACGGCCAAAAGGTGCCCGAGGCAGCAATAGACCCATGGAGACAAGTCGGCTGGAGGACGATGTATTGAATTGGGACGCAATTTGCGTGTTCCATCGTCATTAGGAGGCCCTGAACGTTACAATTCACTATCAGTTTTTCGTCCGATTCGAAAATCTTTGACTCACAGCAGAACGGCCATAAGGTGCCCGAGGCAGCAATAGACCCAAGGAGACAAGTCTGCTGGAGGACGATGTATTGAATCGGGACGCAATTTGAGTGTTCCATCACCATTAGGAGGCCCTGAACGTAACAATTCACTATCAGTTTTTCGTCCGATTCGAAAATCTTTGAGTCACAGCAGAACGGCCATAGCACGAGGCAGCAATAGACCCATGGAGACAAGTCTGCTGGAGGACGATGTATTGAATCGGGACGCAATTTGAGTGTTCCATCGTCATTAGGAGGCCCTGAATGTTACAATTAACTATCAGTTTTTCGTCCCATTCGATAATGTAGACTCACGGGAGAACGACCATAAGGTGCCCGATGCAGCAATAGACCCATGGAGACAGGTCGGCTGGAGGACGATGTATTGAATCGGGACGCAGTTTGAGTGATCCATCGTCATTAGGTGGCCCAGAACGTTACAATTCACTATCAGTTTTTTGTCCGATTCGATAATCTTTGACTCACAGCAGTACGGCCATTAGGTGCCCGAGGCAGCAATAGATCCATGGAGACAAGTCTGCTGGAGGACGATGTATTGAATCGGGACGCAATTTGAGTGATCCATCGTCATTAGGTGGCCCTGAACGTTACAATTTACTATCAGTTTTTCGTCCCATTCGATAATCTAGACTCACAGCAGAACGGCCATAAGATGCCCGAGGCAGCAATAGACCCATGGGATCAAGTCGGCTGGAGGACGATGTATTGAATCGGGACGCAATTTGTGTGGTCCATCGTCATTAGGTGGCCCTGAATTTTAAAATTCACTATCAGTTTTTCGTCCGATTCGAAAATCTTTGACCCACAGCAGAACGGCCATAAGGTGCCCGAGGCAGCAATAGACCCATGGAGACAAGTCTGCTGGAGGACGATGTATTGAATCGGGACGCAATTTGAGTGTTCCATCGTCATTAGGAGGCCCTGAACGTTACAATTCACTATCAGTTTTTCGTCCGATTCGAAAATCTTTGAGTCACAGCAGAACGGCCATAAGGTGCCCGAGGCAGCAATAGACCCATGGAGACAAGTCTGCTGGAGGACGATGTATTGAATCGGGACGCAATTTGAGTGATCCATCGTCATTAGGTGGCCCTGAATGTTACAATTCACTATCAGTTTTTCGTCAGATTCGAAAATCTTTGACTCACAGCAGAACGGCCATAAGGTGCCCAAGGCAGCAATAGACCCATGAAGACAAGTCTGCTGGAGGACGATGTATTGAATTGGGACGCAATTTGAGTGTTCCATCGTCATTAGGAGGCCCTGAACGTTACAATTCACTATCAGTTTTTCGTCCGATTCGAAAATCTTTGACTCACAGCAGAACGGCCATAAGGTGCCCGAGGCAGCAATAGACCCATGGAGACAAGTCTGCTGGAGGACGATGTATTGAATCGGGACGCAATTTGAGTGTTCCATCGTCATTAGGAGGCCATGAACGTTACAATTCACTATCAGTTTTTCGTCCGATTCGAAAATCTTTGACTCACAGAAGAACGGCCATAAGTTGCCCGAGGCAGCAGTAGACTCATGGAGACAAGTCTGCTGGAGGACGATGTATTGAATCGGGACGGAATTTGAGTGATCCATCGTCATTAGGTGGCCCTGAACGTTACAATTCACTATCAGTCTTTCGTCCGATTCGAAAATCTTTGAGTCACAGCAGAACGGCCATAAGGTGCCCGAGGCAGTAATAGACGCATGGTGACAAGTCTGCTGGTGGACGATGTATTGAATCGGGACGCAATTTGAGTGATCCATCGTCATTAGGTGGCCCTGAATGTTACAATTCACTTTCACTTTTCGTCCGATTCGAAAATCTTTGACTCACAGCAGAACGGCCATAAGGTGCCCGAGGCAGCAATAAACCCATGGAGACAAGTCTGCTGGAGGACGATGTATTGAATCGGGACGCAATTTGAGTGTTCCATCGTCATTAGGAGGCCCTGAATGTTACAATTAACTATCAGTTTTTCGTCCCATTCGATATTCTAGACTCACGTGAGAACGACCATATGGTGCCCGAGGCAGCAATAGACCCATGGAGACAAGTCTGCTGGAGGACGATGTATTGAATCGGGACGCAATTTGAGTGACCAACGTCGGTAGGTGGCCCTGAACGTTACAATTAACTGTCAGTTTTTTGTCCGATTCGAAAATCTTTGACTCACAGCAGAACGGCCATAAGGTGCCCGAGGCAGCAATAGACCCATGGAGACAAGTCTGCTGGAGGACGATGTATTGAATCGGGACGCAATTTGAGTGATCCATCGTCATTAGGTGGCCCTGAACGTTGCAATTCACTATCAGTCTTTCGTCCGATTCGAAAATCTTTGAGTCACAGCAGAACGGCCATAAGGTGCCCGAGGCAGCAATAGACCCATGGAGACAAGTCTGCTGGAGGACGATGTAATGAATCGGGACGCAATTTGAGTGTTCCATCGTCATTAGGAGGCCCTGAACGTTACAATTCACAATCAGTTTTTCGTCCGATTCGAAAATCTTTGACTCACAGCAGAACGGCCATAAGGTGCCCGAGGCAGCAATAGGCCCATGGAGACAAGTCTGCTGGAGGACGATGTATTGAATCAGGACGCAATTTGAGTGTTTCATCGTCATTAGAAGGCCCTGAATGTTACAATTAACTATCAGTTTTTCGTCCCATTCGATAAACTAGACTCACGGGAGAACAACCATATGGTGCCCGAGGCAGCAATAGACCCATGGAGACAAGTCTGCTGGAGGACGATGTATTGAATCGGGACGCAATTTGAGTGACGCATCTTCATTAGGTGGCCCTGAACGTTACAATTAACTGTCAGTTTTTTGTCCGATTCGAAAATCTTTGACTCACAGCAGAACGGCCATAAGGTGCCCGAGGCAGCGATAGACCCATGGAGACAAGTCTGCTGGAAGACGATGTATTGAATCGGGACGCAATTTGAGTGATCCATCGTCATTAGGTGGCCCTGAACGTTACAATTCACTGTCAGTTTTTTGTCCGATTCGAAAATCTTTGACTCACAGCAGAACGGCCATAAGGTGCCCGAGGCAGCAATAGACCCATGGAGTCAAGTCGGCTGGAGGACGATGTATTGAATCGGGACGCAATTTGTGTGGTCCATCGTCATTAGGTGGCCCTGAATGTTACAATTCGCTATGAGATTTTCGTCCGATTCGAAAATCTTTGACTCACAGCAGAACGGCCATAAGGTGCCCGAGGCAGCAATAGACCCATGGAGACAAGTCTGCTGGAGGACGATGTATTGAATCGGGACGCAATTTGAGTGATCCATCGTCATTAGGTGGCCCTGAATGTTACAATTCACTTTCACTTTTTCGTCCGATTCGAAAATCTTTGACTCACAGCAGAACGGCCATAAGGTGCCCGAGGCAGCAATAAACCCATGGAGACAAGTCTGCTGGAGGACGATGTATTGAATCGGGACGCAATTTGAGTGACCCATCGTCATTAGGTGGCCCTGAACGTTACAATTAACTGTCAGTTTTTTGTCCGATTCGAAAATCTTTGACTCACAGCAGAACGGCCATAAGGTGCCCGAGGCAGAAATAGACCCATGGAGACAAGTCTGCTGGAGGACGATGTATTGAATCGGGACGCAATTTGAGTGATCCATCGTCATTAGGTGGCCCTGAAAGTTACAATTCACTATCAGTTTTTCGTCCCATTCGAAAATCTTTGAGTCACAGCAGAACGGCCATTAGGTGCCCAGGCAGCAAATGACCCATGGAGACAAGACTGCTGGAGGACGATGTATTGAATTGGGACGCAATTTGAGTGATCCATCGTCATTAGGTGGCCCTGAACGTTACAATTCACTATCAGTTTTTCGTCCGATATTAAAATCTTTGACTCACAGCAGAACGGCCAAAAGGTGCCCGAGGCAGCAATAGACCCATGGAGACAAGTCGGCTGGAGGACGATGTATTGAATTGGGACGCAATTTGCGTGTTCCATCGTCATTAGGAGGCCCTGAACGTTACAATTCACTATCAGTTTTTCGTCCGATTCGAAAATCTTTGACTCACAGCAGAACGGCCATAAGGTGCCCGAGGCAGCAATAGACCCAAGGAGACAAGTCTGCTGGAGGACGATGTATTGAATCGGGACGCAATTTGAGTGTTCCATCACCATTAGGAGGCCCTGAACGTAACAATTCACTATCAGTTTTTCGTCCGATTCGAAAATCTTTGACCCACAGCAGAACGGCCATAAGGTGCCCGAGGCAGCAATAGACCCATGGAGACAAGTCTGCTGGAGGACGATGTATTGAATCGGGACGCAATTTGAGTGTTCCATCGTCATTAGGAGGCCCTGAACGTTACAATTCACTATCAGTTTTTCGTCCGATTCGAAAATCTTTGAGTCACAGCAGAACGGCCATAAGGTGCCCGAGGCAGCAATAGACCCATGGAGACAAGTCTGCTGGAGGACGATGTATTGAATCGGGACGCAATTTGAGTGATCCATCGTCATTAGGTGGCCCTGAATGTTACAATTCACTATCAGTTTTTCGTCAGATTCGAAAATCTTTGACTCACAGCAGAACGGCCATAAGGTGCCCAAGGCAGCAATAGACCCATGAAGACAAGTCTGCTGGAGGACGATGTATTGAATCGGGACGCAATTTGAGTGTTCCATCGTCATTAGGAGGCCCTGAACGTTACAATTCACTATCAGTTTTTCGTCCGATTCGAAAATCTTTGACTCACAGCAGAACGGCCATAAGGTGCCCGAGGCAGCAATAGACCCATGGAGACAAGTCTGCTGGAGGACGATGTATTGAATCGGGACGCAATTTGAGTGTTCCATCGTCATTAGGAGGCCATGAACGTTACAATTCACTATCAGTTTTTCGTCCGATTCGAAAATCTTTGACTCACAGAAGAACGGCCATAAGTTGCCCGAGGCAGCAGTAGACTCATGGAGACAAGTCTGCTGGAGGACGATGTATTGAATCGGGACGGAATTTGAGTGATCCATCGTCATTAGGTGGCCCTGAACGTTACAATTCACTATCAGTCTTTCGTCCGATTCGAAAATCTTTGAGTCACAGCAGAACGGCCATAAGGTGCCCGAGGCAGTAATAGACGCATGGTGACAAGTCTGCTGGTGGACGATGTATTGAATCGGGACGCAATTTGAGTGATCCATCGTCATTAGGTGGCCCTGAATGTTACAATTCACTTTCACTTTTCGTCCGATTCGAAAATCTTTGACTCACAGCAGAACGGCCATAAGGTGCCCGAGGCAGCAATAAACCCATGGAGACAAGTCTGCTGGAGGACGATGTATTGAATCGGGACGCAATTTGAGTGTTCCATCGTCATTAGGAGGCCCTGAATGTTACAATTAACTATCAGTTTTTCGTCCCATTCGATATTCTAGACTCACGTGAGAACGACCATATGGTGCCCGAGGCAGCAATAGACCCATGGAGACAAGTCTGCTGGAGGACGATGTATTGAATCGGGACGCAATTTGAGTGACCAACGTCGGTAGGTGGCCCTGAACGTTACAATTAACTGTCAGTTTTTTGTCCGATTCGAAAATCTTTGACTCACAGCAGAACGGCCATAAGGTGCCCGAGGCAGCAATAGACCCATGGAGACAAGTCTGCTGGAGGACGATGTATTGAATCGGGACGCAATTTGAGTGATCCATCGTCATTAGGTGGCCCTGAACGTTGCAATTCACTATCAGTCTTTCGTCCGATTCGAAAATCTTTGAGTCACAGCAGAACGGCCATAAGGTGCCCGAGGCAGCAATAGACCCATGGAGACAAGTCTGCTGGAGGACGATGTAATGAATCGGGACGCAATTTGAGTGTTCCATCGTCATTAGGAGGCCCTGAACGTTACAATTCACAATCAGTTTTTCGTCCGATTCGAAAATCTTTGACTCACAGCAGAACGGCCATAAGGTGCCCGAGGCAGCAATAGGCCCATGGAGACAAGTCTGCTGGAGGACGATGTATTGAATCAGGACGCAATTTGAGTGTTTCATCGTCATTAGAAGGCCCTGAATGTTACAATTAACTATCAGTTTTTCGTCCCATTCGATAAACTAGACTCACGGGAGAACAACCATATGGTGCCCGAGGCAGCAATAGACCCATGGAGACAAGTCTGCTGGAGGACGATGTATTGAATCGGGACGCAATTTGAGTGACGCATCTTCATTAGGTGGCCCTGAACGTTACAATTAACTGTCAGTTTTTTGTCCGATTCGAAAATCTTTGACTCACAGCAGAACGGCCATAAGGTGCCCGAGGCAGCGATAGACCCATGGAGACAAGTCTGCTGGAAGACGATGTATTGAATCGGGACGCAATTTGAGTGATCCATCGTCATTAGGTGGCCCTGAACGTTACAATTCACTGTCAGTTTTTTGTCCGATTCGAAAATCTTTGACTCACAGCAGAACGGCCATAAGGTGCCCGAGGCAGCAATAGACCCATGGAGTCAAGTCGGCTGGAGGACGATGTATTGAATCGGGACGCAATTTGTGTGGTCCATCGTCATTAGGTGGCCCTGAATGTTACAATTCGCTATGAGATTTTCGTCCGATTCGAAAATCTTTGACTCACAGCAGAACGGCCATAAGGTGCCCGAGGCAGCAATAGACCCATGGAGACAAGTCTGCTGGAGGACGATGTATTGAATCGGGACGCAATTTGAGTGATCCATCGTCATTAGGTGGCCCTGAATGTTACAATTCACTTTCACTTTTTCGTCCGATTCGAAAATCTTTGACTCACAGCAGAACGGCCATAAGGTGCCCGAGGCAGCAATAAACCCATGGAGACAAGTCTGCTGGAGGACGATGTATTGAATCGGGACGCAATTTGAGTGTTCCATCGTCATTAGGAGGCCCTGAATGTTACAATTAACTATCAGTTTTTCGTCCCATTCGATATTCTAGACTCACGTGAGAACGACCATATGGTGCCCGAGGCAGCAATAGACCCATGGAGACAAGTCTGCTGGAGGACGATGAATTGAATCGGGACGCAATTTGAGTGACCAACGTCGGTAGGTGGCCCTGAACGTTACAATTAACTGTCAGTTTTTTGCCCGATTCGAAAATCTTTGACTCACAGCAGAACGGCCATAAGGTGCCCGAGGCAGCAATAGACCCATGGAGACAAAGTCTGCTGGAGGACGATGTATTGAATCGGGACGCAATTTGAGTGATCCATCGTCATTAGGTGGCCCTGAACGTTGCAATTCACTATCAGTCTTTCGTCCGATTCGAAAATCTTTGAGTCACAGCAGAACGGCCATAAGGTGCCCGAGGCAGCAATAGACCCATGGAGACAAGTCTGCTGGAGGACGATGTATTGAATCGGGACGCAATTTGAGTGTTCCATCGTCATTAGGAGGCCCTGAACGTTACAATTCACAATCAGTTTTTCGTCCGATTCGAAAATCTTTGACTCACAGCAGAACGGCCATAAGGTGCCCGAGGCAGCAATAGGCCCATGGAGACAAGTCTGCTGGAGGACGATGTATTGAATCGGGACGCAATTTGAGTGTTTCATCGTCATTAGAAGGCCCTGAATGTTACAATTAACTATCAGTTTTTCGTCCCATTCGATAATCTAGACTCACGGGAGAACAACCATATGGTGCCCGAGGCAGCAATAGACCCATGGAGACAAGTCTGCTGGAGGACGATGTATTGAATCGGGACGCAATTTGAGTGACGCATCTTCATTAGGTGGCCCTGAACGTTACAATTAACTGTCAGTTTTTTGTCCGATTCGAAAATCTTTGACTCACAGCAGAACGGCCATAAGGTGCCCGAGGCAGCGATAGACCCAAGGAGACAAGTCTGCTGGAAGACGATGTATTGAATCGGGACGCAATTTGAGTGATCCATCGTCATTAGGTGGCCCTGAACGTTACAATTCACTGTCAGTTTTTTGTCCGATTCGAAAATCTTTGACTCACAGCAGGACGGCCATAAGGTGCCCGAGGCAGCAATAGACCCATGGAGTCAAGTCGGCTGGAGGACGATGTATTGAATCGGGACGCAATTTGTGTGGTCCATCGTCATTAGGTGGCCCTGAATGTTACAATTCACTATGAGATTTTCGTCCGATTCGAAAATCTTTGACTCACAGCAGAACGGCCAAAAGGTGCCCGAGGCAGCAATAGACCCATGGAGACAAGTCGGCTGGAGGACGATGTATTGAATTGGGACGCAATTTGCGTGTTCCATTGTCATTAGAAGGCCCTGAACGTTACAATTCACTATCAGTTTTTCGTCCGATTCGAAAATCTTTGACTCACAGCAGAACGGCCATAAGGTGCCCGAGGCAGCAATAGACCCATGGAGACAAGTCTCCTGGAGGACGATGTATTGAATCGGGACGCAATTTGAGTGATCCATCGTCATTAGGTGGCCCTGAATGTTAAAATTCACTATCAGTTTCTCGTCCGATTCGAAAATCTTTCACTCACAGCAGAACGGCCATAAGGTGCCCGAGGCAGCATTAGACCCATGGAGACAAGTCTGCTGGAGGACGATGTATTGAATCGGGACGCAATTTGAGTGTTCCATCGTCATTAGGAGGCCCTGAATGTTACAATTAACTATCAGTTTTTCGTCGCATTCGATAATCTAGACTCACGGGAGAACGACCATAAGGTGCCCGAGGCAGCAATAGACCCATGGAGACAAGTCTGCTGGAGGACGATGTATTGAATCGGGACGCAATTTGAGTGATCCATCGTCATTAGGTGGCCCTGAACGTTACAATTCACTATCAGTTTTTCGTCCCATTCGATAATCTAGACTCACAGCAGAACGGCCATAAGGTGCCCGAGGCAGCGATAGACCCAAGGAGACAAGTCTGCTGGAAGACGAAGTATTGAATCGGGACGCAATTTGAGTGATCCATCGTCATTAGGTGGCCCTGAACGTTACAATTAACTGTCAGTTTTTTGTCCGATTCGAAAATCTTTGACTCACAGCAGAACGGCCATAAGGTGCCCGAGGCAGCGATAGACCCAAGGAGACAAGTCTGCTGGAAGACGATGTATTGAATCGGGACGCAATTTGAGTGATCCATCGTCATTAGGTGGCCCTGAACGTTACAATTCACTGTCAGTTTTTTGTCCGATTCGAAAATCTTTGACTCACAGCAGAACGGCCATAAGGTGCCCGAGGCAGCAATAGACCCATGGAGTCAAGTCGGCTGGAGGACGATGTATTGAATCGGGACGCAATTTGTGTGGTCCATCGTCATTAGGTGGCCCTGAATGTTACAATTCACTATGAGATTTTCGTCCGATTCGAAAATCTTTGACTCACAGCAGAACGGCCAAAAGGTGCCCGAGGCAGCAATAGACCCATGGAGACAAGTCGGCTGGAGGACGATGTATTGAATTGGGACGCAATTTGCGTGTTCCATTGTCATTAGAAGGCCCTGAACGTTACAATTCACTATCAGTTTTTCGTCCGATTCGAAAATCTTTGACTCACAGCAGAACGGCCATAAGGTGCCCGAGGCAGCAATAGACCCATGGAGACAAGTCTCCTGGAGGACGATGTATTGAATCGGGACGCAATTTGAGTGATCCATCGTCATTAGGTGGCCCTGAATGTTAAAATTCACTATCAGTTTCTCGTCCGATTCGAAAATCTTTCACTCACAGCAGAACGGCCATAAGGTGCCCGAGGCAGCATTAGACCCATGGAGACAAGTCTGCTGGAGGACGATGTATTGAATCGGGACGCAATTTGAGTGATCCATCGTCATTAGGAGGCCCTGAATGTTACAATTAACTATCAGTTTCTCGTCCGATTCGAAAATCTTTCACTCACAGCAGAACGGCCATAAGGTGCCCGAGGCAGCATTAGACCCATGGAGACAAGTCTGCTGGAGGACGATGTATTGAATCGGGACGCAATTTGAGTGTTCCATCGTCATTAGGAGGCCCTGAATGTTACAATTAACTATCAGTTTTTCGTCGCATTCGATAATCTAGACTCACGGGAGAACGACCATAAGGTGCCCGAGGCAGCAATAGACCCATGGAGACAAGTCTGCTGGAGGACGATGTATTGAATCGGGACGCAATTTGAGTGATCCATCGTCATTAGGTGGCCCTGAACGTTACAATTCACTATCAGTTTTTCGTCCCATTCGATAATCTAGACTCACAGCAGAACGGCCATAAGTTGCCCGAGGCAGCAATAGACCCATGGAGACAAGTCTGCTGGAGGACGATGTATTGAATCGGGACGCAATTTGAGTGAATCATCGTCATTAGGTGGCCCTGAACGTTACAATTCACTATCAGTTTTTCGTCCTATTCAATAATCTAGACCCACACCAGAACGGCCATAAGGTGCCCGAGGCAGCAATAGACCCATGGAGTCAAGTCGGCTGGAGGACGATGTATTGAATCGGGACGCAATTTGTGTGGTCCATCGTCATTAGGTGGCCCTGAATGTTACAATTCACTATCAGATTTTCGTCCGATTCGAAAATCTTTGACTCACTGCAGAACGGCCATAAGGTGCCCGAGGCAGCAATAGACCCATGGAGACAAGTCTGCTGGAGGACGATGTATTGAATCGGGACGCAATTTGAGTGATCCATCGTCATTAGGTGGCCCTGAACGTTACAATTCACTATCAGTTTTTCGTCCCATTCGAAAATCTTTGACTCACAGCAGAACGGCCAAAAGGTGCCCGAGGCAGCTATAGACCCATGGAGACAAGTCGGCTGGAGGACGATGTATTGAATTGGGACGCAATTTGCGTGTTCCATCGTCATTAGGAGGCCCTGAACGTTACAATTCACTATCAGTTTTTCGTCCGATTCGAAAATCTTTGACTCACAGCAGAACGGCCATAAGGTGCCCGAGGCAGCAATAGACCCATGGAGACAAGTCTGCTGGAAAACGATGTATTGAATCGGGACGCAATTTGTGTGTTCCATCGCCATTAGGAGGCCCTGAACGTTACAATTCACTATCACTTTTTCGTCCGATTCGAAAATCTTTGAGTCACAGCAGAACGGCCATAAGGTGCACGAGGCAGCAATAGACCCATGGAGACAAGTCTGCTGGAGGATGATGTATTGAATCGGGACGCAATTTGAGTGTTCCATCGTCATTAGGAGGCCCTGAATGTTACAATTAACTACCAGTTTTTCGTCCCATTCGATAATGTAGACTCACGGGAGAACGACCATAAGGTGCCCGAGGCAGCAATAGACCCATGGAGACAGGTCGGCTGGAGGACGATGTATTGAATCGGGACGCAGTTTGAGTGATCCATCGTCATAAGGTGGCCCTGAACGTTACAATTCACTATCAGTTTTTTGTCCGATTCGATAATCTTTGACTCACAGCAGAACGGCCATTAGGTGCCCGAGGCAGCAATAGATCCATGGAGACGAGTCTGCTGGAGGACGATGTATTGAATCGGGACGCAATTTGAGTGATCCATCGTCATTAGGTGGCCCTGAACGTTACAATTTACTATCAGTTTTTCGTCCCATTCGATAATCTAGACTCACAGCAGAACGGCCATAAGATGCCCGAGGCAGCAACAGACCCATGGAGTCAAGTCGGCTGGAGGACGATGTATTGAATCGGGACGCAATTTGTGTGGTCCATCGTCATTAGGTGGCCCTGAATGTTACAATTCAGTATCAGTTTTTCGTCAGATTCGAAAATCTTTGACTCACAGCAGAACGGCCATAAGGTGCCCAAGGCAGCAATATACCCATGAAGACAAGTCTGCTGAAGGACGATGTATTGAATCGGGACGCAATTTGAGTGTTCCATCGTCATTAGGAGGCCCTGAATAATACAATTAACTACCAGTTTTTCGTCCCATTCGATAATGTAGACTCACGGGAGAACGACCATAAGGTGCCCGAGGCAGCAATAGACCCATGGAGACAGGTCGGCTGGAGGACGATGTATTGAATCGGGACGCAGTTTGAGTGATCCATCGTCATTAGGAGGCCCTGAACGTTACAATTCACTATCAGTTTTTCGTCCGATTCGAAAATCTTTGACTCACAGAAGTACGGCCATAAGGTGCCCGAGGCAGCAGTAGACCCATGGAGACAAGTCTGCTGGAGGACGATGTATTGAATCGGGACGCAATTTGAGTGATCTATCGTCATTAGGTGGCCCTGAAGGTTACAATTCACTATCAGTCTTTCGTCCGATTCGAAAATCTTTGAGTCACAGCAGAACGGCCATAAGGTGCCCGAGGCAGTAATAGACGCATGGTGACAAGTCTGCTGGTGGACGATGTATTGAATCGGGACGCAATTTGAGTGATCCATCGTCATTAGGTGGCCCTGAACGTTACAATTCACAATCAGTTTTTCGTCCGATTCGAAAATCTTTGACTCACAGCAGAACGGCCATAAGGTGCCCGAGGCAGCAATAGGCCCATGGAGACAAGTCTGCTGGAGGACGATGTATTGAATCAGGACGCAATTTGAGTGTTTCATCGTCATTAGAAGGCCCTGAATGTTACAATTAACTATCAGTTTTTCGTCCCATTCGATAAACTAGACTCACGGGAGAACAACCATATGGTGCCCGAGGCAGCAATAGACCCATGGAGACAAGTCTGCTGGAGGACGATGTATTGAATCGGGACGCAATTTGAGTGACGCATCTTCATTAGGTGGCCCTGAACGTTACAATTAACTGTCAGTTTTTTGTCCGATTCGAAAATCTTTGACTCACAGCAGAACGGCCATAAGGTGCCCGAGGCAGCGATAGACCCATGGAGACAAGTCTGCTGGAAGACGATGTATTGAATCGGGACGCAATTTGAGTGATCCATCGTCATTAGGTGGCCCTGAACGTTACAATTCACTGTCAGTTTTTTGTCCGATTCGAAAATCTTTGACTCACAGCAGAACGGCCATAAGGTGCCCGAGGCAGCAATAGACCCATGGAGTCAAGTCGGCTGGAGGACGATGTATTGAATCGGGACGCAATTTGTGTGGTCCATCGTCATTAGGTGGCCCTGAATGTTACAATTCGCTATGAGATTTTCGTCCGATTCGAAAATCTTTGACTCACAGCAGAACGGCCATAAGGTGCCCGAGGCAGCAATAGACCCATGGAGACAAGTCTGCTGGAGGACGATGTATTGAATCGGGACGCAATTTGAGTGATCCATCGTCATTAGGTGGCCCTGAATGTTACAATTCACTTTCACTTTTTCGTCCGATTCGAAAATCTTTGACTCACAGCAGAACGGCCATAAGGTGCCCGAGGCAGCAATAAACCCATGGAGACAAGTCTGCTGGAGGACGATGTATTGAATCGGGACGCAATTTGAGTGTTCCATCGTCATTAGGAGGCCCTGAATGTTACAATTAACTATCAGTTTTTCGTCCCATTCGATATTCTAGACTCACGTGAGAACGACCATATGGTGCCCGAGGCAGCAATAGACCCATGGAGACAAGTCTGCTGGAGGACGATGAATTGAATCGGGACGCAATTTGAGTGACCAACGTCGGTAGGTGGCCCTGAACGTTACAATTAACTGTCAGTTTTTTGCCCGATTCGAAAATCTTTGACTCACAGCAGAACGGCCATAAGGTGCCCGAGGCAGCAATAGACCCATGGAGACAAGTCTCCTGGAGGACGATGTATTGAATCGGGACGCAATTTGAGTGATCCATCGTCATTAGGTGGCCCTGAATGTTAAAATTCACTATCAGTTTCTCGTCCGATTCGAAAATCTTTCACTCACAGCAGAACGGCCATAAGGTGCCCGAGGCAGCATTAGACCCATGGAGACAAGTCTGCTGGAGGACGATGTATTGAATCGGGACGCAATTTGAGTGTTCCATCGTCATTAGGAGGCCCTGAATGTTACAATTAACTATCAGTTTTTCGTCGCATTCGATAATCTAGACTGACGGGAGAACGACCATAAGGTGCCCGAGGCAGCAATAGACCCATGGAGACAAGTCTGCTGGAGGACGATGTATTGAATCGGGACGCAATTTGAGTGATCCATCGTCATTAGGTGGCCCTGAACGTTACAATTCACTATCAGTTTTTCGTCCCATTCGATAATCTAGACTCACAGCAGAACGGCCATAAGTTGCCCGAGGCAGCAATAGACCCATGGAGACAAGTCTGCTGGAGGACGATGTATTGAATCGGGACGCAATTTGAGTGATTCATCGTCATTAGGTGGCCCTGAACGTTACAATTCACTATCAGTTTTTCGTCCCATTCGATAATCTAGACTCACAGCAGAACGGCCATAAGTTGCCCGAGGCAGCAATAGACCCATGGAGACAAAGTCTGCTGGAGGACGATGTATTGAATCGGGACGCAATTTGAGTGATCCATCGTCATTAGGTGGCCCTGAACGTTGCAATTCACTATCAGTCTTTCGTCCGATTCGAAAATCTTTGAGTCACAGCAGAACGGCCATAAGGTGCCCGAGGCAGCAATAGACCCATGGAGACAAGTCTGCTGGAGGACGATGTATTGAATCGGGACGCAATTTGAGTGTTCCATCGTCATTAGGAGGCCCTGAACGTTACAATTCACAATCAGTTTTTCGTCCGATTCGAAAATCTTTGACTCACAGCAGAACGGCCATAAGGTGCCCGAGGCAGCAATAGGCCCATGGAGACAAGTCTGCTGGAGGACGATGTATTGAATCGGGACGCAATTTGAGTGTTTCATCGTCATTAGAAGGCCCTGAATGTTACAATTAACTATCAGTTTTTCGTCCCATTCGATAATCTAGACTCACGGGAGAACAACCATATGGTGCCCGAGGCAGCAATAGACCCATGGAGACAAGTCTGCTGGAGGACGATGTATTGAATCGGGACGCAATTTGAGTGACGCATCTTCATTAGGTGGCCCTGAACGTTACAATTAACTGTCAGTTTTTTGTCCGATTCGAAAATCTTTGACTCACAGCAGAACGGCCATAAGGTGCCCGAGGCAGCGATAGACCCAAGGAGACAAGTCTGCTGGAAGACGATGTATTGAATCGGGACGCAATTTGAGTGATCCATCGTCATTAGGTGGCCCTGAACGTTACAATTCACTGTCAGTTTTTTGTCCGATTCGAAAATCTTTGACTCACAGCAGAACGGCCATAAGGTGCCCGAGGCAGCAATAGACCCATGGAGTCAAGTCGGCTGGAGGACGATGTATTGAATCGGGACGCAATTTGTGTGGTCCATCGTCATTAGGTGGCCCTGAATGTTACAATTCACTATGAGATTTTCGTCCGATTCGAAAATCTTTGACTCACAGCAGAACGGCCAAAAGGTGCCCGAGGCAGCAATAGACCCATGGAGACAAGTCGGCTGGAGGACGATGTATTGAATTGGGACGCAATTTGCGTGTTCCATTGTCATTAGAAGGCCCTGAACGTTACAATTCACTATCAGTTTTTCGTCCGATTCGAAAATCTTTGACTCACAGCAGAACGGCCATAAGTTGCCCGAGGCAGCAATAGACCCATGGAGACAAGTCTCCTGGAGGACGATGTATTGAATCGGGACGCAATTTGAGTGATCCATCGTCATTAGGTGGCCCTGAATGTTAAAATTCACTATCAGTTTCTCGTCCGATTCGAAAATCTTTCACTCACAGCAGAACGGCCATAAGGTGCCCGAGGCAGCATTAGACCCATGGAGACAAGTCTGCTGGAGGACGATGTATTGAATCGGGACGCAATTTGAGTGTTCCATCGTCATTAGGAGGCCCTGAATGTTACAATTAACTATCAGTTTTTCGTCGCATTCGATAATCTAGACTCACGGGAGAACGACCATAAGGTGCCCGAGGCAGCAATAGACCCATGGAGACAAGTCTGCTGGAGGACGATGTATTGAATCGGGACGCAATTTGAGTGATCCATCGTCATTAGGTGGCCCTGAACGTTACAATTCACTATCAGTTTTTCGTCCCATTCGATAATCTAGACTCACAGCAGAACGGCCATAAGTTGCCCGAGGCAGCAATAGACCCATGGAGACAAGTCTGCTGGAGGACGATGTATTGAATCGGGACGCAATTTGAGTGATTCATCGTCATTAGGTGGCCCTGAACGTTAGAATTCACTATCAGTTTTTCGTCCTATTCAATAATCTAGACCCACAGCAGAACGGCCATAAGGTGCCCGAGGCAGCAATAGACCCATGGAGTCAAGTCGGCTGGAGGACGATGTATTGAATCGGGATGCAATTTGTGTGGTCCATCGTCATTAGGTGGCCCTGAATGTTACAATTCACTATCAGATTTTCGTCCGATTCGAAAATCTTTGACTCACTGCAGAACGGCCATAAGGTGCCCGAGGCAGCAATAGACCCATGGAGACAAGTCTGCTGGAGGACGATGTATTGAATCGGGACGCAATTTGAGTGATCCATCGTCATTAGGTGGCCCTGAACGTTACAATTCACTATCAGTTTTTCGTCCCATTCGAAAATCTTTGACTCACAGCAGAACGGCCAAAAGGTGCCCGAGGCAGCTATAGACCCATGGAGACAAGTCGGCTGGAGGACGATGTATTGAATTGGGACGCAATTTGCGTGTTCCATCGTCATTAGGAGGCCCTGAACGTTACAATTCACTATCAGTTTTTCGTCCCATTCGATAATCTAGACTCACGGGAGAACAACCATATGGTGCCCGAGGCAGCAATAGACCCATGGAGACAAGTCTGCTGGAGGACGATGTATTGAATCGGGACGCAATTTGAGTGACGCATCTTCATTAGGTGGCCCTGAACGTTACAATTAACTGTCAGTTTTTTGTCCGATTCGAAAATCTTTGACTCACAGCAGAACGGCCATAACGTGCCCGAGGCAGCGATAGACCCAAGGAGACAAGTCTGCTGGAAGACGAAGTATTGAATCGGGACGCAATTTGAGTGATCCATCGTCATTAGGTGGCCCTGAACGTTACAATTAACTGTCAGTTTTTTGTCCGATTCGAAAATCTTTGACTCACAGCAGAACGGCCATAAGGTGCCCGAGGCAGCGATAGACCCAAGGAGACAAGTCTGCTGGAAGACGATGTATTGAATCGGGACGCAATTTGAGTGATCCATCGTCATTAGGTGGCCCTGAACGTTACAATTCACTGTCAGTTTTTTGTCCGATTCGAAAATCTTTGACTCACAGCAGAACGGCCATAAGGTGCCCGAGGCAGCAATAGACCCATGGAGTCAAGTCGGCTGGAGGACGATGTATTGAATCGGGACGCAATTTGTGTGGTCCATCGTCATTAGGTGGCCCTGAATGTTACAATTCACTATGAGATTTTCGTCCGATTCGAAAATCTTTGACTCACAGCAGAACGGCCAAAAGGTGCCCGAGGCAGCAATAGACCCATGGAGACAAGTCGGCTGGAGGACGATGTATTGAATTGGGACGCAATTTGCGTGTTCCATTGTCATTAGAAGGCCCTGAACGTTACAATTCACTATCAGTTTTTCGTCCGATTCGAAAATCTTTGACTCACAGCAGAACGGCCATAAGGTGCCCGAGGCAGCAATAGACCCATGGAGACAAGTCTCCTGGAGGACGATGTATTGAATCGGGACGCAATTTGAGTGATCCATCGTCATTAGGTGGCCCTGAATGTTAAAATTCACTATCAGTTTCTCGTCCGATTCGAAAATCTTTCACTCACAGCAGAACGGCCATAAGGTGCCCGAGGCAGCATTAGACCCATGGAGACAAGTCTGCTGGAGGACGATGTATTGAATCGGGACGCAATTTGAGTGATCCATCGTCATTAGGAGGCCCTGAATGTTACAATTAACTATCAGTTTCTCGTCCGATTCGAAAATCTTTCACTCACAGCAGAACGGCCATAAGGTGCCCGAGGCAGCATTAGACCCATGGAGACAAGTCTGCTGGAGGACGATGTATTGAATCGGGACGCAATTTGAGTGTTCCATCGTCATTAGGAGGCCCTGAATGTTACAATTAACTATCAGTTTTTCGTCGCATTCGATAATCTAGACTCACGGGAGAACGACCATAAGGTGCCCGAGGCAGCAATAGACCCATGGAGACAAGTCTGCTGGAGGACGATGTATTGAATCGGGACGCAATTTGAGTGATCCATCGTCATTAGGTGGCCCTGAACGTTACAATTCACTATCAGTTTTTCGTCCCATTCGATAATCTAGACTCACAGCAGAACGGCCATAAGTTGCCCGAGGCAGCAATAGACCCATGGAGACAAGTCTGCTGGAGGACGATGTATTGAATCGGGACGCAATTTGAGTGATTCATCGTCATTAGGTGGCCCTGAACGTTACAATTCACTTTCAGTTTTTCGTCCTATTCAATAATCTAGACCCACACCAGAACGGCCATAAGGTGCCCGAGGCAGCAATAGACCCATGGAGTCAAGTCGGCTGGAGGACGATGTATTGAATCGGGACGCAATTTGTGTGGTCCATCGTCATTAGGTGGCCCTGAATGTTACAATTCACTATCAGATTTTCGTCCGATTCGAAAATCTTTGACTCACTGCAGAACGGCCATAAGGTGCCCGAGGCAGCAATAGACCCATGGAGACAAGTCTGCTGGAGGACGATGTATTGAATCGGGACGCAATTTGAGTGATCCATCGTCATTAGGTGGCCCTGAACGTTACAATTCACTATCAGTTTTTCGTCCCATTCGAAAATCTTTGACTCACAGCAGAACGGCCAAAAGGTGCCCGAGGCAGCTATAGACCCATGGAGACAAGTCGGCTGGAGGACGATGTATTGAATTGGGACGCAATTTGCGTGTTCCATCGTCATTAGGAGGCCCTGAACGTTACAATTCACTATCAGTTTTTCGTCCGATTCGAAAATCTTTGACTCACAGCAGAACGGCCATAAGGTGCCCGAGGCAGCAATAGACCCATGGAGACAAGTCTGCTGGAAAACGATGTATTGAATCGGGACGCAATTTGTGTGTTCCATCGCCATTAGGAGGCCCTGAACGTTACAATTCACTATCACTTTTTCGTCCGATTCGAAAATCTTTGAGTCACAGCAGAACGGCCATAAGGTGCACGAGGCAGCAATAGACCCATGGAGACAAGTCTGCTGGAGGATGATGTATTGAATCGGGACGCAATTTGAGTGTTCCATCGTCATTAGGAGGCCCTGAATGTTACAATTAACTACCAGTTTTTCGTCCCATTCGATAATGTAGACTCACGGGAGAACGACCATAAGGTGCCCGAGGCAGCAATAGACCCATGGAGACAGGTCGGCTGGAGGACGATGTATTGAATCGGGACGCAGTTTGAGTGATCCATCGTCATAAGGTGGCCCTGAACGTTACAATTCACTATCAGTTTTTTGTCCGATTCGATAATCTTTGACTCACAGCAGAACGGCCATTAGGTGCCCGAGGCAGCAATAGATCCATGGAGACGAGTCTGCTGGAGGACGATGTATTGAATCGGGACGCAATTTGAGTGATCCATCGTCATTAGGTGGCCCTGAACGTTACAATTTACTATCAGTTTTTCGTCCCATTCGATAATCTAGACTCACAGCAGAACGGCCATAAGATGCCCGAGGCAGCAACAGACCCATGGAGTCAAGTCGGCTGGAGGACGATGTATTGAATCGGGACGCAATTTGTGTGGTCCATCGTCATTAGGTGGCCCTGAATGTTACAATTCAGTATCAGTTTTTCGTCAGATTCGAAAATCTTTGACTCACAGCAGAACGGCCATAAGGTGCCCAAGGCAGCAATATACCCATGAAGACAAGTCTGCTGAAGGACGATGTATTGAATCGGGACGCAATTTGAGTGTTCCATCGTCATTAGGAGGCCCTGAATAATACAATTAACTACCAGTTTTTCGTCCCATTCGATAATGTAGACTCACGGGAGAACGACCATAAGGTGCCCGAGGCAGCAATAGACCCATGGAGACAGGTCGGCTGGAGGACGATGTATTGAATCGGGACGCAGTTTGAGTGATCCATCGTCATTAGGAGGCCCTGAACGTTACAATTCACTATCAGTTTTGCGTCCGATTCGAAAATCTTTGACTCACAGCAGAACGGCCATAAGGTGCCCGAGGCAGCAATAGACCCATGGAGTCAAGTCTGCTGGAGGACGATGTATTGAATCGGGACGCAATTTGAGTGTTCCATCGTCATTAGGAGGCCATGAACGTTACAATTCACTATCAGTTTTTCGTCCGATTCGAAAATCTTTGACTCACAGAAGTACGGCCATAAGGTGCCCGAGGCAGCAGTAGACCCATGGAGACAAGTCTGCTGGAGGACGATGTATTGAATCGGGACGCAATTTGAGTGATCTATCGTCATTAGGTGGCCCTGAAGGTTACAATTCACTATCAGTCTTTCGTCCGATTCGAAAATCTTTGAGTCACAGCAGAACGGCCATAAGGTGCCCGAGGCAGTAATAGACGCATGGTGACAAGTCTGCTGGTGGACGATGTATTGAATCGGGACGCAATTTGAGTGATCCATCGTCATTAGGTGGCCCTGAACGTTACAATTCACTGTCAGTTTTTTGTCCGATTCGAAAATCTTTGACTCACAGCAGAACGGCCATAAGGTGCCCGAGGCAGCAATAGACCCATGGAGACAAGTCTGCTGGAGGACGATGTATTGAATCTGGACGCAATTTGAGTGATCCATCGTCATTAGGTGGCCCTGAACGTTACAATTTACTATCAGTTTTTCGTCCCATTCGATAATCTAGACTCACAGCAGAACGGCCATAAGGTGCCCGAGGCAGCAATTGACCCATGGAGTCAAGTCGGCTGGAGGACGATGTATTGAATCGGGACGCAATTTGTGTGGTCCATCGTCATTAGGTGGCCCTGAATGTTAAAATTCACTATCAGTTTTTCGTCCGATTCAAAAATCTTTGACCCACAGCAGAACGGCCATAAGGTGCCCGAGGCAGCAATAGACCCATGGAGACAAGTCTGCTGGAGGACGATGTATTGAATCGGGACGCAATTTGAGTGTTCCATCGTCATTAGGAGGCCCTGAACGTTACAATTCACTTACAGTTTTTCGTCCGATTCGAAAATCTTTGAGTCACAGCAGAACGGCCGTAAGGTGCCCGAGGCAGCAATAGACCCATGGAGACAAGTCTGCTGGAGGACGATGTATTGAATCTGGACGCAATTTGAGTGATCCATCGTCATTAGGTGGCCCTGAACGTTACAATTTACTATCAGTTTTTCGTCCCATTCGATAATCTAGACTCACAGCAGAACGGCCATAAGGTGCCCGAGGCAGCAATTGACCCATGGAGACAAGTCTGTTGGAGGACGATGTATTGAATCGGGACGCAATTTGAGTGATCCATCGTCATTAGGTGGCCCTGAACGTTACAATTAACTATCAGTTTTTCGTCCCATTCGATAATCTAGATTCACAGCAGAACGGCCATAAGGTACCCGAGGCAGCAATAGACCCATGGAGTCAAGTCGGCTGGAGGACGATGTATTGAATCGGGACGCAATTTGTGTGGTCCATCGTCATTAGGTGGCCCTGAATGTTACAATTCACTATCAGATTTTCGTCCGATTCGAAAATCTTTGACTCACTACAGAACGGCCATAAGGTGCCCGAGGCAGCAATAGACCCATGGAGACAAGTCTGCTGGAGGACGATGTATTGAATCGGGACGCAATTTGAGTGATCCATCGTCATTAGGTGGCCCTGAACGTTACAATTCACTATCAGTCTTTCGTCCGATACGAAAATCTTTGAGTCACAGCAGAACGGCCATAAGGTGCCCGAGGCAGCAAGTCTGCTGGAGGACGATGTATTGAATCGGGACGCAATTTGAGTGTTCCATCGTCATTAGGAGGCCATGAACGTTACAATTCACTATCAGTTTTTCGTCCGATTCGAAAATCTTTGACTCACAGAAGAACGGCCATAAGGTGCCCGAGGCAGCAGTAGACCCATGGAGACAAGTCTGCTGGAGGACGATGTATTGAATCGGGACGCAATTTGAGTGATCTATCGTCATTAGGTGTCCCTGAAGGTTACAATTCACTATCAGTCTTTCGTCCGATTCGAAAATCTTTGAGTCACAGCAGAACGGCCATATGGTGCCCGAGGCAGTAATAGACGCATGGTGACAAGTCTGCTGGTGGACGATGTATTGAATCGGGACGCAATTTGAGTGATCCATCGTCATTAGGTGGCCCTAAATGTTACAATTCACTTTCAGTTTTTCGTCCGATTCGAAAATCTTTGACTCACAGCAGAACGGCCATAAGGTGCCCGAGGCAGCAATAGACCCATGGAGACAAGTCTGCTGGAGGGCGATGTATTGAATCGGGACGCAATTTGAGTGTTCCATCGTCATTAGGAGGCCCTGAATGTTACAATTAACTATCAGTTTTTCGTCCCATTCGATAATCTAGACTCACGGGAGAACGACCATATGATGCCCGGGGAAGCAATAGACCCATGGAGACAAGTCTGCTGGAGGACGATGTCTTGAATCGGGACGCAATTTGAGTGACCCATCGTCATTAGGTGGCCCTGAACGTTACAATTAACTGTCAGTTTTTTGTCCGATTCGAAAATCTTTGACTCACAGCAGAACGGCCATAAGGTGCCCGAGGCAGCAATAGACCCATGGAGACAAGTCTGCTGGAGGACGATGTATTGAATCGGGACGCAATTTGAGTGATCCATCGTCATTAGGTGGCCCTGAACGTTACAATTCACTGTCAGTTTTTTGTCCGATTCGAAAATCTTTGACTCACAGCAGAACGGCCATAAGGTGCCCGAGGCAGCAATAGACCCATGGAGACAAGTCTGCTGGAGGACGATGTATTGAATCGGGACGCAATTTGAGTGATCCATCGTCATTAGGTGGCCCTGAACGTTACAATTTACTATCAGTTTTTCGTCCCATTCGATAATCTAGACTCACAGCAGAACGGCCATAAGGTGCCCGAGGCAGCAATTGACCCATGGAGTCAAGTCGGCTGGAGGACGATGTATTGAATCGGGACGCAATTTGTGTGGTCCATCGTCATTAGGTGGCCCTGAATGTTAAAATTCACTATCAGTTTTTCGTCCGATTCAAAAATCTTTGACCCACAGCAGAACGGCCATAAAGTGCCCGAGGCAGCAATAGACCCATGGAGACAAGTCTGCTGGAGGACGATGTATTGAATCGGGACGCAATTTGAGTGTTCCATCGTCATTAGGAGGCCCTGAACGTTACAATTCACTTACAGTTTTTCGTCCGATTCGAAAATCTTTGAGTCACAGCAGAACGGCCGTAAGGTGCCCGAGGCAGCAATAGACCCATGGAGACAAGTCTGCTGGAGGACGATGTATTGAATCTGGACGCAATTTGAGTGATCCATCGTCATTAGGTGGCCCTGAACGTTACAATTTACTATCAGTTTTTCGTCCCATTCGATAATCTAGACTCACAGCAGAACGGCCATAAGGTGCCCGAGGCAGCAATAGACCCATGGAGACAAGTCTGTTGGAGGACGATGTATTGAATCGGGACGCAATTTGAGTGATCCATCGTCATTAGGTGGCCCTGAACGTTACAATTAACTATCAGTTTTTCGTCCCATTCGATAATCTAGATTCACAGCAGAACGGCCATAAGGTACCCGAGGCAGCAATAGACCCATGGAGTCAAGTCGGCTGGAGGACGATGTATTGAATCGGGACGCAATTTGTGTGGTCCATCGTCATTAGGTGGCCCTGAATGTTACAATTCACTATCAGATTTTCGTCCGATTCGAAAATCTTTGACTCACTACAGAACGGCCATAAGGTGCCCGAGGCAGCAATAGACCCATGGAGACAAGTCTGCTGGAGGACGATGTATTGAATCGGGACGCAATTTGAGTGATCCATCGTCATTAGGTGGCCCTGAACGTTACAATTCACTATCAGTCTTTCGTCCGATACGAAAATCTTTGAGTCACAGCAGAACGGCCATAAGGTGCCCGAGGCAGCAATAGACCCATGGAGACAAGTCTGCTGGAGGACGATGTATTGAATCGGGACGCAATTTGAGTGTTCCATCGTCATTAGGAGGCCATGAACGTTACAATTCACTATCAGTTTTTCGTCCGATTCGAAAATCTTTGACTCACAGAAGAACGGCCATAAGGTGCCCGAGGCAGCAGTAGACCCATGGAGACAAGTCTGCTGGAGGACGATGTATTGAATCGGGACGCAATTTGAGTGATCTATCGTCATTAGGTGTCCCTGAAGGTTACAATTCACTATCAGTCTTTCGTCCGATTCGAAAATCTTTGAGTCACAGCAGAACGGCCATAAGGTGCCCGAGGCAGTAATAGACGCATGGTGACAAGTCTGCTGGTGGACGATGTATTGAATCGGGACGCAATTTGAGTGATCCATCGTCATTAGGTGGCCCTAAATGTTACAATTCACTTTCAGTTTTTCGTCCGATTCGAAAATCTTTGACTCACAGCAGAACGGCCATAAGGTGCCCGAGGCAGCAATAGACCCATGGAGACAAGTCTGCTGGAGGGCGATGTATTGAATCGGGACGCAATTTGAGTGTTCCATCGTCATTAGGAGGCCCTGAATGTTACAATTAACTATCAGTTTTTCGTCCCATTCGATAGTCTAGACTCACGGGAGAACGACCATATGATGCCCGAGGAAGCAATAGACCCATGGAGACAAGTCTGCTGGAGGACGATGTCTTGAATCGGGACGCAATTTGAGTGACCCATCGTCATTAGGTGGCCCTGAACGTTACAATTAACTGTCAGTTTTTTGTCCGATTCGAAAATCTTTGACTCACAGCAGAACGGCCATAAGGTGCCCGAGGCAGCAATAGACCCATGGAGACAAGTCTGCTGGAGGACGATGTATTGAATCGGGACGCAATTTGAGTGATCCATCGTCATTAGGTGGCCCTGAACGTTACAATTCACTGTCAGTTTTTTGTCCGATTCGAAAATCTTTGACTCACAGCAGAACGGCCATAAGGTGCCCGAGGCAGCAATAGACCCATGGAGACAAGTCTGCTGGAGGACGATGTATTGAATCGGGACGCAATTTGAGTGATCCATCGTCATTAGGTGGCCCTGAACGTTACAATTTACTATCAGTTTTTCGTCCCATTCGATAATCTAGACTCACAGCAGAACGGCCATAAGGTGCCCGAGGCAGCAATTGACCCATGGAGTCAAGTCGGCTGGAGGACGATGTATTGAATCGGGACGCAATTTGTGTGGTCCATCGTCATTAGGTGGCCCTGAATGTTAAAATTCACTATCAGTTTTTCGTCCGATTCAAAAATCTTTGACCCACAGCAGAACGGCCATAAGGTGCCCGAGGCAGCAATAGACCCATGGAGACAAGTCTGCTGGAGGACGATGTATTGAATCGGGACGCAATTTGAGTGTTCCATCGTCATTAGGAGGCCCTGAACGTTACAATTCACTTACAGTTTTTCGTCCGATTCGAAAATCTTTGAGTCACAGCAGAACGGCCGTAAGGTGCCCGAGGCAGCAATAGACCCATGGAGACAAGTCTGCTGGAGGACGATGTATTGAATCTGGACGCAATTTGAGTGATCCATCGTCATTAGGTGGCCCTGAACGTTACAATTTACTATCAGTTTTTCGTCCCATTCGATAATCTAGACTCACAGCAGAACGGCCATAAGGTGCCCGAGGCAGCAATAGACCCATGGAGACAAGTCTGTTGGAGGACGATGTATTGAATCGGGACGCAATTTGAGTGATCCATCGTCATTAGGTGGCCCTGAACGTTACAATTAACTATCAGTTTTTCGTCCCATTCGATAATCTAGATTCACAGCAGAACGGCCATAAGGTACCCGAGGCAGCAATAGACCCATGGAGTCAAGTCGGCTGGAGGACGATGTATTGAATCGGGACGCAATTTGTGTGGTCCATCGTCATTAGGTGGCCCTGAATGTTACAATTCACTATCAGATTTTCGTCCGATTCGAAAATCTTTGACTCACTACAGAACGGCCATAAGGTGCCCGAGGCAGCAATAGACCCATGGAGACAAGTCTGCTGGAGGACGATGTATTGAATCGGGACGCAATTTGAGTGATCCATCGTCATTAGGTGGCCCTGAACGTTACAATTCACTTACAGTTTTTCGTCCCATTCGAAAATCTTTGACTCACAGCAGAACGGCCAAAAGGTGCCCGAGGCAGCTATAGACCCATGGAGACAAGTCGGCTGGAGGACGATGTATTGAATTGGGACGCAATTTGCGTGTTCCATCGTCATTAGGTGGCCCTGAACGTTACAATTCACTATCAGTTTTTCGTCCCATTCGATAATCTAGACTCACAGCAGAACGGCCATAAGGTGCCCGAGGCAGCAATAGACCCATGGAGACAAGTCTGTTGGAGGACGATGTATTGAATCGGGACGCAATTTGAGTGATCCATCGTCATTAGGTGGCCCTGAACGTTACAATTAACTATCAGTTTTTCGTCCCATTCGATAATCTAGATTCACAGCAGAACGGCCATAAGGTACCCGAGGCAGCAATAGACCCATGGAGTCAAGTCGGCTGGAGGACGATGTATTGAATCGGGACGCAATTTGTGTGGTCCATCGTCATTAGGTGGCCCTGAATGTTACAATTCACTATCAGATTTTCGTCCGATTCGAAAATCTTTGACTCACTACAGAACGGCCATAAGGTGCCCGAGGCAGCAATAGACCCATGGAGACAAGTCTGCTGGAGGACGATGTATTGAATCGGGACGCAATTTGAGTGTTCCATCGTCATTAGGAGGCCATGAACGTTACAATTCACTATCAGTTTTTCGTCCGATTCGAAAATCTTTGACTCACAGAAGAACGGCCATAAGGTGCCCGAGGCAGCAGTAGACCCATGGAGACAAGTCTGCTGGAGGACGATGTATTGAATCGGGACGCAATTTGAGTGATCTATCGTCATTAGGTGTCCCTGAAGGTTACAATTCACTATCAGTCTTTCGTCCGATTCGAAAATCTTTGAGTCACAGCAGAACGGCCATAAGGTGCCCGAGGCAGTAATAGACGCATGGTGACAAGTCTGCTGGTGGACGATGTATTGAATCGGGACGCAATTTGAGTGATCCATCGTCATTAGGTGGCCCTAAATGTTACAATTCACTTTCAGTTTTTCGTCCGATTCGAAAATCTTTGACTCACAGCAGAACGGCCATAAGGTGCCCGAGGCAGCAATAGACCCATGGAGACAAGTCTGCTGGAGGGCGATGTATTGAATCGGGACGCAATTTGAGTGTTCCATCGTCATTAGGAGGCCCTGAATGTTACAATTAACTATCAGTTTTTCGTCCCATTCGATAATCTAGACTCACGGGAGAACGACCATATGATGCCCGAGGAAGCAATAGACCCATGGAGACAAGTCTGCTGGAGGACGATGTCTTGAATCGGGACGCAATTTGAGTGACCCATCGTCATTAGGTGGCCCTGAACGTTACAATTAACTGTCAGTTTTTTGTCCGATTCGAAAATCTTTGACTCACAGCAGAACGGCCATAAGGTGCCCGAGGCAGCAATAGACCCATGGAGACAAGTCTGCTGGAGGACGATGTATTGAATCGGGACGCAATTTGAGTGATCCATCGTCATTAGGTGGCCCTGAACGTTACAATTGACTGTCAGTTTTTTGTCCGATTCGAAAATCTTTGTGTCACAGCAGAACGGCCATAAGGTGCCCGAGGCAGCAATAGACCCATGGAGACAAGTCTGCTGGAGGACGATGTATTGAATCTGGACGCAATTTGAGTGATCCATCGTCATTAGGTGGCCCTGAACGTTACAATTTACTATCAGTTTTTCGTCCCATTCGATAATCTAGACTCACAGCAGAACGGCCATAAGGTGCCCGAGGCAGCAATTGACCCATGGAGTCAAGTCGGCTGGAGGACGATGTATTGAATCGGGACGCAATTTGTGTGGTCCATCGTCATTAGGTGGCCCTGAATGTTAAAATTCACTATCAGTTTTTCGTCCGATTCAAAAATCTTTGACCCACAGCAGAACGGCCATAAGGTGCCCGAGGCAGCAATAGACCCATGGAGACAAGTCTGCTGGAGGACGATGTATTGAATCGGGACGCAATTTGAGTGTTCCATCGTCATTAGGAGGCCCTGAACGTTACAATTCACTTACAGTTTTTCGTCCGATTCGAAAATCTTTGAGTCACAGCAGAACGGCCGTAAGGTGCCCGAGGCAGCAATAGACCCATGGAGACAAGTCTGCTGGAGGACGATGTATTGAATCTGGACGCAATTTGAGTGATCCATCGTCATTAGGTGGCCCTGAACGTTACAATTTACTATCAGTTTTTCGTCCCATTCGATAATCTAGACTCACAGCAGAACGGCCATAAGGTGCCCGAGGCAGCAATAGACCCATGGAGACAAGTCTGTTGGAGGACGATGTATTGAATCGGGACGCAATTTGAGTGATCCATCGTCATTAGGTGGCCCTGAACGTTACAATTAACTATCAGTTTTTCGTCCCATTCGATAATCTAGATTCACAGCAGAACGGCCATAAGGTACCCGAGGCAGCAATAGACCCATGGAGTCAAGTCGGCTGGAGGACGATGTATTGAATCGGGACGCAATTTGTGTGGTCCATCGTCATTAGGTGGCCCTGAATGTTACAATTCACTATCAGATTTTCGTCCGATTCGAAAATCTTTGACTCACTACAGAACGGCCATAAGGTGCCCGAGGCAGCAATAGACCCATGGAGACAAGTCTGCTGGAGGACGATGTATTGAATCGGGACGCAATTTGAGTGATCCATCGTCATTAGGTGGCCCTGAACGTTACAATTCACTATCAGTTTTTCGTCCCATTCGAAAATCTTTGACTCACAGCAGAACGGCCAAAAGGTGCCCGAGGCAGCTATAGACCCATGGAGACAAGTCGGCTGGAGGACGATGTATTGAATTGGGACGCAATTTGCGTGTTCCATCGTCATTAGGTGGCCCTGAACGTTACAATTCACTATCAGTTTTTCGTCCGATTCGAAAATCTTTGACTCACAGCAGAACGGCCATGAGGTGCCCGAGGCAGCAATAAACCCATGGAGACAAGTCTGCTGGAGGACGATGTATTGAATCGGGACGCAATTTGAGTGTTCCATCGTCATTAGGAGGCCCTGAATGTTACAATTAACTATCAGTTTTTCGTCCCATTCGATAATCTAGACTCACGGGAGAACGACCATATGGTGCCCGAGGCAGCAATAGACCCATGGAGACAAGTCTGCTGGAGGACGATGTATTGAATCGGGACGCAATTTGAGTGATCCATCGTCATTAGGTGGCCCTGAACGTTACAATTCACTATCAGTCTTTCGTCCGATACGAAAATCTTTGAGTCACAGCAGAACGGCCATAAGGTGCCCGAGGCAGCAATAGACCCATGGAGACAAGTCTGCTGGAGGACGATGTATTGAATCGGGACGCAATTTGAGTGCTCCATCGTCATTAGGAGGCCCTGAACGTTACAATTCACAATCAGTTTTTCGTCCGATTCGAAAATCTTTGACTCACAGCAGAACGGCCATAAGGTGCCCGAGGCAGCAATAGACCCATGGAGACAAGTCTGCTGGAGGACGATGTATTGAATCGGGACGCAATTTGAGTGCTTCATCGTCATTAGGAGGCCCTGAATGTTACAATTAACTATCAGTTTTTCGTCCCATTCGATAATCTAGACTCACGGGAGAACGACCATATGGTGCCCGAGCCAGCAATAGACCCATGGAGACAAGTCTGCTGGAGGACGATGTATTGAATCGGGACGCAATTTGAGTGACCCATCGTCATTAGGTGGCCCTGAACGTTACAATTAACTGTCAGTTTTTTGTCCGATTCGAAAATCTTTGACTCACAGCAGAACGGCCATAAGGTGCCCGAGGCAGCAATAGAACCATGGAGACAAGTCTGCTGGAGGACGATGTATTGAATCGGGACGCAATTTGAGTGATCCATCGTCATTAGGTGGCCCTGAACGTTGCAATTCATTGTCAGTTTTTTGTCCGATTCGAAAATCTTTGACTCACAGCAGAACGGCCATAAGGTGCCCGAGGCAGCAATAGACCCATGGAGACAAGTCTGCTGCAGGACGATGTATTGAATCGGGACGCAATTTCAGTGATACATCGTCATTAGGTGGCCCTGAACGTTACAGTTCACTATCAGATTTTCGTCCGATTCGAAAATCTTTGACTCACAGCAGAACGGCCAAAAGGTGCCCGAGGCAGCAATAGACCCATGGAGACAAGTCGGCTGGAGGACGATGTATTGAATTGGGACGCAATTTGCGTGTTCCATCGTCATTAGGAGGCCCTGAACGTTACAATTCACTATCAGTTTTTCGTCCGATTCGAAAATCTTTCACTCACAGCAGAACGGCCATAAGGTGCCCGAGGCAGCATTAGACCCATGGAGACAAGTCTGCTGGAGGACGATATATTGAATCGGGACGCAATTTGAGTGTTCCATCGTCATTAGGAGGCCCTGAATGTTACAATTAACTATCAGTTTTTCGTCGCATTCGATAATCTAGACTCACGGGAGAACGACCATATGGTGCCCGAGGCAGCAATAGACCCATGGAGACAAGTCTGCTGGAGGACGATGTATTGAATCGGGACGCAATTTGAGTGTTCCATCGTCATTAGGAGGCCCTGAACGTTACAATTCACTATCAGTTTTTCGTCCGATTCGAAAATCTTTGAGTCACAGCAGAACGGCCATAAGGTGCCCGAGGCAGCAATAGACCCATGGAGACAAGTCTGCTGGAGGACGATGTATTGAATCGGGACGCAATTTGAGTGATCCATCGTCATTAGGTGGCCCTGAACGTTACAATTCACTATCAGTTTTTCGTCCCATTCGATAATCTAGACTCACAGCAGAACGGCCATAAGTTGCCCGAGGCAGCAATAGACCCATGGAGACAAGTCTGCTGGAGGACGATGTATTGAATCGGGACGCAATTTGAGTGATCCATCGTCATTAGGTGGCCCTGAACGTTACAATTCACTATCAGTTTTTCGTCCCATTCGATAATCTAGACTCACAGCAGAACGGCCATAAGGTGCCCGAGGCAGCAATAGACCCATGGAGTCAAGTCGGCTGGAGGACGATGTATTGAATCGGGACGCAATTTGTGTGGTCCATCGTCATTAGGTGGCCCTGAATGTTACAATTCACTATCAGATTTTCGTCCGATTCGATAATCTTTGACTCACTGCAGAACGGCCATAAGGTGCCCGAGGCAGCAATAGACCCATGGAGACAAGTCTGCTGGAGGACGATGTATTGAATCGGGACGCAATTTGAGTGTTCCATCGTCATTAGGGGGCCCTGAACGTTACAATTCACTATCAGTTTTTCGTCCGATTCGAAAATCTTTGAGTCACAGCAACAGACCCATGGAGACAAGTCTGCTTGAGGACGATGTATTGAATCGGGACGCAATTTGTGTGGTCCATCGTCATTAGGTGGCCCTGAATGTTAAAATTCACTATCAGTTTTTCGTCCGATTCGAAAATCTTTGACCCACAGCAGAACGGCCATAAGGTGCCCGAGGCAGCAATAGACCCATGGAGACAAGTCTGCTGGAGGACGATGTATTGAATCGGGACGCAATTTGAGTGTTCCATCGTCATTAGGAGGCCCTGAACGTTACAATTCACTATCAGTTTTTCGTCCGATTCGAAAATCTTTGAGTCACAGCAGAACGGCCATAAGGTGCCCGAGGCAGCAATAGACCCATGGAGACAAGTCTGCTGGAGGACGATGCATTGAATCGGGACGCAATTTGAAAGATCCATCGTCATTAGGTGGCCCTGAACGTTACAATTCACTATCAGTTTTTCGTCCCATTCGATAATCTAGACTCACAGCAGAACGGCCATAAGGTGCCCGAGGCAGCAATAGACCCATGGAGACAAGTCTGTTGGAGGACGATGTATTAAATCGGGACGCAATTTGAGTGATCCATCGTCATTAGGAGGCCCTGAACGTTACAATTCACTATCAGTTTTTCGTCCGATTCGAAAATCTTTGACTCACAGCAGAACGGCCATAAGGTGCCCGAGGCAGCAATAGACCCAAGGAGACAAGTCGGCTGGAGGACCATGTATTGAATTGGGACGCAATTTGCGTGTTCCATCGTCATTAGGACGCCCTGAACGTTACAATTCACTATCAGTTTTTCGTCCGATTCGAAAATCTTTGACTCACAGCAGAACGGCCATAAGGTGCCCGAGGCAGCAATAGACCCAAGGAGACAAGTCTGCTGGAGGACGATGTATTGAATCGGGATGCAATTTGTGTGTTCCATCGCCATTAGGAGGCCCTGAACGTTACAATTCACTATCAGTTTTTCGTCCGATTCGAAAATCTTTGAGTCACAGCAGAACGGCCATAAGGTGCACGAGGCAGCAATAGACCCATGGAGACAAGTCTGCTGGAGGACGATGTATTGAATCGGGACGCAATTTGAGTGTTCCATCGTCATTAGGAGGCCCTGAATGTTACAATTAACTATCAGTTTTTCGTCCCATTCGATAATGTAGACTCACGGGAGAACGACCATTAGGTGCCCGAGGCAGCAATAGACCCATGGAGACAGGTCGGCTGGAGGACGATGTATTGAATCGGGACGCAGTTTGAGTGATCCATCGTCATTAGGTGGCCCTGAACGTTACAATTCACTATCAGTTTTTTGTCCGATTCGATAATCTTTGACTCACAGCAGAACGGCCATTAGGTACCCGAGGCAGCAATAGATCCATGGAGACAAGTCTGCTGGAGGACGATGTATTGAATCGGGACGCAATTTGAGTGATCCATCGTCATTAGGTGGCCCTGAACGTTACAATTTACTATCAGTTTTTCGTCCCATTCGATAATCTAGACTCACAGCAGAACGGCCATAAGATGCCCGAGGCAGCAATAGACCCATGGAGTCAAGTCGGCTGGAGGACGATGTATTGAATCGGGACGCAATTTGTGTGGTCCATCGTCATTAGGTGGCCCTGTATTTTAAAATTCACTATCAGTTTTTCGTCCGATTCGAAAATCTTTGACCCACAGCAGAACGGCCATAAGGTGCCCGAGGCAGCAATAGACCCATGGAGACAAGTCTGCTGGAGGACGATGTATTGAATCGGGACGCAATTTGAGTGTTCCATCGTCATTAGGAGGCCCTGAACGTTACAATTCACTATCAGTTTTTCGTCCGATTCGAAAATCTTTGAGCCACAGCAGAACGGCCATAAGGTGCCCGAGGCAGCAATAGACCCATGGAGACAAGTCTGCTGGAGGATGATGTATTGAATCGGGACGCAATTTGAGTGATCCATCGTCATTAGGTGGCCCTGAATGTTACAATTCACTATCAGTTTTTCGTCAGATTCGAAAATCTTTGACTCACAGCAGAACGGCCATAAGGTGCCCAAGGCAGCAATAGACCCATGGAGACAAGTCTGCTGGAGGACGATGTATTGAATCGGGACGCAATTTGAGTGTTCCATCGTCATTAGGAGGCCCTGAATGTTACAATTAACTATCAGTTTTTCGTCCCATTCGATAATGTAGACTCACGGGAGAACGACCATTAGGTGCCCGAGGCAGCAATAGACCCATGGAGACAGGTCGGCTGGAGGACGATGTATTGAATCGGGACGCAGTTTGAGTGATCCATCGTCATTAGGAGGCCCTGAACGTTACAATTCACTATCAGTTTTTCGTCCGATTCGAAAATCTTTGAGTCACAGCAGAACGGCCATAAGGTGCCCGAGGCAGCAATAGACCCATGGAGACAAGTCTGCTGGAGGACGATGTATTGAATCGGGACGCAATTTGAGTGATCCATCGTCATTAGGTGGCCCTGAACGTTACAATTCACTATCAGTTTTTCGTCCCATTCGATAATCTAGACTCACAGCAGAACGGCCATAAGTTGCCCGAGGCAGCAATAGACCCATGGAGACAAGTCTGCTGGAGGACGATGTATTGAATCGGGACGCAATTTGAGTGATCCATCGTCATTAGGTGGCCCTGAACGTTACAATTCACTATCAGTTTTTCGTCCCATTCGATAATCTAGACTCACAGCAGAACGGCCATAAGGTGCCCGAGGCAGCAATAGACCCATGGAGTCAAGTCGGCTGGAGGACGATGTATTGAATCGGGACGCAATTTGTGTGGTCCATCGTCATTAGGTGGCCCTGAATGTTACAATTCACTATCAGATTTTCGTCCGATTCGATAATCTTTGACTCACTGCAGAACGGCCATAAGGTGCCCGAGGCAGCAATAGACCCATGGAGACAAGTCTGCTGGAGGACGATGTATTGAATCGGGACGCAATTTGAGTGTTCCATCGTCATTAGGAGGCCCTGAACGTTACAATTCACTATCAGTTTTTCGTCCGATTCGAAAATCTTTGAGTCACAGCAACAGACCCATGGAGACAAGTCTGCTTGAGGACGATGTATTGAATCGGGACGCAATTTGTGTGGTCCATCGTCATTAGGTGGCCCTGAATGTTAAAATTCACTATCAGTTTTTCGTCCGATTCGAAAATCTTTGACCCACAGCAGAACGGCCATAAGGTGCCCGAGGCAGCAATAGACCCATGGAGACAAGTCTGCTGGAGGACGATGTATTGAATCGGGACGCAATTTGAGTGTTCCATCGTCATTAGGAGGCCCTGAACGTTACAATTCACTATCAGTTTTTCGTCCGATTCGAAAATCTTTGAGTCACAGCAGAACGGCCATAAGGTGCCCGAGGCAGCAATAGACCCATGGAGACAAGTCTGCTGGAGGACGATGCATTGAATCGGGACGCAATTTGAAAGATCCATCGTCATTAGGTGGCCCTGAACGTTACAATTCACTATCAGTTTTTCGTCCGATTCGAAAATCTTTGACCCACAGCAGAACGGCCATAAGGTGCCCGAGGCAGCAATAGACCCATGGAGACAAGTCTGCTGGAGGACGATGTATTGAATCGGGACGCAATTTGAGTGTTCCATCGTCATTAGGAGGCCCTGAACGTTACAATTAACTATCAGTTTTTCGTCCCATTCGATAATGTAAACTCACGGGAGAACGACCATTAGGTGCCCGAGGCAGCAATAGACCCATGGAGACAGGTCGGCTGGAGGACGATGTATTGAATCGGGACGCAGTTTGAGTGATCCATCGTCATTAGGTGGCCCTGAACGTTACAATTCACTATCAGTTTTTTGTCCGATTCGATAATCTTTGACTCACAGCAGAACGGCCATTAGGTACCCGAGGCAGCAATAGATCCATGGAGACAAGTCTGCTGGAGGAAGATGTATTGAATCGGGACGCAATTTGAGTGATCCATCGTCATTAGGTGGCCCTGAACGTTACAATTTACTATCAGTTTTTCGTCCCATTCGATAATCTAGACTCACAGCAGAACGGCCATAAGATGCCCGAGGCAGCAATAGACCCATGGAGTCAAGTCGGCTGGAGGACGATGTATTGAATCGGGACGCAATTTGTGTGGTCCATCGTCATTAGGTGGCCCTGTATTTTAAAATTCACTATCAGTTTTTCGTCCGATTCGAAAATCTTTGACCCACAGCAGAACGGCCATAAGGTGCCCGAGGCAGCAATAGACCCATGGAGACAAGTCTGCTGGAGGACGATGTATTGAATCGGGACGCAATTTGAGTGTTCCATCGTCATTAGGAGGCCCTGAACGTTACAATTCACTATCAGTTTTTCGTCCGATTCGAAAATCTTTGAGCCACAGCAGAACGGCCATAAGGTGCCCGAGGCAGCAATAGACCCATGGAGACAAGTCTGCTGGAGGATGATGTATTGAATCGGGACGCAATTTGAGTGATCCATCGTCATTAGGTGGCCCTGAATGTTACAATTCACTATCAGTTTTTCGTCAGATTCGAAAATCTTTGACTCACAGCAGAACGGCCATAAGGTGCCCAAGGCAGCAATAGACCCATGAAGACAAGTCTGCTGGAGGACGATGTATTGAATCGGGACGCAATTTGAGTGTTCCATCGTCATTAGGGGCCCTGAACGTTACAATTCACTATCAGTTTTTCGTCCGATTCGAAAATCTTTGACTCACAGCAGAACGGCCATAAGGTGCCCGAGGCAGCAATAGACCCATGGAGACAAGTCTGCTGGAGGACGATGTATTGAATCGGGACGCAATTTAAGTGTTCCATCGTCATTAGGAGGCCATGAACGTTACAATTCACTATCAGTTTTTCGTCCGATTCGAAAATCTTTGACTCACAGAAGAACGGCCATAAGGTGCCCGAGGCAGCAGTAGACCCATGGAGACAAGTCTGCTGGAGGACGATGTATTGAATCGGGACGCAATTTGAGTGACCCAACGTCATTAGGTGGCCCTGAACGTTACAATTAACTGTCAGTTTTTTGTCCGATTCGAAAATCTTTGACTCACAGCAGAACGGCCATAAGGTGCCCGACGCAGCAATAGACCCATGGAGACAAGTCTGCTGGAGGACGATGTATTGAATCGGGACGCAATTTGAGTGATCCATCGTCATTAGGTGGCCCTGAACGTTACAATTCACTATCAGTTTTTCGTCCGATTCGAAAATCTTTGACTCACAGCAGAACGGCCATAAGGTGCCCGAGGCAGCAATAGACCCAAGGAGACAAGTCGGCTGGAGGACCATGTATTGAATTGGGACGCAATTTGCGTGTTCCATCGTCATTAGGAGGCCCTGAACGTTACAATTCACTATCAGTTTTTCGTCCGATTCGAAAATCTTTGACTCACAGCAGAACGGCCATAAGGTGCACGAGGCAGCAATAGACCCAAGGAGACAAGTCTGCTGGAGGACGATGTATTGAATCGGGACGCAATTTGAGTGTTCCATCGTCATTAGGAGGCCCTGAACGTTACAATTCACTATCAGTTTTTCGTCCGATTCGAAAATCTTTGAGTCACAGCAGAACGGCCATAAGGTGCCCGAGGCAGCAATAGACCCATGGAGACAAGTCTGCTGGAGGACGATGTATTGAATCGGGACGCAATTTGAGTGATCCATCGTCATTAGGTGGCCCTGAATGTTACAATTCACTATCAGTTTTTCGTCAGATTCGAAAATCTTTGACTCACAGCAGAACGGCCATAAGGTGCCCAAGGCAGCAATAGACCCATGAAGACAAGTCTGCTGGAGGACGATGTATTGAATCGGGACGCAATTTGAGTGTTCCATCGTCATTAGGAGGCCCTGAACGTTACAATTCACTATCAGTTTTTCGTCCGATTCGAAAATCTTTGACTCACAGCAGAACGGCCATAAGGTGCCCGAGACAGCAATAGACCCATGGAGACAAGTCTGCTGGAGGACGATGTATTGAATCGGGACGCAATTTAAGTGTTCCATCGTCATTAGGAGGCCATGAACGTTACAATTCACTATCAGTTTTTCGTCCGATTCGAAAATCTTTGACTCACAGAAGAACGGCCATAAGGTGCCCGAGGCAGCAGTAGACCCATGGAGACAAGTCTGCTGGAGGACGATGTATTGAATCGGGACGCAATTTGAGTGACCCAACGTCATTAGGTGGCCCTGAACGTTACAATTAACTGTCAGTTTTTTGTCCGATTCGAAAATCTTTGACTCACAGCAGAACGGCCATAAGGTGCCCGACGCAGCAATAGACCCATGGAGACAAGTCTGCTGGAGGACGATGTATTGAATCGGGACGCAATTTGAGTGATCCATCGTCATTAGGTGGCCCTGAACGTTACAATTCACTATCAGTCTTTCGTCCGATTCGAAAATCTTTGAGTCACAGCAGAACGGCCATAAGGTGCCCGAGGCAGCAATAGACCCAAGGAGACAAGTCTGTTGGAGGACGATGTATTGAATCGGGACGCAATTTGAGTGATCCATCGTCATTAGGAGGCCCTGAACGTTACAATTCACTATCAGTTTTTCGTCCGATTCGAAAATCTTTGACTCACAGCAGAACGGCCATAAGGTGCCCGAGGCAGCAATAGACCCAAGGAGACAAGTCGGCTGGAGGACCATGTATTGAATTGGGACGCAATTTGCGTGTTCCATCGTCATTAGGAGGCCCTGAACGTTACAATTCACTATCAGTTTTTCGTCCGATTCGAAAATCTTTGACTCACAGCAGAACGGCCATAAGGTGCCCGAGGCAGCAATAGACCCAAGGAGACAGGTCTGCTGGAGGACGATGTATTGAATCGGGACGCAATTTGTGTGTTCTATCGCCATTAGGAGGCCCTGAACGTTACAATTCACTATCAGTTTTTCGTCCGATTCGAAAATCTTTGAGTCACAGCAGAACGGCCATAAGGTGCACGAGGCAGCAATAGACCCATGGAGACAAGTCTGCTGGAGGACGATGTATTGAATCGGGACGCAATTTGAGTGTTCCATCGTCATTAGGAGGCCCTGAATGTTACAATTAACTATCAGTTTTTCGTCCCATTCGATAATGTAGACTCACGGGAGAACGACCATTAGGTGCCCGAGGCTGCAATAGACCCATGGAGACAGGTCGGCTGGAGGACGATGTATTGAATCGGGACGCAGTTTGAGTGATCCATCGTCATTAGGTGGCCCTGAACGTTACAATTCACTATCAGTTTTTTGTCCGATTCGATAATCTTTGACTCACAGCAGAACGGCCATTAGGTACCCGAGGCAGCAATAGATCCATGGAGACAAGTCTGCTGGAGGACGATGTATTGAATCGGGACGCAATTTGAGTGATCCATCGTCATTAGGTGGCCCTGAACGTTACAATTTACTATCAGTTTTTCGTCCCATTCGAAAATCTAGACTCACAGCAGAACGGCCATAAGATGCCCGAGGCAGCAATAGACCCATGGAGTCAAGTCGGCTGGAGGACGATGTATTGAATCGGGACGCAATTTGTGTGGTCCATCGTCATTAGGTGGCCCTGAATGTTACAATTCACTATCAGATTTTCGTCCGATTCGAAAATCTTTGACTCACTGCAGAACGGCCATAAGGTGCCCGAGGCAGCAATAGACCGATGGAGACAAGTCTGCTGGAGGACGATGTATTGAATCGGGACGCAATTTGAGTGTTCCATCGTCATTAGGAGGCCCTGAACGTTACAATTCACTATCAGTTTTTCGTCCGATTCGAAAATCTTTGAGTCACAGCAGAACGGCCATTAGGTGCCCTACGCAGCAATAGACCCATGGAGACAAGACTGCTTGAGGACGATGTATTGAATCGGGACGCAATTTGTGTGGTCCATCGTCATTAGGTGGCCCTGAATGTTAAAATTCACTATCAGTTTTTCGTCCGATTCGAAAATCTTTGACCCACAGCAGAACGGCCATAAGGTGCCCGAGGCAGCAATAGACCCATGGAGACAAGTCTGCTGGAGGACGATGTATTGAATCGGGACGCAATTTGAGTGTTCCATCGTCATTAGGAGGCCCTGAACGTTACAATTCACTATCAGTTTTTCGTCCGATTCGAAAATCTTTGAGTCACAGCAGAACGGCCATAAGGTGCCCGAGGCAGCAATAGACCCATGGAGACAAGTCTGCTGGAGGACGATGCATTGAATCGCGACGCAATTTGAAAGATCCATCGTCATTAGGTGGCCCTGAACGTTACAATTCACTATCAGTTTTCGTCCCATTCGATAATCTAGACTCACAGCAGAACGGCCATAAGGTGCCCGAGGCAGCAATAGACCCATGGAGACAAGTCTGTTGGAGGACGATGTATTGAATCGGGACGCAATTTGAGTGATCCATCGTCATTAGGAGGCCCAGAACGTTACAATTCACTATCAGTTTTTCGTCCGATTCGAAAATCTTTGACTCACAGCAGAACGGCCATAAGGTGCCCGAGGCAGCAATAGACCCAAGGAGACAAGTCGGCTGGAGGACCATGTATTGAATTGGGACGCAATTTGCGTGTTTCATCGTCATTAGGAGGCCCTGAACGTTACAATTCACTATCAGTTTTTCGTCCGATTCGAAAATCTTTGACTCACAGCAGAACGGCCATAAGGTGCCCGAGGCAGCAATAGACCCAAGGAGACAAGTCTGCTGGAGGACGATGTATTGAATCGGGACGCAATTAGTGTGTTCCATCGCCATTAGGAGGCCCTGAACGTTACAATTCACTATCAGTTTTTCGTCCGATTCGAAAATCTTTGAGTCACAGCAGAACGGCCATAAGGTGCACGAGGCAGCAATAGACTCATGGAGACAAGTCTGCTGGAGGAGGATGTATTGAATCGGGACGCAATTTGAGTGTTCCATCGTCATTAGGAGGCCCTGAATGTTACAATTAACTATCAGTTTTTCGTCCCATTCGATAATGTAGACTCACGGGAGAACGACCATTAGGTGCCCGAGGCAGCAATAGACCCATGGAGACAGGTCGGCTGGAGGACGATGTATTGAATCGGGACGCAGTTTGAGTGATCCATCGTCATTAGGTGGCCCTGAACGTTACAATTCACTATCAGTTTTTCGTCCCATTCGATAATCTAGACTCACAGCAGAACGGCCATAAGATGCCCGAGGCAGCAATAGACCCATGGAGTCAAGTCGGCTGGAGGACGATGTATTGAATCGGGACGCAATTTGTGTGGTCCATCGTCATTAGGTGGCCCTGAATTTTAAAATTCACTATCAGTTTTTCGTCCGATTCGAAAATCTTTGACCCACAGCAGAACGGCCATAAGGTGCCCGAGGCAGCAATAGACCCATGGAGACAAGTCTGCTGGAGGACGATGTATTGAATCGGGACGCAATTTGAGTGTTCCATCGTCATTAGGAGGCCCTGAACGTTACAATTCACTATCAGTTTTTCGTCCGATACGAAAATCTTTGAGTCACAGCAGAACGGCCATAAGGTGCCCGTGGCAGCAATAGACCCATGGAGACAAGTCTGCTGGAGGACGATGTATTGAATCGGGACGCAATTTGAGTGATCCATCGTCATTAGGTGGCCCTGAATGTTACAATTCACTATCAGTTTTTCGTCAGATTCGAAAATCTTTGACTCACAGCAGAACGGCCATAAGGTGCCCAAGGCAGCAATAGACCCATGAAGACAAGTCTGCTGGAGGACGATGTATTGAATCGGGACGCAATTTGAGTGTACCATCGTCATTAGGAGGCCCTGAACGTTACAATTTACTATCAGTTTTTCGTCCGATTCGAAAATCTTTGACTCACAGCAGAACGGCCATAAGGTGCCCGAGGCAGCAATAGACCCATGGAGACAAGTCTGCTGGAGGACGATGTATTGAATCGGGACGCAATTTAAGTGTTCCATCGTCATTAGGAGGCCATGAACGTTACAATTCACTATCAGTTTTTCGTCCGATTCGAAAATCTTTGACTCACAGAAGAACGGCCATAAGGTGCCCGAGGCAGCAGTAGACCCATGGAGACAAGTCTGCTGGAGGACGATGTATTGAATCGGGACGCAATTTGAGTGACCCAACGTCATTAGGTGGCCCTGAACGTTACAATTAACTGTCAGTTTTTTGTCCGATTCGAAAATCTTTGACTCACAGCAGAACGGCCATAAGGTGCCCGACGCAGCAATAGACCCATGGAGACAAGTCTGCTGGAGGACGATGTATTGAATCGGGACGCAATTTGAGTGATCCATCGTCATTAGGTGGCCCTGAACGTTACAATTCACTATCAGTCTTTCGTCCGATTCGAAAATCTTTGAGTCACAGCAGAACGGCCATAAGGTGCCCGAGGCAGCAATAGACCCATGGAGACAAGTCTGTTGGAGGACGATGTATTGAATCGGGACGCAATTTGAGTGATCCATCGTCATTAGGAGGCCCTGAACGTTACAATTCACTATCAGTTTTTCGTCCGATTCGAAAATCTTTGACTCACAGCAGAACGGCCATAAGGTGCCCGAGGCAGCAATAGACCCAAGGAGACAAGTCGGCTGGAGGATCATGTATTGAATTGGGACGCAATTTGCGTGTTCCATCGTCATTAGGAGGCCCTGAACGTTACAATTCACAATCAGTTTTTCGTCCGATTCGAAAATCTTTGACTCACAGCAGAACGGCCATAAGGTGCCCGAGGCAGCAATAGACCCAAGGAGACAAGTCTGCTGGAGGACGATGTATTGAATCGGGACGCAATTTGTGTGTTTCATCGTCATTAGGAGGCCCTGAATGTTACAATTAACTATCAGTTTTTCGTCCCATTCGATAATCTAGACTCACGGGAGAACGACCACATGGTGCCCGAGGCAGCAATAGACCCATGGAGACAAGTCTGCTGGAGGACGATGTATTGAATCGGGATGCAATTTGAGTGATCCATCGTCATTAGGTGGCCCTGAACGTTACAGTTCACTATCAGATTTTCGTCCGATTCGAAAATCTTTGACTCACAGCAGAACGGCCATAAGGTGCCCGAGGCAGCAATAGACCCATGGAGACAAGTCGGCTGGAGGACGATGTATTGAATTGGGACGCAATTTGCGTGTTCCATCGTCATTAGGAGGCCCTGAACGTTACAATTCAGTATCAGTTTTTCGTCCGATTCGAATATCTTTGACTCACAACAGAACGGCCATAAGGTGCCCGAGGCAGCAATAGACCCATGGAGACAAGTCTGCTGGAGGACGATGTATTGAATCGGGACGCAATTTGAGTGATCCATCGTCATTAGGTGGCCCTGAATGTTAAAATTCACTATCAGTTTCTCGTCCGATTCGAAAATCTTTCACTCACAGCAGAACGGCCATAAGGTGCCCGAGGCAGCATTAGACCCATGGAGACAAGTCTGCTGGAGGACGATGTATTGAATCGGGACGCAATTTGAGTGTTCCATCGTCATTAGGAGGCCCTGAATGTTACAATTAACTATCAGTTTTTCGTCGCATTCGATAATCTAGACTCACGGGAGAACGACCATAAGGTGCCCGAGGCAGCAATAGACCCATGGAGACAAGTCTGATGGAGGACGATGTATTGAATCGGGACGCAATTTGAGTGTTCCATCGTCATTAGGAGGCCCTGAACGTTACAATTCACTATCAGTTTTTCGTCCGATTCGAAAATCTTTGAGTCACAGCAGAACGGCCATAAGGTGCCCGAGGCGGCAATAGACCCATGGAGACAAGTCTGCTGGAGGACGATATATTGAATCGGGACGCAATTTGAGTGATCCATCGTCATTAGGTGGCCCTGAACGCTACAATTCACTATCAGTTTTTCGTCCCATTCGATAATCTAGACTCACAGCAGAACTGCCATAAGGTGCCCGAGGCAGCAATAGACCCATGGAGTCAAGTCGGCTGGAGGACGATGTATTGAATCGGGACGCAATTTGTGTGGTCCATCGTCATTAGGTGGCCCTGAATGTTACAATTCACTATCAGATATTCGTCCGATTCGAAAATCTTTGACTCACTGCAGAACGGCCATAAGGTGCCCGAGGCAGCAATAGACCCATGGAGACAAGTGTGCTGGAGGACGATGTATTGAATCGGGACGCAATTTGAGTGTTCCATCGTCATTAGGAGGCCCTGAACGTTACAATTCACTATCAGTTTTCGTCCGGTTCGAAAATCTTTGAGTCACAGCAGAACGGCCATTAGGTGCCCTAGGCAGCAATAGACCCATGGAGACAAGTCTGCTTGAGGACGATGTATTGAATCGGGACGCAATTTGTGTGGTCCATCGTCATTAGGTGGCCCTGAATGTTAAAATTCACTATCAGTTTTTCGTCCGATTCGAAAATCTTTGACCCACAGCAGAACGGCCATAACGTGCTCGAGGCAGCAATAGACCCATGGAGACAAGTCTGCTGGAGGACGATGTATTGAATCGGGACGCAATTTGAGTGTTCCGTCGTCATTAGGAGGCCCTGAACGTTACAATTCACTATCAGTTTTTCGTCCGATTCGAAAATCTTTGAGTGACAGCAGAACGGCCATAAGGTGCCCGAGGCAGCAATAGACCCATGGAGACAAGTCTGCTGGAGGACGATGTATTGAATCGGGACGCAATTTGAGTGATCCATCGTCATTAGGTGGCCCTGAACGTTACAATTCACTATCAGTTTTTCGTCTCATTCGATAATCTAGACTCACAGCAGAACGGCCATAAGGTGCCCGAGGCAGCAATAGACCCATGGAGACAAATCTGTTGGAGGACGATGTATTGAATCGGGACGCAATTTGAGTGATCCATCGTCATTAGGTGGCCCTGAACGTTACAATTCACTATCAGTTTTTCGTCCCATTCGATAATCTAGACTCACAGCAGAACGGCTATAAGGTGCCCGAGGCAGCGATAGACCCATGGAGTCAAGTCGGCTGGAGGACGATGTATTGAATCGGGACGCAATTTGTGTGGTCCATCGTCATTAGGTGGCCCTGAATGTTACAATTCACTATCAGATTTTCGTCCGATTCGAAAATTTTTGACTCACTGCAGAACGGCCATAACGTGCCCGAGGCAGCAATAGACCCATGGAGACAAGTCTGCTGGAGGACGATGCATTGAATCGGGACGCAATTTGAAAGATCCATCGTCATTAGGTGGCCCTGAACGTTACAATTCACTATCAGTTTTTCGTCCGATTCGAAAATCTTTGAGTCACAGCAGAACGGCCATTATGTGCCCGAGGCAGCAATAGACCCATGGAGACAAGTCTGCTGGAGGACGATGTATTGAATCGGGACGCAATTTGAGTGATCCATCGTCATTAGGTGGCCCTGAACGTTACAATTCACTATCAGTTTTTCGTCCGATTCGAAAATCTTTGACTCACAGCAGAACGGCCAAAAGGTGCCCGAGGCAGCAATAGGCCCATGGAGACAAGTCGGCTGGAGGACGATGTATTGAATTGGGACGCAATTTGCGTGTTCCAACGTCATTAGGAGGCCCTGAACGTTACAATTCACTATCAGTTTTTCGTCCGATTCGAAAATCTTTGACTCACAGCTGAACGGCCACAAGGTGCCCGAGGCAGCAATAGACCCAAGGAGACAAGTCTGCTGGAGGACGATGTATTGAATCGGGACGCAATTTGTGTGTTCCATCCCCATTAGGAGGCCCTGAACGTTACAATTCACTATCAGTTTTTCGTCCGATTCGAAAATCTTTGAGTCACAGCAGAACGGCCCTAAGGTGCACGAGGCAGCAATAGACCCATGGAGACAAGTCTGCTGGAGGACGATGTATTGAATCGGGACGCAATTTGAGTGTTCCATCGTCATTAGGAGGCCCTGAATGTTACAATTAACTATCAGTTTTTCGTCCCATTCGATAATGTAGACTCACGGGAGAACGACCATAAGGTGCCCGAGGCAGCAATAGACCCATGGAGACAGGTCGGCTGGAGGACGATGTATTGAATCGGGACGCAGTTTGAGTGATCCATCGTCATTAGGTGGCCATGAACGTTACAATTCAATATCAGTTTTTTGTCCGATTCGATAATCTTTGACTCACAGCAGAACGGCCATTAGGTGCCCGAGGCAGCAATAGACACATGGAGACAAGTCTGTTGGAGGACGATGTATTGAATCGGGACGCAATTTGAGTGATCCATCGTCATTAGGTGGCCCTGAACGTTACAATTTACTATCAGTTTTTCGTCCCATTCGATAATCTAGACTCACAGCAGAACGGCCATAAGATGCCCGAGGCAGCAATAGACCCATGAAGTCAAGTCGGCTGGAGGACGATGTATTGAATCGGGACGCAATTTGTGTGGTCCATCGTCATTAGGTGGCCCTGAATTTTAAAATTCACTATCAGTTTTTCGTCCGATTCGAAAATCTTTGACCCACAGCAGAACGGCCATAAGGTGCCCGAGGCAGCAATAGACCCATGGAGACAAGTCTGATGGAGGACGATGTATTGAATAGGGACGCAATTTGAGTGTTCCATCGTCATTAGGATGCCCTGAACGTTACAATTCACTATCAGTTTTTCGTCAGATTCGAAAATCTTTGAGTCACAGCAGAACGGCCATAAGGTGCCCGAGGCAGCAATAGACCCATGGAGACAAGTCTGCTGGAGGACGATGTATTGAATCGGGACGCAATTTGCGTGATCCATCGTCATTAGGTGGCCCTGAATGTTACAATTCACTATCAGTTTTTCGTCAGATTCGAAAATCTTTGACTCACAGCAGAACGGCCATAAGGTGCCCATGGCAGCAATAGACCCATGAAGACAAGTCTGCTGGAGGACGATGTATTGAATCGGGACGCAATTTGAGTGTTCCATCGTCATTAGGAGGCCCTGAACGTTACAATTCACTATCAGTTTTTCGTCCGATTCGAAAATCTTTGACTCACAGCAGAACGGCCATAAGGTGCCCGAGGCAGCAATAGACCCATGGAGACAAGTCTGCTGGAGGACGATGTATTGAATCGGGACGCAATTTGAGTGACCCAATGTCATTAGGTGGCCCTGAACGTTACAATTAACTGTCAGTTTTTTGTCCGATTCGAAAATCTTTGACTCACAGCAGAACGGCCATAAGGTGCCCGACGCAGCAATAGACCCATGGAGTCAAGTCGGCTGGAGGACGATGTATTGAATCGGGACGCAATTTGAGTGATCCATCGTCATTAGGTGGCCCTGAACGTTACAATTCACTATCAGTCTCTCGTCCGATTCGAAAATCTTTGAGTCACAGCAGAACGGCCATAAGGTGCCCGAGGCAGCAATAGACCCATGGAGACAAGTCTGCTGGAGGACGATGTATTGAATCGGGACGCAATTTGAGTGTTCCATCGTCATTAGGAGGCCCTGAACGTTACAATTCACAATCAGTTTTTCGTCCGATTCGAAAATCTTTGACTCACAGCAGAAAGACCATAGGGTGCCGGAGGCATAAATAGACCCATGGAGACAAGTCTGCTGGAGGACGATGTATTGAATCGGGACGCAATTTGAGTGTTTCATCGTCATTAGGAGGATCTGAATGTTACAATTAACTATCAGTTTTTCGTCCCATTCGATAATCTAGACTCACGGGAGAACGACCATATGGTGCCCGAGGCAGTAATAGACCCATGGAGACAAGTCTGCTGGAGGACGATGTATTGAATCGGGACGCAATTTGAGTGACCCAACGTCATTAGGTGGCCCTGAACGTTACAATTAACTGTCAGTTTTTTGTCCGATTCGAAAATCTTTGACTCACAGCAGAACGGCCATAAGGTGCCCGACGCAGCAATAGACCCATGGAGACAAGTCTGCTGGAGGACGATGTATTGAATCGGGACGCAATTTGAGTGATCCATCGTCATTAGGTGGCCCTGAACGTTACAATTCACTATCAGTCTTTCGTCCGATTCGAAAATCTTTGAGTCACAGCAGAACGGCCATAAGGTGCCCGAGGCAGCAATAGACCCATGGAGACAAGTCTGCTGGAGGACGATGTATTGAATCGGGACGCAATTTGAGTGTCCCATCGTCATTAGGAGGCCCTGAACGTTACAATTCACTATCAGTTTTTCGTCCGATTCGAAAATCTTTGACTCACAGCAGAACGACCATAAGGTGCCCGAGGCATAAATAGACCCATGGAGACAAGTCTGCTGGAGGACGATGTATTGAATCGGGACGCAATTTGAGTGTTTCATCGTCATTAGGAGGCCCTGAATGTTACAATTAACTATCAGTTTTTCGACCCATTCGATAATCTAGACTCACGGGAGAACGACCATATGGTGCCCGAGGCAGCAATAGACCCATGGAGACAAGTCTGCTGGAGGACGATGTATTGAATCGGGACGCAATTTGAGTGACCCATCGTCATTAGGTGGCCCTGAACGTCACAATTAACTGTCAGTTTTTTGTCCGATTCGCAAATCTTTGAGTCACAGCAGAACGACCATAAGGTGCCCGAGGCAGCAATAGACCCATGGAGACAAGTCTGCTGGAGGACGATGTATTGAATCGGGACGCAATTTGAGTGATCCATCGTCATTAGGTGGCCCTGAACGTTACAATTCACTATCAGTTTTTCGTCCCATTCGATAATCTAGACTCACAGCAGAACGGCCATAAGTTGCCCGAGGCAGCAATAGACCCATGGAGACAAGTCTGCTGGAGGACGATGTATTGAATCGGGACGCAATTTGAGTGATCCATCGTCATTAGGTGGCCCTGAACGTTACAATTCACTATCAGCTTTTCGTCCCATTCGATAATCTAGACTCACAGCAGAACGGCCATAAGGTGCCCGAGGCAGCAACAGACCCATGGAGTCAAGTCGGCTGGAGGACGATGTATTGAATCGGGACGCAATTTGTGTGGTCCATCGTCATTAGGTGGCCCTGAATGTTACAATTCACTATCAGATTTTCGTCCGATTCGAAAATCTTTGACTCACTGCAGAACGGCCATAAGGTGCCCGAGGCAGCAATAGACCCATGGAGACAAGTCTGCTGGAGGTCAATGTATTGAATCGGGACGCAATTTGAGTGTTCCATCGTCATTAGGAGGCCCTGAACGTTACAATTCACTATCAGTTTTTCTTTCGATTCGAAAATCTTTGAGTCACAGCAGAACGGCCATAAGATGCCCTAGGCAGCAATAGACCCATGGAGACAAGTCTGCTTGAGGACGATGTATTGAATCGGGACGCAATTTGAGTGATCCATCGTCATTAGGTGGCCCTGAACGTTACAATTCACTATCAGTTTTTCGTCCGATTCGAAAATATTTGACTCACAGCAGAACGGCCAAAAGGTGCCCGAGGCAGCAATAGACCCATGGAGACAAGTCGGCTGGAGGACGATGTATTGAATTGGGACGCAATTTGCATGTTCCATCGTCATTAGGAGGCCCTGAACGTTACAATTCACTATCAGTTTTTCGTCCGATTCGAAAATCTTTGAGTCACAGCAGAACGGCCATAAGGTGCCCGAGGCAGCAATAGTCCCATGGAGACAATTCTGCTGGAGGACGATGTATTGAATCGGGACGCAATTTGAGTGTTCCATCGTCATTAGGAGGCCCTGAACGTTACAATTCACTATCAGTTTTTCGTCCGATTCGAAAATCTTTGACTCACAACAGAACGGCCATAAGGTGCCCGAGGCAGCAATAGACCCATGGAGACAAGTCTGCTGGAGGACGATGTATTGAATCGGGACGCAATTTGAGTGATCCATCGTCATTAGATGGCCCTGAATGTTAAAATTCACTATCAGTTTCTCGTCCGATTCGAAAATCTTTCACTCACAGCAGAACGGCCATAAGGTGCCCGAGGCAGCAATAGACCCATGGAGACAAGTCTGCTGGAGGACGATGTATTGAATCGGGACGCAATTTGAGTGTTCCATCGTCATTAGGAGGCCCTGAATGTTGCAATTAACTATCAGTTTTTCGTCCCATTCGATAATCTAGACTCACGGGAGAACGACCATAAGGTGCCCGAGGCAGCAATAGACCCATGGAGACAAGTCTGCTGGAGGACGATGTATTGAATCGGGACGCAATTTGAGTGTTCCATCGTCATTAGGAGGCCCTGAACGTTACAATTCACTATCAGTTTTTCGTCCGATTCGAAAATCTTTGAGTCACAGCAGAACGGCCATAATGTGGCCGAGGCAGCAATAGACCCATTGAGACAAGTCTGCTGGAGGACGATGTATTGAATCGGGACGCAATTTGAGTGATCCATCGTCATTAGGTGGCCCTGAACGTTACAATTCACTATCAGTTTTTCGTCCGATTCGAAAATCTTTGACTCATAGCAGAACGGCCATAAGGTGCCCGAGGCAGCAATAGACACATGGAGACAAGTCTGCTGGAGGACGATGTATTGAATCGGGACGCAATTTGAGTGATCCATCGTCATTAGGTGGCCCTGAACGTTACAATTCACTATCAGTTTTTCGTCCCATTCGATAATCTAGACTCACAGCAGAACGGCCATAAGGTGCCCGAGGCAGCAATAGACACATGGAGACAAGTCTGCTGGAGGACGATGTATTGAATCGGGACGCAATTTGAGTGATCCATCGTCATTAGGTGGCCCTGAACGTTACAATTCACTATCAGTTTTTCGTCCGATTCGAAAATCTTTGACTCATAGCAGAACGGCCATAAGGTGCCCGAGGCAGCAATAGACACATGGAGGACGATGTATTGAATCGGGACGCAATTTGAGTGATCCATCGTCATTAGGTGGCCCTGAACGTTACAATTCACTATCAGTTTTTCGTCCGATTCGAAAATCTTTGACTCATAGCAGAACGGCCATAAGGTGCCCGAGGCAGCAATAGACACATGGAGACAAGTCTGCTGGAGGACGATGTATTGAATCGGGACGCAATTTGAGTGTTCCATCGTCATTAGGAGGCCCTGAATGTTACAATTAACTATCAGTTTTTCGTCCCATTCGATAATCTAGACTCACGGGAGAACGACCATAAGGTGCCCGAGGCAGCAATAGACCCATGGAGACAAGTCTGCTGGAGGACGATGTATTGAATCGGACGCAATTTGAGTGATCCATCGTCATTAGGTGGCCCTGAACGTTACAATTCACTATCAGTTTTTCGTCCGATTCGAAAATCTTTGACTCACAGCAGAACGGCCATAAGGTGCCCGAGGCAGCAATAGACCCAGGGAGACAAGTCTGCTGGAGGACGATGTATTGAATCGGGACGCAATTTGAGTGTTCCATCGTCATTAGGAGGCCCTGAACGTTACAATTCACTATCAGTTTTTCGTCCGATTCGAAAATCTTTGAGTCACAGCAGAACGGCCCTAAGGTGCACGAGGCAGCAATAGACCCATGGAGACAAGTCTGCTGGAGGACGATGTATTGAATCGGGACGCAATTTGAGTGTTCCATCGTCATTAGGAGGCCCTGAATGTTACAATTAACTATCAGTTTTTCGTCCCATTCGATAATGTAGACTCACGGGAGAACGACCATAAGGTGCCCGAGGCAGCAATAGACCCATGGAGACAGGTCGGCTGGAGGACGATGTATTGAATCGGGACGCAGTTTGAGTGATCCATCGTCATTAGGTGGCCATGAACGTTACAATTCAATATCAGTTTTTTGTCCGATTCGATAATCTTTGACTCACAGCAGAACGGCCATTAGGTGCCCGAGGCAGCAATAGACACATGGAGACAAGTCTGTTGGAGGACGATGTATTGAATCGGGACGCAATTTGAGTGATCCATCGTCATTAGGTGGCCCTGAACGTTACAATTTACTATCAGTTTTTCGTCCCATTCGATAATCTAGACTCACAGCAGAACGGCCATAAGATGCCCGAGGCAGCAATAGACCCATGAAGTCAAGTCGGCTGGAGGACGATGTATTGAATCGGGACGCAATTTGTGTGGTCCATCGTCATTAGGTGGCCCTGAATTTTAAAATTCACTATCAGTTTTTCGTCCGATTCGAAAATCTTTGACCCACAGCAGAACGGCCATAAGGTGCCCGAGGCAGCAATAGACCCATGGAGACAAGTCTGATGGAGGACGATGTATTGAATAGGGACGCAATTTGAGTGTTCCATCGTCATTAGGATGCCCTGAACGTTACAATTCACTATCAGTTTTTCGTCAGATTCGAAAATCTTTGAGTCACAGCAGAACGGCCATAAGGTGCCCGAGGCAGCAATAGACCCATGGAGACAAGTCTGCTGGAGGACGATGTATTGAATCGGGACGCAATTTGCGTGATCCATCGTCATTAGGTGGCCCTGAATGTTACAATTCACTATCAGTTTTTCGTCAGATTCGAAAATCTTTGACTCACAGCAGAACGGCCATAAGGTGCCCATGGCAGCAATAGACCCATGAAGACAAGTCTGCTGGAGGACGATGTATTGAATCGGGACGCAATTTGAGTGTTCCATCGTCATTAGGAGGCCCTGAACGTTACAATTCACTATCAGTTTTTCGTCCGATTCGAAAATCTTTGACTCACAGCAGAACGGCCATAAGGTGCCCGAGGCAGCAATAGACCCATGGAGACAAGTCTGCTGGAGGACGATGTATTGAATCGGGACGCAATTTGAGTGTTCCATCGTCATTAGGATGCCCTGAACGTTACAATTCACTATCAGTTTTTCGTCCGATTCGAAAATCTTTGACTCACAGCAGAACGGCCATAAGGTGCCCGAGGCAGCAATAGACCCATGGAGACAAGTCTGCTGGAGGACGATGTATTGAATCGGGACGCAATTTAAGTGTTCCATCGTCTTTAGGAGGCCATGAACGTTACAATTCACTATCAGTTTTTCGTCCGATTCGAAAATCTTTGACTCACAGAAGAACGGCCATAAGGTGCCCGAGGCAGCAGTAGACCCATGGAGACAAGTCTGCTGGAGGACGATGTATTGAATCGGGACGCAATTTGAGTGACCCAATGTCATTAGGTGGCCCTGAACGTTACAATTAACTGTCAGTTTTTTGTCCGATTCGAAAATCTTTGACTCACAGCAGAACGGCCATAAGGTGCCCGACGCAGCAATAGACCCATGGAGTCAAGTCGGCTGGAGGACGATGTATTGAATCGGGACGCAATTTGAGTGATCCATCGTCATTAGGTGGCCCTGAACGTTACAATTCACTATCAGTCTCTCGTCCGATTCGAAAATCTTTGAGTCACAGCAGAACGGCCATAAGGTGCCCGAGGCAGCAATAGACCCATGGAGACAAGTCTGCTGGAGGACGATGTATTGAATCGGGACGCAATTTGAGTGTTCCATCGTCATTAGGAGGCCCTGAACGTTACAATTCACAATCAGTTTTTCGTCCGATTCGAAAATCTTTGACTCACAGCAGAAAGACCATAGGGTGCCGGAGGCATAAATAGACCCATGGAGACAAGTCTGCTGGAGGACGATGTATTGAATCGGGACGCAATTTGAGTGTTTCATCGTCATTAGGAGGCCCTGAATGTTACAATTAACTATCAGTTTTTCGTCCCATTCGATAATCTAGACTCACGGGAGAACGACCATATGGTGCCCGAGGCAGCAATAGACCCATGGAGACAAGTCTGCTGGAGGACGATGTATTGAATCGGGACGCAATTTGAGTGACCCAACGTCATTAGGTGGCCCTGAACGTTACAATTAACTGTCAGTTTTTTGTCCGATTCGAAAATCTTTGACTCACAGCAGAACGGCCATAAGGTGCCCGACGCAGCAATAGACCCATGGAGACAAGTCTGCTGGAGGACGATGTATTGAATCGGGACGCAATTTGAGTGATCCATCGTCATTAGGTGGCCCTGAACGTTACAATTCACTATCAGTCTTTCGTCCGATTCGAAAATCTTTGAGTCACAGCAGAACGGCCATAAGGTGCCCGAGGCAGCAATAGACCCATGGAGACAAGTCTGCTGGAGGACGATGTATTGAATCGGGACGCAATTTGAGTGTCCCATCGTCATTAGGAGGCCCTGAACGTTACAATTCACAATCAGTTTTTCGTCCGATTCGAAAATCTTTGACTCACAGCAGAACGACCATAAGGTGCCCGAGGCATAAATAGACCCATGGAGACAAGTCTGCTGGAGGACGATGTATTGAATCGGGACGCAATTTGAGTGTTTCATCGTCATTAGGAGGCCCTGAATGTTACAATTAACTATCAGTTTTTCGACCCATTCGATAATCTAGACTCACGGGAGAACGACCATATGGTGCCCGAGGCAGCAATAGACCCATGGAGACAAGTCTGCTGGAGGACGATGTATTGAATCGGGACGCAATTTGAGTGACCCATCGTCATTAGGTGGCCCTGAACGTCACAATTAACTGTCAGTTTTTTGTCCGATTCGCAAATCTTTGAGTCACAGCAGAACGACCATAAGGTGCCCGAGGCAGCAATAGACCCATGGAGACAAGTCTGCTGGAGGACGATGTATTGAATCGGGACGCAATTTGAGTGATCCATCGTCATTAGGTGGCCCTGAACGTTACAATTCACTATCAGTTTTTCGTCCCATTCGATAATCTAGACTCACAGCAGAACGGCCATAAGTTGCCCGAGGCAGCAATAGACCCATGGAGACAAGTCTGCTGGAGGACGATGTATTGAATCGGGACGCAATTTGAGTGATCCATCGTCATTAGGTGGCCCTGAACGTTACAATTCACTATCAGCTTTTCGTCCCATTCGATAATCTAGACTCACAGCAGAACGGCCATAAGGTGCCCGAGGCAGCAACAGACCCATGGAGTCAAGTCGGCTGGAGGACGATGTATTGAATCGGGACGCAATTTGTGTGGTCCATCGTCATTAGGTGGCCCTGAATGTTACAATTCACTATCAGATTTTCGTCCGATTCGAAAATCTTTGACTCACTGCAGAACGGCCATAAGGTGCCCGAGGCAGCAATAGACCCATGGAGACAAGTCTGCTGGAGGTCAATGTATTGAATCGGGACGCAATTTGAGTGTTCCATCGTCATTAGGAGGCCCTGAACGTTACAATTCACTATCAGTTTTTCTTTCGATTCGAAAATCTTTGAGTCACAGCAGAACGGCCATAAGATGCCCTAGGCAGCAATAGACCCATGGAGACAAGTCTGCTTGAGGACGATGTATTGAATCGGGACGCAATTTGAGTGATCCATCGTCATTAGGTGGCCCTGAACGTTACAATTCACTATCAGTTTTTCGTCCGATTCGAAAATATTTGACTCACAGCAGAACGGCCAAAAGGTGCCCGAGGCAGCAATAGACCCATGGAGACAAGTCGGCTGGAGGACGATGTATTGAATTGGGACGCAATTTGCATGTTCCATCGTCATTAGGAGGCCCTGAACGTTACAATTCACTATCAGTTTTTCGTCCGATTCGAAAATCTTTGAGTCACAGCAGAACGGCCATAAGGTGCCCGAGGCAGCAATAGTCCCATGGAGACAATTCTGCTGGAGGACGATGTATTGAATCGGGACGCAATTTGAGTGTTCCATCGTCATTAGGAGGCCCTGAACGTTACAATTCACTATCAGTTTTTCGTCCGATTCGAAAATCTTTGACTCACAACAGAACGGCCATAAGGTGCCCGAGGCAGCAATAGACCCATGGAGACAAGTCTGCTGGAGGACGATGTATTGAATCGGGACGCAATTTGAGTGATCCATCGTCATTAGATGGCCCTGAATGTTAAAATTCACTATCAGTTTCTCGTCCGATTCGAAAATCTTTCACTCACAGCAGAACGGCCATAAGGTGCCCGAGGCAGCAATAGACCCATGGAGACAAGTCTGCTGGAGGACGATGTATTGAATCGGGACGCAATTTGAGTGTTCCATCGTCATTAGGAGGCCCTGAATGTTGCAATTAACTATCAGTTTTTCGTCCCATTCGATAATCTAGACTCACGGGAGAACGACCATAAGGTGCCCGAGGCAGCAATAGACCCATGGAGACAAGTCTGCTGGAGGACGATGTATTGAATCGGGACGCAATTTGAGTGTTCCATCGTCATTAGGAGGCCCTGAACGTTACAATTCACTATCAGTTTTTCGTCCGATTCGAAAATCTTTGAGTCACAGCAGAACGGCCATAATGTGGCCGAGGCAGCAATAGACCCATTGAGACAAGTCTGCTGGAGGACGATGTATTGAATCGGGACGCAATTTGAGTGATCCATCGTCATTAGGTGGCCCTGAACGTTACAATTCACTATCAGTTTTTCGTCCGATTCGAAAATCTTTGACTCATAGCAGAACGGCCATAAGGTGCCCGAGGCAGCAATAGACACATGGAGACAAGTCTGCTGGAGGACGATGTATTGAATCGGGACGCAATTTGAGTGATCCATCGTCATTAGGTGGCCCTGAACGTTACAATTCACTATCAGTTTTTCGTCCCATTCGATAATCTAGACTCACAGCAGAACGGCCATAAGGTGCCCGAGGCAGCAATAGACACATGGAGACAAGTCTGCTGGAGGACGATGTATTGAATCGGGACGCAATTTGAGTGATCCATCGTCATTAGGTGGCCCTGAACGTTACAATTCACTATCAGTTTTTCGTCCGATTCGAAAATCTTTGACTCATAGCAGAACGGCCATAAGGTGCCCGAGGCAGCAATAGACACATGGAGGACGATGTATTGAATCGGGACGCAATTTGAGTGATCCATCGTCATTAGGTGGCCCTGAACGTTACAATTCACTATCAGTTTTTCGTCCGATTCGAAAATCTTTGACTCATAGCAGAACGGCCATAAGGTGCCCGAGGCAGCAATAGACACATGGAGACAAGTCTGCTGGAGGACGATGTATTGAATCGGGACGCAATTTGAGTGTTCCATCGTCATTAGGAGGCCCTGAATGTTACAATTAACTATCAGTTTTTCGTCCCATTCGATAATCTAGACTCACGGGAGAACGACCATAAGGTGCCCGAGGCAGCAATAGACCCATGGAGACAAGTCTGCTGGAGGACGATGTATTGAATCGGACGCAATTTGAGTGATCCATCGTCATTAGGTGGCCCTGAACGTTACAATTCACTATCAGTTTTTCGTCCGATTCGAAAATCTTTGACTCACAGCAGAACGGCCATAAGGTGCCCGAGGCAGCAATAGACCCAGGGAGACAAGTCTGCTGGAGGACGATGTATTGAATCGGGACGCAATTTGAGTGTTCCATCGTCATTAGGAGGCCCTGTACGTTACAATTCACTATCAGTTTTTCGTCCGATTCGAAAATCTTTGAGTCACAGCAGAACGGCCATAATGTGGCCGAGGCAGCAATAGACCCATGGAGACAAGTCTGCTGGAGGACGATGTATTGAATCGGGACGCAATTTGAGTGATCCATCGTCATTAGATGGCCCTGAATGTTAAAATTCACTATCAGTTTCTCGTCCGATTCGAAAATCTTTGACTCACAGCAGAACGGCCATAAGGTGCCCGAGGCAGCAATAGACCCATGGAGACAAGTCTGCTGGAGGACGATGTATTGAATCGGGACGCAATGTGAGTGTTCCATCGTCATTAGGAGGCCCTGAATGTTACAATTAACTATCAGTTTTTCGTCCCATTCGATAATCTAGACTCACGGGAGAACGACCATAAGGTGCCCGAGGCAGCAATAGACCCATGGAGACAAGTCTGCTGGAGGACGATGTATTGAATCGGGACGCAATTTGAGTGTTCCATCGTCATTAGGAGGCCCTGATCGTTACAATTCACTATCAGTTTTTCGTCCGATTCGAAAATCTTTGTGTCACAGCAGAACGGCCATAATGTGGCCGAGGCAGCAAAAGACCCATTGAGACAAGTCTGCTGGAGGACGATGTATTGAATCGGGACGCAATTTGAGTGATCCATCGTCATTAGGTGGCCCTGAACGATACAATTCACTATCAGTTTTTCGTCCCATTCGATAATCTAGACTCACAGCAGAACGGCCATAAGGTGCCCGAGGCAGCAATAGACACATGGAGACAAGTCTGCTGGAGGACGATGTATTGAATCGGGACGCAATTTGAGTGATCCATCGTCATTAGGTGTCCCTGAACGTTACAATTCACTATCAGTTTTTCGTCCGATTCGAAAATCTTTGACTCATAGCAGAACGGCCATAAGGTGCCCGAGGCTGCAATAGACACATGGAGACAAGTCTGCTGGAGGACGATGTATTGAATCGGGACGCAATTTGAGTAATCCATCGTCATTAGGAGGCCCTGAATGTTACAATTAACTATCAGTTTTTCGTCCCATTCGATAATCTAGACTCACGGGAGAACGACCATAAGGTGCCCGAGGCAGCAATAGACCCATGGAGACAAGTCTGCTGGAGGACGATGTATTGAATCGGGACGCAATTTGAGTGATCCATCGTCATTAGGTGGCCCTGAACGTTACAATTCACTATCAGTCTTTCGTCCGATTCGAAAATCTTTGAGTCACAGCAGAACGGCCGTAAGGTGCCCGAGGCAGTAATAGACGCATGGTGACAAGTCTGCTGGTGGACGATGTATTGAATCGGGACGCAATTTGAGTGATCCATCGTCATTAGGTGGCCCTGAATAATACAATTCACTTTCAGTTTTTCGTCCGATTCGAAAATCTTTGACTCACAGAAGAACGGCCATAAGATGCCCGAGGCAGCAATAGACCCAGGGAGACAAGTCTGCTGGAGGACGATGTATTGAATCGGGACGCAATTTGAGTGTTCCATCGTCATTAGGAGGCCCTGAATGTTACAATTAACTATCAGTTTTTCGTCCCATTCGATAATCTAGACTCACGGGAGAACGACCATAAGGTGCCCGAGGCAGCAATAGACCCATGGAGACAAGTCTGCTGGAGGACGATGTATTGAATCGGACGCAATTTGAGTGATCCATCGTCATTAGGTGGCCCTGAACGTTACAATTCACTATCAGTTTTTCGTCCGATTCGAAAATCTTTGACTCACAGCAGAACGGCCATAAGGTGCCCGAGGCAGCAATAGACCCAGGCAGACAAGTCTGCTGGAGGACGATGTATTGAATCGGGACGCAATTTGAGTGTTCCATCGTCATTAGGAGGCCCTGTACGTTACAATTCACTATCAGTTTTTCGTCCGATTCGAAAATCTTTGAGTCACAGCAGAACGGCCATAATGTGGCCGAGGCAGCAATAGACCCATGGAGACAAGTCTGCTGGAGGACGATGTATTGAATCGGGACGCAATTTGAGTGATCCATCGTCATTAGATGGCCCTGAATGTTAAAATTCACTATCAGTTTCTCGTCCGATTCGAAAATCTTTGACTCACAGCAGAACGGCCATAAGGTGCCCGAGGCAGCAATAGACCCATGGAGACAAGTCTGCTGGAGGACGATGTATTGAATCGGGACGCAATGTGAGTGTTCCATCGTCATTAGGAGGCCCTGAATGTTACAATTAACTATCAGTTTTTCGTCCCATTCGATAATCTAGACTCACGGGAGAACGACCATAAGGAGCCCGAGGCAGCAATAGACCCATGGAGACAAGTCTGCTGGAGGACGATGTATTGAATCGGGACGCAATTTGAGTGTTCCATCGTCATTAGGAGGCCCTGAACGTTACAATTCACTATCAGTTTTTCGTCCGATTCGAAAATCTTTGTGTCACAGCAGAACGGCCATAATGTGGCCGAGGCAGCAATAGACCCATTGAGACAAGTCTGCTGGAGGACGATGTATTGAATCGGGACGCAATTTGAGTGAGCCATCGTCATTAGGTGGCCCTGAACGTTACAATTCACTATCAGTTTTTCGTCCGATTCGAAAATCTTTGACTCATAGCAGAACGGCCATAAGGTGCCCGAGGCAGCAATAGACACATGGAGACAAGTCTGCTGGAGGACGATGTATTGAATCGGGACGCAATTTGAGTGATCCATCGTCATTAGGTGGCCCTGAACGTTACAATTCACTATCAGTTTTTCGTCCCATTCGATAATCTAGACTCACAGCAGAACGGCCATAAGGTAGCCGAGGCAGCAATAGACACATGGAGACAAGTCTGCTGGAGGACGATGTATTGAATCGGGACGCAATTTGAGTGATCCATCGTCATTAGGTGGCCCTGAACGTTACAATTCACTATCAGTTTTTCGTCCGATTCGAAAATCTTTGACTCATAGCAGAACGGCCATAAGGTGCCCGAGGCAGCAATAGACACATGGAGACAAGTCTGCTGGAGGACGATGTATTGAATCGGGACGCAATTTGAGTAATCCATCGTCATTAGGAGGCCCTGAATGTTACAATTAACTATCAGTTTTTCGTCCCATTCGATAATCTAGACTCACGGGAGAACGACCATAAGGTGCCCGAGGCAGCAATAGACCCATGGAGACAAGTCTGCTGGAGGACGATGTATTGAATCGGGACGCAATTTGAGTGATCCATCGTCATTAGGTGGCCCTGAACGTTACAATTCACTATCAGTCTTTCGTCCGATTCGAAAATCTTTGAGTCACAGCAGAACGGCCGTAAGGTGCCCGAGGCAGTAATAGACGCATGGTGACAAGTCTGCTGGTGGACGATGTATTGAATCGGGACGCAATTTGAGTGATCCATCGTCATTAGGTGGCCCTAAATAATACAATTCACTTTCAGTTTTTCGTCCGATTCGAAAATCTTTGACTCACAGCAGAACGGCCATAAGGTGCCCGAGGCAGCAATAGACCCAGGGAGACAAGTCTGCTGGAGGACGATGTATTGAATCGGGACGCAATTTGAGTGTTCCATCGTCATTAGGAGGCCCTGAACGTTACAATTCACTATCAGTTTTTCGTCCGATTCGAAACTCTTTGAGTCACAGCAGAACGGCCATAATGTGGCCGAGGCAGCAATAGACCCATGGAGACAAGTCTGCTGGAGGACGATGTATTGAATCGGGACGCAATTTGAGTGATCCATCGTCATTAGGTGGCCCTGAACGTTACACTTCACTATCAGTTTTTCGTCCGATTCGAAAATCTTTGACTCATAGCAGAACGGCCATAAGGTGCCCGAGGCAGCAATAGACACATGGAGACAAGTCTGCTGGAGGACGATGTATTGAATCGGGACGCAATTTGAGTGATCCATCGTCATTAGATGGCCCTGAACGTTACAATTCACTATCAGTTTTTCGTCCGATTCGAAAATCTTTGACTCATAGCAGAACGGCCATAAGGTGCCCGAGGCAGCAATAGACCCATGGAGACAAGTCTGCTGGAGGACGATGTATTGAATCGGGACGCAATTTGAGTGTTCCATCGTCATTAGGAGGCCCTGAACGTTACAATTCACAATCAGTTTTTCATCCGATTCGAAAATCTTTGACTCACAGCAGAACGACCATAAGGTGCCCGAGGCATAAATAGACCCATGGAGACAAGTCTGCTGGAGGACGATGTATTGAATCCGGACGCAATTTGAGTGTTTCATCGTCATTAGGAGGCCCTGAATGTTACAATTAACTATCAGTTTTTCGACCCATTCGATAATCTAGACTCACGGGAGAACGACCATATGGTGCCCGAGGCAGCAATAGACCCATGGAGACAAGTCTGCTGGAGGACGATGTATTGAATCGGGACGCAATTTGAGTGACCATCGTCATTAGGTGGCCCTGAACGTCACAATTAACTGTCAGTTTTTTGTCCGATTCGCAAATCTTTGAGTCACAGCAGAACGGCCATAAGGTGCCCGAGGCAGCAATAGACCCATGGAGACAAGTCTGCTGGAGGACGATGTATTGAATCGGGACGCAATTTGAGTGATCCATCGTCATTAGGTGGCCCTGAACGTTACAATTCACTATCAGTTTTTCGTCCCATTCGATAATCTAGACTCACAGCAGAACGGCCATAAGTTGCCGGAGGCAGCAATAGACCCATGGAGACAAGTCTGCTGGAGGACGATGTATTGAATCGGGAAGCAATTTGAGTGATCCATCGTCATTAGGTGGCCCTGAACGTTACAATTCACTATCAGTTTTTCGTCCCATTCGATAATCTAGACTCACAGCAGAACGGCCATAAGGTGCCCGAGGCAGCAACAGACCCATGGAGTCAAGTCGGCTAGAGGACGATGTATTGAATCGGGACGCAATTTGAGTGTTCCATCGTCATTAGGAGGCCCTGAACGTTACAATTCACTATCAGTTTTTCGTCCGATTCGAAAATCTTTGAGTCACAGCGGAACGGCCATAAGGTGCCCTAGGCAGCAATAGACCCATGTAGACAAGTCTGCTTGAGGACGATGTATTGAATCGGGACGCAATTTGAGTGATCCATCGTCATTAGGTGGCCCTGAACGCTACAATTCACTATCAGTTTTTCGTCCGATTCGAAAATCTTTGACTCACAGCAGAACGGCCAAAAGGTGCCCGAGGCAGCAATAGACCCATGGAGACAAGTCGGCTGGAGGACGATGTATTGAATTGGGACGCAATTTGCGTGTTCCATCGTCATTAGGAGGCCCTGAACGTTACAATTCACTATCAGTTTTTCGTCCGATTCGAAAATCTTTGACTCACAACAGAACGGCCATAAGGTGCCCGAGGCAGCAATAGACCCATGGAGACAAGTCTGCTGGAGGACGATGTATTGAATCGGGACGCAATTTGAGTGATCCATCGTCATTAGATGGCCCTGAATGTTAAAATTCACTATCAGTTTCTCGTCCGATTCGAAAATCTTTCACTCACAGCAGAACGGCCATAAGGTGCCCGAGGCAGCAATAGACCCATGGAGACAAGTCTGCTGGAGGACGATGTATTGAATCGGGACGCAATTTGAGTGTTCCATCGTCATTAGGAGGCCCTGAATGTTACAATTAACTATCAGTTTTTCGTCCCATTCGATAATCTAGACTCACGGGAGAACGACCATAAGGTGCCCGAGGCAGCAATAGACCCATGGAGACAAGTCTGCTGGAGGACGATGTATTGAATCGGGACGCAATTTGAGTGTTCCATCGTCATTAGGAAGCCCTGAACGTTACAATTCACTATCAGTTTTTCGTCCGATTCGAAAATCTTTGAGTCACAGCAGAACGGCCATAATGTGGCCGAGGCAGCAATAGACCCATTGAGACAAGTCTGCTGGAGGACGATGTATTGAATCGGGACGCAATTTGAGTGATCCATCGTCATTAGGTGGCCCTGAACGTTACAATTCACTATCAGTTTTTCGTCCGATTCGAAAATCTTTGACTCATAGCAGAACGGCCATAAGGTGCCCGAGGCAGCAATAGACACATGGAGACAAGTCTGCTGGAGGACGATGTATTGAATCGGGACGCAATTTGAGTGATCCATCGTCATTAGGTGGCCCTGAACGTTACAATTCACTATCAGTTTTTCGTCCCATTCGATAATCTAGACTCACAGCAGAACGGCCATAAGGTGCCCGAGGCAGCAATAGACACATGGAGACAAGTCTGCTGGAGGACGATGTATTGAATCGGGACGCAATTTGAGTGATCCATCGTCATTAGGTTGGCCTGAACGTTACAATTCACTATCAGTTTTTCGTCCGATTCGAAAATCTTTGACTCATAGCAGAACGGCCATAAGGTGCCCGAGGCAGCAATAGACACATGGAGACAAGTCTGCTGGAGGACGATGTATTGAATCGGGACGCAGTTTGAGTGATCCATCGTCATTAGGTGGCCCTGAACGTTACAATTCACTATCAGTTTTTCGTCCGATTCGAAAATCTTTGACTCATAGCAGAACGGCCATAAGGTGCCCGAGGCAGCAATAGACACATGGAGACAAGTCTGCTGGAGGACGATGTATTGAATCGGGACGCAATTTGAGTGTTCCATCGTTATTAGGAGGCCCTGAATGTTACAATTAACTATCAGTTTTTCGTCCCATTCGATAATCTAGACTCACGGGAGAACGACCATAAGGTGCCCGAGGCAGCAATAGACCCATGGAGACAAGTCTGCTGGAGGACGATGTATTGAATCGGGACGCAATTTGAGTGATCTATCGTCATTAGGTGGCCCTGAACGTTACAATTCACTATCAGTCTTTCGTCCGATTCGAAAATCTTTGAGTCACAGCAGAACGGCCATTAGGTGCCCGAGGCAGTAATAGACGCATGGTGACAAGTCTGCTGGTGGACGATGTATTGAATCGGGACGCAATTTGAGTGATCCATCGTCATTAGGTGGCCCTGAATAATACAATTCACTTTCAGTTTTTCGTCCGATTCGAAAATCTTTGACTCACAGCAGAACGGCCATAAGGTGCCCGAGGCAGCAATAGACCCAGGGAGACAAGTCTGCTGGAGGACGATGTATTGAATCGGGACGCAATTTGAGTGTTCCATCGTCATTAGGAGGCCCTGAACGTTACAATTCACTATCAGTTTTTCGTCCGATTCGAAAATCTTTGACTCACAACAGAACGGCCATAAGGTGCCCGAGGCAGCAATAGACCCATGGAGACAAGTCTGCTGGAGGACGATGTATTGAATCGGGACGCAATTTGAGTGATCCATCGTCATTAGATGGCCCTGAATGTTAAAATTCACTATCAGTTTCTCGTCCGATTCGAAAATCTTTGACTCACAGCAGAACGGCCATAAGGCGCTCGAGGCAGCAATAGACCCATGGAGACAAGTCTGCTGGAGGACGATGTATTGAATCGGGACGCAATTTGAGTGTTCCATCGTCATTAGGAGGCCCTGAATGTTACAATTAACTATCAGTTTTTCGACCCATTCGATAATCTAGACTCACGGGAGAACGACCATAAGGTGCCCGAGGCAGCAATAGACCCATGGAGACAAGTCTGCTGGAGGACGATGTATTGAATCGGGACGCAATTTGAGTGTTCCATCGTCATTAGGAGGCCCTGAACGTTACAATTCACTATCAGTTTTTCGTCCGATTCGAAAATCTTTGTGTCACAGCAGAACGGCCATAATGTGGCCGAGGCAGCAATAGACCCATTGAGACAAGTCTGCTGGAGGACGATGTATTGAATCGGGACGCAATTTGAGTGATCCATCGTCATTAGGTGGCCCTGAACGTTACAATTCACTATCAGTTTTTCGTCCGATTCGAAAATCTTTGACTCATAGCAGAACGGCCATAAGGTGCCCGAGGCAGCAATAGACCCATGGAGACAAGTCTGCTGGAGGACGATGTATTGAATCGGGACGCAATTTGAGTGATCCATCGTCATTAGGTGGCCCTGAACGTTACAATTCACTATCAGTTTTTCGTCCGATTCGAAAATCTTTGACTCATAGCAGAACGGCCATGAGGTGCCCGAGGCAGCAATAGACACATGGAGACAAGTCTGCTGGAGGACGATGTATTGAATCGGGACGCAATTTGAGTAATCCATCGTCATTAGGAGGCCCTGAATGTTACAATTAACTATCAGTTTTTCGTCCCATTCGATAATCTAGACTCACGGGAGAACGACCATAAGGTGCCCGAGGCAGCAATAGACCCATGGAGACAAGTCTGCTGGAGGACGATGTATTGAATCGGGACGCAATTTGAGTGTTCCATCGTCATTAGGAGGCCCTGAACGTTACAATTCACTATCAGTCTTTCGTCCGATTCGAAAATCTTTGAGTCACAGCAGAACGGCCGTAAGGTGGCCGAGGCAGTAATAGACGCATGGTGACAAGTCTGCTGGTGGACGATGTATTGAATCGGGACGCAATTTGAGTGATCCATCGTCATTAGGTGGCCCTGAATAATACAATTCACTTTCAGTTTTTCGTCCGATTCGAAAATCTTTGACTCACAGCAGAACGGCCATAAGGTGCCCGAGGCAGCAATAGACCCAGGGAGACAAGTCTGCTGGAGGACGATGTATTGAATCGGGACGCAATTTGAGTGTTCCATCGTCATTAGGAGGCCCAGAACGTTACAATTCACTATCAGTTTTTCGTCCGATTCGAAACTCTTTGAGTCACAGCAGAACGGCCATAATGTGGCCGAGGCAGCAATAGACCCATGGAGACAAGTCTGCTGGAGGACGATGTATTGAATCGGGACGCAATTTGAGTGATCCATCGTCATTAGGTGGCCCTGAACGTTACACTTCACTATCAGTTTTTCGTCCGATTCGAAAATCTTTGACTCATAGCAGAACGGCCATAAGGTGCCCGAGGCAGCAATAGACCCATGGAGACAAGTCTGCTGGAGGACGATGTATTGAATCGGGACGCAATTTGAGTGTTCCATCGTCATTAGGAGGCCCTGAACGTTACAATTCACAATCAGTTTTTCGTCCGATTCGAAAATCTTTGACTCACAGCAGAACGACCATAAGGTGCCCGAGGCATAAATAGACCCATGGAGACAAGTCTGCTGGAGGACGATGTATTGAATCGGGACGCAATTTGAGTGTTTCATCGTCATTAGGAGGCCCTGAATGTTACAATTAACTATCAGTTTTTCGACCCATTCGATAATCTAGACTCACGGGAGAACGACCATATGGTGCCCGAGGCAGCAATAGACCCATGGAGACAAGTCTGCTGGAGGACCATGTATTGAATCGGGACGCAATTTGAGTGACCATCGTCATTAGGTGGCCCTGAACGTCACAATTAACTGTCAGTTTTTTGTCCGATTCGCAAATCTTTGAGTCACTGCAGAACGGCCATAAGGTGCCCGAGGCAGCAATAGACCCATGGAGACAAGTCTGCTGGAGGACGATGTATTGAATCGGGACGCAATTTGAGTGATCCATCGTCATTAGGTGGCCCTGAACGTTACAATTCACTATCAGTTTTTCGTCCCATTCGATAATCTAGACTCACAGCAGAACGGCCATAAGGTGCCCGAGGCAGCAACAGACCCATGGAGTCAAGTCGGCTGGAGGACGATGTATTGAATCGGGACGCAATTTGTGTGGTCCATCGTCATTAGGTGGCCCTGAATGTTACAATTCACTATCAGATTTTTGTCCGATTCGAAAATCTTTGACTCACAGCAGAACGGCCATAAGGTGCCCGAGGCAGCAATAGACCCATGGAGACAAATCTGCTGGAGGACGATGTATTGAATCGGGACGCAATTTGAGTGTTCCATCGTCATTAGGAGGCCCTGAACGTTACAATTCACTATCAGTTTTTCGTCCGATTCGAAAATCTTTGAGTCACAGCGGAACGGCCATAAGGTGCCCTAGGCAGCAATAGACCCATGGAGACAAGTCTGCTTGAGGACGATGTATTGAATCGGGACGCAATTTGAGTGATCCATCGTCATTAGGTGGCCCTGAACGTTACAATTCACTATCAGTTTTTCGTCCGATTCGAAAATCTTTGACTCACAGCAGAACGGCCAAAAGGTGCCCGAGGCAGCAATAGACCCATGGAGACAAGTCGGCTGGAGGACGATGTATTGAATTGGGACGCAATTTGCGTGTTCCATCGGCATTAGGAGGCCCTGAACGTTACAATTCACTATCAGTTTTTCGTCCGATTCGAAAATCTTTGACTCACAGCAGAACGGCCATAAGGTGCCCGAGGCAGCTATAGACCCATGGAGACAATTCTGCTGGAGGACGATGTATTGAATCGGGACGCAATTTGAGTGTTCCATCGTCATTAGGAGGCCCTGAACGTTACAATTCACTATCAGTTTTTCGTCCGATTCGAAAATCTTTGACTCACAACAGAACGGCCATAAGGTGCCCGAGGCAGCAATAGACCCATGGAGACAAGTCTGCTGGAGGACGATGTATTGAATCGGGACGCAATTTGAGTGATCCATCGTCATTAGATGGCCCTGAATGTTAAAATTCACTATCAGTTTCTCGTCCGATTCGAAAATCTTTGACTCACAGCAGAACGGCCATAAGGTGCCCGAGGCAGCAATAGACCCATGGAGACAAGTCTGCTGGAGGACGATGTATTGAATCGGGACGCAATTTGAGTGTTCCATCGTCATTAGGAGGCCCTGAATGTTACAATTCACTATCAGTTTTTCGTCCCATTCGATAATCTAGACTCACGGGAGAACGACCATAAGGTGCCCGAGGCAGCAATAGACCCATGGAGACAAGTCTGCTGGAGGACGATGTATTGAATCGGGACGCAATTTGAGTGTTCCATCGTCATTAGGAGGCCCTGAACGTTACAATTCACTATCAGTTTTTCGTCCGATTCGAAAATCTTTGAGTCACAGCAGAACGGCCATAATGTGGCCGAGGCAGCAATAGACCCATTGAGACAAGTCTGCTGGAGGACGATGTATTGAATCGGGACGCAATTTGAGTGATCCATCGTCATTAGGTGGCCCTGAACGTTACAATTCACTATCAGGTTTTCGTCCGATTCGAAAATCTTTGACTCATAGCAGAACGGCCATAAGGTGCCCGAGGCAGCAATAGACACATGGAGACAAGTCTGCTGGAGGACGATGTATTGAATCGGGACGCAATTTGAGTGATCCATCGTCATTAGGTGGCCCTGAACGTTACAATTCACTATCAGTTTTTCGTCCCATTCGATAATCTAGACTCACAGCAGAACGGCCATAAGGTGCCCGAGGCAGCAATAGACACATGGAGACAAGTCTGCTGGAGGACGATGTATTGAATCGGGACGCAATTTGAGTGATCCATCGTCATTAGGTGGCCCTGAACGTTACAATTCACTATCAGTTTTTCGTCCGAGTCGAAAATCTTTGACTCATAGCAGAACGGCCATAAGGTGCCCGAGGCAGCAATAGACACATGGAGACAAGTCTGCTGGAGGACGATGTATTGAATCGGGACGCAATTTGAGTGATCCATCGTCATTAGGTGGCCCTGAACGTTACAATTCACTATCAGTTTTTCGTCCGATTCGAAAATCTTTGACTCATAGCAGAACGGCCATAAGGTGCCCGAGGCAGCAATAGACACATGGAGACAAGTCTGCTGTAGGACGATGTATTGAATCGGGACGCAATTTGAGTGTTCCATCGTCATTAGGAGGCCCTGAATGTTACAATTCACTATCAGTTTTTCGTCCCATTCGATAATCTAGACTCACGGGAGAACGACCATAAGGTGCCCGAGGCAGCAATAGACCCATGGAGACAAGTCTGGTGGAGGACGATGTATTGAATCGGGACGCAATTTGAGTGTTCCATCGTCATTAGGAGGCCCTGAACGTAACAATTCACTATCAGTTTTTCGTCCGATTCGAAAATCTTTGACTCACAACAGAACGGCCATAAGGTGCCCGAGGCAGCAATAGACCCATGGAGACAAGTCTGCTGGAGGACGATGTATTGAATCGGGACGCAATTTGAGTGATCCATCGTCATTAGATGGCCCTGAATGTTAAAATTCACTATAAGTTTCTCGTCCGATTCGAAAATCTTTCACTCACAGCAGAACGGCCATAAGGTGCCTTGGCAGCAATAGACCCATGGAGACAAGTCTGCTGGAGGACGATGTATTGAATCGGGACGCAATTTGAATGTTCCATCGTCATTAGGAGGCCCTGAACGTTACAATTCACTATCAGTTTTTCGTCCGATTCGAAAATCTTTGAGTCACAGCAGAACGGCCATAAGGTGCCCGAGGCAGCAATAGACACATGGAGACAAGTCTGCTGGAGGACGATGTATTGAATCGGGACGCAATTTGAGTGATCCATCGTCATTAGGTGGCCCTGAACGTTACAATTCACTATCAGTTTTTCGTCCCATTCTATAATCTAGACTTACAGCAGAACGGCCATAAGGTGCCCGAGGCAGCAATAGACACATGGAGACAAGTCTGCTGGAGGACGATGTATTGAATCGGGACGCAATTTGTGTGGTCCATCGTCATTAGGTGGCCCTGAACGTTACAATTCACTATCAGTCTTTCGTCCGATTCGAAAATCTTTGAGTCACAGCAGAACAGCCATTAGGTGCCCGAGGCAGTAATAGACGCATGGTGACAAGTCTGCTGGTGGACGATGTATTGAATCGGGACGCAATTTGAGTGATCCATCGTCATTAGGTGGCCCTGAATAATACAATTCACTTTCAGTTTTTCGTCCGATTCGAAAATCTTTGACTCACAGCAGAAGGGCCATAAGGTGCCCGAGGCAGCAATAGACCCAGGGAGACAAGTCTGCTGGAGGACGATGTATTGAATCGGGACGCAATTTGAGTGTTCCATCGTCATTAGGAGGCCCTGAACGTTACAATTCACTATCAGTTTTTCGTCCGATTCGAAAATCTTTGAGTCACAGCAGAACGGCCATAATGTGGCCGAGGCAGCAATAGACCCATTGAGACAAGTCTGCTGGAGGACGATGTATTGAATCGGGACGCAATTTGAGTGATCCATCGTCATTAGGTGGCCCTGAACGTTACAATTCACTATCAGTTTTTCGTCCGATTCGAAAATCTTTGACTCATAGCAGAACGGCCATAAGGTGCCCGAGGCAGCAATAGACACATGGAGACAAGTCTGCTGGAGGACGATGTATTGAATCGGGACGCAATTTGAGTGATCCATCGTCATTAGGTGGACCTGAACGTTACAATTCACTATCAGTTTTTCGTCCCATTCGATAATCTAGACTCACAGCAGAACGGCCATAAGGTGCCCGAGGCAGCAATAGACACATGGAGACAAGTCTGCTGGAGGACGATGTATTGAATCGGGACGCAATTTGAGTGATCCATCGTCATTAGGTGGCCCTGAACGTTACAATTCACTATCAGTTTTTCGTCCGATTCGAAAATCTTTGACTCACAGCAGAACGGCCAAAAGGTGCCCGAGGCAGCAATAGACCCATGGAGACAAGTCTCCTGGAGGACGATGTATTGAATCGGGACGCAATTTGAGTGTTCCATCGTCATTAGGAGGCCCTGAATGTTACAATTAACTATCAGTTTTTCGTCCCATTCGATAATCTAGACTCACGGGAGAACGACCATATGGTGCCCGAGGCAGCAATAGACCCATGGAGACAAGTCTGCTGGAGGACGATGTATTGAATCGGGACGCAATTTGAGTGTTCCATCGTCATTAGGAGGCCCTGAACGTTACAATTCACTATCAGTTTTTCGTCCGATTCGAAAATCTTTGTGTCACAGCAGAACGGCCATAATGTGGCCGAGGCAGCAATAGACCCATTGGGACAAGTCTGCTGGAGGACGATGTATTGAATCGGGACGCAATTTGAGTGATCCATCGTCATTAGGTGGCCCTGAACGTTACAATTCACTATCAGTTTTTCGTCCGATTCGAAAATCTTTGACTCACAGCAGAACGGCCATAAGGTGCCCGAGGCAGCAATAGACCCATGGAGACAATTCTGCTGGAGGACGATGTATTGAATCGGGACGCAATTTGAGTGTTCCATCGTCATTAGATGGCCCTGAATGTTCAGTTTTTCGTCCCATTCGATAATCTAGACTCACGGGAGAACGACCATATGGTGCCCGAGGCAGCAATAGACCCATGGAGACAAGTCTGCTGGAGGACGATGTATTGAATCGGGACGCAATTTGAGTGTTCCATCGTCATTAGGAGGCCCTGAACGTTACAATTCACTATCAGTTTTTCGTCCGATTCGAAAATCTTTGTGTCACAGCAGAACGGCCATAATGTGGCCGAGGCAGCAATAGACCCATTGGGACAAGTCTGCTGGAGGACGATGTATTGAATCGGGACGCAATTTGAGTGATCCATCGTCATTAGGTGGCCCTGAACGTTACAATTCACTATCAGTTTTTCGTCCGATTCGAAAATCTTTGACTCACAGCAGAACGGCCATAAGGTGCCCGAGGCAGCAATAGACCCATGGAGACAATTCTGCTGGAGGACGATGTATTGAATCGGGACGCAATTTGAGTGTTCCATCGTCATTAGATGGCCCTGAATGTTCAGTTTTTCGTCCCATTCGATAATCTAGACTCACGGGAGAACGACCATATGGTGCCCGAGGCAGCAATAGACCCATGGAGACAAGTCTGCTGGAGGACGATGTATTGAATCGGGACGCAATTTGAGTGTTCCATCGTCATTAGGAGGCCCTGAACGTTACAATTCACTATCAGTTTTTCGTCCGATTCGAAAATCTTTGTGTCACAGCAGAACGGCCATAATGTGGCCGAGGCAGCAATAGACCCATTGGGACAAGTCTGCTGGAGGACGATGTATTGAATCGGGACGCAATTTGAGTGATCCATCGTCATTAGGTGGCCCTGAACGTTACAATTCACTATCAGTTTTTCGTCCGATTCGAAAATCTTTGACTCATAGCAGAACGGCCATAAGGTGCCCGAGGCAGCAATAGACACATGGAGACAAGTCTGCTGGAGGACGATGTATTGAATCGGGACGCAATTTGAGTGATCCATCGTCATTAGGTGGCCCTGAACGTTACAATTCACTATCAGTTTTTCGTCCCATTCGATAATCTAGACTCACAGCAGAACGGCCATAAGGTAGCCGAGGCAGCAATAGACACATGGAGACAAGTCTGCTGGAGGACGATGTATTGAATCGGGACGCAATTTGAGTGATCCATCGTCATTAGGTGGCCCTGAACGTTACAATTCACTATCAGTTTTTCGTCCGATTCGAAAATCTTTGACTCATAGCAGAACGGCCATAAGGTGCCCGAGGCAGCAATAGACACATGGAGACAAGTCTGCTGGAGGACGATGTATTGAATCGGGACGCAATTTGAGTGATCCATCGTCATTAGGTGGCCCTGAACGTTACAATTCACTATCAGTTTTTCGTCCCATTCGATAATCTAGACTCACAGCAGAACGGCCATAAGGTGCCCGAGGCAGCAATAGACACATGGAGGCAAGTCTGCTGGAGGACGATGTATTGAATCGGGACGCAATTTGAGTGATCCATCGTCATTAGGTGGCCCTGAACGTTACAATTCACTATCAGTTTTTCGTCCGATTCGAAAATCTTTGACTCATAGCAGAACGGCCATAAGGTGTCCGAGGCAGCAATAGACACATGGAGACAAGTCTGCTGGAGGACGATGTATTGAATCGGGACGCAATTTGAGTATTCCATCGTCATTAGGTGGCCCTGAACGTTACAATTCACTATCAGTTTTTCGTCAGATTCGAAAATCTTTGACTCATAGCGGAACGGCCATAAGGTGCCCGAGGCAGCAATAGACCCATGGAGACAAGTCTGCTGGAGGACGATGTATTGAATCGGGACGCAATTTGAGTGTTCCATCGTCATTAGGAGGCCCTGAATGTTACAATTCACTATCAGTTTTTCGTCCCATTCGATAATCTAGACTCACGGGAGAACGACCATAAGGTGCCCGAGGCAGCAATAGACCCATGGAGACAAGTCTGCTGGAGGACGATGTATTGAATCGGGACGCAATTTGAGTGTTCCATCGTCATTAGGAGGCCCTGAACGTTACAATTCACTATCAGTTTTTCGTCCGATTCGAAAATCTTTGAGTCACAGCAGAACGGCCATAATGTGGCCGAGGCAGCAATAGACCCATTGAGACAAGTCTGCTGGAGGACGATGTATTGAATCGGGACGCAATTTGAGTGATCCATCGTCATTAGGTGGCCCTGAACGTTACAATTCACTATCAGGTTTTCGTCCGATTCGAAAATCTTTGACTCATAGCAGAACGGCCATAAGGTGCCCGAGGCAGCAATAGACACATGGAGACAAGTCTGCTGGAGGACGATGTATTGAATCGGGACGCAATTTGAGTGATCCATCGTCATTAGGTGGCCCTGAACGTTACAATTCACTATCAGTTTTTCGTCCCATTCGATAATCTAGACTCACAGCAGAACGGCCATAAGGTGCCCGAGGCAGCAATAGACACATGGAGACAAGTCTGCTGGAGGACGATGTATTGAATCGGGACGCAATTTGAGTGATCCATCGTCATTAGGTGGCCCTGAACGTTACAATTCACTATCAGTTTTTCGTCCGATTCGAAAATCTTTGACTCATAGCAGAACGGCCATAAGGTGCCCGAGGCAGCAATAGACACATGGAGACAAGTCTGCTGGACGACGATGTATTGAATCGGGACGCAATTTGAGTGATCCATCGTCATTAGGTGGCCCTGAACGTTACAATTCACTATCAGTTTTTCGTCCGATTCGAAAATCTTTGACTCATAGCAGAACGGCCATAAGGTGCCCGAGGCAGCAATAGACACATGGAGACAAGTCTGCTGTAGGACGATGTATTGAATCGGGACGCAATTTGAGTGTTCCATCGTCATTAGGAGGCCCTGAATGTTACAATTCACTATCAGTTTTTCGTCCCATTCGATAATCTAGACTCACGGGAGAACGACCATAAGGTGCCCGAGGCAGCAATAGACCCATGGAGACAAGTCTGCTGGAGGACGATGTATTGAATCGGGACGCAATTTGAGTGTTCCATCGTCATTAGGAGGCCCTGAACGTTACAATTCACTATCAGTTTTTCGTCCGATTCGAAAATCTTTGACTCACAACAGAACGGCCATAAGGTGCCCGAGGCAGCAATAGACCCATGGAGACAAGTCTGCTGGAGGACGATGTATTGAATCGGGACGCAATTTGAGTGATCCATCGTCATTAGATGGCCCTGAATGTTAAAATTCACTATCAGTTTCTCGTCCGATTCGAAAATCTTTCACTCACAGCAGAACGGCCATAAGGTGCCCGAGGCAGCAATAGACCCATGGAGACAAGTCTGCTGGAGGACGATGTATTGAATCGGGACGCAATTTGAGTGTTCCATCGTCATTAGGAGGTCCTGAATGTTACAATTAACTATCAGTTTTTCGTCCCATTCGATAATCTAGACTCACTGGAGAACGACCATAAGGTGCCCGAGGCAGCAATAGACCCATGGAGACAAGTCTGCTGGAGGACGATGTATTGAATCGGGACGCAATTTGAGTGTTCCATCGTCATTAGGAGGCCCTGAATGTTACAATTAACTATCAGTTTTTCGTCCCATTCGATAATCTAGACTCACGGGAGAACGACCATAAGGTGCCCGAGGCAGCAATAGACCCATGGAGACAAGTCTGCTGGAGGACGATGTATTGCATCGGGACGCAATTTGAGTGTTCCATCGTCATTAGGAGGCCCTGAACGTTACAATTCACTATCAGTTTTTCGTCCGATTCGAAAGTCTTTGAGTCACAGCAGAACAGCCATAATGTGGCCGAGGCAGCAGTAGACCCATTGAGACAAGTCTGCTGGAGGACGATGTATTGAATCGGGACGCAATTTGAGTGATCCATCGTCATTAGGTGGCCCTGAACGTTACAATTCACTATCAGTTTTTCGTCCGATTCGAAAATCTTTGACTCATAGCAGAACGGCCATAAGGTGCCCGAGGCAGCAATAGACACATGGAGACAAGTCTGCTGGAGGACGATGTATTGAATCGGGACGCAATTTGAGTGATCCATCGTCATTAGGTGGCCCTGAACGTTACAATTCACTATCAGTTTTTCGTCCCATTCGATAATCTGGACTCACAGCAGAACGGCCATAAGGTGCCCGAGGCAGCAATAGACACATGGAGACAAGTCTGCTGGAGGACGATGTATTGAATCGGGACGCAATTTGAGTGATCCATCGTCATTAGGTGGCCCTCAACGTTTCAATTCACTATCAGTTTTTCGTCCGATTCGAAAATCTTTGACTCATAGCAGAACGGCCATAAGGTGCCCGAGGCAGCAATAGACACATGGAGACAAGTCTGCTGGAGGACGATGTATTGAATCGGGACGCAATTTGAGTGATCCATCGTCATTAGGTGGCCCTGAACGTTACAATTCACTATCAGTCTTTCGTCCGATTCGAAAATCTTTGAGTCACAGCAGAACAGCCATTAGGTGCCCGAGGCAGTAATAGACGCATGGTGACAAGTCTGCTGGTGGACGATGTATTGAATCGGGACGCAATTTGAGTGATCCATCGTCATTAGGTGGCCCTGAGTAATACAATTCACTTTCAGTTTTTCGTCCGATTCGAAAATCTTTGACTCACAGCAGATCGGCCATAAGGTGCCCGAGGCAGCAATAGACCCAGGGAGACAAGTCTGCTGGAGGACGATGTATTGAATCGGGACGTAATTTGAGTGTTCCATCGTCATTAGGAGGCCCTGAACGTTACAATTCACTATTAGTTTTTCGTCCGATTCGAAAATCTTTGAGTCACAGCAGAACGGCCATAATGTGGCCAAGGCAGCAATAGACCCATTGAGACAAGTCTGCTGGAGGACGATGTATTGAATCGGGACGCAATTTGAGTGATCCATCGTCATTAGGTGGCCCTGAACGTTACAATTCACTATCAGTTTTTCGTCCGATTCGAAAATCTTTGACTCATAGCAGAACGGCCATAAGGTGCCCGAGGCAGCAATAGACACATGGAGACAAGTCTGCTGGAGGACGATGTATTGAATCGGGACGCAATTTGAGTGATCCATCGTCATTAGGTGGCCCTGAACGTTACAATTCACTATCAGTTTTTCGTCCCATTCGATAATCTAGACTCACAGCAGAACGGCCATAAGGTGCCCGAGGCAGCAATAGACACATGGAGACAAGTCTGCTGGAGGACGATGTATTGAATCGGGACGCAATTTGAGTGATCCATCGTCATTAGGTGGCCCTGAACGTTACAATTCACTATCAGTTTTTCGTCCGATTCGAAAATCTTTGACTCACAGCAGAACGGCCAAAATGTGCCCGAGGCAGCAATAGACCCATGGAGACAAGTCGGCTGGAGGACGATGTATTGAATTGGGACGCAATTTGCGTGTTCCATCGGCATTAGGAGGCCCTGAACGTTACAATTCACTATCAGTTTTTCGTCCGATTCGAAAATCTTTGACTCACAGCAGAACGGCCATAAGGTGCCCGAGGCAGCTATAGACCCATGGAGACAATTCTGCTGGAGGACGATGTATTGAATCGGGACGCAATTTGAGTGTTCCATCGTCATTAGGAGGCCCTGAACGTTACAATTCACTATCAGTTTTTCGTCCGATTCGAAAATCTTTGACTCACAACAGAACGGCCATAAGGTGCCCGAGGCAGCAATAGACCCATGGAGACAAGTCTGCTGGAGGACGATGTTTTGAATCGGGACGCAATTTGAGTGATCCATCGTCATTAGATGGCCCTGAATGTTAAAATTCACTATCAGTTTCTCGTCCGATTCGAAAATCTTTCACTCACAGCAGAACGGCCATAAGGTGCCCGAGGCAGCAATAGACCCATGGAGACAAGTCTGCTGGAGGACGATGTATTGAATCGGGACGCAATTTGAGTGTTCCATCGTCATTAGGAGGCCCTGAACGTTACAATTCACTATCAGTTTTTCGTCCGATTCGAAAATCTTTGTGTCACAGCAGAACGGCCATAATGTGGCCGAGGCAGCAATAGACCCATTGGGACAAGTCTGCTGGAGGACGATGTATTGAATCGGGACGCAATTTGAGTGATCCATCGTCATTAGGTGGCCCTGAACGTTACAATTCACTATCAGTTTTTCGTCCGATTCGAAAATCTTTGACTCATAGCAGAACGGCCATAAGGTGCCCGAGGCAGCAATAGACACATGGAGACAAGTCTGCTGGAGGACGATGTATTGAATCGGGACGCAATTTGAGTGATCCATCGTCATTAGGTGGCCCTGAACGTTACAATTCACTATCAGTTTTTCGTCCCATTCGATAATCTAGACTCACAGCAGAACGGCCATAAGGTAGCCGAGGCAGCAATAGACACATGGAGACAAGTCTGCTGGAGGACGATGTATTGAATCGGGACGCAATTTGAGTGATCCATCGTCATTAGGTGGCCCTGAACGTTACAATTCACTATCAGTTTTTCGTCCGATTCGAAAATCTTTGACTCATAGCAGAACGGCCATAAGGTGCCCGAGGCAGCAATAGACACATGGAGACAAGTCTGCTGGAGGACGATGTATTGAATCGGGACGCAATTTGAGTGATCCATCGTCATTAGGTGGCCCTGAACGTTACAATTCACTATCAGTTTTTCGTCCCATTCGATAATCTAGACTCACAGCAGAACGGCCATAAGGTGCCCGAGGCAGCAATAGACACATGGAGACAAGTCTGCTGGAGGACGATGTATTGAATCGGGACGCAATTTGAGTGATCCATCGTCATTAGGTGGCCCTGAACGTTACAATTCACTATCAGTTTTTCGTCCGATTCGAAAATCTTTGACTCATAGCAGAACGGCCATAAGGTGCCCGAGGCAGCAATAGACACATGGAGACAAGTCTGCTGGAGGACGATGTATTGAATCGGGACGCAATTTGAGTATTCCATCGTCATTAGGTGGCCCTGAACGTTACAATTCACTATCAGTTTTTCGTCAGATTCGAAAATCTTTGACTCATAGCAGAACGGCCATAAGGTGCCCGAGGCAGCAATAGACACATGGAGACAAGTCTGCTGGAGGACGATGTATTGAATCGGGACGCAATTTGAGTGTTCCATCGTCATTAGGAGGCACTGAATGTTACAATTAACTATCAGTTTTTCGTCCCATTCGATAATCTAGACTCACGGGAGAACGACCATAAGGTGCCCGAGGCAGAAATAGACCCATGGAGACAAGTCTGCTGGAGGACGATGTATTGAATCGGGACGCAATTTGAGTGTTCCATCGTCATTAGGAGGCCCTGAACGTTACAATTCACTATCAGTTTTTCGTCCGATTCGAAAATCTTTGACTCACAACAGAACGGCCATAAGGTGCCCGAGGCAGCAATAGACCCATGGAGACAAGTCTGCTGGAGGACGATGTATTGAATCGGGACGCAATTTGAGTGATCCATCGTCATTAGATGGCCCTGAATGTTAAAATTCACTATCAGTTTCTCGTCCGATTCGAAAATCTTTCACTCACAGCAGAACGGCCATAAGGTGCCCGAGGCAGCAATAGACCCATGGAGACAAGTCTGCTGGAGGACGATGTATTGAATCGGGACGCAATTTGAGTGTTCCATCGTCATTAGGAGGTCCTGAATGTTACAATTAACTATCAGTTTTTCGTCCCATTCGATAATCTAGACTCACGGGAGAACGACCATAAGGTGCCCGAGGCAGCAATAGACCCATGGAGACAAGTCTGCTGGAGGACGATGTATTGAATCGGGACGCAATTTGAGTGTTCCATCGTCATTAGGAGGCCCTGAACATTACAATTCACTATCAGTTTTTCGTCCGATTCGAAAATCTTTGAGTCACAGCAGAACGGCCATAATGTGGCCGAGGCAGCAATAGACCCATTGAGACAAGTCTGCTGGAGGACGATGTATTGAATCGGGACGCAATTTGAGTGATCCATCGTCATTAGGTGGCCCTGAACGTTACAATTCACTATCAGTTTTTCGTCCGATTCGAAAATCTTTGAGTCACAGCAGAACGGCCATAATGTGGCCGAGGCAGCAATAGACCCATTGAGACAAGTCTGCTGGAGGACGATGTATTGAATCGGGACGCAATTTGAGTGATCCATCGTCATTAGGTGGCCCTGAACGTTACAATTCACTATCAGTTTTTCGTCCGATTCGAAAATCTTTGACTCATAGCAGAACGGCCATAAGGTGCCCGAGGCAGCAATAGACACATGGAGACAAGTCTGCTGGAGGACGATGTATTGAATCGGGACGCAATTTGAGTGATCCATCGTCATTAGGTGGCCCTGAACGTTACAATTCACTATCAGTTTTTCGTCCCATTCGATAATCTAGACTCACAGCAGAACGGCCATAAGGTGCCCGAGGCAGCAATAGACACATGGAGACAAGTCTGCTGGAGGACGATGTATTGAATCGGGACGCAATTTGAGTGATCCATCGTCATTAGGTGGCCCTGAACGTTACAATTCACTATCAGTTTTTCGTCCGATTCGAAAATCTTTGACTCACAGCAGAACGGCCAAAAGGTGCCCGAGGCAGCAATAGACCCATGGAGACAAGTCGGCTGGAGGACGATGTATTGAATTGGGACGCAATTTGCGTGTTCCATCGTCATTAGGAGGCCCTGAACGTTACAATTCACTATCATTTTTTCGTCCGATTCGAAAATCTTTGACTCACAGCAGAACGGCCATAAGGTGCCCGAGGCAGCAATAGACCCATGGAGACAATTCTGCTGGAGGACGATGTATTGAATCGGGACGCAATTTGAGTGTTCCATCGTCATTAGGAGGCCCTGAACGTTACAATTCACTATCAGTTTTTCGTCCGATTCGAAAATCTTTGACTCACAACAGAACGGCCATAAGGTGCCCGAGGCAGCAATAGACCCATGGAGACAAGTCTGCTGGAGGACGATGTATTGAATCGGGACGCAATTTGAGTGTTCCATCGTCATTAGATGGCCCTGAATGTTAAAATTCACTATCAGTTTCTCGTCCGATTCGAAAACCTTTGACTCACAGCAGAACGGCCATAAGGTGCCCGAGGCAGCAATAGACCCATGGAGACAAGTCTGCTGGAGGACGATGTATTGAATCGGGACGCAATTTGAGTGTTCCATCGTCATTAGGAGGCCCTGAATGTTACAATTAACTATCAGTTTTTCGTCCCATTCGATAATCTAGACTCACGGGAGAACGACCATAAGGTGCCCGAGGCAGCAGTAGACCCATGGAGACAAGTCTGCTGGAGGACGATGTATTGAATCGGGACGCAATTTGAGTGTTCCATCGTCATTAGGAGGCCCTGAACGTTACAATTCACTATCAGTTTTTCGTCCGATTCGAAAATCTTTGTGTCACAGCAGAACGGCCATAATGTGGCCGAGGCAGCAATAGACCCATTGAGACAAGTCTGCAGGAGGACGATGTATTGAATCGGGACGCAATTTGAGTGATCCATCGTCATTAGGTGGCCCTGAACGTTACAATTCACTATCAGTTTTTCGTCCGATTCGAAAATCTTTGACTCATAGCAGAACGGCCATAAGGTGCCCGAGGCAGCAATAGACACATGGAGACAAGTCTGCTGGAGGACGATGTATTGAATCGGGACGCAATTTGAGTGATCCATCGTCATTAGGTGGCCCTGAAAGTTACAATTCACTATCAGTTTTTCGTCCCATTCGATAATCTAGACTCACAGCAGAACGGCCATAAGGTAGCCGAGGCAGCAATAGACACATGGAGACAAGTCTGCTGGAGGACGATGTATTGAATCGGGACGCAATTTGAGTGATCCATCGTCATTAGGTGGCCCTGAACGTTACAATTCACTATCAGTTTTTCGTCCGATTCGAAAATCTTTGACTCATAGCAGAACGGCCATAAGGTGCCCGAGGCAGCAATAGACACATGGAGACAAGTCTGCTGGAGGACGATGTATTGAATCGGGACGCAATTTGAGTGTTCCATCGTCATTAGGAGGCCCTGAATGTTACAATTAACTATCAGTTTTTCGTCCCATTCGATAATCTAGACTCACGGGAGAACGACCATAAGGTGCCCGAGGCAGCAATAGACCCATGGAGACAAGTCTGCTGGAGGACGATGTATTGAATCGGGACGCAATTTGAGTGTTCCATCGTCATTAGGAGGCCCTGAACGTTACAATTCACTATCAGTTTTTCGTCCGATTCGAAAATCTTTGTGTCACAGCAGAACGGCTATAATGTGGCCGAGGCAGCAATAGACCCATTGAGACAAGTCTGCTGGAGGACGATGTATTGAATCGGGACGCAATTTGAGTGATCCATCGTCATTAGGTGGCCCTGAACGTTCCAATTCACTATCAGTTTTTCGTCCGATTCGAAAATCTTTGACTCATAGCAGAACGGCCATAAGGTGCCCGAGGCAGCAATAGACACATGGAGACAAGTCTGCTGGAGGACGATGTATTGAATCGGGACGCAATTTGAGTGATCCATCGTCATTAGGTGGCCCTGAACGTTACAATTCACTATCAGTTTTTCGTCCCATTCGATAATCTAGACTCACAGCAGAACGGCCATAAGGTGCCCGAGGCAGCAATAGACACATGGAGACAAGTCTGCTGGAGGACGATGTATTGAATCGGGACGCAATTTGAGTGATCCATCGTCATTAGGTGGCCCTGAACGTTACAATTCACTATCAGTTTTTCGTCCGATTCGAAAATCTTTGACTCATAGCAGAACGGCCATAAGGTGCCCGAGGCAGCAATAGACACATGGAGACAAGTCTGCTGGAGGACGATGTATTGAATCGGGACGCAATTTGAGTATTCCATCGTCATTAGGTGGCCCTGAACGTTACAATTCACTATCAGTTTTTCGTCAGATTCGAAAATCTTTGACTCATAGCAGAACGGCCATAAGGTGCCCGAGGCAGCAATAGACACATGGAGACAAGTCTGCTGGAGGACGATGTATTGAATCGGGACGCAATTTGAGTGTTCCATTGTCATTAGGAGGCCCTGAATGTTACAATTAACTATCAGTTTTTCGTCGCATTCGATAATCTAGACTCACGGGAGAACGACCATAAGGTGCCCGAGGCAGCAATAGACCAATGGAGACAAGTCTGCTGGAGGACGATGTATTGAATCGGGACGCAATTTGAGTGTTCCATCGTCATTAGGAGGCCCTGAACGTTACAATTCACTATCAGTTTTTCGTCCGATTCGAAAATCTTTGACTCACAACAGAACGGCCATAAGGTGCCCGAGGCAGCAATAGACCCATGGAGACAAGTCTGCTGGAGGACGATGTATTGAATCGGGACGCAATTTGAGTGATCCATCGTCATTAGATAGCCCTGAATGTTAAAATTCACTATCAGTTTCTCGTCCGATTCGAAAATCTTTCACTCACAGCAGAACGGCCATAAGGTGCCCGAGGCAGCAATAGACCCATGGAGACAAGTCTGCTGGAGGACGATGTATTGAATCGGGACGCAATTTGAGTGTTCCATCGTCATTAGGAGGCCCTGAATGTTACAATTAACTATCAGTTTTTCGTCCCATTCGATAATCTAGACTCACGGGAGAACGACCATAAGGTGCCCGAGGCAGCAATAGACCCATGGAGACAAGTCTGCTGGAGGACGATGTATTGAATCGGGACGCAATTTGAGTGATCCATCGTCATTAGGTGGCCCTGAACGTTACAATTCACTATCAGTTTTTCGTCCGATTCGAAAATCTTTGACTCATAGCAGAACGGCCATAAGGTGCCCGAGGCAGCAATAGACACATGGAGACAAGTCTGCTGGAGGACGATGTATTGAATCGGGACGCAATTTGAGTGATCCATCGTCATTAGGTGGCCCTGAACGTTACAATTCACTATCAGTTTTTCGTCCCATTCGATAATCTAGACTCACAGCAGAACGGCCATAAGGTGCCCGAGGCAGCAATAGACACATGGAGACAAGTCTGCTGGAGGACGATGTATTGAATCGGGACGCAATTTGAGTGATCCATCGTCATTAGGTGGCCCTGAACGTTACAATTCACTATCAGTTTTTCGTCCGATTCGAAAATCTTTGACTCATAGCAGAACGGCCATAAGGTGCCCGATGCAGCAATAGACACATGGAGACAAGTCTGCTGGAGGACGATGTATTGAATCGGGACGCAATTTGAGTGATCCATCGTCATTAGGTGGCCCTGAACGTTACAATTCACTATCAGTTTTTCGTCAGATTCGAAAATCTTTGACTCATAGCAGAACGGCCATAAGGTGCCCGAGGCAGCAATAGACACATGGAGACAAGTCTGCTGGAGGACGATGTATTGAATCGGGACGCAATTTGAGTGTTCCATCGTCATTAGGTGGCCCTGAATAATACAATTCACTTTCAGTTTTTCGTCCGATTCGAAAATCTTTGACTCACAGCAGAACGGCCATAAGGTGCCCGAGGCAGCAATAGACCCAGTGAGACAAGTCTGCTGGAGGACGATGTACTGAATCGGGACGCAATTTGAGTGTTCCATCGTCATTAGGAGGCCCTGAACGTTACAATTCACTATCAGTTTTTCGTCCGATTCGAAAATCTTTGAGTCACAGCAGAACGGCCATAATGTGGCCGAGGCAGCAATAGACCCATTGAGACAAGTCTGCTGGAGGACGATGTATTGAATCGGGACGTAATTTGAGTGATCCATCGTCATTAGGTGGCCCTGAACGTTACAATTCACTATCAGTTTTTCGTCCGATTCGAAAATTTTTGACTCATAGCAGAACGGCCATAAGGTGCCCGAGGCAGCAATAGACACATGGAGACAAGTCTGCTGGAGGACGATGTATTGAATCGGGACGCAATTTGAGTGATCCATCGTCATTAGGTGGCCCTGAACGTTACAATTCACTATCAGTTTTTCGTCCCATTCGATAATCTAGACTCACAGCAGAACGGCCATAAGGTGCCCGAGGCAGCAATAGACACATGGAGACAAGTCTGCTGGAGGACGATGTATTGAATCGGGACGCAATTTGAGTGATCCATCGTCATTAGGTGGCCCTGAACGTTACAATTCACTATCAGTTTTTCGTCCGATTCGAAAATCTTTGACTCACAGCAAAACGGCCAAAAGGTGCCCGAGGCAGCAATAGACCCATGGAGACAAGTCGGCTGGAGGACGATGTATTGAATTGGGACGCAATTTGCGTGTTCCATCGTCATTAGGAGGCCCTGAACGTTACAATTCACTATCATTTTTTCGTCCGATTCGAAAATCTTTGACTCACAGCAGAACGGCCATAAGGTGCCCGAGGCAGCAATAGACCCATGGAGACAATTCTGCTGGAGGACGATGTATTGAATCGGGACGCAATTTGAGTGTTCCATCGTCATTAGGAGGCCCTGAACGTTACAATTCACAATCAGTTTTTCGTCCGATTCGAAAATCTTTGACTCACAACAGAACGGCCATAAGGTGCCCGAGGCAGCAATAGACACATGGAGACAAGTCTGCTGGAGGACGATGTATTGAATCGGGACGCAATTTGAGTGTTCCATCGTCATTAGATGGCCCTGAATGTTAAAATTCACTATCAGTTTCTCGTCCGATTCGAAAATCTTTGACTCACAGCAGAACGGCCATAAGGTGCCCGAGGCAGCAATAGACCCATGGAGACAAGTCTGCTGGAGGACGATGTATTGAATCGGGACGCAATTTGAGTGTTCCATCGTCATTAGGAGGCCCTGAACGTTACAATTCACTATCAGTTTTTCGTCCGATTCGAAAATCTTTGAGTCACAGCAGAACGGCCATAATGTGGCCGAGGCAGCAATAGACCCATTGAGACAAGTCTGCTGGAGGACGATGTATTGAATCGGGACGTAATTTGAGTGATCCATCGTCATTAGGTGGCCCTGAACGTTACAATTCACTATCAGTTTTTCGTCCGATTCGAAAATTTTTGACTCATAGCAGAACGGCCATAAGGTGCCCGAGGCAGCAATAGACACATGGAGACAAGTCTGCTGGAGGACGATGTATTGAATCGGGACGCAATTTGAGTGATCCATCGTCATTAGGTGGCCCTGAACGTTACAATTCACTATCAGTTTTTCGTCCCATTCGATAATCTAGACTCACAGCAGAACGGCCATAAGGTGCCCGAGGCAGCAATAGACCCATGGAGACAAGTCGGCTGGAGGACGATGTATTGAATTGGGACGCAATTTGCTTGTTCCATCGTCATTAGGAGGCCCTGAACGTTACAATTCACTATCATTTTTTCGTCCGATTCGAAAATCTTTGACTCACAGCAGAACGGCCATAAGGTGCCCGAGGCAGCAATAGACCCATGGAGACAATTCTGCTGGAGGACGATGTATTGAATCGGGACGCAATTTGAGTGTTCCATCGTCATTAGGAGGCCCTGAACGTTACAATTCACAATCAGTTTTTCGTCCGATTCGAAAATCTTTGACTCACAACAGAACGGCCATAAGGTGCCCGAGGCAGCAATAGACCCATGGAGACAAGTCTGCTGGAGGACGATGTATTGAATCGGGACGCAATTTGAGTGTTCCATCGTCATTAGATGGCCCTGAATGTTAAAACTCACTATCAGTTTCTCGTCCGATTCGAAAATCTTTGACTCACAGCAGAACGGCCATAAGGTGCCCGAGGCAGCAATAGACCCATGGAGACAAGTCTGCTGGAGGACGATGTATTGAATCGGGACGCAATTTGAGTGTTCCATCGTCATTAGGAGGCCCTGAATGTTACAATTAACTATCAGTTTTTCGTCCCATTCGATAATCTAGACTCACGGGAGAACGACCATAAGGTGCCCGAGGCAGCAATAGACCCATGGAGACAAGTCTGCTGGAGGACGATGTATTGAATCGGGACGCAATTTGAGTGATCCATCGTCATTAGGTGGCCCTGAACGTTACAATTCACTATCAGTCTTTCGTCCGATTCGAAAATCTTTGAGTCACAGCAGAACGGCCATACGGTGCCCGAGGCAGTAATAGACGCATGGTGACAAGTCTGCTGGTGGACGATGTATTGAATCGGGACGCAATTTGAGTGATCTATCGTCATTAGGTGGCCCTGAATAATACAATTCACTTTCAGTTTTTCGTCCGATTCGAAAATCTTTGACTCACAGCAGAACGGCCATAAGGTGCCCGAGGCAGCAATAGACCCAGGGAGACAAGTCTGCTGGAGGACGATGTATTGAATCGGGACGCAATTTGAGTGTTCCATCGTCATTAGGAGGCCCTGAACGTTACAATTCACTATCAGTTTTTCGTCCGATTCGAAACTCTTTGAGTCACAGCAGAACGGCCATAATGTGGCCGAGGCAGCAATAGACCCATGGAGACAAGTCTGCTGGAGGACGATGTATTGAATCGGGACGCAATTTGAGTGATCCATCGTCATTAGGTGGCCCTGAACGTTACACTTCACTATCAGTTTTTCGTCCGATTCGAAAATCTTTGACTCATAGCAGAACGGCCATAAGGTGCTCGAGGCAGCAATAGACACATGGAAACAAGTCTGCTGGAATACGATGTATTGAATCGGGACGCAATTTGAGTGATCCATCGTCATTAGATGGCCCTGAACGTTACAATTCACTATCAGTTTTTCGTCCGATTCGAAAATCTTTGACTCATAGCAGAACGGCCATAAGGTGCCCGAGGCAGCATTAGACCCATGGAGACAAGTCTGCTGGAGGACGATGTATTGAATCGGGACGCAATTTGAGTGTTCCATCGTCATTAGGAGGCCCTGAATGTTACAATTAACTATCAGTTTTTCGTCCCATTCGATAATCTAGACTCACGGGAGAACGACAATAAGGTGCCCGAGGCAGCAATAGACGCATGGTGACAAGTCTGCTGGAGGACGATGTATTGAATCGGGACGCAATTTGAGTGATCCATCGTCATTAGGTGGCCCTGAACGTTACAATTCACTATCAGTTTTTCGTCCGATTCGAAAATCTTTGACTCACAGCAAAACGGCCAAAAGGTGCCCGAGGCAGCAATAGACCCATGGAGACAAGTCGGCTGGAGGACGATGTATTGAATTGGGACGCAATTTGCGTGTTCCATCATCATTAGGAGGCCCTGAACGTTACAATTCACTATCATTTTTTCGTCCGATTCGAAAATCTTTGACTCACAGCAGAACGGCCATAAGGTGCCCGAGGCAGCAATAGACCCATGGAGACAATTCTGCTGGAGGACGATGTATTGAATCGGGACGCAATTTGAGTGTTCCATCGTCATTAGGAGGCCCTGAACGTTACAATTCACAATCAGTTTTTCGTCCGATTCGAAAATCTTTGACTCACAACAGAACGGCCATAAGGTGCCCGAGGCAGCAATAGACCCATGGAGACAAGTCTGCTGGAGGACGATGTATTGAATCGGGACGCAATTTGAGTGTTCCATCGTCATTAGATGGCCCTGAATGTTAAAATTCACTATCAGTTTCTCGTCCGATTCGAAAATCTTTGACTCACAGCAGAACGGCCATAAGGTGCCCGAGGCAGCAATACACCCATGGAGACAAGTCTGCTGGAGGACGATGTATTGAATCGGGACGCAATTTGAGTGTTCCATCGTCATTAGGAGGCCCTGAACGTTACAATTCACTATCAGTTTTTCGTCCGATTCGAAAATCTTTGAGTCACAGCAGAACGGCCATAATGTGGCCGAGGCAGCAATAGACCCATTGAGACAAGTCTGCTGGAGGACGATGTATTGAATCGGGACGTAATTTGAGTGATCCATCGTCATTAGGTGGCCCTGAACGTTACAATTCACTATCAGTTTTTCGTCCGATTCGAAAATTTTTGACTCATAGCAGAACGGCCATAAGGTGCCCGAGGCAGCAATAGACACATGGAGACAAGTCTGCTGGAGGACGATGTATTGAATCGGGACGCAATTTGAGTGATCCATCGTCATTAGGTGGCCCTGAACGTTACAATTCACTATCAGTTTTTCGTCCCATTCGATAATCTAGACTCACAGCAGAACGGCCATAAGGTGCCCGAGGCAGCAATAGACACATGGAGACAAGTCTGCTGGAGGACGATGTATTGAATCGGGACGCAATTTGAGTGATCCATCGTCATTAGGTGGCCCTGAACGTTACAATTCACTATCAGTTTTTCGTCCGATTCGAAAATCTTTGACTCACAGCAAAACGGCCAAAAGGTGCCCGAGGCAGCAATAGACCCATGGAGACAAGTCGGCTGGAGGACGATGTATTGAATTGGGACGCAATTTGCGTGTTCCATCGTCATTAGGAGGCCCTGAACGTTACAATTCACTATCATTTTTTCGTCCGATTCGAAAATCTTTGACTCACAGCAGAACGGCCATAAGGTGCCCGAGGCAGCAATAGACCCATGGAGACAATTCTGCTGGAGGACGATGTATTGAATCGGGACGCAATTTGAGTGTTCCATCGTCATTAGGAGGCCCTGAACGTTACAATTCACTATCAGTTTTTCGTCCGATTCGAAAATCTTTGACTCACAACAGAACGGCCATAAGGTGCCCGAGGCAGCAATAGACCCATGGAGACAAGTCTGCTGGAGGACGATGTATTGAATCGGGACGCAATTTGAGTGTTCCATCGTCATTAGATGGCCCTGAATGTTAAAATTCACTATCAGTTTCTCGTCCGATTCGAAAATCTTTGACTCACAGCAGAACGGCCATAAGGTGCCCGAGGCAGTAGACCCATGGAGACAAGTCTGCTGGAGGACGATGTATTGAATCGGGACGCAATTTGAGTGTTCCATCGTCATTAGGAGGCCCTGAATGTTACAATTAACTATCAGTTTTTCGTCCCATTCGATAATCTAGACTCACGGGAGAACGACCATAAGGTGCCCGAGGCAGCAATAGACCCATGGAGACAAGTCTGCTGGAGGACGATGTATTGAATCGGGACGCAATTTGAGTGTTCCATCGTCATTAGGAGGCCCTGAACGTTACAATTCACTATCAGTTTTTCGTCCGATTCGAAAATCTTTGTGTCACAGCAGAACGGCCATAATGTGGCCGAGGCAGCAATAGACCCATTGAGACAAGTCTGCTGGAGGACGATGTATTGAATCGGGACGCAATTTGAGTGATCCATCGTCATTAGGTGGCCCTGAACGTTACAATTCACTATCAGTTTTTCGTCCGATTCGAAAATCTTTGACTCATAGCAGAACGGACATAAGGTGCCCGAGGCAGCAATAGACACATGGAGACAAGTCTGCTGGAGGACGATGTATTGAATCGGGACGCAATTTGAGTGATCCATCGTCATTAGGTGGCCCTGAACGTTACAATTCACTATCAGTTTTTCGTCCGATTCGAAAATCTTTGACTCATAGCAGAACGGCCATAAGGTGCCCGAGGCAGCAATAGACACATGGAGACAAGTCCGCTGGAGGACGATGTATTGAATCGGGACGCAATTTGAGTAATCCATCGTCATTAGGAGGCCCTGAATGTTACAATTAACTATCAGTTTTTCGTCCCATTCGATAATCTAGACTCACGGGAGAACGACCATAAGGTGCCCGAGGCAGCAATAGACCCATGGAGACAAGTCTGCTGGAGGACGATGTATTGAATCGAGACGCAATTTGAGTGATCCATCGTCATTAGGTGGCCCTGAACGTTACAATTCACTATCAGTCTTTCGTCCGATTCGAAAATCTTTGAGTCACAGCAGAACGGCCATACGGTGCCCGAGGCAGTAATAGACGCATGGTGACAAGTCTGCTGGTGGACGATGTATTGAATCGGGACGCAATTTGAGTGATCCATCGTCATTAGGTGGCCCTGAATAATACAATTCACTTTCAGTTTTTCGTCCGATTCGAAAATCTTTGACTCACAGCAGAACGGCCATAAGGTGCCCGAGGCAGCAATAGACCCAGGGAGACAAGTCTGCTGGAGGACGATGTATTGAATCGGGACGCAATTTGAGTGTTCCATCGTCATTAGGAGGCCCTGAACGTTACAATTCACTATCAGTTTTTCGTCCGATTCGAAACTCTTTGAGTCACAGCAGAACGGCCATAATGTGGCCGAGGCAGCAATAGACCCATGGAGACAAGTCTGCTGGAGGACGATGTATTGAATCGGGACGCAATTTGAGTGATCCATCGTCATTAGGTGGCCCTGAACGTTACACTTCACTATCAGTTTTTCGTCCGATTCGAAAATCTTTGACTCATAGCAGAACGGCCATAAGGTGCTCGAGGCAGCCATAGACACATGGAAACAAGTCTGCTGGAGGACGATGTATTGAATCGGGACGCAATTTGAGTGATCCATCGTCATTAGATGGCCCTGAACGTTACAATTCACTATCAGTTTTTCGTCCGATTCGAAAATCTTTGACTCATAGCAGAACGGCCATAAGGTGCCCGAGGCAGCAATAGACCCATGGAGACAAGTCTGCTGGAGGACGATGTATTGAATCGGGACGCAATTTGAGTGTTCCATCGTCATTAGGAGGCCCTGAATGTTACAATTAACTATCAGTTTTTCGTCCCATTCGATAATCTAGACTCACGGGAGAACGACAATAAGGTGCCCGAGGCAGCAATAGACGCATGGTGACAAGTCTGCTGGTGGACGATGTATTGAATCGGGACGCATTTTGAGTGATCCATCGTCATTAGGTGGCCCTGAATAATACAATTCACTTTCAGTTTTTCGTCCGATTCGAAAATCTTTGACTCACAGAAGAACGGCCATAAGGTGCCCGAGGCAGTAATAGACCCATGGAGACAAGTCTGCTGGAGGACGATGTATTGAATCGGGACGCAATTTGAGTGTTCCATCGTCATTAGGAGGCCCTGAACGTTACAATTCACAATCAGTTTTTCGTCCGATTCGAAAATCTTTGAGTCACAGCAGAACGGCCATAATGTGGCCGAGGCAGCAATAGACCCATGGAGACAAGTCTGCTGGAGGACGATGTATTGAATCGGGACGCAATTTGAGTGATCCATCGTCATTAGGTGGCCCTGAACGTTGCAATTCACTATCAGTTTTTCGTCCGATTCGAAAAGCTTTGACTCATAGCAGAACGGCCATAAGGTGCCCGAGGCAGCAGTAGACACATGGAGACAAGTCTGCTGGAGGACGATGTATTGAATCGGGACGCAATTTGAGTGATCCATCGTCATTAGGTGGCCCTGAACGTTACAATTCACTATCAGTTTTTCGTCCCACTCGATAATCTAGACTCACAGCAGAACGGCCATAAGGTGCCCGAGGCTGCAATAGCCCCATGGAGTCAAGTCGGCTGGAGGACAATGTATTGAATCGGAACGCAATTTGTGTGGTCCATCGTCATTAGGTGGCCCTGAATGTTACAATTCACTATCAGATTTTCGTCCGATTCGAAAATCTTTGACTCACTGCAGAACGGCCATAAGGTGCCCGAGGCAGCAATAGACCCATGGAGACAAGTCTGCTGGAGGACGATGTATTGAATCGGGACGCAATTTGAGTGTTCCATCGTCATTAGGAGGCCCTGAACGTTACAATTCACTATCAGTTTTTCGTCCGATTCGAAAATCTTTGACTCACAACAGAACGGCCATAAGGTGCCCGAGGCAGCAATAGACCCATGGAGACAAGTCTGCTGGAGGACGATGTATTGAATCGGGACGCACTTTGAGTGTTCCATCGTCATTAGATGGCCCTGAATGTTAAAATTCACTATCAGTTTCTCGTCCGATTCGAAAATCTTTGACTCACAGCAGAACGGCCATAAGGTGCCCGAGGCAGCAATAGACCCATGGAGACAAGTCTGCTGGAGGACGATGTATTGAATCGGGACGCAATTTGAGTGTTCCATCGTCATTAGGAGGCCCTGAATGTTACAATTAATTATCAGTTTTTCGTCCCATTCGATAATCTAGACTCACGGGAGAACGACCATAAGGTGCCCGAGGCAGCAATAGACCCATGGAGACAAGTCTGCTGGAGGACGATGTATTGAATCGGGACGCAATTTGAGTGATCCATCGTCATTAGGTGGCCCTGAACGTTACAATTCACTATCAGTTTTTCGTCAGATTCGAAAATCTTTGACTCATAGCAGAACGGCCATAAGGTGCCCGAGGCAGCAATAGACACATGGAGACAAGTCTGCTGGAGGACGATGTATTGAATCGGGACGCAATTTGAGTGTTCCATCGTCATTAGGTGGCCCTGAATAATACAATTCACTTTCAGTTTTTCGTCCGATTCGAAAATCTTTGACTCACAGCAGAACGGCCATAAGGTGCCCGAGGCAGCAATAGACCCAGTGAGACAAGTCTGCTGGAGGACGATGTACTGAATCGGGACGCAATTTGAGTGTTCCATCGTCATTAGGAGGCCCTGAACGTTACAATTCACAATCAGTTTTTCGTCCGATTCGAAAATCTTTGAGTCACAGCAGAACGGCCATAATGTGGCCGAGGCAGCAATAGACCCATTGAGACAAGTCTGCTGGAGGACGATGTATTGAATCGGGACGTAATTTGAGTGATCCATCGTCATTAGGTGGCCCTGAACGTTACAATTCACTATCAGTTTTTCGTCCGATTCGAAAATTTTTGACTCATAGCAGAACGGCCATAAGGTGCCCGAGGCAGCAATAGACACATGGAGACAAGTCTGCTGGAGGACGATGTATTGAATCGGGACGCAATTTGAGTGATCCATCGTCATTAGGTGGCCCTGAACGTTACAATTCACTATCAGTTTTTCGTCCCATTCGATAATCTAGACTCACAGCAGAACGGCCATAAGGTGCCCGAGGCAGCAATAGACACATGGAGACAAGTCTGCTGGAGGACGATGTATTGAATCGGGACGCAATTTGAGTGATCCATCGTCATTAGGTGGCCCTGAACGTTACAATTCACTATCAGTTTTTCGTCCGATTCGAAAATCTTTGACTCACAGCAAAACGGCCAAAAGGTGCCCGAGGCAGCAATAGACCCATGGAGACAAGTCGGCTGGAGGACGATGTATTGAATTGGGACGCAATTTGCGTGTTCCATCGTCATTAGGAGGCCCTGAACGTTACAATTCACTATCATTTTTTCGTCCGATTCGAAAATCTTTGACTCACAGCAGAACGGCCATAAGGTGCCCGAGGCAGCAATAGACCCATGGAGACAATTCTGCTGGAGGACGATGTATTGAATCGGGACGCAATTTGAGTGTTCCATCGTCATTAGGAGGCCCTGAACGTTACAATTCACAATCAGTTTTTCGTCCGATTCGAAAATCTTTGACTCACAACAGAACGGCCATAAGGTGCCCGAGGCAGCAATAGACACATGGAGACAAGTCTGCTGGAGGACGATGTATTGAATCGGGACGCAATTTGAGTGTTCCATCGTCAGTAGATGGCCCTGAATGTTAAAATTCACTATCAGTTTCTCGTCCGATTCGAAAATCTTTGACTCACAGCAGAACGGCCATAAGGTGCCCGAGGCAGCAATAGACCCATGGAGACAAGTCTGCTGGAGGACGATGTATTGAATCGGGACGCAATTTGAGTGTTCCATCGTCATTAGGAGGCCCTGAACGTTACAATTCACTATCAGTTTTTCGTCCGATTCGAAAATCTTTGAGTCACAGCAGAACGGCCATAATGTGGCCGAGGCAGCAATAGACCCATTGAGACAAGTCTGCTGGAGGACGATGTATTGAATCGGGACGTAATTTGAGTGATCCATCGTCATTAGGTGGCCCTGAACGTTACAATTCACTATCAGTTTTTCGTCCGATTCGAAAATTTTTGACTCATAGCAGAACGGCCATAAGGTGCCCGAGGCAGCAATAGACACATGGAGACAAGTCTGCTGGAGGACGATGTATTGAATCGGGACGCAATTTGAGTGATCCATCGTCATTAGGTGGCCCTGAACGTTACAATTCACTATCAGTTTTTCGTCCCATTCGATAATCTAGACTCACAGCAGAACGGCCATAAGGTGCCCGAGGCAGCAATAGACCCATGGAGACAAGTCGGCTGGAGGACGATGTATTGAATTGGGACGCAATTTGCTTGTTCCATCGTCATTAGGAGGCCCTGAACGTTACAATTCACTATCATTTTTTCGTCCGATTCGAAAATCTTTGACTCACAGCAGAACGGCCATAAGGTGCCCGAGGCAGCAATAGACCCATGGAGACAATTCTGCTGGAGGACGATGTATTGAATCGGGACGCAATTTGAGTGTTCCATCGTCATTAGGAGGCCCTGAACGTTACAATTCACAATCAGTTTTTCGTCCGATTCGAAAATCTTTGACTCACAACAGAACGGCCATAAGGTGCCCGAGGCAGCAATAGACCCATGGAGACAAGTCTGCTGGAGGACGATGTATTGAATCGGGACGCAATTTGAGTGTTCCATCGTCATTAGATGGCCCTGAATGTTAAAACTCACTATCAGTTTCTCGTCCGATTCGAAAATCTTTGACTCACAGCAGAACGGCCATAAGGTGCCCGAGGCAGCAATAGACCCATGGAGACAAGTCTGCTGGAGGACGATGTATTGAATCGGGACGCAATTTGAGTGTTCCATCGTCATTAGGAGGCCCTGAATGTTACAATTAACTATCAGTTTTTCGTCCCATTCGATAATCTAGACTCACGGGAGAACGACCATAAGGTGCCCGAGGCAGCAATAGACCCATGGAGACAAGTCTGCTGGAGGACGATGTATTGAATCGGGACGCAATTTGAGTGTTCCATCGTCATTAGGAGGCCCTGAACGTTACAATTCACTATCAGTTTTTCGTCCGATTCGAAAATCTTTGTGTCACAGCAGAACGGCCATAATGTGGCCGAGGCAGCAATAGACCCATTGAGACAAGTCTGCTGGAGGACGATGTATTGAATCGGGACGCAATTTGAGTGATCCATCGTCATTAGGTGGCCCTGAACGTTACAATTCACTATCAGTTTTTCGTCCGATTCGAAAATCTTTGACTCATAGCAGAACGGCCATAAGGTGCCCGAGGCAGCAATAGACACATGGAGACAAGTCTGCTGGAGGACGATGTATTGAATCGGGACGCAATTTGAGTGATCCATCGTCATTAGGTGGCCCTGAACGTTACAATTCACTATCAGTTTTTCGTCCGATTCGAAAATCTTTGACTCATAGCAGAACGGCCATAAGGTGCCCGAGGCAGCAATAGACACATGGAGACAAGTCTGCTGGAGGACGATGTATTGAATCGGGACGCAATTTGAGTAATCCATCGTCATTAGGAGGCCCTGAATGTTACAATTAGCTATCAGTTTTTCGTCCCATTCGATAATCTAGACTCACGGGAGAACGACCATAAGGTGCCCGAGGCAGCAATAGACCCATGGAGACAAGTCTGCTGGAGGACGATGTATTGAATCGGGACGCAATTTGAGTGATCCATCGTCATTAGGTGGCCCTGAACGTTACAATTCACTATCAGTCTTTCGTCCGATTCGAAAATCTTTGAGTCACAGCAGAACGGCCATACGGTGCCCGAGGCAGTAATAGACGCATGGTGACAAGTCTGCTGGTGGACGATGTATTGAATCGGGACGCAATTTGAGTGATCTATCGTCATTAGGTGGCCCTGAATAATACAATTCACTTTCAGTTTTTCGTCCGATTCGAAAATCTTTGACTCACAGCAGAACGGCCATAAGGTGCCCGAGGCAGCAATAGACCCAGGGAGACAAGTCTGCTGGAGGACGATGTATTGAATCGGGACGCAATTTGAGTGTTCCATCGTCATTAGGAGGCCCTGAACGTTACAATTCACTATCAGTTTTTCGTCCGATTCGAAACTCTTTGAGTCACAGCAGAACGGCCATAATGTGGCCGAGGCAGCAATAGACCCATGGAGACAAGTCTGCTGGAGGACGATGTATTGAATCGGGACGCAATTTGAGTGATCCATCGTCATTAGGTGGCCCTGAACGTTACACTTCACTATCAGTTTTTCGTCCGATTCGAAAATCTTTGACTCATAGCAGAACGGCCATAAGGTGCTCGAGGCAGCAATAGACACATGGAAACAAGTCTGCTGGAATACGATGTATTGAATCGGGACGCAATTTGAGTGATCCATCGTCATTAGATGGCCCTGAACGTTACAATTCACTATCAGTTTTTCGTCCGATTCGAAAATCTTTGACTCATAGCAGAACGGCCATAAGGTGCCCGAGGCAGCATTAGACCCATGGAGACAAGTCTGCTGGAGGACGATGTATTGAATCGGGACGCAATTTGAGTGTTCCATCGTCATTAGGAGGCCCTGAATGTTACAATTAACTATCAGTTTTTCGTCCCATTCGATAATCTAGACTCACGGGAGAACGACAATAAGGTGCCCGAGGCAGCAATAGACGCATGGTGACAAGTCTGCTGGAGGACGATGTATTGAATCGGGACGCAATTTGAGTGATCCATCGTCATTAGGTGGCCCTGAACGTTACAATTCACTATCAGTTTTTCGTCCGATTCGAAAATCTTTGACTCACAGCAAAACGGCCAAAAGGTGCCCGAGGCAGCAATAGACCCATGGAGACAAGTCGGCTGGAGGACGATGTATTGAATTGGGACGCAATTTGCGTGTTCCATCGTCATTAGGAGGCCCTGAACGTTACAATTCACTATCATTTTTTCGTCCGATTCGAAAATCTTTGACTCACAGCAGAACGGCCATAAGGTGCCCGAGGCAGCAATAGACCCATGGAGACAATTCTGCTGGAGGACGATGTATTGAATCGGGACGCAATTTGAGTGTTCCATCGTCATTAGGAGGCCCTGAACGTTACAATTCACAATCAGTTTTTCGTCCGATTCGAAAATCTTTGACTCACAACAGAACGGCCATAAGGTGCCCGAGGCAGCAATAGACCCATGGAGACAAGTCTGCTGGAGGACGATGTATTGAATCGGGACGCAATTTGAGTGTTCCATCGTCATTAGATGGCCCTGAATGTTAAAATTCACTATCAGTTTCTCGTCCGATTCGAAAATCTTTGACTCACAGCAGAACGGCCATAAGGTGCCCGAGGCAGCAATAGACCCATGGAGACAAGTCTGCTGGAGGACGATGTATTGAATCGGGACGCAATTTGAGTGTTCCATCGTCATTAGGAGGCCCTGAACGTTACAATTCACTATCAGTTTTTCGTCCGATTCGAAAATCTTTGAGTCACAGCAGAACGGCCATAATGTGGCGGAGGCAGCAATAGACCCATTGAGACAAGTCTGCTGGAGGACGATGTATTGAATCGGGACGTAATTTGAGTGATCCATCGTCATTAGGTGGCCCTGAACGTTACAATTCACTATCAGTTTTTCGTCCGATTCGAAAATTTTTGACTCATAGCAGAACGGCCATAAGGTGCCCGAGGCAGCAATAGACACATGGAGACAAGTCTGCTGGAGGACGATGTATTGAATCGGGACGCAATTTGAGTGATCCATCGTCATTAGGTGGCCCTGAACGTTACAATTCACTATCAGTTTTTCGTCCCATTCGATAATCTAGACTCACAGCAGAACGGCCATAAGGTGCCCGAGGCAGCAATAGACACATGGAGACAAGTCTGCTGGAGGACGATGTATTGAATCGGGACGCAATTTGAGTGATCCATCGTCATTAGGTGGCCCTGAACGTTACAATTCACTATCAGTTTTTCGTCCGATTCGAAAATCTTTGACTCACAGCAAAACGGCCAAAAGGTGCCCGAGGCAGCAATAGACCCATGGAGACAAGTCGGCTGGAGGACGATGTATTGAATTGGGACGCAATTTGCGTGTTCCATCGTCATTAGGAGGCCCTGAACGTTACAATTCACTATCATTTTTTCGTCCGATTCGAAAATCTTTGACTCACAGCAGAACGGCCATAAGGTGCCCGAGGCAGCAATAGACCCATGGAGACAATTCTGCTGGAGGACGATGTATTGAATCGGGACGCAATTTGAGTGTTCCATCGTCATTAGGAGGCCCTGAACGTTACAATTCACAATCAGTTTTTCGTCCGATTCGAAAATCTTTGACTCACAACAGAACGGCCATAAGGTGCCCGAGGCAGCAATAGACCCATGGAGACAAGTCTGCTGGAGGACGATGTATTGAATCGGGACGCAATTTGAGTGTTCCATCGTCATTAGATGGCCCTGAATGTTAAAATTCACTATCAGTTTCTCGTCCGATTCGAAAATCTTTGACTCACAGCAGAACGGCCATAAGGTGCCCGAGGCAGTAGACCCATGGAGACAAGTCTGCTGGAGGACGATGTATTGAATCGGGACGCAATTTGAGTGTTCCATCGTCATTAGGAGGCCCTGAATGTTACAATTAACTATCAGTTTTTCGTCCCATTCGATAATCTAGACTCACGGGAGAACGACCATAAGGTGCCCGAGGCAGCAATAGACCCATGGAGACAAGTCTGCTGGAGGACGATGTATTGAATCGGGACGCAATTTGAGTGTTCCATCGTCATTAGGAGGCCCTGAACGTTACAATTCACTATCAGTTTTTCGTCCGATTCGAAAATCTTTGTGTCACAGCAGAACGGCCATAATGTGGCCGAGGCAGCAATAGACCCATTGAGACAAGTCTGCTGGAGGACGATGTATTGAATCGGGACGCAATTTGAGTGATCCATCGTCATTAGGTGGCCCTGAACGTTACAATTCACTATCAGTTTTTCGTCCGATTCGAAAATCTTTGACTCATAGCAGAACGGACATAAGGTGCCCGAGGCAGCAATAGACACATGGAGACAAGTCTGCTGGAGGACGATGTATTGAATCGGGACGCAATTTGAGTGATCCATCGTCATTAGGTGGCCCTGAACGTTACAATTCACTATCAGTTTTTCGTCCGATTCGAAAATCTTTGACTCATAGCAGAACGGCCATAAGGTGCCCGAGGCAGCAATAGACACATGGAGACAAGTCTGCTGGAGGACGATGTATTGAATCGGGACGCAATTTGAGTAATCCATCGTCATTAGGAGGCCCTGAATGTTACAATTAACTATCAGTTTTTCGTCCCATTCGATAATCTAGACTCACGGGAGAACGACCATAAGGTGCCCGAGGCAGCAATAGACCCATGGAGACAAGTCTGCTGGAGGACGATGTATTGAATCGAGACGCAATTTGAGTGATCCATCGTCATTAGGTGGCCCTGAACGTTACAATTCACTATCAGTCTTTCGTCCGATTCGAAAATCTTTGAGTCACAGCAGAACGGCCATACGGTGCCCGAGGCAGTAATAGACGCATGGTGACAAGTCTGCTGGTGGACGATGTATTGAATCGGGACGCAATTTGAGTGATCCATCGTCATTAGGTGGCCCTGAATAATACAATTCACTTTCAGTTTTTCGTCCGATTCGAAAATCTTTGACTCACAGCAGAACGGCCATAAGGTGCCCGAGGCAGCAATAGACCCAGGGAGACAAGTCTGCTGGAGGACGATGTATTGAATCGGGACGCAATTTGAGTGTTCCATCGTCATTAGGAGGCCCTGAACGTTACAATTCACTATCAGTTTTTCGTCCGATTCGAAACTCTTTGAGTCACAGCAGAACGGCCATAATGTGGCCGAGGCAGCAATAGACACATGGAAACAAGTCTGCTGGAATACGATGTATTGAATCGGGACGCAATTTGAGTGATCCATCGTCATTAGATGGCCCTGAACGTTACAATTCACTATCAGTTTTTCGTCCGATTCGAAAATCTTTGACTCATAGCAGAACGGCCATAAGGTGCCCGAGGCAGCATTAGACCCATGGAGACAAGTCTGCTGGAGGACGATGTATTGAATCGGGACGCAATTTGAGTGTTCCATCGTCATTAGGAGGCCCTGAATGTTACAATTAACTATCAGTTTTTCGTCCCATTCGATAATCTAGACTCACGGGAGAACGACAATAAGGTGCCCGAGGCAGCAATAGACGCATGGTGACAAGTCTGCTGGAGGACGATGTATTGAATCGGGACGCAATTTGAGTGATCCATCGTCATTAGGTGGCCCTGAACGTTACAATTCACTATCAGTTTTTCGTCCGATTCGAAAATCTTTGACTCATAGCAGAACGGCCATAAGGTGCCCGAGGCAGCATTAGACCCATGGAGACAAGTCTGCTGGAGGACGATGTATTGAATCGGGACGCAATTTGAGTGTTCCATCGTCATTAGGAGGCCCTGAATGTTACAATTAACTATCAGTTTTTCGTCCCATTCGATAATCTAGACTCACGGGAGAACGACAATAAGGTGCCCGAGGCAGCAATAGACGCATGGTGACAAGTCTGCTGGAGGACGATGTATTGAATCGGGACGCAATTTGAGTGATCCATCGTCATTAGGTGGCCCTGAACGTTACAATTCACTATCAGTTTTTCGTCCGATTCGAAAATCTTTGACTCACAGCAAAACGGCCAAAAGGTGCCCGAGGCAGCAATAGACCCATGGAGACAAGTCGGCTGGAGGACGATGTATTGAATTGGGACGCAATTTGCGTGTTCCATCGTCATTAGGAGGCCCTGAACGTTACAATTCACTATCATTTTTTCGTCCGATTCGAAAATCTTTGACTCACAGCAGAACGGCCATAAGGTGCCCGAGGCAGCAATAGACCCATGGAGACAATTCTGCTGGAGGACGATGTATTGAATCGGGACGCAATTTGAGTGTTCCATCGTCATTAGGAGGCCCTGAACGTTACAATTCACAATCAGTTTTTCGTCCGATTCGAAAATCTTTGACTCACAACAGAACGGCCATAAGGTGCCCGAGGCAGCAATAGACCCATGGAGACAAGTCTGCTGGAGGACGATGTATTGAATCGGGACGCAATTTGAGTGTTCCATCGTCATTAGATGGCCCTGAATGTTAAAATTCACTATCAGTTTCTCGTCCGATTCGAAAATCTTTGACTCACAGCAGAACGGCCATAAGGTGCCCGAGGCAGCAATAGACCCATGGAGACAAGTCTGCTGGAGGACGATGTATTGAATCGGGACGCAATTTGAGTGTTCCATCGTCATTAGGAGGCCCTGAACGTTACAATTCACTATCAGTTTTTCGTCCGATTCGAAAATCTTTGAGTCACAGCAGAACGGCCATAATGTGGCGGAGGCAGCAATAGACCCATTGAGACAAGTCTGCTGGAGGACGATGTATTGAATCGGGACGTAATTTGAGTGATCCATCGTCATTAGGTGGCCCTGAACGTTACAATTCACTATCAGTTTTTCGTCCGATTCGAAAATTTTTGACTCATAGCAGAACGGCCATAAGGTGCCCGAGGCAGCAATAGACACATGGAGACAAGTCTGCTGGAGGACGATGTATTGAATCGGGACGCAATTTGAGTGATCCATCGTCATTAGGTGGCCCTGAACGTTACAATTCACTATCAGTTTTTCGTCCCATTCGATAATCTAGACTCACAGCAGAACGGCCATAAGGTGCCCGAGGCAGCAATAGACACATGGAGACAAGTCTGCTGGAGGACGATGTATTGAATCGGGACGCAATTTGAGTGATCCATCGTCATTAGGTGGCCCTGAACGTTACAATTCACTATCAGTTTTTCGTCCGATTCGAAAATCTTTGACTCACAGCAAAACGGCCAAAAGGTGCCCGAGGCAGCAATAGACCCATGGAGACAAGTCGGCTGGAGGACGATGTATTGAATTGGGACGCAATTTGCGTGTTCCATCGTCATTAGGAGGCCCTGAACGTTACAATTCACTATCATTTTTTCGTCCGATTCGAAAATCTTTGACTCACAGCAGAACGGCCATAAGGTGCCCGAGGCAGCAATAGACCCATGGAGACAATTCTGCTGGAGGACGATGTATTGAATCGGGACGCAATTTGAGTGTTCCATCGTCATTAGGAGGCCCTGAACGTTACAATTCACAATCAGTTTTTCGTCCGATTCGAAAATCTTTGACTCACAACAGAACGGCCATAAGGTGCCCGAGGCAGCAATAGACCCATGGAGACAAGTCTGCTGGAGGACGATGTATTGAATCGGGACGCAATTTGAGTGTTCCATCGTCATTAGATGGCCCTGAATGTTAAAATTCACTATCAGTTTCTCGTCCGATTCGAAAATCTTTGACTCACAGCAGAACGGCCATAAGGTGCCCGAGGCAGTAGACCCATGGAGACAAGTCTGCTGGAGGACGATGTATTGAATCGGGACGCAATTTGAGTGTTCCATCGTCATTAGGAGGCCCTGAATGTTACAATTAACTATCAGTTTTTCGTCCCATTCGATAATCTAGACTCACGGGAGAACGACCATAAGGTGCCCGAGGCAGCAATAGACCCATGGAGACAAGTCTGCTGGAGGACGATGTATTGAATCGGGACGCAATTTGAGTGTTCCATCGTCATTAGGAGGCCCTGAACGTTACAATTCACTATCAGTTTTTCGTCCGATTCGAAAATCTTTGTGTCACAACAGAACGGCCATAATGTGGCCGAGGCAGCAATAGACCCATTGAGACAAGTCTGCTGGAGGACGATGTATTGAATCGGGACGCAATTTGAGTGATCCATCGTCATTAGGTGGCCCTGAACGTTACAATTCACTATCAGTTTTTCGTCCGATTCGAAAATCTTTGACTCATAGCAGAACGGACATAAGGTGCCCGAGGCAGCAATAGACACATGGAGACAAGTCTGCTGGAGGACGATGTATTGAATCGGGACGCAATTTGAGTGATCCATCGTCATTAGGTGGCCCTGAACGTTACAATTCACTATCAGTTTTTCGTCCGATTCGAAAATCTTTGACTCATAGCAGAACGGCCATAAGGTGCCCGAGGCAGCAATAGACACATGGAGACAAGTCTGCTGGAGGACGATGTATTGAATCGGGACGCAATTTGAGTAATCCATCGTCATTAGGAGGCCCTGAATGTTACAATTAACTATCAGTTTTTCGTCCCATTCGATAATCTAGACTCACGGGAGAACGACCATAAGGTGCCCGAGGCAGCAATAGACCCATGGAGACAAGTCTGCTGGAGGACGATGTATTGAATCGAGACGCAATTTGAGTGATCCATCGTCATTAGGTGGCCCTGAACGTTACAATTCACTATCAGTCTTTCGTCCGATTCGAAAATCTTTGAGTCACAGCAGAACGGCCATACGGTGCCCGAGGCAGTAATAGACGCATGGTGACAAGTCTGCTGGTGGACGATGTATTGAATCGGGACGCAATTTGAGTGATCCATCGTCATTAGGTGGCCCTGAATAATACAATTCACTTTCAGTTTTTCGTCCGATTCGAAAATCTTTGACTCACAGCAGAACGGCCATAAGGTGCCCGAGGCAGCAATAGACCCAGGGAGACAAGTCTGCTGGAGGACGATGTATTGAATCGGGACGCAATTTGAGTGTTCCATCGTCATTAGGAGGCCCTGAACGTTACAATTCACTATCAGTTTTTCGTCCGATTCGAAACTCTTTGAGTCACAGCAGAACGGCCATAATGTGGCCGAGGCAGCAATAGACCCATGGAGACAGGTCTGCTGTAGGACGATGTATTGAATCGGGACGCAATTTGAGTGATCCATCGTCATTAGGTGGCCCTGAACGTTACACTTCACTATCAGTTTTTCGTCCGATTCGAAAATCTTTGACTCATAGCAGAACGGCCATAAGGTGCTCGAGGCAGCAATAGACACATGGAAACAAGTCTGCTGGAGGACGATGTATTGAATCGGGACGCAATTTGAGTGATCCATCGTCATTAGATGGCCCTGAACGTTACAATTCACTATCAGTTTTTCGTCCGATTCGAAAATCTTTGACTCATAGCAGAACGGCCATAAGGTGCCCGAGGCAGCAATAGACCCATGGAGACAAGTCTGCTGGAGGACGATGTATTGAATCGGGACGCAATTTGAGTGTTCCATCGTCATTAGGAGGCCCTGAATGTTACAATTAACTATCAGTTTTTCGTCCCATTCGATAATCTAGACTCACGGGAGAACGACAATAAGGTGCCCGAGGCAGCAATAGACGCATGGTGACAAGTCTGCTGGTGGACGATGTATTGAATCGGGACGCATTTTGAGTGATCCATCGTCATTAGGTGGCCCTGAATAATACAATTCACTATCAGTTTTTCGTCCGATTCGAAAATCTTTGACTCACAGAAGAACGGCCATAAGGTGCCCGAGGCAGTAATAGACCCATGGAGAGAAGTCTGCTGGAGGACGATGTATTGAATCGGGACGCAATTTGAGTGTTCCATCGTCATTAGGAGGCCCTGAACGTTACAATACACAATCAGTTTTTCGTCCGATTCGAAAATCTTTGAGTCACAGCAGAACGGCCATAATGTGGCCGAGGCAGCAATAGACCCATGGAGACAAGTCTGCTGGAGGACGATGTATTGAATCGGGACGCAATTTGAGTGATCCATCGTCATTAGGTGGCCCTGAACGTTGCAATTCACTATCAGTTTTTCGTCCGATTCGAAAAGCTTTGACTCATAGCAGAACGGCCATAAGGTGCCCGAGGCAGCAGTAGACACATGGAGACAAGTCTGCTGGAGGACGATGTATTGAATCGGGACGCAATTTGAGTGATCCATCGTCATTAGGTGGCCCTGAACGTTACAATTCACTATCAGTTTTTCGTCCCACTCGATAATCTAGACTCACAGCAGAACGGCCATAAGGTGCCCGAGGCTGCAATAGCCCCATGGAGTCAAGTCGGCTGGAGGACAATGTATTGAATCGGAACGCAATTTGTGTGGTCCATCGTCATTAGGTGGCCCTGAATGTTACAATTCACTATCAGATTTTCGTCCGATTCGAAAATCTTTGACTCACTGCAGAACGGCCATAAGGTGCCCGAGGCAGCAATAGACCCATGGAGACAAGTCTGCTGGAGGACGATGTATTGAATCGGGACGCAATTTGAGTGTTCCATCGTCATTAGGAGGCCCTGAACGTTACAATTCACTATCAGTTTTTCGTCCGATTCGAAAATCTTTGACTCACAACAGAACGGCCATAAGGTGCCCGAGGCAGCAATAGACCCATGGAGACAAGTCTGCTGGAGGACGATGTATTGAATCGGGAGGCACTTTGAGTGTTCCATCGTCATTAGATGGCCCTGAATGTTAAAATTCACTATCAGTTTCTCGTCCGATTCGAAAATCTTTGACTCACAGCAGAACGGCCATAAGGTGCCCGAGGCAGCAATAGACCCATGGAGACAAGTCTGCTGGAGGACGATGTATTGAATCGGGACGCAATTTGAGTGTTCCATCGTCATTAGGAGGCCCTGAATGTTACAATTAATTATCAGTTTTTCGTCCCATTCGATAATCTAGACTCACGGGAGAACGACCATAAGGTGCCCGAGGCAGCAATAGACCCATGGAGACAAGTCTGCTGGAGGACGATGTATTGAATCGGGACGCAATTTGAGTGTTCCATCGTCATTAGGAGGCCCTGAACGTTACAATTCACTATCAGTTTTTCGTCCGATTCGAAAATCTTTGTGTCACAGCAGAACGGCCATAATGTGGCCGAGGCAGCAATAGACCCATTGAGACAAGTCTGCTGGAGGACGATGTATTGAATCGGGACGCAATTTGAGTGATCCATCGTCATTAGGTGGCCCTGAACGTTACAATTCACTATCAGTTTTTCGTCCGATTCGAAAATCTTTGACTCATAGCAGAACGGCCATAAGGTGCCCGAGGCAGCAATAGACACATGGAGACAAGTCTGCTGGAGGACGATGTATTGAATCGGGACGCAATTTGAGTGATCCATCGTCATTAGGTGGCCCTGAACGTTACAATTCACTATCAGTTTTTCGTCCGATTCGAAAATCTTTGACTCATAGCAGAACGGCCATAAGGTGCCCGAGGCAGCAATAGACACATGGAGACAAGTCTGCTGGAGGACGATGTATTGAATCGGGACGCAATTTGAGTAATCCATCGTCATTAGGAGGCCCTGAATGTTACAATTAACTATCAGTTTTTCGTCTCATTCGATAATCTAGACTCACGGGAGAACGACCATAAGGTGCCCGAGGCAGCAATAGACCCATGGAGACAAGTCTGCTGGAGGACGATGTATTGAATCGGGACGCAATTTGAGTGATCCATCGTCATTAGGTGGCCCTGAACGTTACAATTCACTATCAGTCTTTCGTCCGATTCGAAAATCTTTGAGTCACAGCAGAACGGCCATAAGGTGCCCGAGGCAGTAATAGACGCATGGTGACAAGTCTGCTGGTGGACGATGTATTGAATCGGGACGCAATTTGAGTGATCCATCGTCATTAGGTGGCCCTGAATAATACAATTCACTTTCAGTTTTTCGTCCGATTCGAAAATCTTTGACTCACAGCAGAACGGCCATAAGGTGCCCGAGGCAGCAATAGACCCAGGGAGACAAGTCTGCTGGAGGACGATGTATTGAATCGGGACGCAATTTGAGTGTTCCATCGTCATTAGGAGGCCCTGAACGTTACAATTCACTATCAGTTTTTCGTCCGATTCGAAACTCTTTGAGTCACAGCAGAACGGCCATAATGTGGCCGAGGCAGCAATAGACCCATGGAGACAAGTCTGCTGGAGGACGATGTATTGAATCGGGACGCAATTTGAGTGATCCATCGTCATTAGGTGGCCCTGAACGTTACACTTCACTATCAGTTTTTCGTCCGATTCGAAAATCTTTGACTCATAGCAGAACGGCCATAAGGTGCTCGAGGCAGCAATAGACACATGGAAACAAGTCTGCTGGAGGACGATGTATTGAATCGGGACGCAATTTGAGTGATCCATCGTCATTAGATGGCCCTGAACGTTACAATTCACTATCAGTTTTTCGTCCGATTCGAAAATCTTTGACTCATAGCAGAACGGCCATAAGGTGCCCGAGGCAGCAATAGACCCATGGAGACAAGTCTGCTGGAGGACGATGTATTGAATCGGGACGCAATTTGAGTGTTCCATCGTCATTAGGAGGCCCTGAATGTTACAATTAACTATCAGTTTTTCGTCCCATTCGATAATCTAGACTCACGGGAGAACGACAATAAGGTGCCCGAGGCAGCAATAGACGCATGGTGACAAGTCTGCTGGTGGACGATGTATTGAATCGGGACGCATTTTGAGTGATCCATCGTCATTAGGTGGCCCTGAATAATACAATTCACTTTCAGTTTTTCGTCCGATTCGAAAATCTTTGACTCACAGAAGAACGGCCATAAGGTGCCCGAGGCAGTAATAGACCCATGGAGAGAAGTCTGCTGGAGGACGATGTATTGAATCGGGACGCAATTTGAGTGTTCCATCGTCATTAGGAGGCCCTGAACGTTACAATTCACAATCAGTTTTTCGTCCGATTCGAAAATCTTTGAGTCACAGCAGAACGGCCATAATGTGGCCGAGGCAGCAATAGACCCATGGAGACAAGTCTGCTGGAGGACGATGTATTGAATCGGGACGCAATTTGAGTGATCCATCGTCATTAGGTGGCCCTGAACGTTGCAATTCACTATCAGTTTTTCGTCCGATTCGAAAAGCTTTGACTCATAGCAGAACGGCCATAAGGTGCCCGAGGCAGCAGTAGACACATGGAGACAAGTCTGCTGGAGGACGATGTATTGAATCGGGACGCAATTTGAGTGATCCATCGTCATTAGGTGGCCCTGAACGTTACAATTCACTATCAGTTTTTCGTCCCACTCGATAATCTAGACTCACAGCAGAACGGCCATAAGGTGCCCGAGGCTGCAATAGCCCCATGGAGTCAAGTCGGCTGGAGGACAATGTATTGAATCGGAACGCAATTTGTGTGGTCCATCGTCATTAGGTGGCCCTGAATGTTACAATTCACTATCAGATTTTCGTCCGATTCGAAAATCTTTGACTCACTGCAGAACGGCCATAAGGTGCCCGAGGCAGCAATAGACCCATGGAGACAAGTCTGCTGGAGGACGATGTATTGAATCGGGACGCAATTTGAGTGTTCCATCGTCATTAGGAGGCCCTGAACGTTACAATTCACTATCAGTTTTTCGTCCGATTCGAAAATCTTTGACTCACAACAGAACGGCCATAAGGTGCCCGAGGCAGCAATAGACCCATGGAGACAAGTCTGCTGGAGGACGATGTATTGAATCGGGAGGCACTTTGAGTGTTCCATCGTCATTAGATGGCCCTGAATGTTAAAATTCACTATCAGTTTCTCGTCCGATTCGAAAATCTTTGACTCACAGCAGAACGGCCATAAGGTGCCCGAGGCAGCAATAGACCCATGGAGACAAGTCTGCTGGAGGACGATGTATTGAATCGGGACGCAATTTGAGTGTTCCATCGTCATTAGGAGGCCCTGAATGTTACAATTAATTATCAGTTTTTCGTCCCATTCGATAATCTAGACTCACGGGAGAACGACCATAAGGTGCCCGAGGCAGCAATAGACCCATGGAGACAAGTCTGCTGGAGGACGATGTATTGAATCGGGACGCAATTTGAGTGTTCCATCGTCATTAGGAGGCCCTGAACGTTACAATTCACTATCAGTTTTTCGTCCGATTCGAAAATCTTTGTGTCACAGCAGAACGGCCATAATGTGGCCGAGGCAGCAATAGACCCATTGAGACAAGTCTGCTGGAGGACGATGTATTGAATCGGGACGCAATTTGAGTGATCCATCGTCATTAGGTGGCCCTGAACGTTACAATTCACTATCAGTTTTTCGTCCGATTCGAAAATCTTTGACTCATAGCAGAACGGCCATAAGGTGCCCGAGGCAGCAATAGACACATGGAGACAAGTCTGCTGGAGGACGATGTATTGAATCGGGACGCAATTTGAGTGATCCATCGTCATTAGGTGGCCCTGAACGTTACAATTCACTATCAGTTTTTCGTCCGATTCGAAAATCTTTGACTCATAGCAGAACGGCCATAAGGTGCCCGAGGCAGCAATAGACACATGGAGACAAGTCTGCTGGAGGACGATGTATTGAATCGGGACGCAATTTGAGTAATCCATCGTCATTAGGAGGCCCTGAATGTTACAATTAACTATCAGTTTTTCGTCTCATTCGATAATCTAGACTCACGGGAGAACGACCATAAGGTGCCCGAGGCAGCAATAGACCCATGGAGACAAGTCTGCTGGAGGACGATGTATTGAATCGGGACGCAATTTGAGTGATCCATCGTCATTAGGTGGCCCTGAACGTTACAATTCACTATCAGTCTTTCGTCCGATTCGAAAATCTTTGAGTCACAGCAGAACGGCCATAAGGTGCCCGAGGCAGTAATAGACGCATGGTGACAAGTCTGCTGGTGGACGATGTATTGAATCGGGACGCAATTTGAGTGATCCATCGTCATTAGGTGGCCCTGAATAATACAATTCACTTTCAGTTTTTCGTCCGATTCGAAAATCTTTGACTCACAGCAGAACGGCCATAAGGTGCCCGAGGCAGCAATAGACCCAGGGAGACAAGTCTGCTGGAGGACGATGTATTGAATCGGGACGCAATTTGAGTGTTCCATCGTCATTAGGAGGCCCTGAACGTTACAATTCACTATCAGTTTTTCGTCCGATTCGAAACTCTTTGAGTCACAGCAGAACGGCCATAATGTGGCCGAGGCAGCAATAGACCCATGGAGACAAGTCTGCTGGAGGACGATGTATTGAATCGGGACGCAATTTGAGTGATCCATCGTCATTAGGTGGCCCTGAACGTTACACTTCACTATCAGTTTTTCGTCCGATTCGAAAATCTTTGACTCATAGCAGAACGGCCATAAGGTGCTCGAGGCAGCAATAGACACATGGAAACAAGTCTGCTGGAGGACGATGTATTGAATCGGGACGCAATTTGAGTGATCCATCGTCATTAGATGGCCCTGAACGTTACAATTCACTATCAGTTTTTCGTCCGATTCGAAAATCTTTGACTCATAGCAGAACGGCCATAAGGTGCCCGAGGCAGCAATAGACCCATGGAGACAAGTCTGCTGGAGGACGATGTATTGAATCGGGACGCAATTTGAGTGTTCCATCGTCATTAGGAGGCCCTGAATGTTACAATTAACTATCAGTTTTTCGTCCCATTCGATAATCTAGACTCACGGGAGAACGACAATAAGGTGCCCGAGGCAGCAATAGACGCATGGTGACAAGTCTGCTGGTGGACGATGTATTGAATCGGGACGCATTTTGAGTGATCCATCGTCATTAGGTGGCCCTGAATAATACAATTCACTTTCAGTTTTTCGTCCGATTCGAAAATCTTTGACTCACAGAAGAACGGCCATAAGGAGCCCGAGGCAGTAATAGACCCATGGAGACAAGTCTGCTGGAGGACGATGTATTGAATCGGGACGCAATTTGAGTGTTCCATCGTCATTAGGAGGCCCTGAACGTTACAATTCACAATCAGTTTTTCGTCCGATTCGAAAATCTTTGAGTCACAGCAGAACGGCCATAATGTGGCCGAGGCAGCAATAGACCCATGGAGACAAGTAGGCTGGAGGACGATGTATTGAATCGGGACGCAATTTGAGTGATCCATCGTCATTAGGTGGCCCTGAACGTTGCAATTCACTATCAGTTTTTCGTCCGATTCGAAAAGCTTTGACTCATAGCAGAACGGCCATAAGGTGCCCGAGGCAGCAGTAGACACATGGAGACAAGTCTGCTGGAGGACGATGTATTGAATCGGGACGCAATTTGAGTGATCCATCGTCATTAGGTGGCCCTGAACGTTACAATTCACTATCAGTTTTTCGTCCCACTCGATAATCTAGACTCACAGCAGAACGGCCATAAGGTGCCCGAGGCTGCAATAGCCCCATGGAGTCAAGTCGGCTGGAGGACAATGTATTGAATCGGGACGCAATTTGTGTGGTCCATCGTCATTAGGTGGCCCTGAATGTTACAATTCACTATCAGATTTTCGTCCGATTCGAAAATCTTTGACTCACTGCAGAACGGCCATAAGGTGCCCGAGGCAGCAATAGACCCATGGAGACAAGTCTGCTGGAGGACGATGAATTGAATCGGGACGCAATTTGAGTGATCCATCGTCATTAGGTGGCCCTGAACGTTACAGTTCACTATCAGATTTTCGTCCGATTCGAAAATCTTTGACTCACAGCAGAACGGCCAAAAGGTGCCCGAGGCAGCAATAGACCCATGGAGACAAGTCTGCTGGAGGACGATGTATTGAATCGGGACGCAAATTGAGTGATCCATCGTCATTAGGTGGCCCTGAATGTTAAAATTCACTATCAGTTTCTCGTCCGATTCGAAAATCTTTCACTCACAGCAGAACGGCCATAAGGTGCCCGAGGCAGCATTAGACCCATGGAGACAAGTCTGCTGGAGGACGATGTATTGAATCGGGACGCAATTTGAGTGTTCCATCGTCATTAGGAGGCCCTGAATGTTACAATTAACTATCAGTTTTTCGTCGCATTCGATAATCTAGACTCACGGGAGAACGACCATAAGGTGCCCGAGGCAGCAATAGACCCATGGAGACAAGTCTGCTGGAGGACGATGTATTGAATCGGGACGCAATTTGAGTGATCCATCGTCATTAGGTGGCCCTGAACGTTACAGTTCACTATCAGATTTTCGTCCGATACGAAAATCTTTGACTCACAGCAGAACGGCCAAAAGGTGGCCGAGGCAGCAATAGACCCATGGAGACAAGTCGGCTGGAGGACGATGTATTGAATTGGGACGCAATTTGCGTGTTCCATCGTCATTAGGAGGCCCTGAACGTTACAATTCACTATCAGTTTTTCGTCCGATTCGAATATCTTTGACTCACAACAGAACGGCCATAAGGTGCCCGAGGCAGCAATAGACCCATGGAGACAAGTCTGCTGGAGGACGATGTATTGAATCGGGACGCAATTTGAGTGATCCATCGTCATTAGGTGGCCCTGAATGTTAAAATTCACTATCAGTTTCTCGTCCGATTCGAAAATCTTTCACTCACTGCAGAACGGCCATAAGGTGCCCGAGGCAGCATTAGACCCATGGAGACAAGTCTGCTGGAGGACGATGTATTGAATCGGGACGCAATTTGAGTGTTCCATCGTCATTAGGAGGCCCTGAATGTTACAATTAACTATCAGTTTTTCGTCGCATTCGATAATCTAGACTCACGGGAGAACGACCATAAGGTGCCCGAGGCAGCAATAGACCCATGGAGACAAGTCTGCTGGAGGACGATGTATTGAATCGGGACGCAATTTGAGTGTTCCATCGTTATTAGGAGGCCCTGAAGGTTACAATTCACTATCAGTTTTTCGTCCGATTCGAAAATCTTTGAGTCACAGCAGAACGGCCATAAGGTGCCCGAGGCAGCAATAGACCCATGGAGACAAGTCTGCTGGAGGACGATGTATTGAATCGGGACGCAATTTGAGTGATCCATCGTCATTAGGTGGCCCTGAACGTTACAATTCACTATCAGTTTTTCGTCCCATTCGATAATCTAGACTCACAGCAGAACGGCCATAAGTTGCCCGAGGCAGCAATAGACCCATGGAGACAAGTCTGCTGGAGGACGATGTATTGAATCGGGACGCAATTTGAGTGATCCATCGTCATTAGGTGGCCCTGAACGTTACAATTCACTATCAGTTTTTCGTCCCATTCGATAATCTAGACTCACAGCAGAACGGCCATAGGGTGCCCGAGGCAGCAATAGACCCATGGAGACAAGTCTGCTGGAGGACGATGTATTGAATCGGGACGCAATTTGAGTGTTCCATCGTCATTAGGAGGCCCTGAACGTTAGAATTCACTATCAGTTTTTCGTCCGATTCGAAAATCTTTGAGTCACAGCAGAACGGCCATAAGGTGCCCGAGGCAGCAATACACCCATGGAGACAAGTCTGCTGGAGGACGATGTATTGAATCAGGACGCAATTTGAGTGATCCATCGTCATTAGGTGGCCCTGAACGTTACAATTCACTATCAGTTTTTCGTCCCATTCGATAATCTAGACTCACAGCAGAACGGCCATAAGGTGCCCGAGGCAGCAATAGACCCATGGAGACAAGTCTGTTGGAGGACGATGTATTGAATCGGGACGCAATTTGAGTGATCCATCGTCATTAGGTGGCCCTGAACGTTACAATTCACTATCAGTTTTTCGTCCCATTCGATAATCTAGACTCACAGCAGAACGGCCATAAGGTGCCCGAGGCAGCGATAGACCCATGGAGTCAAGTCGGCTGGAGGACGATGTATTGAATCGGGACGCAATTTGTGTGGTCCATCGTCATTAGGTGGCCCTGAATGTTACAATTCACTATCAGATTTTCGTCCGATTCGAAAATCTTTGACTCACTGCAGAACGGCCATAAGGTGCCCGAGGCAGCAATAGACCCATGGAGACAAGTCTGCTGGAGGACGATGTATTGAATCGGGACGCAATTTGAAAGATCCATCGTCATTAGGTGGCCCTGAACGTTACAATTCACCATCAGTTTTTCGTCCGATTCGAAAATCTTTGAGTCACAGCAGAACGGCCATTATGTGCCCGAGGCAGCAATAGACCCATGGAGACAAGTCTGCTGGAGGACGATGTACTGAATCGGGACGCAATTTGAGTGATCCATCGTCATTAGGTGGCCCTGAACGTTACAATTCACTATCAGTTTTCGTCCGATTCGAAAATCTTTGACTCACAGCAGAACGGCCAAAAGGTGCCCGAGGCAGCAATAGACCCATGGAGACAAGTCGGCTGGAGGACGATGTATTGAATTGGGACGCAATTTGCGTGTTCCATCGTCATTAGGAGGCCCTGAACGTTAAAATTCAGTATCAGTTTTTCGTCCGATTCGAAAATCTTTGACTCACAGCAGAACGGCCATAAGGTGCCCGAGGCAGCAATAGACCCAAGGAGACAAGTCTGCTGGAGGACGATGTATTGAATCGGGACGCAATTTGTGTGTTCCATCGCCATTAGGAGGCCCTGAATGTTACAATTAACTATCAGTTTTTCGTCCCATTCGATAATGTAGACTCAGGGGAGAACGACCATAAGGTGCCCGAGGCAGCAATAGACCCATGGAGACAGGTCGGCTGGAGGACGATGTATTGAATCGGGACGCAGTTTGAGTGATCCATCGGCATTAGGTGGCCCTGAACGTTACAATTCACTATCAGTTTTTCGTCCGATTCGAAAATCTTTGAGTCACAGCAGAACGGCCATTATGTGCCCGAGGCAGCAATAAGACCCATGGAGACAAGTCTGCTGGAGGACGATGTACTGATTCGGGACGCAATTTGAGTGATCCATCGTCATTAGGTGGCCCTGAACGTTACAATTCACTATCAGTTTTCGTCCGATTCGAAAATCTTTGACTCACAGCAGAATGGCCAAAAGGTGCCCGAGGCAGCAATAGACCCATGGAGACAAGTCGGCTGGAGGACGATGTATTGAATTGGGACGCAATTTGCGTGTTCCATCGTCATTAGGAGGCCCTGAACGTTACAATTCAGTATCAGTTTTTCGTCCGATTCGAAAATCTTTGACTCACAGCAGAACGGCTATAAGGTGCCCGAGGCAGCAATAGACCCAAGCAGACAAGTCTGCTGGAGGACGATGTATTGAATCGGGACGCAATTTGTGTGTTCCATCGCCATTAGGAGGCCCTGAACGTTACAATTCACTATCAGTTTTTCGTCCGATTCGAAAATCTTTGAGTCACAGCTGAACGGCCATAAGGTGCACGAGGCAGCAATAGACCCATGGAGACAAGTCTGCTGGAGGACGATGTATTGAATCGGGACGCAATTTGAGTGATCCATCGTCATTAGATGGCCCTGAACGTTACAATTCACTATCAGTTTTTCGTCCGATTCGAAAATCTTTGACTCATAGCAGAACGGCCATAAGGTGCCCGAGGCAGCAATAGACCCCTGGAGACAAGTCTGCTGGAGGACGATGTATTGAATCGGGACGCAATTTGAGTGTTCCATCGTCATTAGGAGGCCCTGAATGTTACAATTCACTATCAGTTTTTCGTCCCATTCGATAATCTAGACTCACGGGAGAACGACAATAAGGTGCCCGAGGCAGCAATAGACGCATGGTGACAAGTCTGCTGGTGGACGATGTATTGAATCGGGACGCATTTTGAGTGATCCATCGTCATTAGGTGGCCCTGAATAATACAATTCACTTTCAGTTTTTCGTCCGATTCGAAAATCTTTGACTCACAGCAGAACGGCCATAAGGTGCCCGAGGCAGTAATAGACCCATGGAGACAAGTCTGCTGGAGGACGATGTATTGAATCGGGACGCAATTTGAGTGTTCCATCGTCATTAGGAGGCCCTGAACGTTACAATTCACTATCAGTTTTTCGTCCGATTCGAAAATCTTTGAGTCACAGCAGAACGGCCATAATGTGGCCGAGGCAGCAATAGACCCATGGAGACAAGTCTGCTGGAGGACGATGTATTGAATCGGGACGCAATTTGAGTGATCCATCGTCATTAGGTGGCCCTGAACGTTGCAATTCACTATCAGTTTTTCGTCCGATTCGAAAAGCTTTGACTCATAGCAGAACGGCCATAAGGTGCCCGAGGCAGCAGTAGACACATGGAGACAAGTCTGCTGGAGGACGATGTATTGAATCGGGACGCAATTTGAGTGATCCATCGTCATTAGGTGGCCCTGAACGTTACAATTCACTATCAGTTTTTCGTCCCACTCGATAATCTAGACTCACAGCAGAACGGCCATAAGGTGCCCGAGGCTGCAATAGCCCCATGGAGTCAAGTCGGCTGGAGGACAATGTATTGAATCTGGACGCAATTTGTGTGGTCCATCGTCATTAGGAGGCCCTGAATGTTACAATTCACTATCAGATTTTCGTCCGATTCGAAAATCTTTGACTCACTGCAGAACGGCCATAAGGTGCCCGAGGCAGCAATAGACCCATGGAGACAAGTCTGCTGGAGGACGATGTATCGAATCGGGACGCAATTTGAGTGTTCCATCGTCATTAGGAGGCCCTGAACGTTACAATTCACTATCAGTTTTTCGTCCGATTCGAAAATCTTTGAGTTACAGCAGAACGGCCATAAGGTGCCCGAGGCAGCAATAGACCCATGGAGACAAGTCTGCTGGAGGACGATGAATTGAATCGGGACGCAATTTGAGTGATCCATCGTCATTAGGTGGCCCTGAACGTTACAGTTCACTATCAGATTTTCGTCCGATACGAAAATCTTTGACTCACAGCAGAACGGCCAAAAGGTGCCCGAGGCAGCAATAGACCCATGGAGACAAGTCGGCTGGAGGACGATGTATTGAATTGGGACGCAATTTGCGTGTTCCATCGTCATTAGGAGGCCCTGAACGTTACAATTCACTATCAGTTTTTCGTCCGATTCGAATATCTTTGACTCACAACAGAACGGCCATACGGTGCCCGAGGCAGCAATAGACCCATGGAGACAAGTCTGCTGGAGGACGATGTATTGAATCGGGACGCAATTTGAGTGTTCCATCGTCATTAGGAGGCCCTGAACGTTACAATTCACTATCAGTTTTTCGTCCGATTCGAAAATCTTTGAGTCACAGCAGAACGGCCATAAGGTGCCCGAGGCAGCAATAGACCCATGGAGACAAGTCTGCTGGAGGACGATGTATTGAATCGGGACGCAATTTGAGTGATCCATCGTCATTAGGTGGCCATGAACGTTACAATTCACTATCAGTTTTTCGTCCCATTCGATAATCTAGACTCACAGCAGAACGGCCATAAGTTGCCCGAGGCAGCAATAGACCCATGGAGACAAGTCTGCTGGAGGACGATGTATTGAATCGGGACGCAATTTGAGTGATCCATCGTCATTAGGTGGCCCTGAACGTTACAATTCACTATCAGTTTTTCGTCCCATTCGATAATCTAGACTCACAGCAGAACGGCCATAAGGTGCCCGAGGCAGCAATAGACCCATGGAGTCAAGTCGGCTGGAGGACGATGTATTGAATCGGGACGCAATTTGTGTGGTCCATCGTCATTATTTGGCCATGAATGTTACAATTCACTATCAGATTTTCGTCCGATTCGAAAATCTTTGACTCACTGCAGAACGGCCATAAGGTGCCCGAGGCAGCAAAGGACCCATGGAGACAAGTCTGCTGGAGGACGATGTATTGAATCGGGACGCAATTTGAGTGTTCCATCGTAATTAGGAGGCCCTGAACGTTACAATTCACTATCAGTTTTTCGTCCGATTCGAAAATCTTTGAGTCACAGCAGAACGGCCATTAGGTGCCCTAGGCAGCAATAGACCCATGGAGACAAGTCTGCTTGAGGACGATGTATTGAATCGGGACGCAATTTGTGTAGTCCATCGTCATTAGGTGGCCCTGAATGTTAAAATTCACTATCAGTTTTTCGTCCGATTCGAAAATCTTTGACCCACAGCAGAACGGCCATAAGGTGCCCGAGGCAGCAATAGACCCATGGAGACAAGTCTGCTGGAGGACGATGTATTGAATCGGGACGCAATTTGAGTGTTCCATCGTCATTAGGAGGCCCTGAACGTTAGAATTCACTATCAGTTTTTCGTCCGATTCGAAAATCTTTGAGTCACAGCAGAACGGCCATAAGGTGCCAGAGGCAGCAATACACCCATGGAGACAAGTCTGCTGGAGGACGATGTATTGAATCGGGACGCAATTTGAGTGATCCATCGTCATTAGGTGGCCCTGAACGTTACAATTCACTATCAGTTTTTCGTCCCATTCGATAATCTAGACTCACAGCAGAACGGCCATAAGGTGCCCGAGGCAGCAATAGACCCATGGAGACAAGTCTGTTGGAGGACGATGTATTGAATCGGGACGCAATTTGAGTGATCCATCGTCATTAGGTGGCCCTGAACGTTACAATTCACTATCAGTTTTTCGTCCCATTCGATAATCTAGACTCACAGCAGAACGGCCATAAGGTGCCCGAGGCAGCGATAGACCCATGGAGTCAAGTCGGCTGGAGGACGATGTATTGAATCGGGACGCAATTTGTGTGGTCCATCGTCATTAGGTGGCCCTGAATGTTACAATTCACTATCAGATTTTCGTCCGATTCGAAAATCTTTGACTCACTGCAGAACGGCCATAAGGTGCCCGAGGCAGCAATAGACCCATGGAGACAAGTCTGCTGGAGGACGATGTATTGAATCGGGACGCAATTTGAAAGATCCATCGTCATTAGGTGGCCCTGAACGTTACAATTCACTATGAGTTTTTCGTCCGATTCGAAAATCTTTGAGTCACAGCAGAACGGCCATTATGTGCCCGAGGCAGCAATAGACCCATGGAGACAAGTCTGCTGGAGGACGATGTACTGAATCGGGACGCAATTTGAGTGATCCATCGTCAATAGGTGGCCCTGAACGTTACAATTCACTATCAGTTTTCGTCCGATTCGAAAATCTTTGACTCACAGCAGAACGGCCAAAAGGTGCCCGAGGCAGCAATAGACCCATGGAGACAAGTCGGCTGGAGGACGATGTATTGAATTGGGACGCAATTTGCGTGTTCCATCGTCATTAGGAGGCCCTGAACGTTACAATTCACTATCAGTTTTTCGTCCGATTCGAAAATCTTTGACTCACAGCAGAACGGCCATAAGGTGCACGAGGCAGCAATAGACCCATGGAGACAAGTCTGCTGGAGGACGATGTATTGAATCGGGACGCAATTTGAGTGTTCCATCGTCATTAGGAGGCCCTGAATGTTACAATTAACTATCAGTTTTTCGTCCCAATCGATAATGTAGACTCAGGGGAGAACGACCATAAGGTGCCCGAGGCAGCAATAGACCCATGGAGACAGGTCGGCTGGAGGACGATGTATTGAATCGGGACGCAGTTTGAGTGATCCATCGGCATTAGGTGGCCCTGAACGTTACAATTCACTATCAGTTTTTTGTCCGATTCGATAATCTTTGACTCACAGCAGAACGGCCATTAGGTGCCCGAGGCAGCAATAGATCCATGGAGACAAGTCTGCTGGAGGACGATGTATTGAATCGGGACGCAATTTGAGTGATCCATCGTCATTAGGTGGCCCTGAACGTTACAATTCACTATCAGTTTTTCGTCCCATTCGATAATCTAGACTCACAGCATAACGGCCATAAGTTGCCCGAGGCAGCAATAGACCCATGGAGACAAGTCTGCTGGAGGACGATGTATTGAATCGGGACGCAATTTGAGTGATCCATCGTCATTAGGTGGCCCTGAACGTTACAATTCACTATCAGTTTTTCGTCCCATTCGATAATCTAGACTCACAGCAGAACGGCCATAAGGTGCCCGAGGCAGCAATAGACCCATGGAGTCAAGTCGGCTGGAGGACGATGTATTGAATTGGGACGCAATTTGTGTGGTCCATCGTCATTATTTGGCCATGAATGTTACAATTCACTATCAGATTTTCGTCCGATTCGAAAATCTTTGACTCACTGCAGAACGGCCATAAGGTGCCCGAGGCAGCAATGGACCCATGGAGACAAGTCTGCTGGAGGACGATGTATTGAATCGGGACGCAATTTGAGTGTTCCATCGTCATTAGGAGGCCCTGAACGTTACAATTCACTATCAGTTTTTCGTCCGATTCGAAAATCTTTGACCCACAGCAGAAGGGCCATAAGGTGCCCGAGGCAGCAATAGACCCATGGAGACAAGTCTGCTGGAGGACGATGTATTGAATCGGGACGCAATTTGAGTGTTCCATCGTCATTAGGAGGCCCTGAACGTTAGAATTCACTATCAGTTTTTCGTCCGATTCGAAAATCTTTGAGTCACAGCAGAACGGCCATAAGGTGCCCGAGGCAGCAATACACCCATGGAGACAAGTCTGCTGGAGGACGATGTATTGAATCGGGACGCAATTTGAGTGATCCATCGTCATTAGGTGGCCCTGAACGTTACAATTCACTATCAGTTTTTCGTCCCATTCGATAATCTAGACTCACAGCAGAACGGCCATAAGGTGCCCGAGGCAGCAATAGACCCATGGAGACAAGGCTGTTGGAGGACGATGTATTGAATCGGGACGCAATTTGAGTGATCCATCGTCATTAGGTGGCCCTGAACGTTACAATTCACTATCAGTTTTTCGTCCCATTCGATAATCTAGACTCACAGCAGAACGGCCATAAGGTGCCCGAGGCAGCGATAGACCCATGGAGTCAAGTCGGCTGGAGGACGATGTATTGAATCGGGACGCAATTTGTGTGGTCCATCGTCATTAGGTGGCCCTGAATGTTACAATTCACTATCAGATTTTCGTCCGATTCGAAAATCTTTGACTCACTGCAGAACGGCCATAAGGTTCCCGAGGCAGCAATAGACCCATGGAGACAAGTCTGCTGGAGGACGATGTATTGAATCGGGACGCAATTTGAAAGATCCATCGTCATTAGGTGGCCCTGAACGTTACAATTCACTATCAGTTTTCGTCCGATTCGAAAATCTTTGACTCACAGCAGAACGGCCAAAAGGTGCCCGAGGCAGCAATAGACCCATGGAGACAAGTCGGCTGGAGGACGATGTATTGAATTGGGACGCAATTTGCGTGTTCCATCGTCAATAGGAGGCCCTGAACGTTACAATTCAGTATCAGTTTTTCGTCCGATTCGAAAATCTTTGACTCACAGCAGAACGGCCATAAAGTGCCCGAGGCAGCAATAGACCCAAGGAGACAAGTCTGCTGGAGGACGATGTATTGAATCGGGACGCAATTTGTGTGTTCCATCGCCATTAGGAGGCCCTGAACGTTACAATTCACTATCAGTTTTTCGTCCGATTCGAAAATCTTTGAGTCACAGCTGAACGGCCATATGGTGCACGAGGCAGCAATAGACCCATGGAGACAAGTCTGCTGGAGGACGATGTATTGAATCGGGACGCAATTAGAGTGTTCCATCGTCATTAGGAGGCCCTGAATGTTACAATTAACTATCAGTTTTTCGTCCCATTCGATAATGTAGACTCAGGGGAGAACGACCATAAGGTGCCCGAGGCAGCAATAGACCCATGGAGACAGGTCGGCTGGAGGACGATGTATTGAATCGGGACGCAGTTTGAGTGATCCATCGGCATTAGGTGGCCCTGAACGTTACAATTCACTATCAGTTTTTTGTCCGATTCGATAATCTTTGACTCACAGCAGAACGGCCATTAGGTGCCCGAGGCAGCAATAGATCCATGGAGACAAGTCTGCTGGAGGACGATGTATTGAATCGGGACGCAATTTGAGTGATCCATCGTCATTAGGTGGCCCTGAACGTTACAATTTACTATCTGTTTTTCGTCCCATTCGATAATCTAGACTCACAGCAGAACGGCCATAAGATGCCCGAGGCAGCAATAGACCCATGGAGTCAAGTCGGCTGGAGGACGATGTATTGAATCGGGACGCTATTTGTGTGGTCCATCGTCATTAGGTGGCCCTGAATTTTAAAATTCACTATCAGTTTTTCGTCCGATTCGAAAATCTTTGACCCACAGCAGAACGGCCATAAGGTGCCCGAGGCAGCAATAGACCCATGGAGACAAGTCTGCTGGAGGACGATGTATTGAATCGGGACGCAATTTGAGTGTTCCATCTTCATTAGGAGGCCCTGAACGTTACAATTCACAATCAGTTTTTCGTCCGATTCGAAAATCTTTGAGTCACAGCAGAACGGCCATAAGGTGCCCGAGGCAGCAATAGACCCATGGAGACAAGTCTGCTGGAGGACGATGTATTGAATCGGGACGCAATTTGAGTGATCCATCGTCATTAGGTGGCCCTGAATGTTACAATTCACTATCAGTTTTTCGTCAGATTCGAAAATCTTTGACTCACAGCAGAACGGCCATAAGGTGCCCAAGGCAGCAATAGACCCATGAAGACAAGTCTGCTGGAGGACGATGTATTGAATCGGGACGCAATTTGAGTGTTCCATCGTCATTAGGAGGCCCTGAACGTTACAATTCACTATCAGTTTTTCGTCCGATTCGAAAATCTTTGACTCACAGCAGAACGGCCATAAGGTGCCCGAGGCAGCAATAGACCCATGGAGACAAGTCTGCTGGAGGACGATGTATTGAATCGGGACGCAATTTAAGTGTTCCATCGTCATTAGGAGGCCATGAACGTTACAATTCACTATCAGTTTTTCGTCCGATTCGAAAATCTTTGACTCACAGAAGAACGGCCATAAGGTGCCCGAGGCAGCAGTAGACCCATGGAGACAAGTCTGCTGGAGGACGATGTATTGAATCGGGACGCAATTTGAGTGACCCAACGTCATTAGGTGGCCCTGAACGTTACAATTAACTGTCAGTTTTTTGTCCGATTCGAAAATCTTTGACTCACAGCAGAACGGCCATAAGGTGCCCGACGCAGCAATAGACCCATGGAGACAAGTCTGCTGGAGTACGATGTATTGAATCGGGACGCAATTTGAGTGATCCATCGTCTTTAGGTGGCCCTGAACGTTACAATTCACTATCAGTCTTTCGTCCGATTCGAAAATCTTTGAGTCACAGCAGAACGGCCATAAGGTGCCCGAGGCAGCAATAGACCCATGGAGACAAGTCTGCTGGAGGACGATGTATTGAATCGGGACGCAATTTGAGTGTTCCATCGTCATTAGGAGGCCCTGAACGTTACATTTCACAATCAGTTTTTCGTCCGATTCGAAAATCTTTGACTCACAGCACAACGACCATAAGGTGCCCGAGGCATAAATAGACCCATGGAGACAAGTCTGCTGGAGGACGATGTATTGAATCGGGACGCAATTTGAGTGTTTCATCGTCATTAGGAGGCCCTGAATGTTACAATTAACTATCAGTTTTTCGTCCCATTCGATAATCTAGACTCACGGGAGAACGACCATATGGTGCCCGAGGCAGCAATAGACCCATGGAGACAAGTCTGCTGGAGGACGATGTATTGAATCGGGACGCAATTTGAGTGACCCAACGTCATTAGGTGGCCCTGAACGTTACAATTAACTGTCAGTTTTTTGTCCGATTCGAAAATCTTTGACTCACAGCAGAACGGCCATAAGGTGCCCGACGCAGCAATAGACCCATGGAGACAAGTCTGCTGGAGGACGATGTATTGAATCGGGACGCAATTTGAGTGATCCATCGTCATTAGGTGGCCCTGAACGTTACAATTCACTATCAGTCTTTCGTCCGATTCGAAAATCTTTGAGTCACAGCAGAACGGCCATAAGGTGCCCGAGGCAGCAATAGACCCATGGAGACAAGTCTGCTGGAGGACGATGTATTGAATAGGGACGCAATTTGAGTGTTCCATCGTCATTAGGAGGCCCTGAACGTTATAATTCACAATCAGTTTTTCGTCCGATTCGAAAATCTTTGACTCACAGCAGAACGACCATAAGGTGCCCGAGGCATAAATAGACCCATGGAGACAAGTCTGCTGGAGGACGATGTATTGAATCGGGACGCAATTTGAGTGTTTCATCGTCATTAGGAGGCCCTGAATGTTACAATTAACTATCAGTTTTTCGACCCATTCGATAATCTAGACTCACGGGAGAACGACCATATGGTGCCCGAGGCAGCAATAGACCCATGGAGACAAGTCTGCTGGAGGACGATGTATTGAATCGGGACGCAATTTGAGTGACACATCGTCATTAGGTGGCCCTGAACGTCACAATTAACTGTCAGTTTTTTGTCCGATTCGCAAATCTTTGAGTCACAGCAGAACGGCCATAAGGTGCCCGAGGCAGCAATAGACCCATGGAGACAAGTCTGCTGGAGGACGATGTATTGAATCGGGACGCAATTTGAGTGATCCATCGTCATTAGGTGGCCCTGAACGTTACAATTCACTATCAGTTTTTCGTCCCATTCGATAATCTAGACTCACAGCAGAACGGCCATAAGTTGCCCGAGGCAGCAATAGACCCATGGAGACAAGTCTGCTGGAGGACGATGTATTGAATCGGGACGCAATTTGAGTGATCCATCGTCATTAGGTGGCCCTGAACGTTACAATTCACTATCAGTTTTTCGTCCCATTCGATAATCTAGACTCACAGCAGAACGGCCATAAGGTGCCCGAGGCAGCAACAGACCCATGGAGTCAAGTCGGCTGGAGGACGATGTATTGAATCGGGACGCAATTTGTGTGGTACATCGTCATTAGGTGGCCCTGAATGTTACAATTCACTATCAGATTTTCGTCCGATTCGAAAATCTTTGACTCACTGCAGAACGGCCATAAGGTGCCCGAGGCAGCAATAGACCCATGGAGACAAGTCTGCTGGAGGACGATGTATTGAATCGGGACGCAATTTGAGTGTTCCATCGTCATTAGGAGGCCCTGAACGTTACAATTCACTATCAGTTTTTCGTCCGATTCGAAAATCTTTGAGTCACAGCAGAACGGCCATAAGGTGCCCTAGGCAGCAATAGACCCATGGAGACAAGTCTGCTTGAGGACGATGTATTGAATCGGGACGCAATTTGAGTGATCCATCGTCATTAGATGGCCCTGAATGTTAAAATTCACTATCAGTTTCTCGTCCGATTCGAAAATCTTTCACTCACAGCAGAACGGCCATAAGGTGCCCGAGGCAGCAATAGACACATGGAGACAAGTCTGCTGGAGGACGATGTATTGAATCGGGACGCAATTTGAGTGATCCATCGTCATTAGGTGGCCCTGAAGGTTACAAATCACTATCAGTTTTTCGTCCGATTCGAAAATCTTTGACTCACTGCAGAACGGCCATAAGGTGCCCGAGGCAGCAATAGACACATGGAGACAAGTCTGCTGGAGGACGATGTATTGAATCGGGACGCAATTTGAGTGATCCATTGTCATTAGGTGGCCCTGAACGTTACAATTCACTATCAGTTTTTCGTCCGATTCGAAAATCTTTGACTCATAGCAGAACGGCCATAAGGTGCCCGAGGCAGCAATAGACACATGGAGACAAGTCTGCTGGAGGACGATGTATTGAATCGGGACGCAATTTGAGTGTTCCATCGTCATTAGGAGGCCCTGAATGTTACAATTAACTATCAGTTTTTCGTCCCATTCGATAATCTAGACTCACGGGAGAACGACCATAAGGTGCCCGAGGCAGCAATAGACCCATGGAGACAAGTCTGCTGGAGGACGATGTATTGAATCGGGACGCAATTTGAGTGGTCCATCGTCATTAGGTGGCCCTGAACGTTACAATTCACTATCAGTCTTTCGTCCGATTCGAAAATTTTTGAGTCACAGCAGAACGGCCATAAGGTGCCCGAGGCAGTAATAGACGCATGGTGACAAGTCTGCTGATGGACGATGTATTGAATCGGGACGCAATTTGAGTGATCCATCGTCATTAGGTGGCCCTGAATGTTAAAATTCACTATCAGTTTCTCGTCCGATTCGAAAATCTTTCACTCACAGCAGAACGGCCATAAGGTGCCCGAGGCAGCATTAGACACATGGAGACAAGTCTGCTGGAGGACGATGTATTGAATCGGGACGCAATTTGAGTGTTCCATCGTCATTAGGAGGCCCTGAATGTTACAATTAACTATCAGTTTTTCGTCGCATTCGATAATCTAGACTCACGGGAGAACGACCATAAGGTGCCCGAGGCAGCAATAGACCCATGGAGACAAGTCTGCTGGAGGACGATGTATTGAATCGGGACGCAATTTGAGTGATCCATCGTCATTAGGTGGCCCTGAACGTTACAGTTCACTATCAGATTTTCGTCCGATTCGAAAATCTTTGACTCACAGCAGAACGGCCAAAAGGTGCCCGAGGCAGCAATAGACCCATGGAGACAAGTCGGCTGGAGGACGATGTATTGAATTGGGACGCAATTTGCGTGTTCCATCGTCATTAGGAGGCCCTGAACGTTACAATTCACTATCAGTTTTTCGTCCGATTCGAATATCTTTGACTCACAACAGAACGGCCATAAGGTGCCCGAGGCAGCAATAGACCCATGGAGACAAGTCTGCTGGAGGACGATGTATTGAATCGGGACGCAATTTGAGTGATCCATCGTCATTAGGTGGCCCTGAATGTTAAAATTCACTATCAGTTTCTCGTCCGATTCGAAAATCTTTCACTCACAGCAGAACGGCCATAAGGTGCCCGAGGCAGCATTAGACCCATGGAGACAAGTCTGCTGGAGGACGATGTATTGAATCGGGACGCAATTTGAGTGTTCCATCGTCATTAGGAGGCCCTGAATGTTACAATTAACTATCAGTTTTTCGTCGCATTCGATAATCTAGACTCACGGGAGAACGACCATAAGGTGCCCGAGGCAGCAATAGACCCATGGAGACAAGTCTGCTGGAGGACGATGTATTGAATCGGGACGCAATTTGAGTGTTCCATCGTCATTAGGAGGCCCTGAACGTTACAATTCACTATCAGTTTTTCGTCCCATTCGATAATCTAGACTCACAGCAGAACGGCCATAAGTTGCCCGAGGCAGCAATAGACCCATGGAGACAAGTCTGCTGGAGGACGATGTATTGAATCGGGACGCAATTTGAGTGATCCATCGTCATTAGGTGGCCCTGAACGTTACAATTCACTATCAGTTTTTCGTCCCATTCGATAATCTAGACTCACAGCAGAACGGCCATAAGGTGCCCGAGGCAGCAATAGACCCATGGAGTCAAGTCGGCTGGAGGACGATGTATTGAATCGGGACGCAATTTGTGTGGTCCATCGTCATTAGGTGGCCCTGAATGTTACAATTCACTATCAGATTTTCGTCCGATTCGAAAACCTTTGACTCACTGCAGAACGGCCATAAGGTGCCCGAGGCAGCAATAGACCCATGGAGACAAGTCTGCTGGAGGACGATGTATTGGATCGGGACGCAATTTGAGTGTTCCATCGTCATTAGGAGGTCCTGAACGTTACAATTCACTATCAGTTTTTCGTCCGATTCGAAAATCTTTGAGTCACAGCAGAACGGCCATTAGGTGCCCTAGGCAGCAATAGACCCATGGAGACAAGTCTGCTTGAGGACGATGTATTGAATCGGGACGCAATTTGTGTGGTCCATCGTCATTAGGTGCCCCTGAATGTTAAAATTCACTATCAGTTTTTCGTCCGATTCGAAAATCTTTGACCCACAGCAGAACGGCCATAAGGTGCCCGAGGCAGCAATAGACCCATGGAGACAAGTCTGCTGGAGGACGATGTATTGAATCGGGACGCAATTTGAGTGTTCCATCGTCATTAGGAGGCCCTGAACGTTACAATTCACTATCAGTTTTTCGTCCGATTCGAAAATCTTTGAGTCACAGCAGAACGGCCATAAGGTGCCCTAGGCAGCAATAGACCCATGGAGACAAGTCTGCTTGAGGACGATGTATTGAATCGGGACGCAATTTGAGTGATCCATCGTCATTAGATGGCCCTGAATGTTAAAATTCACTATCAGTTTCTCGTCCGATTCGAAAATCTTTCACTCACAGCAGAACGGCCATAAGGTGCCCGAGGCAGCAGTAGACCCATGGAGACAAGTCTGCTGGAGGACGATGTATTGAATCGGGACGCAATTTGAGTGTTCCATCGTCATTAGGAGGCCCTGAATGTTACAATTAACTATCAGTTTTTCGTCCCATTCGATAAACTAGACTCACGGGAGAACGACCATAAGGTGCCCGAGGCAGCAATAGACCCATGGAGACAAGTCTGCTGGAGGACGATGTATTGAATCGGGACGCAATTTGAGTGTTCCATCGTCATTAGGAGGCCCTGAACGTTACAATTCACTATCAGTTTTTCGTCCGATTCGAAAATCTTTGAGTCACAGCAGAACGGCCATAATGTGGCCGAGGCAGCAATAGACCCATTGAGACAAGTCTGCTGGAGGACGATATATTGAATCGGGACGCAATTTGAGTGATCCATCGTCATTAGGTGGCCCTGAACATTACAATTCACTATCAGTTTTTCGTCCGATTCGAAAATCTTTGACTCATAGCAGAACGGCCATAAGGTGCCCGAGGCAGCAATAGACACATGGAGACAAGTCTGCTGGAGGACGATGTATTGAATCGGGACGCAATTTGAGTGATCCATCGTCATTAGGTGGCCCTGAACGTTACAATTCACTATCAGTTTTTCGTCCCATTCGATAATCTAGACTCACAGCAGAACGGCCATAAGGTGCCCGAGGCAGCAATAGACACATGGAGACAAGTCTGCTGGAGGACGATGTATTGAATCGGGACGCAATTTGAGTGATCCATCGTCATTAGGTGGCCCTGAAGGTTACAATTCACTATCAGTTTTTCGTCCGATTCGAAAATCTTTGACTCATAGCAGAACGGCCATAAGGTGCCCGAGGCAGCAATAGACACATGGAGACAAGTCTGCTGGAGGACGATGTATTGAATCGGGACGCAATTTGAGTGATCCATTGTCATTAGGTGGCCCTGAACGTTACAATTCACTATCAGTTTTTCGTCCGATTCGAAAATCTTTGACTCATAGCAGAACGGCCATAAGGTGCCCGAGGCAGCAATAGACACATGGAGACAAGTCTGCTGGAGGACGATGTATTGAATCGGGACGCAATTTGAGTGTTCCATCGTCATTAGGAGGCCCTGAATGTTACAATTAACTATCAGTTTTTCGTCCCATTCGATAATCTAGACTCACGGGAGAACGACCATAAGGTGCCCGAGGCAGCAATAGACCCATGGAGACAAGTCTGCTGGAGGACGATGTATTGAATCGGGACGCAATTTGAGTGGTCCATCGTCATTAGGTGGCCCTGAACGTTACAATTCACTATCAGTCTTTCGTCCGATTCGAAAATTTTTGAGTCACAGCAGAACGGCCATAAGGTGCCCGAGGCAGTAATAGACGCATGGTGACAAGTCTGCTGATGGACGATGTATTGAATCGGGACGCAATTTGAGTGATCCATCGTCATTAGGTGGCCCTGAATGTTAAAATTCACTATCAGTTTCTCGTCCGATTCGAAAATCTTTCACTCACAGCAGAACGGCCATAAGGTGCCCGAGGCAGCATTAGACACATGGAGACAAGTCTGCTGGAGGACGATGTATTGAATCGGGACGCAATTTGAGTGTTCCATCGTCATTAGGAGGCCCTGAATGTTACAATTAACTATCAGTTTTTCGTCGCATTCGATAATCTAGACTCACGGGAGAACGACCATAAGGTCCCCGAGGCAGCAATAGACCCATGGAGACAAGTCTGCTGGAGGACGATGTATTGAATCGGGACGCAATTTGAGTGATCCATCGTCATTAGGTGGCCCTGAACGTTACAGTTCACTATCAGATTTTCGTCCGATTCGAAAATCTTTGACTCACAGCAGAACGGCCAAAAGGTGCCCGAGGCAGCAATAGACCCATGGAGACAAGTCGGCTGGAGGACGATGTATTGAATTGGGACGCAATTTGCGTGTTCCATCGTCATTAGGAGGCCCTGAACGTTAAAATTCACTATCAGTTTTTCGTCCGATTCGAATATCTTTGACTCACAACAGAACGGCCATAAGGTGCCCGAGGCAGCAATAGACCCATGGAGACAAGTCTGCTGGAGGACGATGTATTGAATCGGGACGCAATTTGAGTGATCCATCGTCATTAGGTGGCCCTGAATGTTAAAATTCACTATCAGTTTCTCGTCCGATTCGAAAATCTTTCACTCACAGCAGAACGGCCATAAGGTGCCCGAGGCAGCATTAGACCCATGGAGACAAGTCTGCTGGAGGACGATGTATTGAATCGGGACGCAATTTGAGTGTTCCATCGTCATTAGGAGGCCCTGAATGTTACAATTAACTATCAGTTTTTCGTCGCATTCGATAATCTAGACTCACGGGAGAACGACCATAAGGTGCCCGAGGCAGCAATAGACCCATGGAGACAAGTCTGCTGGAGGACGATGTATTGAATCGGGACGCAATTTGAGTGTTCCATCGTCATTAGGAGGCCCTGAACGTTACAATTCACTATCAGTTTTTCGTCCCATTCGATAATCTAGACTCACAGCAGAACGGCCATAAGTTGCCCGAGGCAGCAATAGACCCATGGAGACAAGTCTGCTGGAGGACGATGTATTGAATCGGGACGCAATTTGAGTGATCCATCGTCATTAGGTGGCCCTGAACGTTACAATTCACTATCAGTTTTTCGTCCCATTCGATAATCTAGACTCACAGCAGAACGGCCATAAGGTGCCCGAGGCAGCAATAGACCCATGGAGTCAAGTCGGTTGGAGGACGATGTATTGAATCGGGACGCAATTTGTGTGGTCCATCGTCATTAGGTGGCCCTGAATGTTACAATTCACTATCAGATTTTCGTCCGATTCGAAAACCTTTGACTCACTGCAGAACGGCCATAAGGTGCCCGAGGCAGCAATAGACCCATGGAGACAAGTCTGCTGGAGGACGATGTATTGGATCGGGACGCAATTTGAGTGTTCCATCGTCATTAGGAGGTCCTGAACGTTACAATTCACTATCAGTTTTTCGTCCGATTCGAAAATCTTTGAGTCACAGCAGAACGGCCATTAGGTGCCCTAGGCAGCAATAGACCCATGGAGACAAGTCTGCTTGAGGACGATGTATTGAATCGGGACGCAATTTGTGTGGTCCATCGTCATTAGGTGGCCCTGAATGTTAAAATTCACTATCAGTTTTTCGTCCGATTCGAAAATCTTTGACCCACAGCAGAACGGCCATAAGGTGCCCGAGGCAGCAATAGACCCATGGAGACAAGTCTGCTGGAGGACGATGTATTGAATCGGGACGCAATTTGAGTGTTCCATCGTCATTAGGAGGCCCTGAACGTTACAATTCACTATCAGTTTTTCGTCCGATTCGAAAATCTTTGAGTCACAGCAGAACGGCCATAAGGTGCCCGAGGCAGCAATAGACCCATGGAGACAAGTCTGCTGGAGGACGATGTATTGAATCGGGACGCAATTTGAGTGATCCATCGTCATTAGGTGGCCCTGAACGTTACAATTCACTATCAGTTTTTCGTCCCATTCGATAATCTAGACTCACAGCAGAACGGCCATAAGGTGCCCGAGGCAGCAATAGACCCATGGAGACAAGTCAGTTGGAGGACGATGTATTGAATCGGGACGCAATTTGAGTGATCCATCGTCATTAGGTGGCCCTGAACGTTACAATTCACTATCAGTTTTTCGTCCCATTCGATAATCTAGACTCACAGCAGAACGGCCATAAGGTGCCCGAGGCAGCGATAGACACATGGAGTCAAGTCGGCTGGAGGACGATGTATTGAATCGGGACGGAATTTGTGTGGTCCATCGTCATTAGGTGGCCCTGAATGTTACAATTCACTATCAGATTTTCGTCCGATTCGAAAATCTTTGACTCACTGCAGAACGGCCATAAGGTGCCCGAGGCAGCAATAGACACATGGAGACAAGTCTGCTGGAGGACGATGTATTGAATCGGGACGCAATTTGAAAGATTCATCGTCATTAGGTGGCCCTGAACGTTACAATTCACTATCAGTTTTTCGTCCGATTCGAAAATCTTTGAGTCACAGCAGAACCTCCATTATGTGCCCGAGGCAGCAATAGACCCATGGAGACAAGTCTGCTGGAGGACGATGTATTGAATCGGGACGAAATTTGAGTGATCCATCGGTATTAGGTGGCCCTGAACGTTACAATTCACTATCAGTTTTTCGTCCGATTCGAAAATCTTTGACTCACAGCAGAACGGCAAAAAGGTGCCCGAGGCAGCAATAGACCCATGGAGACAAGTCGGCTGGAGGACGATGTATTGAATTGGGACGCAATTTGCGTGTTCCATCGTCATTAGGAGGCCCTGAACGTTACAATTCACTATCAGTTTTTCGTCCGATTCGAAAATCTTTGACTCACAGCAGAACGGCCATAAGGTGCCCGAGGCAGCAATAGACCCAAGGAGACAAGTCAGCTGGAGGACGATGTATTGAATCGGGACGCAATTTGTGTGTTCCATCGCCATTAGGAGGCCCTGAACGTTACAATTCACTATCAGTTTTTCGTCCGATTCGAAAATCTTTGAGTCACAGCAGAACGGCCATAAGGTGCACGAGGCAGCAATAGACCCATGGAGACAAGTCCGCTGGAGGACGATGTACTGAATCGGGACGCAATTTGAGTGTTCCATCGTCATTAGGAGGCCCTGAATGTTACAATTAACTATCAGTTTTTCGTCCCATTCGATAATGTAGACTCACGGGAGAACGACCATAAGGTGCCCGAGGCAGCAATAGACCCATGGAGACAAGTCTTCTGGAGGACGATGTATTGAATCGGGACGCAATTTGAGTGTTCCATCGTCATTAGGAAGTCCTGAACGTTACAATTCACTATCAGTTTTTCGTCCGATTCGAAAATCTTTGAGTCACAGCAGAACGGCCATTAGGTGCCCTAGGCAGCAATAGACCCATGGAGACAAGTCTGCTTGAGGACGATGTATTGAATCGGGACGCAATTTGTGTGGTCCATCGTCATTAGGTGGCCCTGAATGTTAAAATTCACTATCAGTTTTTCGTCCGATTCGAAAATCTTTGACCCACAGCAGAACGGCCATAAGGTGCCCGAGGCAGCAATAGACCCATGGAGACAAGTCTGCTGGAGGACGATGTATTGAATCGGGACGCAATTTGAGTGTTCCATCGTCATTAGGAGGCCCTGAACGTTACAATTCACTATCAGTTTTTCGTCCGATTCGAAAATCTTTGAGTCACAGCAGAACGGCCATAAGGTGCCCGAGGCAGCAATAGACCCATGGAGACAAGTCTGCTGGAGGACGATGTATTGAATCGGGACGCAATTTGAGTGATCCATCGTCATTAGGTGGCCCTGAACGTTACAATTCACTATCAGTTTTTCGTCCCATTCGATAATCTAGACTCACAGCAGAACGGCCATAAGGTGCCCGAGGCAGCAATAGACCCATGGAGACAAGTCAGTTGGAGGACGATGTATTGAATCGGGACGCAATTTGAGTGATCCATCGTCATTAGGTGGCCCTGAACGTTACAATTCACTATCAGTTTTTCGTCCCATTCGATAATCTAGACTCACAGCAGAACGGCCATAAGGTGCCCGAGGCAGCGATAGACACATGGAGTCAAGTCGGCTGGAGGACGATGTATTGAATCGGGACGCAATTTGTGTGGTCCATCGTCATTAGGTGGCCCTGAATGTTACAATTCACTATCAGATTTTCGTCCGATTCGAAAATCTTTGACTCACTGCAGAACGGCCATAAGGTGCCCGAGGCAGCAATAGACCCATGGAGACAAGTCTGCTGGAGGACGATGTATTGAATCGGGACGCAATTTGAAAGATTCATCGTCATTAGGTGGCCCTGAACGTTACAATTCACTATCAGTTTTTCGTCCGATTCGAAAATCTTTGAGTCACAGCAGAACCTCCATTATGTGCCCGAGGCAGCAATAGACCCATGGAGACAAGTCTGCTGGAGGACGATGTATTGAATCGGGACGCAATTTGAGTGATCCATCGTCATTAGGTGGCCCTGAACGTTACAATTCACTATCAGTTTTTCGTCCGATTCGAAAATCTTTGACTCACAGCAGAACGGCAAAAAGGTGCCCGAGGCAGCAATAGACCCATGGAGACAAGTCGGCTGGAGGACGATGTATTGAATTGGGACGCAATTTGCGTGTTCCATCGTCATTAGGAGGCCATGAACGTTACAATTCACTATCAGTTTTTCGTCCGATTCGAAAATCTTTGACTCACAGAAGAACGGCCATAAGGTGCCCGAGGCAGCAGGAGACCCATGGAGACAAGTCTGCTGGAGGACGATGTATTGAATCGGGACGCAATTTGAGTGACCCAACGTCATTAGGTGGCCCTGAACGTTACAATTAACTGTCAGTTTTTGTCCGATTCGAAAATCTTTGACTCACAGCAGAACGGCCATAAGGTGCCCGAGGCAGCATTAGACCCATGGAGACAAGTCTGCTGGAGGACGATGTAATGAATCGGGACGCAATTTGAGTGATCCATCGTCATTAGGTGGCCCTGAACGTTACAATTCACTATCAGTCTTTCGTCCGATTCGAAAATCTTTGAGTCACAGCAGAACGGCCATAAGGTGCACGAGGCAGCAATAGACCCATGGAGACAAGTCTGCTGGAGGACGATGTATAGAATCGGGACGCAATTTGAGTGATCCATCGTCATTAGGTGGCCCTGAACGTTACAATTCACTATCAGTTTTTCGTCCCATTCGATAATCTAGACTCACAGCAGAACGGCCATAAGTTGCCCGAGGCAGCAATAGACCCATGGAGACAAGTCTGCTGGAGGACGATGTATTGAATCGGGACGCAATTTGAGTGATCCATCGTCATTAGGTGGCCCTGAACGTTACAATTCACTATCAGTTTTTCGTCCCATTCGATAATCTAGACTCACAGCAGAACGGCCATAAGGTGCCCGAGGCAGCAACAGACCCATGGAGTCAAGTCGGCTGGAGGACGATGTATTGAATCGGGACGCAATTTGTGTGGTCCATCGTCATTAGGTGACCCTGAATGTTACAATTCACTATCAGATTTTCGTCCGATTCGAAAATCTTTGACTCACTGCAGAACGGCCATAAGGTGCCCGAGGCAGCAATAGACCCATGGAGACAAGTCTGCTGGAGGACGATGTATTGAATCGGGACGCAATTTGAGTGTTCCATCGTTATTAGGAGGCCCTGAACGTTACAATTCACTATCAGTTTTTCGTCCGATTCGAAAATCTTTGAGTCACAGCAGAACGGCCATAAGGTGCCCTAGGCAGCAATAGACCCATGGAGACAAGTCTGCTTGAGGACGATGTATTGAATCGGGACGCAATTTGAGTGATCCATCGTCATTAGGTGGCCCTGAACGTTACAATTCACTATCAGTTTTTCGTCCGATTCGAAAATCTTTGACTCACAGCAGAACGGCTAAAAGGTGCCCGAGGCAGCAATAGACCCATGGAGACAAGTCGGCTGGAGGACGATGTATTGAATTGGGACGCAATTTGCGTGTTCCGTCGTCATTAGGAGGCCCTGAACGTTACAATTCACTATCAGTTTTTCGTCCGATTCGAAAATCTTTGACTCACAGCAGAACGGCCATAAGGTGCCCGAGGCAGCAATAGACCCATGGAGACAATTCTGCTGGAGGACGATGTATTGAATCGGGACGCAATTTGAGTGTTCCATCGTCATTAGGAGGCCCTGAACGTTACAATTCACTATCAGTTTTTCGTCCGATTCGAAAATCTTTGACTCACAACAGAACGGCCATAAGGTGCCCGAGGCAGCAATAGACCCATGGAGACAAGTCTGCTGGAGGACGATGTGTTGAATCGGGACGCAATTTGAGTGATCCATCGTCATTAGATGGCCCTGAATGTTAAAATTCACTATCAGTTTCTCGTCCGATTCGAAAATCTTTCACTCACAGCAGAACGGCCATAAGGTGCCCGAGGCAGCAATAGACCCATGGAGACAAGTCTGCTGGAGGACGATGTATTGAATCGGGACGCAATTTGAGTGTTCCATCGTCATTAGGAGGCCCTGAATGTTACAATTCACTATCAGTTTTTCGTCCCATTCGATAATCTAGACTCACGGGAGAACGACCATAAGGTGCCCGAGGCAGCAATAGACCCATGGAGACAAGTCTGCTGGAGGACGATGTATTGAATCGGGTCGCAATTTGAGTGTTCCATCGTCATTAGGAGGCCCTGAACGTTACAATTCACTATCAGTTTTTCGTCCCATTCGAAAATCTTTGAGTCACAGCAGAACGGCCATAATGTGGCCGAGGCAGCAATAGACCCATTGAGACAAGTCTGCTGGAGGACGATGTATTGAATCGGGACGCAATTTGAGTGATCCATCGTCATTAGGTGGCCCTGAACGTTACAATTCACTATCAGTTTTTCGTCCGATTCGAAAATCTTTGACTCATAGCAGAACGGCCATAAGGTGCCCGAGGCAGCAATAGACACATGGAGACAAGTCTGCTGGAGGACGATGTATTGAATCGGGTCGCAATTTGAGTGATCCATCGTCATTAGGTGGCCCTGAACGATACAATTCACTATCAGTTTTTCGTCCCATTCGATAATCTAGACTCACAGCAGAACGGCCATAAGGTGCCCGAGGCAGCAATAGACACATGGAGACAAGTCTGCTGGAGGACGATGTATTGAATCGGGACGCAATTTGAGTGATCCATCGTCATTAGGTGGCCCTGAACGTTACAATTCACTATCAGTTTTTCGTCCGATTCGAAAATCTTTGACTCATAGCAGAACGGCCATAAGGTGCCCGAGGCAGCAATAGACACATGGAGACAAGTCTGCTGGAGGACGATGTATTGAATCGGGACGCAATTTGAGTGTTCCATCGTCATTAGGAGGCCCTGAATGTTACAATTAACTATCAGTTTTTCGTCCCATTCGATAATCTAGACTCACGGGAGAACGACCATAAGGTGCCCGAGGCAGCAATAGACCCATGGAGACAAGTCTGCTGGAGGACGATGTATTGAATCGGGACGCAATTTGAGTGATCCATCGTCATTAGGTGGCCCTGAACGTTACAATTCACTATCAGTCTTTCGTCCGATTCGAAAATCTTAGAGTCACAGCAGAACGGCCATAAGGTGCCCGAGGCAGTAATAGACGCATGGTGACAAGTCTGCTGGTGGACGATGTATTGAATCGGGACGCAATTTGAGTGATCCATCGTCATTAGGTGGCCCTGAATAATACAATTCACTTTCAGTTTTTCGTCCGATTCGAAAATCTTTGACTCACAGCAGAACGGCCATAAGGTGCCCGAGGCAGCAATAGACCCAGGGAGACAAGTCTGCTGGAGGACGATGTATTGACTCGGGACGCAATTTGAGTGTTCCATCGTCATTAGGAGGCCCTGAACGTTACAATTCACTATCAGTTTTTCGTCCGATTCGAAAATCTTTGACTCACAGCAGAACGGCCATAATGTGGCCGAGGCAGCAATAGACCCATTGAGACAAGTCTGCTGGAGGACGATGTATTGAATCGGGACGCAATTTGAGTGATCCATCGTCATTAGGTGGCCCTGAACGTTACAATTCACTATCAGTTTTTCGTCCGATTCGAAAATCTTTGACTCATAGCAGAACGGCCATAAGGTGCCCGAGGCAGCAATAGACACATGGAGACAAGTCTGCTGGAGGACGATGTATTGAATCGGGACGCAATTTGAGTGATCCATCGTCATTAGGTGGCCCTGAACGTTACAATTCACTATCAGTTTTTCGTCCCATTCGATAATCTAGACTCACAGCAGAACGGCCGTAAGGTGCCCGAGGCAGCAATAGACACATGGAGACAAGTCTGCTGGAGGACGATGTATTGAATCGGGACGCAATTTGAGTGATCCATCGTCATTAGGTGGCCCTGAACGTTACAATTCACAATCAGTTTTTCGTCCGATTCGAAAATCTTTGACCCACAGCAGAACGGCCATAAGGTGCCCGAGGCAGCAATAGACCCATGGAGACAATTCTGCTGGAGGACGATGTATTGAATCGGGACGCAATTTGAGTGTTCCATCGTCATTAGGAGGCCCTGAACGTTACAATTCACTATCAGTTTTTCGTCCGATTTGAAAATCTTTGACTTACAACAGAACGGCCATAAGGTGCCCGAGGCAGCAATAGACCCATGGAGACAAGTCTGCTGGAGGACGATGTATTGAATCGGGACGCAATTTGAGTGATCCATCGTCATTAGATGGCCCTGAATGTTAAAATTCACTATCAGTTTCTCGTCCGATTCGAAAATCTTTGACTCACAGCAGAACGGCCATAAGGTGCCCGAGGCAGCAATAGACCCATGGAGACAAGTCTGCTGGAGGACGATGTATTGAATCGGGACGCAATTTGAGTGTTCCATCGTCATTAGGAGGCCCTGAATGTTACAATTAACTATCAGTTTTTCGTCCCATTCGATAATCTAGACTCACGGGAGAACGACCATAAGGTGCCCGAGGCAGCAATAGACCCATGGAGACAAGTCTGCTGGAGGACGATGTATTGAATCGGGACGCAATTTGAGTGTTCCATCGTCATTAGGAGGCCCTGAACGTTACAATTCACTATCAGTTTTTCGTCCGATTCGAAAATCTTTGTGTCACAGCAGAACGGCCATAATGTGGCCGAGGCAGCAATAGACCCATTGAGACAAGTCTGCTGGAGGACGATGTATTGAATCGGGACGCAATTTGAGTGATCCATCGTCATTAGGTGGCCCTGAACGTTACAATTCACTATCAGTTTTTCGTCCGATTCGAAAATCTTTGACTCATAGCAGAACGGCCATAAGGTGCCCGAGGCAGCAATAGACACATGGAGACAAGTCTGCTGGAGGACGATGTATTGAATCGGGACGCAATTTGAGTGATCCATCGTCATTGGGTGGCCCTGAACGTTACAATTCACTATCAGTTTTTCGTCCCATTCGATAATCTAGACTCACAGCAGAACGGCCATAAGGTGCCCGAGGCAGCAATAGACACATGGAGACAAGTCTGCTGGAGGACGATGTATTGAATCGGGACGCAATTTGAGTGATCCATCGTCATTAGGTGGCCCTGAACGTTACAATTCACTATCAGTTTTTCGTCCGATTCGAAAATCTTTGACTCATAGCAGAACGGCCATAAGGTGCCCAAGGCAGCAATAGATACATGGAGACAAGTCTGCTGGAGGACGATGTATTGAATCGGGACGCAATTTGAGTGATCCATCGTCATTAGGTGGCCCTGAACGTTACAATTCACTATCAGTTTTTCGTCCGATTCGAAAATCTTTGACTCATAGCAGAACGGCCATAAGGTGCCCGAGGCAGCAATAGACACATGGAGACAAGGCTGCTGGAGGACGATGTATTGAATCGGGACGCAATTTGAGTGTTCCATCGTCATTAGGAGGCCCTGAATGTTACAATTAACTATCAGTTTTTCGTCCCATTCGATAATCTAGACTCACGGGAGAACGACCATAAGGTGCCCGAGGCAGCAATAGACCCATGGAGACAAGTCTGCTGGAGGACGATGTATTGAATCGGGACGCAATTTGAGTGATCCATCGTCATTAGGTGGCCCTGAACGTTACAATTCACTATCAGTCTTTCGTACGATTCGAAAATCTTTGAGTCACAGCAGAACGGCCATAAGGTGCCCGAGGCAGTAATAGACGCATGGTGACAAGTCTGCTGGTGGACGATGTATTGAATCGGGCCGCAATTTGAGTGATCCATCGTCATTAGGTGGCCCTGAATAATACAATTCACTTTCAGTTTTTCGTCCGATTCGAAAATCTTTGACTCACAGCAGAACGGCCATAAGGTGCCCGAGGCAGCAATAGACCCAGGGAGACAAGTCTGCTGGAGGACGATGTATTGAATCGGGACGCAATTTGAGTGTTCCATCGCCATTAGGAGGCCCTGAACGTTACAATTCACTATCAGTTTTTCGTCCGATTCGAAAATCTTTGTGTCACAGCAGAACGGCCATAATGTGGCCGAGGCAGCAATAGACCCATTGAGACAAGTCTGCTGGAGGACGATGTATTGAATCGGGACGCAATTTGAGTGATCCATCGTCATTAGGTGGCCCTGAACGTTACAATTCACTATCAGTTTTTCGTCCGATTCGAAAATCTTTGACTCATAGCAGAACGGCCATAAGGTGCCCGAGGCAGCAATAGACACATGGAGACAAGTCTGCTGGAGGACGATGTATTGAATCGGGACGCAATTTGAGTGATCCATCGTCATTAGGTGGCCCTGAACGTTACAATTCACTATCAGTTTTTCGTCCCATTCGATAATCTAGACTCACAGCAGAACGGCCATAAGGTGCCCGAGGCAGCAATAGACCCATGGAGACAAGTCTGCTGGAGGACGATGTATTGAATCGGGACGCAATTTGTGTGATCCATCGTCATTAGGTGGCCCTGAACGTTACAATTCACTATCAGTCTTTCGTCCGATTCGAAAATCTTTGAGTCACAGCAGAACGGCCATAAGGTGCCCGAGGCAGCAATAGACCCATGGAGACAAGTCTGCTGGAGGACGATGTATTGAATCGGGACGCAATTTGAGTGTTCCATCGTCATTAGGAGGCCCTGAACGTTACAATTCACTATCAGTTTTTCGTCCGATTCGAAAATCTTTGAGTCACAGCAGAACGGCCATAAGGTGCCCGAGGCAAAAATAGACCCATGGAGTCAAGTCGGTTGGAGGACGATGTATTGAATCGGAACGCAATTTGTGTGGTCCATCGTCATTAGGTGGCCCTGAATGTTACAATTCACTATCAGTTTTTCGTCCGATTCGAAAATCTTTGACTCACAGCAGAACGGCCATAAGGTGCCCTAGGCAGCAATAGACCCAAGGAGACAAGTCTGCTGGAGGACGATGTATTGAATCGGGACGCAATTTGAGTGTTCCATCGCCATTAGGAGGCCCTGAACGTTACAATTCACTATCAGTTTTTCGTCCGATTCGAAAATCTTCGAGTCACAGCAGAACGGTCATAAGGTGCACGAGGCCGCAATAGATCCATGGAGACAAGTCTGCTGGAGGACGATGTATTGAATCGGGACGCAATTTGAGTGTTCCATCGTCATTAGGAGGCCCTGAATGTTACAATTAACTATCAGTTTTTCGTCCCATTCGATAATCTAGACTCACAGCAGAACGGCCATAAGGTGCCCGAGGCAGCAATAGACCCATGGAGACAAGTCTGCTGGAGGACGATGTACTGAATCGGGACGCAATTTGAGTGATCCATCGTCATTAGGTGGCCCTGAACGTTACAATTCACTATCAGTTTTTCGTCCCATTCGATAATCTAGACTCACAGCAGAACGGCCATAAGGTGCCCGAATCAGCAATAGACCCATGGAGTCAAGTCGTCTGGAGGACGATGTATTGAATAGGGACGCAATTTGTGTGGTCCATCGTCATTAGGTGGCCCTGAATGTTACAATTCACTATCAGATTTTCGTCCGATTCGAAAATCTTTGACCCACTGCAGAACGGCCATAAGGTGCCCGAGGCAGCAATAGACCCATGGAGACAAGTCTGCTGGAGGACGATGTATTGAATCGGGACGCAATTTGAGTGTTCCATCGTCATTAGGAGGCCCTGAACGTTACAATTCACTATCAGTTTTGCGTCCGATTCGAAAATCTTTGAGTCACAGCTGAACGGCCATATGGTGCCCGAGGCAGCAATAGACCCATGGAGACAAGTCTGCTGGAGGACGATGTATTGAATCGGGACGCAATTTGAGTGTTCCATCGTCATTAGGAGGCCCTGAACGTTACAATTCACTATCAGTTTTTCGTCCGATTCAAAAATCTTTGAGTCACAGCAGAACGGCCATAATGTGGCCGAGGCAGCAATAGACCCATGGAGACAAGTCTGCTGGAGGACGATGTATTGAATCGGGACGCAATTTGAGTGATCCATCGTCATTAGGTGGCCCTGAACGTTACAATTCACTATCAGTTTTTCGTCCGATTCGAAAATCCTTGACTCATAGCGGAACGGCCATAAGGTGCCCGAGGCAAAAATAGACCCATGGAGTCAAGTCGGTTGGAGGACGATGTATTGAATCGGGACGCAATTTGTGTGGTCCATCGTCATTAGGTGGCCCTGAATGTTACAATTCACTATCAGATTTTCGTCCGATTCGAAAATCTTTGACTCACTGCAGAACGGCCATAAGGTGCCCGAGGCAGCAATAGACCCATGGAGACAAGTCTGCTGGAGGACGATGTATTGAATCGGGACGCAATTTGAGTGTTCCATCGTCATTAGAAGGCCCTGAACGTTACAATTCACTATCAGTTTTGCGTCCGATTCGAAAATCTTTGAGTCACAGCTGAACGGCCATATGGTGCCCGAGGCAGCAATAGACCCATGGAGACAAGTCTGCTGGAGGACGATGTATTGAATCGGGACGCAATTTGAGTGTTCCATCGTCATTAGGAGGCCCTGAACGTTACAATTCACTATCAGTTTTTCGTCCGATTCGAAAATCTTTGAGTCACAGCAGAACGGCCATAATGTGGCCGAGGCAGCAATAGACCTATGGAGACAAGTCTGCTGGAGGACGATGTATTGAATCGGGACGCAATTTGAGTGATCCATCGTCATTAGGTGGCCCTGAACGTTACAATTCACTATCAGTTTTTCGTCCGATTCGAAAATCCTTGACTCATAGCGGAACGGCCATAAGGTGCCCGAGGCAGCAATAGACACATTGACAAGTCTGCTGGATTACGATGTATTGAATCGGGACGCAATTTGAGTGATCCATCGTCATTAGGTGGCCCTGAACGTTACAATTCACTATCAGTTTTTCGTCCCATTCGATAATCTAGACTCACAGCAGAACGGCCATAATGTGCCCGAGGCAGCAATAGACCAATGGAGAGAAGTCTGCTGGAGGACGATGTATTGAATCGGGCGCAATTTGAGTGATCCATCGTCTCTAGGTAGCCCTGAACGTTACAATTCACTCTCAGTTTGTCGTCCCATTCGATAATCTAGACTCACAGCAGAACGGCCATAAGGTGCCCGAGGCAGCAATAGACCCATGGAGTCAAGTCTGCTGGAGGACGATGTATTGAATCGGGACGCAATTTGAGTGATCCATCGTCATTAGGTGGCCCTGAACGTTACAATTCACTATCAGTTTTTCGTCCGATTCGAAAATCTTTGACTCACAGCAGAACGGCCATAAGGTGCCCGAGGCAGCAATAGACCCATGGAGACAAGTCTGCTGGAGGACGATGTATTGAATCGGGACGCAATTTGAGTGTTCCATCGTCATTAGGAGGCCCTGAACGTTACAATTCACTATCAGTTTTTCGTCCCATTCGATAATCTAGACTCACGGGAGAACGACAATAAGGTGCCCGAGGCAGCAATAGACCCATGGAGACAAATCTGCTGGAGGACGATGTATTGAATCGGGACGCAATTTGAGTGTTCCATCGTCATTAGGAGGCCCTGAACGTTACAATTCACTATCAGTTTTTCGTCCGATTCGAAAATCTTTGACTCACAGGAGAACAGCCATAAGGTGCCCGAGGCAGCAATAGACCCATGGAGACAAGTCTGCTGGAGGACGATGTATTGAATCGGGACGCAATTTGAGTGTTCCATCGTCATTAGGAGGCCCTGAATGTTACAATTATCAGTTTTTCGTCCGATTCGAAAATCTTTGACTCACAGGAGAACGGCCATAAGGTGCCCGAGGCAGCAATAGACCCATGGAGTCAAGTCTGCTGGAGGACGATGTATTGAATCGGGACGCAATTTGAGTGATCCATCGTCATTAGGTGGCCCTGAACGTTACTATTCACTATCAGTTTTTCGTCCGATTCGTAAATCTTTCACTCACAGGAGAACGGCCATAAGGTGCCCGAGGCAGCAATAGACCCATGGAGACAAGTATGCTGGAGGACGATGTATTGAATCGGGACGCAATTTGAGTGTTCCATCGTCATTAGGAGGCCCTGAATGTTACAATTAACTATCAGTTTTTCGTCCCATTCGATTATCTAGGCTCACGGGAGAACGACAATAAGGTGCCCGAGGCAGCAATAGACCCATGGAGACAAGTCTGCTGGAGGACGATGTATTGAATAGGGACGCAATTTGTGTGATCCATCGTCATTAGGTGGCCCTGAACGTTACAATTCACTATCAGTCTTTCGTCCGATTCGAAAATCTTTGAGTCACAGCAGAACGGCCATAAGGTGCCCGAGGCAGCAATAGACCCATGGAGACAAGTCTGCTGGAGGACGATGTATTGAATCGGGACGCAATTTGAGTGTTCCATCGTCATTAGGAGGCCCTGAACGTTACAATTCACTATCAGTTTTTCGTCCGATTCGAAAATCTTTGAGTCACAGCAGAACGGCCATAATGTGGCCGAGGCAGCAAAAGACCCATGGAGACAAGTCTGCTGTAGGACGATGTATTGAATCGGGACGCAATTTGAGTGATCCATCGTCATTAGGTGTCCCTGAACGTTACAATTCACTATCAGTTTTTCGTCCGATTCGAAAATCTTTGACTCATAGCAGAACGGCCATAAGGTGCCCGAGGCAGCTATAGACCCATGGAGACAAGTCTGCTGGAGGACGATGTATTGAATCGGGACGCAATTTTAGTGATCCATCGTCATTAGGTGGCCCTGAATGTTACAATTCACTATCAGTTTTTCGTCCGATTCGAAAATCTTTGACTCACAGCAGAACGGCCATAAGGTGCCCGAGGCAGCAATAGACCCATGGAGACAAGTCTGCTGGAGGACGATGTATTGAATCGGGACGCAATTTGAATGTTCCATCGTCATTAGGAGGCCCTGAATGTTACAATTAACCATCAGTTTTTAGTCCCATTCGATAATCTAGACTCACGGGAGAACGACAATAAGGTGCCCGAGGCAGCAATAGACCCATGGAGACAAGTCTGCTGGAGGACGATGTATTGGATCGGGACGCAATTTGAGTGTTCCATCGTCATTAAGAGGCCCTGAATGTTACAATTAACTATCAGTTTTTCGTCCGATTCAAAAATCATTGACTCACAGGGGAACGGCCATCAGGTGCCCAAGGCAGCAATAGACCCATAGAGTCAAGTCTGCTGGAGGACGATGTATTGAATCGGGACGCAATTTGAGTGATCCATCGTCATTAGGTGGCCCTGAACGTTACAATTCACTATCAGTTTTTCGTCCGATTCGAAAATCTTTGACTCACAGGAGAACGGCCATAAGGTGCCCGAGGCAGCAATAGACCCATGGAGACAAGTCTGCTGGAGGACGATGTATTGAATCCGGACGCAATTTGAGTGTTCCATCGTCATTAGGAGGCCCTGAACGTTACAATTCACTATCAGTCTTTCGTCCGATTCGAAAATCTTTGAGTCACAGCAGAACGGCCATAAGTTGCCCGAGGCAGTAATAGACGCATGGTGACAAGTGTGCTGGTGGACGATGTATTGAATCGGGACGCAATTTGAGTGATCCATCGTCATTAGGTGGCCCTGAACGTTACAATTCACTATCAGTTTTTCGTCCCATTCGATAATCTAGACTCACAGCAGAACGGCCATAAGGTGCCCGAGGCAGCAATAGACCCATGGAGACAAGTCTGCTGGAGGACGATGTATTGAATCGGGACGCAATTTGAGTGTTCCATCGTCATTAGGAGGCCCTGAATGTTACAATTAACTATCAGTTTTTCGTCCCATTCGATAATCTAGACTCACGGGAGAACGACCATAAGGTGCCCGAGGCAGCAATAGACCCCATGGAGACAAGTCTGCTGGAGGACGATGTATTGAATCGGGACGCAATTTGAGTGATCCATCGTCATTAGGTGGCCCTGAACGTTACAATTCACTATCAGTTTTTCGTCCGATTCGAAAATCTTTGAGTCACAGCAGAACGGCCATAAGGTGCCCGAGGCAGTAATAGACGCATGGAGACAAGTCTGCTGGTGGACGATGTATTGAATCGGGACGCAATTTGAGTGATCCATCGTCATTAGGTGGCCCTGAATAATACAATTCACTTTCAGTTTTTCGTCCGATTCGAAAATCTATGACTCACAGCAGAACGGCCATAAGGTGCCCGAGGCAGCAATAGACCCATGGAGACAAGTCTGCTAGAGGACGATGTATTGAAGCGGGACGCAATTTGAGTGTTCCATCGTCATTAGGAGGCCCTGAACGTTACAGTTCACTATCAGTTTTTCGTCCGATTCGAAAATCTTTGAGTCACAGCAGAACGGCCATAATGTGGCCGAGGCAGCAATAGACCCATGGAGACAAGTCTGCTGGAGGACGATGTTTTGAATCGGGACGCAATTTGAGTGATCCATCGTCATTAGGTGGCCCTGAACGTTACAATTCACTATCAGTTTTTCGTCCGATTCGAAAGTCTTTGACTCATAGCAGAACGGCCATAAGGTGCCCGAGGCAGCAATAGACACATGGAGACAAGTCTGCTGGAGGACGATGTATTGAATCGGGACGCAATTTGAGTGATCCATCGTCATTAAGTGGCCCTGAACGTTACAATTCACTATCAGTTTTTCGTCCCATTCGATAATCTAGACTCACAGCAGAACGGCCATAAGGTGCCCGAGGCAGCAATAGACCCATGGAGTCAAGTCGGCTGGAGGACGATGTATTGAATCGGGACGCAATTTGTGTGGTCCATCGTCATTAGGTGGCCCTGAATGTTACAATTCACTATCAGTTTTTCGTCCGATTCGAAAATCTTTGACTCACAGCAGAACGGCCATAAGGTGCCCGAGGCAGCAATAGACCCATGGAGACAAGTCTGCTGAAGGACGATGTATTGAATCGGGACGCAATTTGAGTGTTCCATCGTCATTAGGAGGCCCTGAATGTTACAATTAACTATCAGTTTTTCGTCCCATTCGATAATATAGACTCACGGGAGAACGACCATAAGGTGCCCGAGGCAGCAATAGACCCATGGAGACAAGTCTGCTGGAGGACGATGTATTGAATCGGGACGCAATTTGAGTGATCCATCGTCATTAGGTGGCCCTGAACGTTACAATTCACTATCAGTCTTTCGTCCGATTCGAATATCTTTGAGTCACAGCAGAACGGCCATAAGGTGCCCGAGGCAGTAATAGACGCATGGTGACAAGTCTGCTGGTGGACGATGTATTGAATCGGGACGCAATTTGAGTGATCCATCGTCATTAGGTGGCCCTGAACGTTACAATTCACTATCAGTTTTTCGTCCGATTCGAAAATCTTTGACACATAGCAGAACGGCCATAAGGTGCCCGAGGCAGCAATAGACACATGGAGACAAGTCTGCTGGAGGACGATGTATTGAATCGGAACGCAATTTGAGTGATCCATCGTCATTAGGTGGCCATGAACGTTACAATTCTCTATCAGTTTTTCGTCCCATTCGATAATCTAGACTCACAGCAGAACGGCCATAATGTGCCCGAGGCAGCAATCGACCCATGGAGACAAGTCTGCTGGAGGACGATGTATTGAATCGGGACACAATTTGAGTGATCCATCGTCTTTAGGTCGGCCTGAACGTTACAAGTCACTATCAGTGTTTCGACCCATTCGATAAACTAGATTCACAGCAGAACGGCCATAAGGTGCCTGAGGCAGCAATAGACCCACGGAGTCAAGTCGGCTGGAGGACGATGTATTGAATCGGGACGCAATTTGTGTGGTCCATCGTCATTAGGTGGAACTGAACGTTACAATTCACTATCAGTTTTTCGTCCGATTCGAAAATCTTTGACTCATAGCAGAACGGCCATAAGGTGCCCGAGGCAGCAATAGACCCATGGAGACAAGTCTGCTGGAGGACGATGTATTGAATCGGGACGCAATTTGAGTGTTCCATCGTCATTAGGAGGCCATGAACGTTACAATTCACTATCAGTTTTTCGTCCGATTCGAAAATATTTTGAGTCACAGCAGAACGGCCATAAGGTGCCCGAGGCAGTAATAGACGCATGGTGACAAGTCTGCTGGTGGACGATGTATTGAATCGGGACGCAAGTTGAGTGATCCATCGTCATTAGGTGGCCCTGAATGTTACAATTCTTTTTCAGTTTTTCGTCCGATTCGAAAATCTTTGACTCACAGCAGAACGGCCATAAAGTGCCCGTGGCAGCAATAGACCCATGGAGACAAGTCTGCTGGAGGACGATGTATTGAATCGGGACGCAATTTGAGTGATCCATCGTCATTAGGTGGCCCTGAACGTAACAATTCACTATCAGTTTTTCGTCCCATTCGAAAATCTTTGACTCACAGCAGAACGGCCATAAGGTGCCCGAGGCAGTAATAGACGCATGGTGACAAGTCTGCTGGTGGACGATGTATTTAATCGGAACGCAATTTGAGTGATCCATCGTCATTAGGTGGCCCTGAATAATACAATTCACTTTCAGTTTTTCGTCCGATTCGAAAATCTTTGACTCACAGCAGAACGGCCATAAGGTGCCCGAGGCAGCAATAGACCCATGGAGACAAGTCTGCTGGAGGACGATGTATTGAATCGAGACGCAATTTGAGTGTTCCATCGTCATTAGGAGGCCATGAACGTTACAATTCACTATCAGTTTCTCGTCCGATTCGAAAATCTTTGACTCACAGCAGAACGGCCATAAGGTGCCCGAGGCAGCAATAGACCCATGGAGACAAGTCTGCTGGAGGACGATGTATTGAATCGGGACGCAATTTGAGTGATCCACCGTCATTAGGTGGCCCTGAACGTTACAATTCACTATCAGTCTTTCGTCCGATTCGAAAATTTTTGAGTCACAGCAGAACGGCCATAAGGTGACCGAGGCAGTAATAGACGCATGGTGACAAGTCTGCTGGTGGACGATGTATTGAATCGGGACGCAATTTGAGTTATCCATCGTCATTAGGTGGCCCTGAATGTTACAATTCACTTTCAGTTTTTCGTCCGATTCGAAAATCTTTGACTCACAGCAGAACGGCCATAAGGTGCCCGAGGCAGCAATAGACCCATGGAGACAAGTCTGCTGGAGAACGATGTATTGAATCGGGACGCAATTTGAGTGTTCCATCGTCATTAGGAGGCCCTGAATGTTGCAATTAACTATCAGTTTTTCGTCCCATTCGATAATCTAGACTCACGGGAGAACGACCATAAGGTGCCCGAGGCAGCAGTAGACCCATGGAGACAAGTTTGCTGGAGGACGATGTATTGAATCGGGACGCAATTTGAGTGATCCATCGTCATTAGGTGGCCCTGAACGTTACAATTCACTATCAGTCTTTCGTCCGATTCGAAAATCTTTGACTCACAGCAGAACGGCCGTAAGGTGCCCGAGGCAGTAATAGACGCATGGTGACAAGTCTGCTGGTGGACGATGTATTGAATCGGGACGCAATTTGAGTGATCCATCGTCATTAGGTGGCCCTGACGTTACAATTCACTATCAGTCTTTCGTCCGATTCGAATATCTTTGAGTCACAGCAGAACGGCCATAAGGTGCCCGAGGCAGTAATAGACGCATGGTGACATGTCTGCTGGTGGACGATGTATTGAATCGGGACGCATTTTGAGTGATCCACCGTCATTAGGTGGCCCTGAACGTTACAATTCACTATCAGTTTTTCGTCCGATTCGAAAATCTTTGACTCATAGCTGAACGGCCATAAGGTGCCCGAGGCAGCAATAGATACATGGAGACAAGTCTGCTGGAGGACGATGTATTGAATCGGGAGGCAATTTGAGTGATCCATCGTCATTAGGTGGCCATGAACGTTACAATTCTCTATCAGTTTTTCGTCCCATTCGATAATCTAGACTCACAGCAGAACGGCCATAAGGTGCCCGAGGCAGCAATAGACCCATGGAGACAAGTCTGCTGGAGGACGATGTATTGAATCGGGACGCAATTTGAATGATCCATCGTCTTTAGGTCGCCCTGAACGTTACAAGTCACTATCAGTTTTTCAGCCCATTCGATAAACTAGATTCACAGCAGAACGGCCATAAGGTGCCTGAGGCAGCAATAGACCCATGGAGTCAAGTCGGCTGGAGGACGATGTATTGAATCGGGACGCAATTTGTGTGGTCCATCGTCATTAGGTGGAACTGAATGTTACAATTCACTATCAGTTTTTCGTCCGATTCGAAAATCTTTGACTCACAGCAGAACGGCCATAGGGTGCCCGAGGCAGCAATAGACCCATGCAGACAAGTCTGCTGGAGGACGATGTACTGAATCGGGACGCAATTTGAGTGATCCATCGTCATTAGGTGGTCCTGAACGTTACCATTCACTATCAGTTTTTCGTCCCATTCGATAATCTAGACTCACAGCAGAACGGCCATAAGGTGCCCGAGGCAGCAATAGACCCATGGAGACAAGTCTGCTGGAGGACGATGTATTGAATCGGGACGCAATTTTAGTGATCCATCGTCATTAGGTGGCCCTGAACGTTACAATTCACTATCTGTCTTTCGTCCGATTCGAAAATCTTTTGAGTCACAGCAGAACGGCCATAAGGTGCCCGAGGCAGTAATAGACGCATAGTGACAAGTCTGCTGGGGACGATGTATTGAATCGGGACGCAAGTTGAGTGATCCATCGTCATTAGGTGGCCCTGAATAATACATTTCACATTCAGTATTTCGTCCGATTCGGAAATCTTTGACTCACAGCAGAATGGCCATAAGGTGCCCGAGTCAGCAATAGACCCATGGAGACAAGTCTGTTGGAGGACGATGTATTGAATCGTAACGCAATTTGAGTGTTCCATCGTCATTAGGAGGCCCTGAACGTTACAATTCACTATCAGTTTTTCGTCCGATTCGAAAATCTTTGAGTTACAGCAGAACGGCCATAAGGTGCCCGAGGCAGCAATAGACCCATGGAGACAAGTCTGCTGGAGGACGATGTATTGAATCGGGACGCAATTTGAGTGATCCATCGTCATAAGTTGGCCCTGAACGTTACAATTCACTATCAGTTTTTCGTCCGATTCGAAAATCTTTGACTCATAGCAGAACGGCCATAAGGTGCCCGAGGCAACAATAGACACATGGAGACAAGTCTGCTGGAGGACGATGTATTGAATCGGGACGCAATTTGAGTGATCCATCGTCATTAGGTGGCCATGAACGTTACAATTCTCTATCAGTTTTTCGTCCCATTCGATAATCTAGACTCACAGCAGAACGGCCATAAGGTGCCCGAGGCAGCAATAGACCCATGGAGTCAAGTCGGCTGGAGGACGATGTATTGAATCGGGACGCAATTTGTGTGGTCCATCGTCATTAGGTGGCCCTGAATGTTACAATTCACTATCAGTTTTTCGTCCGATTCGAAAATCTTTGACTCACAGCAGAACGGCCATAAAGTGCCCGAGGCAGCAATAGACCCATGGAGACAAGTCTGCTGAAGGACGATGTATTGAATCGGGACGCAATTTGAGTGTTCCATCGTCATTAGGAGGCCCTGAATGTTACAATTAACTATCAGTTTTTCGTCCCATTCGATAATATAGACTCACGGGAGAACGACCATAAGGTCCCGAGGCAGCAATAGACCCATGGAGACAAGTCTGCTGGAGGACGATGTATTGAATCGGGACGCAATTTGAGTGATCCATCGTCATTAGGTGGCCCTGAACGTTACAATTCACTATCAGTCTTTCGTCCGATTCGAATATCTTTGACTCACAGCAGAACGGCCATAAGGTGCCCGAGGCAGCAATAGACCCATGGAGTCAAGTCGGCTGGAGGACGATGTATTGAATCGGGACGCAATTGGTGTGGTCCATCGTCATTAGGTGGCCCTGAATGTTACAATTCACTATCAGTTTTTCGTCCGATTCGAAAATCTTTGACTCACAGCAGAACGGCCATAAGGTGCCCGAGGCAGCAATAGACCCATGGAGACAAGTCTGCTGAAGGACGATGTATTGAATCGGGACGCAATTTGAGTGTTCCATCGTCATTAGGAGGCCCTGAATGTTACAATTAACTATCAGTTTTTCGTCCCATTCGATAATATAGACTCACGGGAGAACGACCATAAGGTGCCCGAGGCAGCAATAGACCCATGGAGACAAGTCTGCTGGAGGACGATGTATTGAATCGGGACGCATTTTGAGTGATCCATCGTCATTAGGTGGCCCTGAACGTTACAATTCACTATCAGTCTTTCGTCCGATTCGAAAATCTTTGAGTCACAGCAGAACGGCCATAAGGTGCCCGAGGCAGTAATAGACGCATGGTGACAAGTCTGCTGGTGGACGATGTATTGAATCGGGACGCAATTTGAGTTATCCATCGTCATTAGGTGGCCCTGAATGTTACAATTCACTTTCAGTTTTTCGTCCGATTCGAAAATCTTTGACACACAGCAGAACGGCCATAAGGTGCCCGAGTCAGCAATAGACCCATGGAGACAAGTCTGTTGGAGGACGATGTATTGAATCGTAACGCAATTTGAGTGTTCCATCGTCATTAGGAGGCCCTGAACGTTACAATTCACTATCAGTTTTTCGTCCGATTCGAAAATCTTTGAGTTACAGCAGAACGGCCACAAGGTGCCCGAGGCAGGAATAGACCCATGGAGACAAGTCTGCTGGAGGACGATGTATTGAATCGGGACGCAATTTGAGTGATCCATCGTCATAAGTTGGCCCTGAACGTTACAATTCACTATCAGTTTTTCGTCCGATTCGAAAATCTTTGACTCATAGCAGAACGGCCATAAGGTGCCCGAGGCAACAATAGACACATGGAGACAAGTCTGCTGGAGGACGATGTATTGAATCGGGACGCAATTTGAGTGATCCATCGTCATTAGGTGGCCATGAACGTTACAATTCTCTATCAGTTTTTCGTCCCATTCGATAATCTAGACTCACAGCAGAACGGCCATAAGGTGCCCGAGGCAGCAATAGACCCATGGAGTCAAGTCGGCTGGAGGACGATGTATTGAATCGGGACGCAATTTGTGTGGTCCATCGTCATTAGGTGGCCCTGAATGTTACAATTCACTATCAGTTTTTCGTCCGATTCGAAAATCTTTGACTCACAGCAGAACGGCCATAAAGTGCCCGAGGCAGCAATAGACCCATGGAGACAAGTCTGCTGAAGGACGATGTATTGAATCGGGACGCAATTTGAGTGTTCCATCGTCATTAGGAGGCCCTGAATGTTACAATTAACTATCAGTTTTTCGTCCCATTCGATAATATAGACTCACGGGAGAACGACCATAAGGTCCCGAGGCAGCAATAGACCCATGGAGACAAGTCTGCTGGAGGACGATGTATTGAATCGGGACGCAATTTGAGTGATCCATCGTCATTAGGTGGCCCTGAACGTTACAATTCACTATCAGTGTTTCGTCCGATTCGAATATCTTTGACTCACAGCAGAACGGCCATAAGGTGCCCGAGGCAGCAATAGACCCATGGAGTCAAGTCGGCTGGAGGACGATGTATTGAATCGGGACGCAATTTGTGTGGTCCATCGTCATTAGGTGGCCCTGAATGTTACAATTCACTATCAGTTTTTCGTCCGATTCGAAAATCTTTGACTCACAGCAGAACGGCCATAAGGTGCCCGAGGCAGCAATAGACCCATGGAGACAAGTCTGCTGAAGGACGATGTATTGAATCGGGACGCAATTTGAGTGTTCCATCGTCATTAGGAGGCCCTGAATGTTACAATTAACTATCAGTTTTTCGTCCCATTCGATAATATAGACTCACGGGAGAACGACCATAAGGTGCCCGAGGCAGCAATAGACCCATGGAGACAAGTCTGCTGGAGGACGATGTATTGAATCGGGACGCAATTTGAGTGATCCATCGTCATTAGGTGGCCCTGAACGTTACAATTCACTATCAGTCTTTCGTCCGATTCGAAAATCTTTGAGTCACAGCAGAACGGCCATAAGGTGCCCGAGGCAGTAATAGACGCATGGTGACAAGTCTGCTGGTGGACGATGTATTGAATCGGGACGCAATTTGAGTTATCCATCGTCATTAGGTGGCCCTGAATGTTACAATTCACTTTCAGTTTTTCGTCCGATTCGAAAATCTTTGACACACAGCAGAACGGCCATAAGGTGCCCGAGGCAGCAATAGACCCATGGAGACAAGTCTGCTGGAGAACGATGTATTGAATCGGGACGCAATTTGAGTGTTCCATCGTCATTAGGAGGCCCTGAATGTTGCAATTAACTATCAGTTTCTCGTCCCATTCGATAATCTAGACTCACGGGAGAACGACCATAAGGTGCCCGAGGCAGCAGTAGACCCATGGAGACAAGTCTGCTGGAGGACGATGGATTGAATCGGGACGCAATTTGAGTGATCCATCGTCATTAGGTGGCCCTGAACGTTACAATTCACTATCAGTCTTTCGTCCGATTCAAAAATCTTTGAGTCACAGCAGAACGGCCGTAAGGTGCCCGAGGCAGTAATAGACGCATGGTGACATGTCTGCTGGTGGACGATGTATTGAATCGGGACGCATTTTGAGTGATCCATCGTCATTAGGTGGCCCTGAACGTTACAATTCACTATCAGTTTTTCGTCCGATTCGAAAATCTTTGACTCATAGCAGAACGGCCATAAGGTGCCCGAGGCAGCAATAGACACATGGAGACAAGTCTGCTGGAGGACGATGTATTGAATCGGGACGCAATTTGAGTGATCCATCGTCATTAGGTGGCCATGAACGTTACAATTCTCTATCAGTTTTTCGTCCCATTCGATAATCTAGACTCACAGCAGAACGGCCATAAGGTGCCCGAAGGCAGCAATAGACCCATGGAGACAAGTCTGCTGGAGGACGATGTATTGAATCGGGACGCAATTTGAGTGATCCATCGTCATTAGGTCGCCCTGAACGTTACAATTCACTATCAGTCTTTCGTCCGATTCGAAAATCTTTTGAGTCACAGCAGAACGGCCATAAGGTGCCCGAGGCAGTAATAGACGCATGGTGACAAGTCTGCTGGTGGACGATGTATTGAATCGGGACGCAAGTTGAGTGATCCATCGTCATTAGGTGGCCCTGAATGTTACAATTCATTTTCAGTTTTTCGTCCGATTCGAAAATCTTTAACTCACAGCAGAACGGCCATAAAGTGCCCGAGGCAGCAATAGACCCATGGAGACAAGTCTGCTGGAGGACGATGTATTGAATCGGGACGCAATTTGAGTGATCCATCGTCATTAGGTGGCCCTGAACGTAACAATTCACTATCAGTTTTTCGTCCCATTCGAAAATCTTTGACTCACAGCAGAACGGCCATAAGGTGCCCGAGGCAGTAATAGACGCATGGTGACAAGTCTGCTGGTGGACGATGTATTTAATCGGAACGCAATTTGAGTGATCCATCGTCATTAGGTGGCCCTGAATAATACAATTCACTTTCAGTTTTTCGTCCGATTCGAAAATCTTTGACTCACAGCAGAACGGCCATAAGGTGCCCGAGGCAGCAATAGACCCATGGAGACAAGTCTGCTGGAGGACGATGTATTGAATCGAGACGCAATTTGAGTGTTCCATCGTCATTAGGAGGCCATGAACGTTACAATTCACTATCAGTTTCTCGTCCGATTCGAAAATCTTTGACTCACAGCAGAACGGCCATAAGGTGCCCGAGGCAGCAATAGACCCATGGAGACAAGTCTGCTGGAGAACGATGTATTGAATCGGGACGCAATTTGAGTGATCCACCGTCATTAGGTGGCCCTGAACGTTACAATTCACTATCAGTCTTTCGTCCGATTCGAAAATTTTTGAGTCACAGCAGAACGGCCATAAGGTGACCGAGGCAGTAATAGACGCATGGTGACAAGTCTGCTGGTGGACGATGTATTGAATCGGGACGCAATTTGAGTTATCCATCGTCATTAGGTGGCCCTGAATGTTACAATTCACTTTCAGTTTTTCGTCCGATTCGAAAATCTTTGACTCACAGCAGAACGGCCATAAGGTGCCCGAGGCAGCAATAGACCCATGGAGACAAGTCTGCTGGAGAACGATGTATTGAATCGGGACGCAATTTGAGTGTTCCATCGTCATTAGGAGGCCCTGAATGTTGCAATTAACTATCAGTTTTTCGTCCCATTCGATAATCTAGACTCACGGGAGAACGACCATAAGGTGCCCGAGGCAGCAGTAGACCCATGGAGACAAGTTTGCTGGAGGACGATGTATTGAATCGGGACGCAATTTGAGTGATCCATCGTCATTAGGTGGCCCTGAACGTTACAATTCACTATCAGTCTTTCGTCCGATTCGAAAATCTTTGACTCACAGCAGAACGGCCGTAAGGTGCCCGAGGCAGTAATAGACGCATGGTGACAAGTCTGCTGGTGGACGATGTATTGAATCGGGACGCAATTTGAGTGATCCATCGTCATTAGGTGGCCCTGAACGTTACAATTCACTATCAGTCTTTCGTCCGATTCGAATATCTTTGAGTCACAGCAGAACGGCCATAAGGTGCCCGAGGCAGTAATAGACGCATGGTGACATGTCTGCTGGTGGACGATGTATTGAATCGGGACGCATTTTGAGTGATCCACCGTCATTAGGTGGCCCTGAACGTTACAATTCACTATCAGTTTTTCGTCCGATTCGAAAATCTTTGACTCATAGCTGAACGGCCATAAGGTGCCCGAGGCAGCAATAGACACATGGAGACAAGTCTGCTGGAGGACGATGTATTGAATCGGGAGGCAATTTGAGTGATCCATCGTCATTAGGTGGCCATGAACGTTACAATTCTCTATCAGTTTTTCGTCCCATTCGATAATCTAGACTCACAGCAGAACGGCCATAAGGTGCCCGAGGCAGCAATAGACCCATGGAGACAATTCTGCTGGAGGACGATGTATTGAATCGGGACGCAATTTGAATGATCCATCGTCTTTAGGTCGCCCTGAACGTTACAAGTCACTATCAGTTTTTCAGCCCATTCGATAAACTAGATTCACAGCAGAACGGCCATAAGGTGCCTGAGGCAGCAATAGACCGATGGAGTCAAGTCGGCTGGAGGACGATGTATTGAATCGGGACGCAATTTGTGTGGTCCATCGTCATTAGGTGGAACTGAATGTTACAATTCACTATCAGTTTTTCGTCCGATTCGAAAATCTTTGACTCACAGCAGAACGGCCATAGGGTGCCCGAGGCAGCAATAGACCCATGCAGACAAGTCTGCTGGAGGACGATGTACTGAATCGGGACGCAATTTGAGTGATCCATCGTCATTAGGTGGTCCTGAACGTTTCCATTCACTATCAGTTTTTCGTCCCATTCGATAATCTAGACTCACAGCAGAACGGCCATAAGGTGCCCGAGGCAGCAATAGACCCATGGAGACAAGTCTGCTGGAGGACGATGTATTGAATCGGGACGCAATTTGAGTGATCCATCGTCATTAGGTGGCCCTGAACGTTACAATTCACTATCTGTCTTTCGTCCGATTCGAAAATCTTTTGAGTCACAGCAGAACGGCCATAAGGTGCCCGAGGCAGTAATAGACGCATGGTGACAAGTCTGCTGGGGACGATGTATTGAATCGGGACGCAAGTTGAGTGATCCATCGTCATTAGGTGGCCCTGAATAATACATTTCACATTCAGTATTTCGTCCGATTCGGAAATCTTTGACTCACAGCAGAATGGCCATAAGGTGCCCGAGTCAGCAATAGACCCATGGAGACAAGTCTGTTGGAGGACGATGTATTGAATCGTAACGCAATTTGAGTGTTCCATCGTCATTAGGAGGCCCTGAACGTTACAATTCACTATCAGTTTTTCGTCCGATTCGAAAATCTTTGAGTTACAGCAGAACGGCCATAAGGTGCCCGAGGCAGCAATAGACCCATGGAGACAAGTCTGCTGGAGGACGATGTATTGAATCGGGACGCAATTTGAGTGATCCATCGTCATAAGTTGGCCCTGAACGTTACAATTCACTATCAGTTTTTCGTCCGATTCGAAAATCTTTGACTCATAGCAGAACGGCCATAAGGTGCCCGAGGCAACAATAGACACATGGAGACAAGTCTGCTGGAGGACGATGTATTGAATCGGGACGCAATTTGAGTGATCCATCGTCATTAGGTGGCCATGAACGTTACAATTCTCTATCAGTTTTTCGTCCCATTCGATAATCTAGACTCACAGCAGAACGGCCATAAGGTGCCCGAGGCAGCAATAGACCCATGGAGTCAAGTCGGCTGGAGGACGATGTATTGAATCGGGACGCAATTTGTGTGGTCCATCGTCATTAGGTGGCCCTGAATGTTACAATTCACTATCAGTTTTTCGTCCGATTCGAAAATCTTTGACTCACAGCAGAACGGCCATAAAGTGCCCGAGGCAGCAATAGACCCATGGAGACAAGTCTGCTGAAGGACGATGTATTGAATCGGGACGCAATTTGAGTGTTCCATCGTCATTAGGAGGCCCTGAATGTTACAATTAACTATTAGTTTTTCGTCCCATTCGATAATATAGACTCACGGGAGAACGACCATAAGGTCCCGAGGCAGCAATAGACCCATGGAGACAAGTCTGCTGGAGGACGATGTATTGAATCGGGACGCAATTTGAGTGATCCATCGTCATTAGGTGGCCCTGAACGTTACAATTCACTATCAGTCTTTCGTCCGATTCGAATATCTTTGACTCACAGCAGAACGGCCATAAGGTGCCCGAGGCAGCAATAGACCCATGGAGTCAAGTCGGCTGGAGGACGATGTATTGAATCGGGACGCAATTTGTGTGGTCCATCGTCATTAGGTGGCCCTGAATGTTACAATTCACTATCAGTTTTTCGTCCGATTCGAAAATCTTTGACTCACAGCAGAACGGCCATAAGGTGCCCGAGGCAGCAATAGACCCATGGAGACAAGTCTGCTGAAGGACGATGTATTGAATCGGGACGCAATTTGAGTGTTCCATCGTCATTAGGAGGCCCTGAATGTTACAATTAACTATCAGTTTTTCGTCCCATTCGATAATATAGACTCACGGGAGAACGACCATAAGGTGCCCGAGGCAGCAATAGACCCATGGAGACAAGTCTGCTGGAGGACGATGTATTGAATCGGGACGCATTTTGAGTGATCCATCGTCATTAGGTGGCCCTGAACGTTACAATTCACTATCAGTCTTTCGTCCGATTCGAAAATCTTTGAGTCACAGCAGAACGGCCATAAGGTGCCCGAGGCAGTAATAGACGCATGGTGACAAGTCTGCTGGTGGACGATGTATTGAATCGGGACGCAATTTGAGTTATCCATCGTCATTAGGTGGCCCTGAATGTTACAATTCACTTTCAGTTTTTCGTCCGATTCGAAAATCTTTGACACACAGCAGAACGGCCATAAGGTGCCCGAGTCAGCAACAGACCCATGGAGACAAGTCTGTTGGAGGACGATGTATTGAATCGTAACGCAATTAGAGTGTTCCATCGTCATTAGGAGGCCCTGAACGTTACAATTCACTATCAGTTTTTCGTCCGATTCGAAAATCTTTGAGTTACAGCAGAACGGCCACAAGGTGCCCGAGGCAGCAATAGACCCATGGAGACAAGTCTGCTGGAGGACGATGTATTGAATCGGGACGCAATTAGAGTGATCCATCGTCATAAGTTGGCCCTGAACGTTACAATTCACTATCAGTTTTTCGTCCGATTCGAAAATCTTTGACTCATAGCAGAACGGCCATAAGGTGCCCGAGGCAACAATAGACACATGGAGACAAGTCTGCTGGAGGACGATGTATTGAATCGGGACGCAATTTGAGTGATCCATCGTCATTAGGTGGCCATGAACGTTACAATTCTCTATCAGTTTTTCGTCCCATTCGATAATCTAGACTCACAGCAGAACGGCCATAAGGTGCCCGAGGCAGCAATAGACCCATGGAGTCAAGTCGGCTGGAGGACGATGTATTGAATCGGGACGCAATTTGTGTGGTCCATCGTCATTAGGTGGCCCTGAATGTTACAATTCACTATCAGTTTTTCGTCCGATTCGAAAATCTTTGACTCACAGCAGAACGGCCATAAAGTGCCCGAGGCAGCAATAGACCCATGGAGACAAGTCTGCTGAAGGACGATGTATTGAATCGGGACGCAATTTGAGTGTTCCATCGTCATTAGGAGGCCCTGAATGTTACAATTAACTATCAGTTTTTCGTCCCATTCGATAATATAGACTCACGGGAGAACGACCATAAGGTCCCGAGGCAGCAATAGACCCATGGAGACAAGTCTGCTGGAGGACGATGTATTGAATCGGGACGCAATTTGAGTGATCCATCGTCATTAGGTGGCCCTGAACGTTACAATTCACTATCAGTGTTTCGTCCGATTCGAATATCTTTGACTCACAGCAGAACGGCCATAAGGTGCCCGAGGCAGCAATAGACCCATGGAGTCAAGTCGGCTGGAGGACGATGTATTGAATCGGGACGCAATTTGTGTGGTCCATCGTCATTAGGTGGCCCTGAATGTTACAATTCACTATCAGTTTTTCGTCCGATTCGAAAATCTTTGACTCACAGCAGAACGGCCATAAGGTGCCCGAGGCAGCAATAGACCCATGGAGACAAGTCTGCTGAAGGACGATGTATTGAATCGGGACGCAATTTGAGTGTTCCATCGTCATTAGGAGGCCCTGAATGTTACAATTAACTATCAGTTTTTCGTCCCATTCGATAATATAGACTCACGGGAGAACGACCATAAGGTGCCCGAGGCAGCAATAGACCCATGGAGACAAGTCTGCTGGAGGACGATGTATTGAATCGGGACGCAATTTGAGTGATCCATCGTCATTAGGTGGCCCTGAACGTTACAATTCACTATCAGTCTTTCGTCCGATTCGAAAATCTTTGAGTCACAGCAGAACGGCCATAAGGTGCCCGAGGCAGTAATAGACGCATGGTGACAAGTCTGCTGGTGGACGATGTATTGAATCGGGACGCAATTTGAGTTATCCATCGTCATTAGGTGGCCCTGAATGTTACAATTCACTTTCAGTTTTTCGTCCGATTCGAAAATCTTTGACACACAGCAGAACGGCCATAAGGTGCCCGAGGCAGCAATAGACCCATGGAGACAAGTCTGCTGGAGAACGATGTATTGAATCGGGACCCAATTTGAGTGTTCCATCGTCATTAGGAGGCCCTGAATGTTGCAATTAACTATCAGTTTTTCGTCCCATTCGATAATCTAGACTCACGGGAGAACGACCATAAGGTGCCCGAGGCAGCAGCAGACCCATGGAGACAAGTCTGCTGGAGGACGATGTATTGAATCGGGACGCAATTTGAGTGATCCATCGTCATTAGGTGGCCCTGAACGTTACAATTCACTATCAGTCTTTCGTCCGATTCAAAAATCTTTGAGTCACAGCAGAACGGCCGTAAGGTGCCCGAGGCAGTAATACACGCATGGTGACATGTCTGCTGGTGGACGATGTATTGAATCGGGACGCATTTTGAGTGATCCATCGTCATTAGGTGGCCCTGAACGTTACAATTCACTATCAGTTTTTCGTCCGATTCGAAAATCTTTGACTCATAGCAGAACGGCCATAAGGTGCCCGAGGCAGCAATAGACACATGGAGACAAGTCTGCTGGAGGACGATGTATTGAATCGGGACGCAATTTGAGTGATCCATCGTCATTAGGTGGCCATGAACGTTACAATTCTCTATCAGTTTTTCGTCCCATTCGATAATCTAGACTCACAGCAGAACGGCCATAAGGTGCCCGAAGGCAGCAATAGACCCATGGAGACAAGTCTGCTGGAGGACGATGTATTGAATCGGGACGCAATTTGAGTGATCCATCGTCATTAGGTCGCCCTGAACGTTACAATTCACTATCAGTCTTTCGTCCGATTCGAAAATCTTTTGAGTCACAGCAGAACGGCCATAAGGTGCCCGAGGCAGTAATAGACGCATGGTGACAAGTCTGCTGGTGGACGATGTATTGAATCGGGACGCAAGTTGAGTGATCCATCGTCATTAGGTGGCCCTGAATAATACAATTCACTTTCAGTATTTCGTCCGATTCGGAAATCTTTGACTCACAGCAGAACGGCCATAAGGTGCCCGAGTCAGCAATAGACCCATGGAGACAAGTCTGTTGGAGGACGATGTATTGAATCGTAACGCAATTTGAGTGTTCCATCGTCATTAGGAGGCCCTGAACGTTACAATTCACTATCAGTTTTTCGTCCGATTCGAAAATCTTTGAGTCACAGCAGAACGGCCATAAGGCGCCCGAGGCAGCAATAGACCCATGGAGACAAGTCTGCTGGAGGACGATGTATTGAATCGGGACGCAATTTGAGTGATCCATCGTCATAAGTTGGCCCTGAACGTTACAATTCACTATCAGTTTTTCGTCCGATTCGAAAATCTTTCACTCATAGCAGAACGGCCATAAGGTGCCCGAGGCAGTAATAGACGCATGGTGACAAGTCTGCTGGTGGACGATGTATTGAATCGGGACGCAAGTTGAGTGATCCATCGTCATTAGGTGGCCCTGAATGTTACAATTCATTTTCAGTTTTTCGTCCGATTCGAAAATCTTTAACTCACAGCAGAACTGCCATAAAGTGCCCGAGGCAGCAATAGACCCATGGAGACAAGTCTGCTGGAGGACGATGTATTGAATCGGGACGCAATTTGAGTGATCCATCGTCATTAGGTCGCCCTGAACGTTACAATTCACTATCAGTTTTTCGTCCGATTCGAAAATCTTTGAGTTACAGCAGAACGGCCACAAGGTGCCCGAGGCAGCAATAGACCCATGGAGACAAGTCTGCTGGAGGACGATGTATTGAATCGGGACGCAATTAGAGTGATCCATCGTCATAAGTTGGCCCTGAACGTTACAATTCACTATCAGTTTTTCGTCCGATTCGAAAATCTTTGACTCATAGCAGAACGGCCATAAGGTGCCCGAGGCAGCAATAGACCCATGGAGTCAAGTCGGCTGGAGGACGATGTATTGAATCGGGACGCAATTTGTGTGGTCCATCGTCATTAGGTGGCCCTGAATGTTACAATTCACTATCAGTTTTTCGTCCGATTCGAAAATCTTTGACTCACAGCAGAACGGCCATAAAGTGCCCGAGGCAGCAATAGACCCATGGAGACAAGTCTGCTGAAGGACGATGTATTGAATCGGGACGCAATTTGAGTGTTCCATCGTCATTAGGAGGCCCTGAATGTTACAATTAACTATCAGTTTTTCGTCCCATTCGATAATATAGACTCACGGGAGAACGACCATAAGGTCCCGAGGCAGCAATAGACCCATGGAGACAAGTCTGCTGGAGGACGATGTATTGAATCGGGACGCAATTTGAGTGATCCATCGTCATTAGGTGGCCCTGAACGTTACAATTCACTATCAGTGTTTCGTCCGATTCGAATATCTTTGACTCACAGCAGAACGGCCATAAGGTGCCCGAGGCAGCAATAGACCCATGGAGTCAAGTCGGCTGGAGGACGATGTATTGAATCGGGACGCAATTTGTGTGGTCCATCGTCATTAGGTGGCCCTGAATGTTACAATTCACTATCAGTTTTTCGTCCGATTCGAAAATCTTTGACTCACAGCAGAACGGCCATAAGGTGCCCGAGGCAGCAATAGACCCATGGAGACAAGTCTGCTGAAGGACGATGTATTGAATCGGGACGCAATTTGAGTGTTCCATCGTCATTAGGAGGCCCTGAATGTTACAATTCACTATCAGTTTTTCGTCCCATTCGATAATATAGACTCACGGGAGAACGACCATAAGGTGCCCGAGGCAGCAATAGACCCATGGAGACAAGTCTGCTGGAGGACGATGTATTGAATCGGGACGCAATTTGAGTGATCCATCGTCATTAGGTGGCCCTGAACGTTACAATTCACTATCAGTCTTTCGTCCGATTCGAAAATCTTTGAGTCACAGCAGAACGGCCATAAGGTGCCCGAGGCAGTAATAGACGCATGGTGACAAGTCTGCTGGTGGACGATGTATTGAATCGGGACGCAATTTGAGTTATCCATCGTCATTAGGTGGCCCTGAATGTTACAATTCACTTTCAGTTTTTCGTCCGATTCGAAAATCTTTGACACACAGCAGAACTGCCATAAGGTGCCCGAGGCAGCAATAGACCCATGGAGACAAGTCTGCTGGAGAACGATGTATTGAATCGGGACGCAATTTGAGTGTTCCATCGTCATTAGGAGGCCCTGAATGTTGCAATTAACTATCAGTTTTTCGTCCCATTCGATAATCTAGACTCACGGGAGTACGACCATAAGGTGCCCGAGGCAGCAGTAGACCCATGGAGACAAGTCTGCTGGAGGAAGATGTATTGAATCGGGACGCAATTTGAGTGATCCATCGTCATTAGGTGGCCCTGAACGTTACAATTCACTATCAGTCTTTCGTCCGATTCAAAAATCTTTGAGTCACAGCAGAACGGCCGTAAGGTGCCCGAGGCAGTAATAGACGCATGGTGACATGTCTGCTGGTGGACGATGTATTGAATCGGGACGCATTTTGAGTGATCCATCGTCATTAGGTGGCCCTGAACGTTACAATTCACTATCAGTTTTTCGTCCGATTCGAAAATCTTTGACTCATAGCAGAACGGCCATAAGGTGCCCGAGGCAGCAATAGACACATGGAGACAAGTCTGCTGGAGGACGATGTATTGAATCGGGACGCAATTTGAGTGATCCATCGTCATTAGGTGGCCATGAACGTTACAATTCTCTATCAGTTTTTCGTCCCATTCGATAATCTAGACTCACAGCAGAACGGCCATAAGGTGCCCGAAGGCAGCAATAGACCCATGGAGACAAGTCTGCTGGAGGACGATGTATTGAATCGGGACGCAATTTGAGTGATCCATCGTCATTAGGTCGCCCTGAACGTTACAATTCACTATCAGTCTTTCGTCCGATTCGAAAATCTTTTGAGTCACAGCAGAACGGCCATAAGGTGCCCGAGGCAGTAATAGACGCATGGTGACAAGTCTGCTGGTGGACGATGTATTGAATCGGGACGCAAGTTGAGTGATCCATCGTCATTAGGTGGCCCTGAATAATACAATTCACTTTCAGTATTTCGTCCGATTCGGAAATCTTTGACTCACAGCAGAACGGCCATAAGGTGCCCGAGTCAGCAATAGACCCATGGAGACAAGTCTGTTGGAGGACGATGTATTGAATCGTAACGCAATTTGAGTGTTCCATCGTCATTAGGAGGCCCTGAACGTTACAATTCACTATCAGTTTTTCGTCCGATTCGAAAATCTTTGAGTCACAGCAGAACGGCCATAAGGCGCCCGAGGCAGCAATAGACCCATGGAGACAAGTCTGCTGGAGGACGATGTATTGAATCGGGACGCAATTTGAGTGATCCATCGTCATAAGTTGGCCCTGAACGTTACAATTCACTATCAGTTTTTCGTCCGATTCGAAAATCTTTCACTCATAGCAGAACGGCCATAAGGTGCCCGAGGCAGTAATAGACGCATGGTGACAAGTCTGCTGGTGGACGATGTATTGAATCGGGACGCAAGTTGAGTGATCCATCGTCATTAGGTGGCCCTGAATGTTACAATTCATTTTCAGTTTTTCGTCCGATTCGAAAATCTTTAACTAACAGCAGAACTGCCATAAAGTGCCCGAGGCAGCAATAGACCCATGGAGACAAGTCTGCTGGAGGACGATGTATTGAATCGGGACGCAATTTGAGTGATCCATCGTCATTAGGTGGCCATGAACGTTACAATTAACTATCAGTTTTTCGTCCCATTCGATAATCTAGACTCACAGCAGAACGGCCATAAGGTGCCCGAGGCAGCAATAGACCCATGGAGTCAAGTCGGCTGGAGGACGATGTATTGAATCGGGACGCAATTTGTGTGGTCCATCGTCATTAGGTGGCCCTGAATGTTACAATTCACTATCAGTTTTTCGTCCGATTCGAAAATCTTTGACTCACAGCAGAACGGCCATAAAGTGCCCGAGGAGACAAGTCTGCTGAAGGACGATGTATTGAATCGGGACGCAATTTGAGTGTTCCATCGTCATTAGGAGGCCCTGAATGTTACAATTAACTATCAGTTTTTCGTCCCATTCGATAATATAGACTCACGGGAGAACGACCATAAGGTCCCGAGGCAGCAATAGACCCATGGAGACAAGTCTGCTGGAGGACGATGTATTGAATCGGGACGCAATTTGAGTGATCCATCGTCATTAGGTGGCCCTGAACGTTACAATTCACTATCAGTCTTTCGTCCGATTCGAATATCTTTGACTCACAGCAGAACGGCCATAAGGTGCCCGAGGCAGCAATAGACCCATGGAGTCAAGTCGGCTGGAGGACGATGTATTGAATCGGGACGCAATTTGTGTGGTCCATCGTCATTAGGTGGCTCTGAATGTTACAATTCACTATCAGTTTTTCGTCCGATTCGAAAATCTTTCACTCATAGCAGAACGGCCATAAGGTGCCCGAGGCAGTAATAGACGCATGGTGACAAGTCTGCTGGTGGACGATGTATTGAATCGGGACGCAATTTGAGTGTTCCATCGTCATTAGGAGGCCCTGAATGTTACAATTAACTATCAATTTTTCGTCCCATTCGATAATATAGACTCACGGGAGAACGACCATAAGGTCCCGAGGCAGCAATAGACCCATGGAGACAAGTCTGCTGGAGGACGATGTATTGAATCGGGACGCAATTTGAGTGATCCATCGTCATTAGGTGGCCCTGAACGTTACAATTCACTATCAGTCTTTCGTCCGATTCGAATATCTTTGACTCACAGCAGAACGGCCATAAGGTGCCCGAGGCAGCAATAGACCCATGGAGTCAAGTCGGCTGGAGGACGATGTATTGAATCGGGACGCAATTTGTGTGGTCCATCGTCATTAGGTGGCTCTGAATGTTACAATTCACTATAAGTTTTTCGTCCGATTCGAAAATCTTTCACTCATAGCAGAACGGCCATAAGGTGCCCGAGGCAGTAATAGACGCATGGTGACAAGTCTGCTGGTGGACGATGTATTGAATCGGGACGCAAGTTGAGTGATCCATCGTCATTAGGTGGCCCTGAATGTTACAATTCATTTTCAGTTTTTCGTCCGATTCGAAAATCTTTAACTCACAGCAGAACTGCCATAAAGTGCCCGAGGCAGCAATAGACCCATGGAGACAAGTCTGCTGAACGACGATGTATTGAATCGGGACGCAATTTGAGTGTTCCATCGTCATTAGGAGGCCCTGAATGTTACAATTAACTATCAGTTTTTCGTCCCATTCGATAATATAGACTCACGGGAGAACGACCATAAGGTGCCCGAGGCAGCAATAGACCCATGGAGACAAGTCTGCTGGAGGACGATGTATTGAATCGGGACGCAATTTGAGTGATCCATCGTCATTAGGTGGCCCTGAACGTTACAATTCACTATCAGTCTTTCGTCCGATTCGAAAATCTTTGAGTCACAGCAGAACGGCCATAAGGTGCCCGAGGCAGTAATAGACGCATGGTGACAAGTCTGCTGGTGGACGATGTATTGAATCGGGACGCAATTTGAGTTATCCATCGTCATTAGGTGGCCCTGAATGTTACAATTCACTTTCAGTTTTTCGTCCGATTCGAAAATCTTTGACTCACAGCAGAACGGCCATAAGGTGCCCGAGGCAGCAATAGACCCATGGAGACAAGTCTGCTGGAGAACGATGTATTGAATCGGGACGCAATTTGAGTGTTCCATCGTCATTAGGAGGCCCTGAATGTTGCAATTAACTATCAGTTTTTCGTCCCATTCGATAATCTAGACTCACGGGAGAACGACCATAAGGTGCCCGAGGCAGCAGTAGACCCATGGAGACAAGTCTGCTGGAGGACGATGTATTGAATCGGGACGCAATTTGAGTGATCCATCGTCATTAGGTGGCCATGAACGTTACAATTCTCTATCAGTTTTTCGTCCCATTCGATAATCTAGACTCACAGCAGAACGGCCATAAGGTGCCCGAGGCAGCAATAGACCCATGGAGACAAGTCTGCTGGAGGACGATGTATTGAATCGGGACGCAATTTGAGTGATCCATCGTCATTAGGTCGCCCTGAACGTTACAATTCACTATCAGTCTTTCGTCCGATTCGAAAATCTTTTGAGTCACAGCAGAACGGCCATAAGGTGCCCGAGGCAGTAATAGACGCATGGTGACAAGTCTGCTGGTGGACGATGTATTGAATCGGGACGCAAGTTGAGTGATCCATCGTCATTAGGTGGCCCTGAATAATACAATTCACTTTCAGTATTTCGTCCGATTCGGAAATCTTTGACTCACAGCAGAACGGCCATAAGGTGCCCGAGTCAGCAATAGACCCATGGAGACAAGTCTGTTGGAGGACGATGTATTGAATCGTAACGCAATTTGAGTGTTCCATCGTCATTAGGAGGCCCTGAACGTTACAATTCACTATCAGTTTTTCGTCCGATTCGAAAATCTTTGAGTCACAGCAGAACGGCCATAAGGTGCCCGAGGCAGCAATAGACCCATGGAGACAAGTCTGCTGGAGGACGATGTATTGAATCGGGACGCAATTTGAGTGATCCATCGTCATAAGTTGACCCTGAACGTTACAATTCACTATCAGTTTTTCGTCCGATTCGAAAATCTTTCACTCATAGCAGAACGGCCATAAGGTGCCCGAGGCAACAATAGACACATGGAGACAAATCTGCTGGAGGACGATGTATTGAATCGGGACGCAATTTGAGTGATCCATCGTCATTAGGTGGCCATGAACGTTACAATTCTCTATCAATTTTTGGTCCCATTCGATAATCTAGACTCACAGCAGAACGGCCATAAGGTGCCCGAGGCAGCAATAGACCCATGGAGTCAAGTCGGCTGGAGGACGATGTATTGAATCGGGACGCAATTTGTGTGGTCCATCGTCATTAGGTGGCCCTGAATGTTACAATTCACTATCAGTTTTTCGTCCGATTCGAAAATCTTTGACTCACAGCAGAACGGCCATAAGGTGCCCGAGGCAGCAATAGACCCATGGAGACAAGTCTGCTGAAGGACGATGTATTGAATCGGGACGCAATTTGAGTGATCCATCGTCATTAGGAGGCCCTGAATGTTACAATTAACTATCAGTTTTTCGTCCCATTCGATAATATAGACTCACGGGAGAACGACCATAAGGTGCCCGAGGCAGCAATAGACCCATGGAGACAAGTCTGCTGGAGGACGATGTATTGAATCGGGACGCAATTTGAGTGATCCATCGTCATTAGGTGGCCCTGAACGTTACAATTCACTATCAGTCTTTCGTCCGATTCGAATATCTTTGACTCACAGCAGAACGGCCATAAGGTGCCCGAGGCAGCAATAGACCCATGGAGTCAAGTCGGCTGGAGGACGATGTATTGAATCGGGACGCAATTTGTGTGGTCCATCGTCATTAGGTGGCCCTGAATGTTACAATTCACTATTAGTTTTTCGTCCGATTCGAAAATCTTTGACTCACAGCAGAACGGCCATAAGGTGCCCGAGGCAGCAATAGACCCATGGAGACAAGTCTGCTGAAGGACGATGTATTGAATCGGGACGCAATTTGAGTGTTCCATCGTCATTAGGAGGCCCTGAATGTTACAATTAACTATCAGTTTTTCGTCCCATTCGATAATATAGACTCACGGGAGAACGACCATAAGGTGCCCGAGGCAGCAATAGACCCATGGAGACAAGTCTGCTGGAGGACGATGTATTGAATCGGGACGCAATTTGAGTGATCCATCGTCATTAGGTGGCCCTGAACGTTACAATTCACTATCAGTCTTTCGTCCGATTCGAATATCTTTGAGTCACAGCAGAACGGCCATAAGGTGCCCGAGGCAGTAATAGACGCATGGTGACAAGTCTGCTGGTGGACGATGTATTGAATCGGGACGCAATTTGAGTGATCCATCGTCATTAGGTGGCCATGAACGTTACAATTCTCTATCAGTTTTTCGTCCCATTCGATAATCTAGACTCACAGCAGAACGGCCATAAGGTGCCCGAGGCAGCAATCGACCCATGGAGACAAGTCTGCTGGAGGACGATGTATTGAATCGGGACACAATTTGAGTGATCCATCGTCTTTAGGTCGGCCTGAACGTTACAAGTCACTATCAGTGTTTCGACCCATTCGATAAACTAGATTCACAGCAGAACGGCCATAAGGTGCCTGAGGCAGCAATAGACCAATGGAGTCAAGTCGGCTGGAGGACGATGTATTGAATCGGGACGCAATTTGTGTGGTCCATCGTCATTAGGTGGAACTGAACGTTACAATTCACTATCAGTTTTTCGTCCGATTCGAAAATCTTTGACTCATAGCAGAACGGCCATAAGGTGCCCGAGGCAGCAATAGACCCATGGAGACAAGTCTGCTGGAGGACGATGTATTGAATCGGGACGCAATTTGAGTGTTCCATCGTCATTAGGAGGCCATGAACGTTACAATTCACTATCAGTTTTTCGTCCGATTCGAAAATCTTTGACTCACAGCAGAACGGCCATAAGGTCCCCGAGGCAGCAATAGACCCATGGAGACAAGTCTGCTGGAGGACGATGTATTGAATCGAGACGTAATTTGAGTGATCCATCGTCATTAGGTGGCCCTGAACGTTACAATTCACTATCAGTCTTTCGTCCGATTCGAAAATATTTTGAGTCACAGCAGAACGGCCATAAGGTGCCCGAGGCAGTAATAGACGCATGGTGACAAGTCTGCTGGTGGACGATGTATTGAATCGGGACGCAAGTTGAGTGATCCATCGTCATTAGGTGGCCCTGAATGTTACAATTCACTTTCAGTTTTTCGTCCGATTCGAAAATCTTTAACTCACAGCAGAACGGCCATAAAGTGCCCGAGGCAGCAATAGACCCATGGAGACAAGTCTGCTGGAGGACGATGTATTGAATCGGGACGCAATTTGAGTGTTCCATCGTCATTAGGAGGCCCTGAATGTTGCAATTAACTATCAGTATTTCGTCCCATTCGATAATCTAGACTCACGGGAGAACGACCATAAGGTGCCCGAGGCAGCAGTAGACCCATGGAGACAAGTCTGCTGGAGGACGATGTATTGAATCGGGACGCAATTTGAGTGATCCATCGTCATTAGGTGGCCCTGAACGTTACAATTCACTATCAGTCTTTCGTCCGATTCGAAAATCTTTGAGTCACAGCAGAACGGCCGTAAGGTGCCCGAGGCAGTAATAGACGCATGGTGACAAGTCTGCTAATGGACGATGTATTGAATCGGGACGCAATTTGAGTGATCCATCGTCATTAGGTGGCCCTGAATAATACAATTCCCTTTCAGTTTTTCGTCCGATTCGGAAATCTTTGAGTCACAGCAGAACGGCCGTAAGGTGCCCGAGGCAGCAATAGACCCATGCAGACAAGTCTGCTGGAGGACGATGTATTGAATCGGGACGCAATTTGAGTGATCCATCGTCATAAGTTGGCCCTGAACGTTACAATTCACTATCAGTTTTTCGTCCGATTCGAAAATCTTTGACTCATAGCAGAACGGCCATAAGGTGCCCGAGGCAGCAATAGACCCATGGAGACAAATCTGCTGGAGGACGATGTATTGAATCGGGACGCAATTTGAGTGATCCATCGTCATTAGGTGGCCATGAACGTTACAATTCTCTATCAGTTTTTCGTCCCATTCGATAATCTAGACTCACAGCAGAACGGCCATAAGGTGCCCGGGGCAGCAATAGACCCATGGAGACAAGTCTGCTGGAGGACGATGTATTGAATCGGGACGCAATTTGAGTGATCCATCGTCTTTAGGTCGCCCTGAACGTTACAAGTCACTATCAGTTTTTCGTCAGATTCGAAAATCTTTGACTCACAGCAGAACGGCCATAAGGTGCCCAAGGCAGCAATAGACCCATGAAGACAAGTCTGCTGGAGGACGATGTATTGAATCGGGATGCAATTTGAGTGTTCCATCGTCATTAGGAGGCCCTGAATGTTACAATTAACTATCAGTTTTTCGTCCCATTCGATAATCTAGACTCACGGGAGAACGACCACAAAGTTCCCGAGGCAGCAATAGACCCATGGAGACAAGTCTGCTGGAGGACGATGTATTGAATCGGGACGCAATTTGAGTGATCCATCGTCATTAGGTGGCCCTGAACGTAACAATTCACTATCAGTTTTTCGTCCGATTCGAAAATCTTTGACTCACAGCAGAACGGCCATAAGGTGCCCGAGGCAGTAATAGACGCATGGTGACAAGTCTGCTGGTGGACGATGTATTGAATCGGGACGCAATTTGAGTGATCCATCGTCATTAGGTGGCCCTGAATAATACAATTCACTTTCAGTTTTTCGTCCGATTCGAAAATCTTTGACTCACAGCAGAACGGCCATAAGGTGCCCGAGGCAGCAATAGACCCATGGAGACAAGTCTGCTGGAGGACGATGTATTGTGTCGGGAAGCAATTTGAGTGTTCCATCGTCATTAGGAGGCCCTGAACGTTACAATTCACTATCAGTTTTTCGTCCGATTCGAAAATCTTTGAGTCACAGCAGACCGGCCATAAGGTGCCCGAGGCAGCAATAGACCCATGGAGACAAGTCTGCTGGAGGACGATGTATTGAATCGGGACGAAATTTGAGTGATCCATCGTCATTAGGTGGCCCTGAACGTTACAATTCACTATCAGTTTTTCGTCCGATTCGAAAATCTTTGACTCGTAGCAGAACGGCCATAAGGTGCCCGAGGCAGCAATAGACACATGGAGACAAGTCTGCTGGAGGACGATGTATTGAATCAGGACGCAATTTGATTGATCCATCGTCATTAGGTGGCCATGAACGTTACAATTCTCTATCAGTTTTTCGTCCCATTCGATTATCTAGACTCACAGCAGAACGGCCATAAGGTGCCCGAGGCAGCAATAGACCAATGGAGAGAAGTCTGCTGGAGGACGATGTATTGAATCGGGACGAAATTTGAGTGATCCATCGTCTTTAGGTCGCCCTGAACGTTATAATTCACTATCAGTTTTTCGTCCCATTCGATAAACTAGACTCACAGCAGAACGGTCATAAGGTGCCCGAGGCAGCAATAGATCCATGGAGTCAAGTCGGCTGGAGGACGATGTATTGAATCGGGACGCAATTTGTGTGGTCCATCGTCATTAGGTGGAACTGAATGTTACAATTCACTATCAGTTTTTCCACCGATTCGCAAATCTTTGACTCACAGCAGAACGGCCATAAGGAGCCCGAGGCAGCAATAGACCCATGGAGACAAGTCTGCTGGAGGACGATGTATTGAATCGGGACGCAATTTGAGTGATCCATCGTCATTAGGTGGCCCTGAAAGTTACAATTCCCTATCAGTTTTTCGTCCGATTCGAAAATCTTTGACTCACACCAGAACGGCCATAAGGTGCCCGAGGCAGCAATAGACCCATGGAGACAAGTCTGCTGGAGGACGATGTATTGAATCGGGACGCAATTTGAGTGTTCCATCGCCATTAGGAGGTCCTGAATGTTACAATTAACTATCAGTTTTTCGTCCCATTCGATAATCTAGACTCACGGGAGAACGACCATAAGGTGCCCGAGGCAGCAATAGACCCATGGAGACAAGTCTGCTGGAGGACGATGTATTGAATCGGGACGCAATTTGAGTGATCCATCGTCATTAGGTGGCCCTGAACGTTACAATTCACTATCAGTCTTTCGTCCGATTCGAAAATCTTTGAGTCACAGCAGAACGGCCATAAGGTGCCCGAGGCAGTAATAGACGCATGGTGACAAGTCTGCTGGTGGACGATGTATTGAATCGGGACGCAATTTGAATGATCCATCGTCATTAGGTGGCCCTGAATAATACAATTCACTTTCAGTTTTTCGTCCGATTCGAAAATCTTTGAGTCACAGCAGAACGGTCATAAGGTGCCCGAGGCAGCAATAGACACATGGAGACAAGTCTGCTGGAGGACGATGTATTGAATCGGGAGGCAATTTGAGTGATCCATCGTCATTAGGTGGCCATGAACGTTACAATTCACTATCAGTTTTTCGTCCCATTTTATAACATAGACTCACAGCAGAACGGCCATAAGGTACCCGAGGCAGCAATAGACCCATGGAGACAAGTCTGCTGGAGGACGATGTATTGAATCGGGACGCAATTTGAGTGATCCATCGTCTTTAGCTCGCCCTGAACGTTACAAGTCACTATCAGTTTTTCGACCCATTCGATAAACTAGACTCACAGCAGAACGGCCATAAGGTGCCTGAGGCAGCATGGAGTCAAGTCGGCTGGAGGACGATGACTTGAATCGGGACGCAATTTTAGTGATCCATCATCATTAGGTGGCCCTGAATGTTACAATTCACTATCAGTTTTTCGTCAGATTCGAAAATCTTTGACTCACAGCAGAACGGCCATAAGGTGCCCGAGGCAGCAATAGACCCATGGAGACAAGTCTGCTGGAGGACGATGTATTGAATCGGGACGCAATTTGAGTGTTCCATCGTCATTAGGAGGCCATGAACGTTACAATTCACTATCAGTTTTTCGTCCGATTCGAAAATCTTTGACTCACAGCAGAACGGCCATAAAGTGCCCAAGGCAGCAATAGACCCATGGAGACAAGTCTGCTGGAGGACGATGTATTGAATCGGGACGCAATTTGAGTGATCCATCGTCATTAGGTGGCCCTGAACGTTATAATTCACTATCAGTCTTTCGTCCGATTCGAAAATCTTTGAGTCACAGCAGAACGGCCGTAAGGTGCCCGAGGCAGTAATAGACGCATGGTGCCAAGTCTGCTGGTGGACGATGTATTGAATCGGGACACAAGTTGAGTGATCCATCGTCATTAGTTGGCCCTGAATGTTACAATTCACTTTCAGTTTTTCGTCCGATTCGAAAATCTTTGACTCACAGCAGAACGGCCATAAGGTGCCCGAGGCAGCAATAGACCCATGGAGACTAGTCTGCTGGAGGTCGATGTATTGAATCGGGACGCAATTTTAGTGTTCCATCGTCATTAGGAGGCCCTGAATGTTACAATTAACTATCAGTTTTTCGTCCCATTCGATAATCTAGACTCACGGGAGAACGAGCATAAGGTGCCCGAGGCAGCAATAGATCCATGGAGACAAGTCTGCTGGAGGACGATGTATTGAATCGGGACGCAATTTGAGTGATCCATCGTCATTAGGTGGCCCTGAACGTAACAATTCACTATCAGTTTTTCGTCCGATTCGAAAATCTTTGACTCACAGCAGAACGGCCATAAGGTGCCCGAGGCAATAATAGACGCATGGTGACAAGTCTGCTGGTGGACGATGTATTGAATGGGGACGCAATTTGAGTGATCCATCGTCATTAGGTGGCCCTGAATAATAAAATTCACTTTCAGTTTTTCGTCCGATTCGAAAATCTTTGACTCACAGCAGAACGGCCATAAGGTGCCCGAGGCAGGAATAGACCCATGGAGACAAGTCTGCTGGAGGACGATTTATTGAAACGGGACGCAATTTGATTGATCCATCGTCATTAGGTGGCCATGAACGTTACAATTCTCTATCAGTTTTTCGTCCCATTCGATAATCTAGACTCACAGCAGAACGGCCATAAGGTGCCCGAGGCAGCAGTAGACCAATGGAGAGAAGTCTGCTGGAGGACGATGTATTGAATCGGGACGCAATTTGAGTGATCCATCGTCTTTAGGTCGCCCTGAACGTTACAATTCACTATCAATTTTTCGTCCCATTCGATAAACTAGACTCACAGCAGAACGGCCATAAGGTGCCCGAGGCAGCAATAGACCCATGGAGTCAAGTCGGCTGGAGGACGATGTATTGAATCGGGACGCAATTTGTGTGGTCCATCGTCATTAGGTGGAACTGAATGTTACAATTCACTATCAGTTTTTCATCCGATTCGAAAATCTTTGACTCACAGCAGAACGGCCATAAGGAGCCCGAGGCAGCAATAGACCCATGGAGACAAGTCTGCTGGAGGACGATGTATTGAATCGGGACGCAATTTGAGTGATCCATCGTCATTAGGTGGCACTGAAAGTTACAATTCCCTATCAGTTTTTCGTCCGATTCGAAAATCTTTGACTCACAGCAGAACGGCCATAAGGTGCCCGAGGCAGCAATAGACCCATGGAGACAAGTCTGCTGGAGGACGATGCATTGAATCGGGACGCAATTTGAATGTTCCATCGCCATTAGGAGGCCCTGAATGTTACAATTAACTATCAGTTTTTCGTCCCATTCGATAATCTAGACTCACGGGAGAACGACCATAAAGTGCCGGAGGCAGCAATAGACCCATGGAGACAAGTCTGCTGGAGGACGATGTATTGAATCGGGACGCAATTTGAGTGATCCATCGTCATTAGGTGGCCCTGAACGTTACAATTCACTATCAGTCTTTCGTCCGATTCGAAAATCTTTGAGTCACAGCAGAACGGCCATAAGGTGCCCGAGGCAGTAATAGACGCATGGTGACAAGTCTGCTGGTGGACGATGTATTGAATCGGGACGCAATTTGAGTGATCCATCGTCATTAGGTGGCCCTGAATAATACAATTCACTTTCAGTTTTTCGTCCGATTCGAAAATCTTTGAGTCACAGCAGAACGGCCATAAGGTGCCCGAGGCAGCAATAGACCCATGGAGACAAGTCTGCTGGAGGACGATGTATTGAATCGGGACGCAATTTGAGTGATCCATCGTCATTAGGTGGCCATCAACGTTACAATTCACTATCAGTTTTTCGTCCCATTCGATAATCTAGACTCACAGCAGAACGGACATAAGGTGCCCGAGGCAGCAATAGACCAATGGAGAGAAGTCTGCTGGAGGACGATGTATTGAATCGGGACGCAATTTGAGTGATCCATCGTCCTTAGGTCGCCCTGAACGTTTCAATTCACTATCAGTTTTTCGTCCCATTCGATAAACTAGACTCACAGCAGAACGGACATAAGGTGCCCGAGGCAGCAATAGACCCATGGAGTCAAGTCGGCTGGAGGACGATGTATTGAATCGGGACGCAATTTGTGTGGTCCATCGTCATTAGGTGGAACTGAATGTTACAATTCACTATCAGTTTTTCATCCCATTCGGAAATCTTTGACTCACAGCAGAACGGCCATAAGGTGCCCGAGGCTGCAATAGACCCATGGAGTCAAGTCGGCTGGAGGACGATGTATTGAATCGGGACGCAATTTGTGTGGTCCATCGTCATTAGGTGGCCCTGAAAGTTACAATTCCCTATCAGTTTTTCGTCCGATTCGAAAATCTTTGACTCACAGCAGAACGGCCATAAGGTGCCCGAGGCAGCAATAGACCCATGGAGACAAGTCTGCTGGAGGACGATGTATTGAATCGGGACGCAATTTGAGTGTTCCATCGTCATTAGGAGGCCATGAACGTTACAATTCACTATCAGTTTTTCGTCCGATTCGAAAATCTTTGACTCACAGCAGAACGGCCATAAAGTGCCCGAGGCAGCAATAGACCCATGGAGACAAGTCTGCTGGAGGACGATGTATTGAATCGGGACGCAATTTGAGTGATCCATCGTCATTAGGTGGCCCTGAACGTTACAATTCACTATCAGTCTTTCGTCCGATTCGAAAATCTTTGAGTCACAGCAGAAGGGCCATAAGGTGCCCGAGGCAGTAATAGACGCATGGTGCCAAGTCTGCTGGTGGACGATGTATTGAATCGGGACACAAGTTGAGTGATCCATCGTCATTAGGTGGCCCTGAATGTTACAATTCTCTTTCAGTTTTTCGTCCGATTCGAAAATCTTTGACTCACAGCAGAACGGCCATAAGGTGCCCGAGGCAGCAATAGACCCATGGAGACAAGTCTGCTGGAGGTCGATGTATTGAATCGGGACGCAATTTGAGTGTTCCATCGTCATTAGGAGGCCCTGAATGTTACAATTAACTATCAGTTTTTCGTCCCATTCGATAATCTAGACTCACGGGAGAACGACCATAAGGTGCCCGAGGCAGCAATAGATCCATGGAGACAAGTCTGCTGGAGGACGATGTATTGAATCGGGACGCAATTTGAGTGATCCATCGTCATTAGGTGGCCCTGAACGTAACAATTCACTATCAGTTTTTCGTCCGATTCGAAAATCTTTGACTCACAGCAGAACGGCCATAAGGTGCCCAGGCAGTAATAGACGCATGGTGACAAGTCTGCTGGTGGACGATGTATTGAATGGGGACGCAATTTGAGTGATTCATCGTCATTAGGTGGCCCTGAATAATACAATTCACTTTCAGTTTTTCGTCCGATTCGAAAATCTTTGACTCACAGCAGAACGGCCATAATGTGCCCGAGGCAGCAATAGACCCATGGAGACAAGTCTGCTGGAGGACGATTTATTGAAACGGGACGCAATTTGATTGATCCATCGTCATTAGGTGGCCATGAACGTTACAATTCTCTATCAGTTTTTCGTCCCATTCGATAATCTAGACTCACAGCATAACGGCCATAAGGTGCCCGACGCAGCAATAGACCAATGGAGAGAAGTCTGCTGGAGGACGATGTATTGAATCGGGACGCAATTTGAGTGATCCATCGTCTTTAGGTCGCCCTGAACGTTACAATTCACTATCAGTTTTTCGTCCCATTCGATAAACTAGACTCACAGCAGAACGGTCATAAGGTGCCCGAGGCAGCAATAGACCCATGGAGTCAAGTCGGCTGGAGGACGATGTATTGAATCGGGACGCAATTTGTGTGGTCCATCGTCATTAGGTGGAACTGAATGTTACAATTCACTATCAGTTTTTCATCCGATTCGAAAATCTTTGACTCACAGCAGAACGGCCATAAGGAGCCCGAGGCAGCAATAGACCCATGGAGACAAGTCTGCTGGAGGACGATGTATTGAATCGGGACCCAATTTGAGTGATCCATCGTCATTAGGTGGCCCTGAAAGTTACAATTCCCTATCAGTTTTTCGTCCGATTCGAAAATCTTTGACTCACAGCAGAACGACCATAAGGTGCCCGAGGCAGCAATAGACCCATGGAGACAAGTCTGCTGGAGGACGATGCATTGAATCGGGACGCAATTTGAATGTTCCATCGCCATTAGGAGGCCCTGAATGTTACAATTAACTATCAGTTTTTCGTCCCATTCGATAATCTAGACTCACGGAAGAACGACCATAAAGTGCCGGAGGCAGCAATAGACCCATGGAGACAAGTCTGCTGGAGGACGATGTATTGAATCGGGACGCAATTTGAGTGATCCATCGTCATTAGGTGGCCCTGAACGTTACAATTCACTATCAGTTTTTCGTCCGATTCGAAAATCTTTGAGGCACAGCAGAACGGCCATAAGGTGCCCGAGGCAGCAATAGACCCATGGAGACAAGTCTGCTGGAGGACGATGTATTGAATCGGGACGCAATTTGAGTGATCCATCGTCATTAGGAGGCCATGAACGTTACAATTCACTATCAGTTTTTCGTCCGATTCGAAAATCTTTGACTCATAGCAGAACGGCCATAAGGTGCCCGAGGCAACAATAGACACATGGAGACAAGTCTGCTGGAGGACGATGTATTGAATCGGGACGCAATTTGAGTGATCCATCGTCATTAGGTGGCCATGAACGTTACAATTCACTATCAGTTTTTCGTCCCATTCGATAATCTAGACTCACAGCAGAACGGCCATAAGGTGCCCGAGGCAGCAATAGACCAATGGAGAGAAGTCTGCTGGAGGACGATGTATTGAATCGGGACGCAATTTGAGTGATCCATCGTCTTTAGGTCGCCCTGAACGTTACAATTCACTATCAGTTTTTCGTCCCATTCAATAAACTAGACTCACAGCAGAACGGACATAAGGTGCCCGAGGCAGCAATAGACCCATGGAGTCAAGTCGGCTGGAGGACGATGTATTGAATCGGGACGCAATTTGTGTGGTCCATCGTCATTAGATGGAACTGAATGTTACAATTCACTATCAGTTTTTCATCCGAATCGAAAATCTTTGACTCACAGCAGAACGGCCATAAGGTGCCCGAGGCTGCAATAGACCCATGGAGACAAGTCGGCTGGAGGACGATGTATTGAATCGGGACGCAATTTGAGTGATCCATCGTCATTAGGTGGCCCTGAAAGTTACAATTCCCTATCAGTTTTTCGTCCGATTCGAAAATCTTTGACTCACAGCAGAACGGCCATAAGGTGCCCGAGGCAGCAATAGACCCATGGAGACAAGTCTGCTGGAAGACGATGTATTGAATCGGGACGCAATTTGAGTGATCCATCGTCATTAGGTGGCCCTGAACGTTACAATTCACTATCAGTCTTTCGCCCGATTCGAAAATCTTTGAGTCACAGCAGAACGGCCATAAGGTGCCCGAGGCAGTAATACACGCATGGTGACAAGTCTGCTGGTAGACGATGTATTGAATCGGGACGCAATTTGAGTGATCCATCGTCATTAGGTGGCCCTGACTGTTACAATTCACTTTCAGTTTTTCGTCCGATTCGAAAATCTTTGACTCACAGCAGAACGGCCATAAGTTGCCCGAGGCAGCAATAGACCCATGGAGACAAATCTGCTGGAGGACGATGTATTGAATCGGGACGCAATTTGAGTGTTCCATCGTCATTAGGAGGCCCTGAATGTTACAATTAACTATCAGTTTTTCGTCCCATTCGATAATCTAGACTCACGGGAGAACGACCATAAGGTGCCCGAGGCAGCAATAGACCCATGGAGACAAGTCTGCTGGAGGACGATGTATTGAATCGGGACGCAATTTGAGTGATCCATCGTCATTAGGTGGCCCTAAACGTTACAATTCACTGTCAGTTTTTTGTCCGATTCGAAAATCTTTGACTCACAGCAGAACGGCCATAAGGAGCCCGAGGCAGCAATAGACCCATGGAGACAAGTCTGCTGGAGGACGATGTATTGAATCGGGACGCAATTTGAGTGATCCATCGTCATTAGGTGGCCCTGAATGTTACAATTCCCTATCAGTTTTTCGTCCGATTCGAAAATCTTTGACTCACAGCAGAACGGCCATAAGGTGCCCGAGGCAGCAATAGACCCATGGAGACAAGTCTGCTGGAGGACGATGCATTGAATTGGGACGCAATTTGGGTGTTCCATCGCCATTAGGAGGCCCTGAATCTTACAATTAACTATCAGTTTTTCGTCCCATTCGTTAATCTAGACTCACGGGAGAACGACCATAAAGTGCCCGAGGCAGCAATAGACCCATGGAGACAAGTCTGCTGGAGGACGATGTATTGAATCGGGACGCAATTTGAGTGTTCCATCGTCATTAGGAGGCCCTGAACGTTACAATTCACTATCAGTTTTTCGTCCGATTCGAAAATCTTTGAGGCACAGCAGAACGGCCATAAGGTGCCCGAGGCAGCAATAGACCCATGGAGACAAGTCTGCTGGAGGACGATGTATTGAATCGGGACGCAATTTGAGTGATCCATCGTCATTAGGAGGCCATGAACGTTACAATTCACTATCAGTTTTTCGTCCGATTCGAAAATCTTTGACTCATAGCAGAACGGCCATAAGGTGCCAGAGGCAACAATAGACACATGGAAACAAGTCTGCTGGAGGACGATGTATTGAATCGGGACGCAATTTGAGTGATCCATCGTCATTAGGTGGCCCTGAACGTTACAATTCACTATCAGTTTTTCGTCCCATTCGATAATCTAGACTCACAGCAGAACGGCCATAAGGTGCCCGAGGCAGCAATAGACCAATGGAGAGAAGTCTGCTGGAGGACGATGTATTCAATCGGGACGCAATTTGAGTGATCCATCGTCTTTAGGTCGCCCTGAACGTTACAATTCACTATCAGTTTTTCGTCCCATTCGATAAACTAGACTCACAGCAGAACGGACATAAGGTGCCCGAGGCAGCAATAGACCCATGGAGTCAAGTCGGCTGGAGGACGAAGTATTGAATCGGGACGCAATTTGTGTGGTCCATCGTCATTAGGTGGAACTGAATGTTACAATTCACTATCAGTTTTTCATCCGATTCGAAAATCTTTGACTCACAGCAGAACGGCCATAAGGTGCCCGAGGCAGCAATAGACCCATGGAGACAAGTCGGCTGGAGGACGATGTATTGAATCGGGACGCAATTTGAGTGATCCATCGTCATTAGGTGGCCCTGAAAGTTACAATTCCCTATCAGTTTTTCGTCCGATTCGAAAATCTTTGACTCACAGCAGAACGGCCATAAGGTGCCCGAGGCAGCAATAGACCCATGGAGACAAGTCTGCTGGAGGACGATGTATTGAATCGGGACGCAATTTGAGTGATCCATCGTCATTAAGTGGCCCTGAAAGTTACAATTCCCTATCAGTTTTTCGTCCGATTCGAATTCTTTGACTCACAGCAGAACGGCCATAAGGTGCCCGAGGCAGCAATAGACCCATGGAGACAAGTCTGCTGGAGGACGATGTATTGAATCGGGACGCAATTTGAGTGATCCATCGTCATTAGCAGGCCCTGAACGTTACAATTCACTATCAGTCTTTCGTCCGATTCGAAAATCTTTGAGTCACAGCAGAACGGCCATAAGGTGCCCAAGGCAGTAATAGACGCATGGTGACAAGTCTGCTGGTGGACGATGTATTGAATCGGGACGCAATTTTAGTGATCCATCGTCATTAGGTGGCCCTGACTGTTACAATTCACTTTCAGTTTTTCGTCCGATTCGAAAATCTTTGACTCACAGCAAAACGGCCATAAGGTGCCCGAGGCAGCAATAGACCCATGGAGACAAGTCTGCTGGAGGACGATGTATTGAATCGGGACGCAATTTGAGTGTTCCATCGTCATTAGGAGGCCCTGAATGTTACAATTAACTATCAGTTTTTCGTCCCATTCGATAATCTAGACTCACGGGAGAACGACCATAAGGTGCCCGAGACAGCAATAGACCCATGGAGATAAGTCTGCTGGAGGACGATGTATTGAATCGGGACGCAATTTGAGTGATCCATCGTCATTAGGTGGCCCTGAACGTTACAATTCACTATCAGTTTTTCGTCCCATTCGATAATCTAGACTCACAGCAGAACGGCCATAAGGTGCCCGAGGCAGCAATAGACCAATGGAGAGAAGTCTGCTGGAGGACGATGTATTCAATCGGGACGCAATTTGAGTGATCCATCGTCTTTAGGTCGCCCTGAACGTTACAATTCACTATCAGTTTTTCGTCCCATTCGATAAACTAGACTCACAGCAGAACGGACATAAGGTGCCCGAGGCAGCAATAGACCCATGGAGTCAAGTCGGCTGGAGGACGAAGTATTGAATCGGGACGCAATTTGTGTGGTCCATCGTCATTAGGTGGAACTGAATGTTACAATTCACTATCAGTTTTTCATCCGATTCGAAAATCTTTGACTCACAGCAGAACGGCCATAAGGTGCCCGAGGCAGCAATAGACCCATGGAGACAAGTCGGCTGGAGGACGATGTATTGAATCGGGACGCAATTTGAGTGATCCATCGTCATTAGGTGGCCCTGAAAGTTACAATTCCCTATCAGTTTTTCGTCCGATTCGAAAATCTTTGACTCACAGCAGAACGGCCATAAGGTGCCCGAGGCAGCAATAGACCCATGGAGACAAGTCTGCTGGAGGACGATGTATTGAATCGGGACGCAATTTGAGTGATCCATCGTCATTAAGTGGCCCTGAAAGTTACAATTCCCTATCAGTTTTTCGTCCGATTCGAATTCTTTGACTCACAGCAGAACGGCCATAAGGTGCCCGAGGCAGCAATAGACCCATGGAGACAAGTCTGCTGGAGGACGATGTATTGAATCGGGACGCAATTTGAGTGATCCATCGTCATTAGCAGGCCCTGAACGTTACAATTCACTATCAGTCTTTCGTCCGATTCGAAAATCTTTGAGTCACAGCAGAACGGCCATAAGGTGCCCAAGGCAGTAATAGACGCATGGTGACAAGTCTGCTGGTGGACGATGTATTGAATCGGGACGCAATTTTAGTGATCCATCGTCATTAGGTGGCCCTGACTGTTACAATTCACTTTCAGTTTTTCGTCCGATTCGAAAATCTTTGACTCACAGCAAAACGGCCATAAGGTGCCCGAGGCAGCAATAGACCCATGGAGACAAGTCTGCTGGAGGACGATGTATTGAATCGGGACGCAATTTGAGTGTTCCATCGTCATTAGGAGGCCCTGAATGTTACAATTAACTATCAGTTTTTCGTCCCATTCGATAATCTAGACTCACGGGAGAACGACCATAAGGTGCCCGAGACAGCAATAGACCCATGGAGATAAGTCTGCTGGAGGACGATGTATTGAATCGGGACGCAATTTGAGTGATCCATCGTCATTAGGTGGCCCTAAACGTTACAATTCACTGTCAGTTTTTTGTCCGATTCGAAAATCTTTGACTCACAGCAGAACGGCCATAAGGTGCCCGAGGCAGCAATAGACCCATGGAGACAAGCCTGCTGGAGGACGATGTATTGAATCGGGACGCAATTTGAGTGATCCATCGTCATTAGGTGGCCCTGAACGTCACAATTCACTATCAGTTTTTCGTCCCATTCGATAATCTAGACTCACAGCAGAACGGCCATAAGGTGCCCGAGGCAGCAATAGACCCATGGAGTCAAGTCGGCTGGAGGACGATGTATTGAATCGGGACGCATTTTGTGTGGTCCATCGTCATTAGGTGGAACTGAATGTTACAATTCACTATCAGTTTTTCATCCGATTCGAAAATCTTTGACTCACAGCAGAACGGCCATAAGGTGCACGATGCAGCAATAGACCCATGGAGACAGGTCGGCTGGAGGACGATGTATTGAATCGGGACACAATTTGAGTGATCCATCGTCATTAGGTGGCCCTGAAAGTTACAATTCCCTATCAGTTTTTCGTCCGATTCGAAAATCTTTGACTCACAGCAGAACGGCCATAAGGTGCCCGAGGCAGCATAGACCCATGGAGACAAGTCTGCTGGAGGACGATGTATTGAATCGGGACGCAATTTGAGTGATCCATCGTCATTAGGTGGCCCTGAACGTTACAATTCACTATCAGTCTTTCGTCCGATTCGAAAATCTTTGAGTCACAGCAGAACGGCCATAAGGTGCACGAGGCAGTAATAGACGCATGGTGACATGTCTGGTGGTGGACGATGTATTGAATCGGGACGCAATTTGAGTGATCCATCGTCATTAGGTGGCCCTGAATGTTACAATTCACTTTCAGTTTTTCGTCCGATTCGAAAATCTTTGACTCACAGCAGAACGGCCATAAGGTGCCCGAGGCAGCAATAGGCCCATGGAGACAAGTCTGCTGGAGGACGATGTATTGAATCGGGACGCAATTTGAGTGATCCATCGTCTTTAGGTCGCCCTGAACGTTACAATTCACTATCAGTTTTTCGTCCCATTCGATAAACTAGACTAGCAGCAGAACGGCCATAAGGTGCCCGAGGCAGCAATAGAACCATGGAGTCAAGTCGGCTGGAGGACGATGTATTGAATCGGGACGCAATTTGTGTGGTCCATCGTCATTAGGTGGAACTGAATGTTACAATTCAATATCAGTTATTCATCCGATTCGAAAATCTTTGACTCACAGCAGGACGGCCATAAGGTGCACGAGGCAGCAATAGACCCATGGAGACAAGTCGGCTGGAGGACGATGTATTGAATCGGGACGCAATTTGAGTGATCCATCGTCATTATGAGGCCCTGAAAGTTACAATTCCCTATCAGTTTTTCGTCCGATTCGAAAATCTTTGACTCACAGCAGAACGGCCATAAGGTGCCCGAGGCAGCAATAGACCCATGGAGACAAGTCTGCTGGAAGACGATGTATTGAATCGGGACGCAATTTGAGTGATCCATCGTCATTAGGTGGCCCTGAACGTTACAATTCACTATCAGTCTTTCGTCCGATTCGAAAATCTTTGAGTCACAGCAGAACGGCCATAAGGTGCCCGAGGCAGTAATACACGCATGGTGACAAGTCTGCTGGTAGACGATGTATTGAATCGGGACGCAATTTGAGTGATCCATCGTCATTAGGTGGCCCTGACTGTTACAATTCACTTTCAGTTTTTCGTCCGATTCGAAAATCTTTGACTCACAGCAGAACGGCCATAAGTTGCCCGAGGCAGCAATAGACCCATGGAGACAAATCTGCTGGAGGACGATGTATTGAATCGGGACGCAATTTGAGTGTTCCATCGTCATTAGGAGGCCCTGAATGTTACAATTAACTATCAGTTTTTCGTCCCATTCGATAATCTAGACTCACGGGAGAACGACCATAAGGTGCCCGAGGCAGCAATAGACCCATGGAGACAAGTCTGCTGGAGGACGATGTATTGAATCGGGACGCAATTTGAGTGATCCATCGTCATTAGGTGGCCCTAAACGTTACAATTCACTGTCAGTTTTTTGTCCGATTCGAAAATCTTTGACTCACAGCAGAACGGCCATAAGGAGCCCGAGGCAGCAATAGACCCATGGAGACAAGTCTGCTGGAGGACGATGTATTGAATCGGGACGCAATTTGAGTGATCCATCGTCATTAGGTGGCCCTGAATGTTACAATTCCCTATCAGTTTTTCGTCCGATTCGAAAATCTTTGACTCACAGCAGAACGGCCATAAGGTGCCCGAGGCAGCAATAGACCCATGGAGACAAGTCTGCTGGAGGACGATGCATTGAATTGGGACGCAATTTGGGTGTTCCATCGCCATTAGGAGGCCCTGAATCTTACAATTAACTATCAGTTTTTCGTCCCATTCGTTAATCTAGACTCACGGGAGAACGACCATAAAGTGCCCGAGGCAGCAATAGACCCATGGAGACAAGTCTGCTGGAGGACGATGTATTGAATCGGGACGCAATTTGAGTGTTCCATCGTCATTAGGAGGCCCTGAACGTTACAATTCACTATCAGTTTTTCGTCCGATTCGAAAATCTTTGAGGCACAGCAGAACGGCCATAAGGTGCCCGAGGCAGCAATAGACCCATGGAGACAAGTCTGCTGGAGGACGATGTATTGAATCGGGACGCAATTTGAGTGATCCATCGTCATTAGGAGGCCATGAACGTTACAATTCACTATCAGTTTTTCGTCCGATTCGAAAATCTTTGACTCACAGCAGAACGGCCATAAGGTGCCCGAGGCAGCAATAGACCCATGGAGACAAGTCTGCTGGAGGTCGATGTATTGAATCGGGACGCAATTTGAGTGTTCCATCGTCATTAGGAGGCCCTGAATGTTACAATTAACTATCAGTTTTTCGTCCCATTCGATAATCTAGACTCACGGGAGAACGACCATAAGGTGCCCGAGGCAGCAATAGATCCATGGAGACAAGTCTGCTGGAGGACGATGTATTGAATCGGGACGCAATTTGAGTGATCCATCGTCATTAGGTGGCCCTGAACGTAACAATTCACTATCAGTTTTTCGTCCGATTCGAAAATCTTTGACTCACAGCAGAACGGCCATAAGGTGCCCAGGCAGTAATAGACGCATGGTGACAAGTCTGCTGGTGGACGATGTATTGAATGGGGACGCAATTTGAGTGATTCATCGTCATTAGGTGGCCCTGAATAATACAATTCACTTTCAGTTTTTCGTCCGATTCGAAAATCTTTGACTCACAGCAGAACGGCCATAATGTGCCCGAGGCAGCAATAGACCCATGGAGACAAGTCTGCTGGAGGACGATTTATTGAAACGGGACGCAATTTGATTGATCCATCGTCATTAGGTGGCCATGAACGTTACAATTCTCTATCAGTTTTTCGTCCCATTCGATAATCTAGACTCACAGCATAACGGCCATAAGGTGCCCGACGCAGCAATAGACCAATGGAGAGAAGTCTGCTGGAGGACGATGTATTGAATCGGGACGCAATTTGAGTGATCCATCGTCTTTAGGTCGCCCTGAACGTTACAATTCACTATCAGTTTTTCGTCCCATTCGATAAACTAGACTCACAGCAGAACGGTCATAAGGTGCCCGAGGCAGCAATAGACCCATGGAGTCAAGTCGGCTGGAGGACGATGTATTGAATCGGGACGCAATTTGTGTGGTCCATCGTCATTAGGTGGAACTGAATGTTACAATTCACTATCAGTTTTTCATCCGATTCGAAAATCTTTGACTCACAGCAGAACGGCCATAAGGAGCCCGAGGCAGCAATAGACCCATGGAGACAAGTCTGCTGGAGGACGATGTATTGAATCGGGACCCAATTTGAGTGATCCATCGTCATTAGGTGGCCCTGAAAGTTACAATTCCCTATCAGTTTTTCGTCCGATTCGAAAATCTTTGACTCACAGCAGAACGACCATAAGGTGCCCGAGGCAGCAATAGACCCATGGAGACAAGTCTGCTGGAGGACGATGCATTGAATCGGGACGCAATTTGAATGTTCCATCGCCATTAGGAGGCCCTGAATGTTACAATTAACTATCAGTTTTTCGTCCCATTCGATAATCTAGACTCACGGAAGAACGACCATAAAGTGCCGGAGGCAGCAATAGACCCATGGAGACAAGTCTGCTGGAGGACGATGTATTGAATCGGGACGCAATTTGAGTGATCCATCGTCATTAGGTGGCCCTGAACGTTACAATTCACTATCAGTTTTTCGTCCGATTCGAAAATCTTTGAGGCACAGCAGAACGGCCATAAGGTGCCCGAGGCAGCAATAGACCCATGGAGACAAGTCTGCTGGAGGACGATGTATTGAATCGGGACGCAATTTGAGTGATCCATCGTCATTAGGAGGCCATGAACGTTACAATTCACTATCAGTTTTTCGTCCGATTCGAAAATCTTTGACTCATAGCAGAACGGCCATAAGGTGCCCGAGGCAACAATAGACACATGGAGACAAGTCTGCTGGAGGACGATGTATTGAATCGGGACGCAATTTGAGTGATCCATCGTCATTAGGTGGCCATGAACGTTACAATTCACTATCAGTTTTTCGTCCCATTCGATAATCTAGACTCACAGCAGAACGGCCATAAGGTGCCCGAGGCAGCAATAGACCAATGGAGAGAAGTCTGCTGGAGGACGATGTATTGAATCGGGACGCAATTTGAGTGATCCATCGTCTTTAGGTCGCCCTGAACGTTACAATTCACTATCAGTTTTTCGTCCCATTCAATAAACTAGACTCACAGCAGAACGGACATAAGGTGCCCGAGGCAGTAATAGACCCATGGAGTCAAGTCGGCTGGAGGACGATGTATTGAATCGGGACGCAATTTGTGTGGTCCATCGTCATTAGATGGAACTGAATGTTACAATTCACTATCAGTTTTTCATCCGAATCGAAAATCTTTGACTCACAGCAGAACGGCCATAAGGTGCCCGAGGCTGCAATAGACCCATGGAGACAAGTCGGCTGGAGGACGATGTATTGAATCGGGACGCAATTTGAGTGATCCATCGTCATTAGGTGGCCCTGAAAGTTACAATTCCCTATCAGTTTTTCGTCCGATTCGAAAATCTTTGACTCACAGCAGAACGGCCATAAGGTGCCCGAGGCAGCAATAGACCCATGGAGACAAGTCTGCTGGAAGACGATGTATTGAATCGGGACGCAATTTGAGTGATCCATCGTCATTAGGTGGCCCTGAACGTTACAATTCACTATCAGTCTTTCGCCCGATTCGAAAATCTTTGAGTCACAGCAGAACGGCCATAAGGTGCCCGAGGCAGTAATACACGCATGGTGACAAGTCTGCTGGTAGACGATGTATTGAATCGGGACGCAATTTGAGTGATCCATCGTCATTAGGTGGCCCTGACTGTTACAATTCACTTTCAGTTTTTCGTCCGATTCGAAAATCTTTGACTCACAGCAGAACGGCCATAAGTTGCCCGAGGCAGCAATAGACCCATGGAGACAAATCTGCTGGAGGACGATGTATTGAATCGGGACGCAATTTGAGTGTTCCATCGTCATTAGGAGGCCCTGAATGTTACAATTAACTATCAGTTTTTCGTCCCATTCGATAATCTAGACTCACGGGAGAACGACCATAAGGTGCCCGAGGCAGCAATAGACCCATGGAGACAAGTCTGCTGGAGGACGATGTATTGAATCGGGACGCAATTTGAGTGATCCATCGTCATTAGGTGGCCCTAAACGTTACAATTCACTGTCAGTTTTTTGTCCGATTCGAAAATCTTTGACTCACAGCAGAACGGCCATAAGGAGCCCGAGGCAGCAATAGACCCATGGAGACAAGTCTGCTGGAGGACGATGTATTGAATCGGGACGCAATTTGAGTGATCCATCGTCATTAGGTGGCCCTGAATGTTACAATTCCCTATCAGTTTTTCGTCCGATTCGAAAATCTTTGACTCACAGCAGAACGGCCATAAGGTGCCCGAGGCAGCAATAGACCCATGGAGACAAGTCTGCTGGAGGACGATGCATTGAATTGGGACGCAATTTGGGTGTTCCATCGCCATTAGGAGGCCCTGAATCTTACAATTAACTATCAGTTTTTCGTCCCATTCGTTAATCTAGACTCACGGGAGAACGACCATAAAGTGCCCGAGGCAGCAATAGACCCATGGAGACAAGTCTGCTGGAGGACGATGTATTGAATCGGGACGCAATTTGAGTGTTCCATCGTCATTAGGAGGCCCTGAACGTTACAATTCACTATCAGTTTTTCGTCCGATTCGAAAATCTTTGAGGCACAGCAGAACGGCCATAAGGTGCCCGAGGCAGCAATAGACCCATGGAGACAAGTCTGCTGGAGGACGATGTATTGAATCGGGACGCAATTTGAGTGATCCATCGTCATTAGGAGGCCATGAACGTTACAATTCACTATCAGTTTTTCGTCCGATTCGAAAATCTTTGACTCATAGCAGAACGGCCATAAGGTGCCAGAGGCAACAATAGACACATGGAAACAAGTCTGCTGGAGGACGATGTATTGAATCGGGACGCAATTTGAGTGATCCATCGTCATTAGGTGGCCCTGAACGTTACAATTCACTATCAGTTTTTCGTCCCATTCGATAATCTAGACTCACAGCAGAACGGCCATAAGGTGCCCGAGGCAGCAATAGACCAATGGAGAGAAGTCTGCTGGAGGACGATGTATTCAATCGGGACGCAATTTGAGTGATCCATCGTCTTTAGGTCGCCCTGAACGTTACAATTCACTATCAGTTTTTCGTCCCATTCGATAAACTAGACTCACAGCAGAACGGACATAAGGTGCCCGAGGCAGCAATAGACCCATGGAGTCAAGTCGGCTGGAGGACGAAGTATTGAATCGGGACGCAATTTGTGTGGTCCATCGTCATTAGGTGGAACTGAATGTTACAATTCACTATCAGTTTTTCATCCGATTCGAAAATCTTTGACTCACAGCAGAACGGCCATAAGGTGCCCGAGGCAGCAATAGACCCATGGAGACAAGTCGGCTGGAGGACGATGTATTGAATCGGGACGCAATTTGAGTGATCCATCGTCATTAGGTGGCCCTGAAAGTTACAATTCCCTATCAGTTTTTCGTCCGATTCGAAAATCTTTGACTCACAGCAGAACGGCCATAAGGTGCCCGAGGCAGCAATAGACCCATGGAGACAAGTCTGCTGGAGGACGATGTATTGAATCGGGACGCAATTTGAGTGATCCATCGTCATTAAGTGGCCCTGAAAGTTACAATTCCCTATCAGTTTTTCGTCCGATTCGAATTCTTTGACTCACAGCAGAACGGCCATAAGGTGCCCGAGGCAGCAATAGACCCATGGAGACAAGTCTGCTGGAGGACGATGTATTGAATCGGGACGCAATTTGAGTGATCCATCGTCATTAGCAGGCCCTGAACGTTACAATTCACTATCAGTCTTTCGTCCGATTCGAAAATCTTTGAGTCACAGCAGAACGGCCATAAGGTGCCCAAGGCAGTAATAGACGCATGGTGACAAGTCTGCTGGTGGACGATGTATTGAATCGGGACGCAATTTTAGTGATCCATCGTCATTAGGTGGCCCTGACTGTTACAATTCACTTTCAGTTTTTCGTCCGATTCGAAAATCTTTGACTCACAGCAAAACGGCCATAAGGTGCCCGAGGCAGCAATAGACCCATGGAGACAAGTCTGCTGGAGGACGATGTATTGAATCGGGACGCAATTTGAGTGTTCCATCGTCATTAGGAGGCCCTGAATGTTACAATTAACTATCAGTTTTTCGTCCCATTCGATAATCTAGACTCACGGGAGAACGACCATAAGGTGCCCGAGACAGCAATAGACCCATGGAGATAAGTCTGCTGGAGGACGATGTATTGAATCGGGACGCAATTTGAGTGATCCATCGTCATTAGGTGGCCCTAAACGTTACAATTCACTGTCAGTTTTTTGTCCGATTCGAAAATCTTTGACTCACAGCAGAACGGCCATAAGGTGCCCGAGGCAGCAATAGACCCATGGAGACAAGCCTGCTGGAGGACGATGTATTGAATCGGGACGCAATTTGAGTGATCCATCGTCATTAGGTGGCCCTGAACGTCACAATTCACTATCAGTTTTTCGTCCCATTCGATAATCTAGACTCACAGCAGAACGGCCATAAGGTGCCCGAGGCAGCAATAGACCCATGGAGTCAAGTCGGCTGGAGGACGATGTATTGAATCGGGACGCATTTTGTGTGGTCCATCGTCATTAGGTGGAACTGAATGTTACAATTCACTATCAGTTTTTCATCCGATTCGAAAATCTTTGACTCACAGCAGAACGGCCATAAGGTGCACGATGCAGCAATAGACCCATGGAGACAGGTCGGCTGGAGGACGATGTATTGAATCGGGACACAATTTGAGTGATCCATCGTCATTAGGTGGCCCTGAAAGTTACAATTCCCTATCAGTTTTTCGTCCGATTCGAAAATCTTTGACTCACAGCAGAACGGCCATAAGGTGCCCGAGGCAGCATAGACCCATGGAGACAAGTCTGCTGGAGGACGATGTATTGAATCGGGACGCAATTTGAGTGATCCATCGTCATTAGGTGGCCCTGAACGTTACAATTCACTATCAGTCTTTCGTCCGATTCGAAAATCTTTGAGTCACAGCAGAACGGCCATAAGGTGCACGAGGCAGTAATAGACGCATGGTGACATGTCTGGTGGTGGACGATGTATTGAATCGGGACGCAATTTGAGTGATCCATCGTCATTAGGTGGCCCTGAATGTTACAATTCACTTTCAGTTTTTCGTCCGATTCGAAAATCTTTGACTCACAGCAGAACGGCCATAAGGTGCCCGAGGCAGCAATAGGCCCATGGAGACAAGTCTGCTGGAGGACGATGTATTGAATCGGGACGCAATTTGAGTGATCCATCGTCTTTAGGTCGCCCTGAACGTTACAATTCACTATCAGTTTTTCGTCCCATTCGATAAACTAGACTAGCAGCAGAACGGCCATAAGGTGCCCGAGGCAGCAATAGAACCATGGAGTCAAGTCGGCTGGAGGACGATGTATTGAATCGGGACGCAATTTGTGTGGTCCATCGTCATTAGGTGGAACTGAATGTTACAATTCAATATCAGTTATTCATCCGATTCGAAAATCTTTGACTCACAGCAGGACGGCCATAAGGTGCACGAGGCAGCAATAGACCCATGGAGACAAGTCGGCTGGAGGACGATGTATTGAATCGGGACGCAATTTGAGTGATCCATCGTCATTATGAGGCCCTGAAAGTTACAATTCCCTATCAGTTTTTCGTCCGATTCGAAAATCTTTGACTCACAGCAGAACGGCCATAAGGTGCCCGAGGCAGCAATAGACCCATGGAGACAAGTCTGCTGGAAGACGATGTATTGAATCGGGACGCAATTTGAGTGATCCATCGTCATTAGGTGGCCCTGAACGTTACAATTCACTATCAGTCTTTCGTCCGATTCGAAAATCTTTGAGTCACAGCAGAACGGCCATAAGGTGCCCGAGGCAGTAATACACGCATGGTGACAAGTCTGCTGGTAGACGATGTATTGAATCGGGACGCAATTTGAGTGATCCATCGTCATTAGGTGGCCCTGACTGTTACAATTCACTTTCAGTTTTTCGTCCGATTCGAAAATCTTTGACTCACAGCAGAACGGCCATAAGTTGCCCGAGGCAGCAATAGACCCATGGAGACAAATCTGCTGGAGGACGATGTATTGAATCGGGACGCAATTTGAGTGTTCCATCGTCATTAGGAGGCCCTGAATGTTACAATTAACTATCAGTTTTTCGTCCCATTCGATAATCTAGACTCACGGGAGAACGACCATAAGGTGCCCGAGGCAGCAATAGACCCATGGAGACAAGTCTGCTGGAGGACGATGTATTGAATCGGGACGCAATTTGAGTGATCCATCGTCATTAGGTGGCCCTAAACGTTACAATTCACTGTCAGTTTTTTGTCCGATTCGAAAATCTTTGACTCACAGCAGAACGGCCATAAGGAGCCCGAGGCAGCAATAGACCCATGGAGACAAGTCTGCTGGAGGACGATGTATTGAATCGGGACGCAATTTGAGTGATCCATCGTCATTAGGTGGCCCTGAATGTTACAATTCCCTATCAGTTTTTCGTCCGATTCGAAAATCTTTGACTCACAGCAGAACGGCCATAAGGTGCCCGAGGCAGCAATAGACCCATGGAGACAAGTCTGCTGGAGGACGATGCATTGAATTGGGACGCAATTTGGGTGTTCCATCGCCATTAGGAGGCCCTGAATCTTACAATTAACTATCAGTTTTTCGTCCCATTCGTTAATCTAGACTCACGGGAGAACGACCATAAAGTGCCCGAGGCAGCAATAGACCCATGGAGACAAGTCTGCTGGAGGACGATGTATTGAATCGGGACGCAATTTGAGTGTTCCATCGTCATTAGGAGGCCCTGAACGTTACAATTCACTATCAGTTTTTCGTCCGATTCGAAAATCTTTGAGGCACAGCAGAACGGCCATAAGGTGCCCGAGGCAGCAATAGACCCATGGAGACAAGTCTGCTGGAGGACGATGTATTGAATCGGGACGCAATTTGAGTGATCCATCGTCATTAGGAGGCCATGAACGTTACAATTCACTATCAGTTTTTCGTCCGATTCGAAAATCTTTGACTCATAGCAGAACGGCCATAAGGTGCCAGAGGCAACAATAGACACATGGAAACAAGTCTGCTGGAGGACGATGTATTGAATCGGGACGCAATTTGAGTGATCCATCGTCATTAGGTGGCCCTGAACGTTACAATTCACTATCAGTTTTTCGTCCCATTCGATAATCTAGACTCACAGCAGAACGGCCATAAGGTGCCCGAGGCAGCATAGACCAATGGAGAGAAGTCTGCTGGAGGACGATGTATTGAATCGGGACGCAAATTGAGTGATCCATCGTCTTTAGGTCGCCCTGAACGTTACAATTCACTATCAGTTTTTCGTCCCATTCGATAAACTAGACTCACAGCAGAACGGCCATAAGGTGCCCGAGGCAGCAATAGACCCATGGAATCAAGTCGGCTGGAGGACGATGTATTGAATCGGGACGCAATTTGTGTGGTCCATCGTCATTAGGTGGAACTGAATGTTACAATTCACTATCAGTTTTTCATCCGATTCGAAAATCTTTGACTCACAGCAGAACGGCCATAAGGTGCCCGAGGCAGCAATAGACCCATGGAGACAAGTCGGCTGGAGGACGATGTATTGAATCGGGACGCAATTTGAGTGATCCATCGTCATTAGGTGGCCCTGAAAGTTACAATTCCCTATCAGTTTTTCGTCCGATTCGAAAATCTTTGACTCACAACAGAACGGCCATAAGGTGCCCGAGGCAGCAATAGACCCATGGAGACAAGTCTGCTGGAGGACGATATATTGAATCGGGACGCAATTTGAGTAATCCATCGTCATTAGGTGGCCCTGAACGTTACAATTCACTATCAGTTTTTCGTCCGATTCGAAAATCTCTGACTCACGGGAGAACGGCCATAATGTGCCCGAGGCAGCAATAGACCCATGGAGGCAAGTCTGCTGGAGGACGATGTATTGAATCGGGACGCAATTTGAGTGATCCATCGTCATTAGGTGTCCCTGAATGTTACAATTCACTTTCAGTTTTTCGTCCGATTCGAAAATCTTTGACTCACAGCGGAACGGCCATTAGGTGCCCGAGGCAGCAATAGACCCATGGAGACAAGTCTGCTGGAGGACGATGTATTGAATCATGACGCAATTTGAGTGTTCCATCGTCATTAGGAGGCCCTGAATGTTACAATTAACTATCAGTTTTTCGTCCCATTCGATAATCTAGACTCACGGGAGAACGACCATAAGGTGCCCGAGGCAGCAATAGACCCATGGAGACAAGTCTGCTGGAGGACGATGTATTGAATCGGGACGCAATTTGAGTGATCCATCGTCATTAGGTGGCCCTAAACGTTACAATTCACTGTCAGTTTTTTGTCCGATTCGAAAATCTTTGACTCACAGCAGAACGGCCATAAGGTGCCCGAGGCAGCAATAGACCCATGGAGACAAGCCTGCTGGAGGACGATGTATTGAATCGGGACGCAATTTGAGTGATCCATCGTCATTAGGTGGCCCTGAACGTTACAATTCACTATCGGTTTTTCGTCCCATTCGATAATCTAGACTCACAGCAGAACGGCCATAAGGTGCCCCAGGCAGCAATAGACCCATGTAGACAAGTCTGCTGGAGGACGATGTATTGAATCGAGACGCAATTTTAATGATCCATCGTCATTAGGTGGCCCTGAATGTTACAATTCACTATCAGTTTTTCGTCAGATTCGAAAATCTTTGACTCACAGCAGAAGGCCATTAGGTGCCCAAGGCAGCAATAGACCCATGAAGACAAGTCTGCTGGAGGACGATGTATTGAATCGGGACGCAATTTGAGTGATCCATCGTCATTAGGAGGCCTTGAACGTTACAATTCACTATCAGTTTTTCGTCCGATTCGAAAATCTTTGACTCACAGCAGAACGGCCATAAGGTGCCCGAGGCAGCAATAGACCCATGGAGACAAGTCTGCTGGAGGACGATGTATTGAATCGGGACGCAATTTGAGTGTTCCATCGTCATTAGGAGGCCATGAACGTTACAATTCACTATCAGTTTTTCGTCCGATTCGAAAATCTTTGACTCACAGCAGAACGGCCATAAAGTGCCCGAGGCAGCAATAGACCCATTGAGACAAGTCTGCTGGAGGACGATGTATTGAATCGGGACGCAATTTGAGTGTTCCATCGTCATTAGGAGGCCCTGAACGTTACAATTCACTATCAGTTTTTCGTCCGATTCGAAAATCTTTGAGTCACAGCAGAACGGCCATAAGGTGCCCGAGGCAGCAATAGACCCATGGAGACAAGTCTGCTGGAGGACGATGTATTGAATCGGGACGCAATTTGAGTGATCCATCGTCATTAGGTGGCCCTGAACGTTACAATTCACTATCAGTTTTTCGTCCGATTCGAAAATCTTTGACTCATAGCAGAACGGCCATAAGGTGCCCGAGGCAACAATAGACACATGGAGACAAGTCTGCTGGAGGACGATGTATTGAATCGGGACGCAATTTGAGTGATCCATCGTCATTAGGTGGCCATGAACGTTACAATTCTCTATCAGTTTTTCGTCCCATTCGATAATCTAGACTCACAGCAGAACGGCCATAAGGTGTCCGAGGCAGCAATAGACACATGGAGACAAGTCTGCTGGAGGACGATGTATTGAATCGGGACGCAATTTTAGTGATCCATCGTCATTAGGTGGCCCTGAATGTTACAATTCACTATCAGTTTTTCGTCAGATTCGAAAATCTTTGACTCACAGCAGAACGGCCATAAGGTGCCCAAGGCAGCAATAGACCCATTGAGACAAGTCTGCTGGAGGACGATGTATTGAATCGGGACGCAATTTGAGTGTTCCATCGTCATTAGGAGGCCCTGAACGTTACAATTCACTATCAGTTTTTCGTCCGATTCGAAAATCTTTGACTCACAGCAGAACGGCCATAAGGTGCCCGAGGCAGTAATAGACGCATGGTGACAAGTCTGCTGGTGGACGATGTATTGAATCGGGACGCAATTTGAGTGATCCATCGTCATTAGGTGGCCATTAACGTTACAATTCTCTATCAGTTTTTCGTCCCATTCGATAATCTAGACTCACAGCAGAACGGCCATAAGGTGCCCGAGGCAGCAATAGACCCATGGAGACAAGTCGGCTGGAGGACGATGTATTGAATCGGGACGCAATTTGAGTGATCCATCGTCATTAGGTGGCCCTGAAAGTTACAATTCCCTATCAGTTTTTCGTCCGATTCGAAAATCTTTGACTCACAGCAGAACGGCCATAAGGTGCCCGAGGCAGCAATAGACCCATGGAGACAAGTCTGCTGGAGGACGAAGTATTGAATCGGGACGCAATTTGAGTGATCCATCGTCATTAGGTGGCCCTGAACGTTACAATTCACTATCAGTCTTTCGTCCGATTCGAAAATCTTTGAGTCACAGCAGAACGGCCATAAGGTGCCCGAGGCAGTAATAGACGCATGGTGACAAGTCTGCTAGTGGACGATGTATTGAATCGGGACGCAATTTGAGTGATCCATCGTCATTAGGTGGCCCTGAATGTTACAATTCACTTTCAGTTTTTCGTCCGATTCGAAAATCTTTGACTCACAGCAGAACGGCCATAAGGTGCCCGAGGCAGCAATAGACCCATGGAGACAAGTCTGCTGGAGGACGATGTATTGAATCATGACGAAATTTGAGTGTTCCATCGTCATTAGGAGGCCCTGAATGTTACAATTATCTATCAGTTTTTTGTCCGATTCGAAAATCTTTGACTCACAAAAGAACGGCCATAAGGTGCCTGAGGCAGCAATAGACCCATGGAGACAAGCCTGCTGGAGGACGATGTATTGAATCGGGACGCAATTTGAGTGATCCATCGTCAGTAGGTGGCCCTGAACGTTACAATTCACTATCAGTTTTTCGTCCCATTCGATAATCTAGACTCACAGCAGAACGGCCATAAGGTGCCCGAGGCAGCAATAGACCCATGGAGACAAGTCTGCTGGAGGACGATGTATTGAATCGGGACGCAATTTTAGTGATCCATCGTCATTAGGTGGCCCTGAATGTTACAATTCACTATCAGTTTTTCGTCCGATTCGAAAATCTTTGACTCACAGCAGAACGGCCATAAAGTGCCCGAGGCAGCAATAGACCCATGGAGACAAGTCTGCTGGAGGACGATGTATTGAATCGGGACGCAATTTGAGTGATCCATCGTCATTAGGTGGCCCTGAACGTTACAATTCACTATCAGTCTTTCGTCCGATTCGAGAATCTTTGAGTCACAGCAGAACGGCCATAAGGTGCCCGAGGCAGTAATAGACGCATGGTGACAAGTCTGCTGGTGGACGATGTATTGAATCGGGACGCAATTTGAGTGATCCATCGTCATTAGATGGTCATGAACGTTACAATTCTCTATCAGTTTTTCGTCCCATTCGATAATTTAGACTCACAGCAGAACGGCCATAAGGTGCCCGAGGCAGCAATAGACCAATGGAGAGAAGTCTGCTGGAGGACGATGTATTGAATCGGGACACAATTTGAGTCATCCATCGTCTTTAGGTCGCCCTGAACGTTACAATTCACTGTCAGTTTTTCGTCCCATTCGATAAACTAGACTCACAGCAGAACGGCCATAAGGTGCCCGAGGCAGCAATAGACCCATGGAGTCAAGTCGGCTGGAAGACGATGTATTGAATCAGGACGCAATTTGTGTGGTCCATCGTCATTAGGTGGAACTGAATGTTACAATTCACTATCAGTTTTTCATCCGATGCGAAAAACTTTGACTCACAGCAGAACGGCCATAAGGTGCCCGAGGCAGCAATAGACCCATGGAGACAAGTCTGCTGGAGGACGATGTATTGAATCGGGACGCAATTTGAGTGATCCATCGTCATTAGGTGGCCCTGAACGTTACAATTCACTATCAGTCTTTCGTCCGATTCGAAAATCTTTGAGTCACAGCAGAACGGCCATAAGGTGCCCGAGGCAGTAATAGACGCATGGTGACAAGTCTGCTGGTGGACGATGTATTGAATCGGGACGCAATTTGAGTGATCCATCGTCATTAGGTCGCCCTGAATGTTACAATTCCCTTTCAGTTTTTCGTCCGATTCGAAAATCTTTGACTCACAGCAGAACGGCCATAAGGTGCCCGAGGCAGCAATAGACCCATGGAGACATGTCTGCTGGAGGACGATGTATTGAATCGGGACGCAAGCTGGGTGTTCCATCGTCATTAGGAGGCCCCGAATGTTACAATTAACTATCAGGTTTTCGTCCCATTCGATAATCTAGACTCACGGGAGAACGACCATAAGGTGCCCGAGGCAGCAATAGACCCATGGAGACGAGTCTGCTGGAGGACGATGTATTGAATCGGGACGCAATTTGAGTGATCCATCGTCATTAGGTGGCCCTAAACGTTACAATTCACTATCAGTCTTTCGTCCGATTCGAAAATCTTTGAGTCACAGCAGAACGGCCATAAGGTGCCCGAGGCAGCAATAGACCCATGGAGACAAGTCTGCTGGAGGACGATGTATTGAATCATGACGCAATTTGAGTGTTCCATCGTCATTAGGAGGCCCTGAATGTTACAATTAACTATCAGTTTTTCGTCCCATTCGATAATCTAGACTCACGGGAGAACGACCATAAGGTGCCCGAGGCAGCAATAGACCCATGGAGACAAGTCTGCTGGAGGACGATGTATTGAATCGGGACGCAATTTGAGTGATCCATCGTCATTAGGTGGCCCTAAACGTTACAATTCACTGTCAGTTTTTTGGCCGATTCGAAAATCTTTGACTCACAAAGAACGGCCATAAGGTGCCCGAGGCAGCAATAGACCCATGGAGACAAGCCTGCTGGAGGACGATGTATTGAATCGGGACGCAATTTGAGTGATCCATCGTCATTAGGTGGCCCTGAACGTTACAATTCACTATCAGTTTTTCGTCCCATTCGATAATCTAGACTCACAGCAGAACGGCCATAAGGTGCCCGAGGCAGCAATAGACCCATGGAGACAAGTCTGCTGGAGGACGATGTATTGAATCGGTACGCAATTTTAGTGATCCATCGTCATTAGGTGGCCCTGAATGTTACAATTCACTATCAGTTTTTCGTCAGATTCGAAAATCTTTGACTCACAGCAGAACGGCCATAAGGTGCCCAAGGCAGCAATAGACCCATGAAGACAAGTCTGCTGGAGGACGATGTATTGAATCGGGACGCAATTTGAGTGATCCATCGTCATTAGGAGGCCTTGAACGTTACAATTCACTATCAATTTTCATCCGATTCGAAAATCTTTGACTCACAAAAGAACGGCCATAAGGTGCCCGAGGCAGCAATAGACCCATGGAGACAAGTCTGCTGGAGGACGATGTATTGAATCGGGACGCAATTTGAGTGTTCCATCGTCATTAGGAGGCCATGAACGTTACAATTCACTATCAGTTTTTCGTCCGATTCGAAAATCTTTGACTCACAGCAGAACGGCCATAAAGTGCCCGAGGCAGCAATAGACCCATGGAGACAAGTCTGCTGGAGGACGATGTATTGAATCGGGACGCAATTTGAGTGTTCCATCGTCATTAGGTGGCCCTGAACGTTACAATTCACTATCAGTTTTTCCTCCGATTCGAAAATCTTTGAGTCACAGCAGAACGGCCATAAGGTGCCCGAGGCAGCAATAGACCCATGGAGACAAGTCTGCTGGAGGACGATGTATTGAATCGGGACGCAATTTGAGTGATCCATCGTCATTAGGTGGCCCTGAACGTTACAATTCACTATCAGTTTTTCGTCCGATTCGAAAATCTTTGACTCATAGCAGAACGGCCATAAGGTGCCCGAGGCAACAATAGACACATGGAGACAAGTCTGCTGGAGGACGATGTATTGAATCGGGACGCAATTTGAGTGATCCATCGTCATTAGGTGGCCATGAACGTTACAATTCTCTATCAGTTTTTCGTCCCATTCGATAATCTAGACTCACAGCAGAACGGCCATAAGGTGCCCGAGGCAGCAATAGACCCATGGAGACAAGTCTGCTGGAGGACGATGGATTGAATCGGGACGCAATTTGAGTGTTCCATCGTCAATAGGAGGCCATGAACGTTACAATTCACTATCAGTTTTTCGTCCGATTCGAAAATCTTTGACTCACAGCAGAACGGCCATAAAGTGCCCGATGCAGCAATAGACCCAAGGAGACAAGTCTGCTGGAGGACGATGTATTGAATCGGGACGCAATTTGAGTGATCCATCGTCATTAGGTGGCCCTGAACGTTACAATACACTATCAGTCTTTCGTCCGATTCGAAAATCTTTGAGTCACAGCAGAACGGCCATAAGGTGCCCAAGGCAGTAATAGACGCATGGTGACAAGTCTGCTGGTGGACGATGTATTGAATCGGGACGCAATTTGAGTGATCCATCGTCATTAGGTGGCCATGAACGTTACAATTCTCTATCAGTTTTTCGTCCCATTCGATAATCTAGACTCACAGCAGAACGGCCATAAGGTGCCCGAGGCAGCAATAGACCAATGGAGAGAAGTCTGCTGGAGGACGATGTATTGAATCGGGACGCAATTTGAGTGATCCATCGTCATTAGGTGGCCCTAAACGTTACAATTCACTGTCAGTTTTTTGTCCGATTCGAAAATCTTTGACTCACAAAAGAACGGCCATAAGGTGCCCGAGGCAGCAATAGACCCATGGAGACAAGCCTGCTGGAGGACGATGTATTGAATCGGGACGCAATTTGAGTGATCCATCGTCATTAGGTGGCCCTGAACGTTACAATTCACTATCAGTTTTTCGTCCCATTCGATAATCTAGACTCACAGCAGAACGGCCATAAGGTGCCCGAGGCAGCAATAGACCCATGGAGACAAGTCTGCTGGAGGACGATGTATTGAATCGGTACGCAATTTTAGTGATCCATCGTCATTAGGTGGCCCTGAATGTTGCAATTCACTATCAGTTTTTCGTCAGATTCGAAAATCTTTGACTCACAGCAGAACGGCCATAAGGTGCCCAAGGCAGCAATAGACCCATGGAGACAAGTCTGCTGGAGGACGATGTATTGAATCGGGACGCAATTTGAGTGTTCCATCGTCATTAGGAGGCCATGAACGTTACAATTCACTATCAGTTTTTCGTCCGATTCGAAAATCTTTGACTCACAGCAGAACGGCCATAAAGTGCCCGAGGCAGCAATAGACCCATGGAGACAAGTCTGCTGGAGGACGATGTATTGAATCGGGACGCAATTTGAGTGTTCCATCGTCATTAGGAGGCCCTGAACGTTACAATTCACTATCAGTTTTTCGTCCGATTCGAAAATCTTTGAGTCACAGCAGAACGGCCATAAGGTGCCCGAGGCAGCAATAGACCCATGGAGACAAGTCTGCTGGAGGACGATGTATTGAATCGGGACGCAATTTGAGTGATCCATCGTCATTAGGTGGCCCTGAACGTTACAATTCACTATCAGTTTTTCGTCCGATTCGAAAATCTTTGACTCATAGCAGAACGGCCATAAGGTGCCCGAGGCAACAATAGACACATGGAGACAAGTCTGCTGGAGGACGATGTATTGAATCGGGACGCAATTTGAGTGATCCATCGTCATTAGGTGGCCATGAACGTTACAATTCTCTATCAGTTTTTCGTCCCATTCGATAATCTAGACTCACAGCAGAACGGCCATAAGGTGCCCGAGGCAGCAATAGACCCATGGAGACAAGTCTGCTGGAGGACGATGTATTGAATCGGGACGCAATTTTAGTGATCCATCGTCATTCGAAATGTGGTGCTACAGAAGATTGCTGAAGATTAGATGGGTAGATCACATAACTAATGAGGAGGTATTGAATAGAATTGGGGAGAAGAGAAGTTTGTGGCACAACTTGATCAGAAGAAGGGATCGGTTGGTAGGACATGTTCTGAGGCATCAAGGGATCACCAATTTAGTATTGGAGGGCAGCGTGGAGGGTAAAAATCGTAGGGGGAGACCAAGAGATGAATACACTAAGCAGATTCAGAAAGATGTAGGTTGCAGTAGGTACTGGGAGATGAAGAAGCTTGCACAGGATAGAGTAGCATGGAGAGCTGCATCAAACCAGTCTCAGGACTGAAGACCACAACAACAACAACAACATCGTCATTAGGTGGCCCTGAATGTTACAATTCACTATCAGTTTTTCGTCAGATTCGAAAATCTTTGACTCACAGCAGAACGGCCATAAGGTGCCCAAGGCAGCAATAGACCCATGAAGACAAGTCTGCTGGAGGACGATGTATTGAATCGGGACGCAATTTGAGTGATCCATCGTCATTAGGAGGCCTTGAACGTTACAATTCACTATCAGTTTTTCGTCCGATTCGAAATTCTTTGACTCACAGCAGAACGGCCATAAGGTGCCCGAGGCAGCAATAGACCCATGGAGACAAGTCTGCTGGAGGACAATGTATTGAATCGGGACGCAATTTGAGTGTTCCATCGTCAATAGGAGGCCATGAACGTTACAATTCACTATCAGTTTTTCGTCCGATTCGAAAATCTTTGACTTACAGCAGAACGGCCATAAAGTGCCCGAGGCAGCAATAGACCCAAGGAGACAAGTCTGCTGGAGGACGATGTATTGAATCGGGACGTAATTTGAGTGATCCATCGTCATTAGGTGGCCCTGAACGTTACAATACACTATCAGTCTTTCGTCCGATTCGTAAATCTTTGAGTCACAGCAGAACGGCCATAAGGTGACCGAGGCAGTAATAGACGCATGGTGACAAGTCTGCTGGTGGACGATGTATTGAATCGGGACGCAATTTGAGTGATCCATCGTCATTAGGCGGCCATGAACGTTACAATTCTCTATCAGTTTTTCGTCCCATTCGATAATCTAGACTCACAGCAGAACGGCCATAAGGTGCCCGAGACAGCAATAGACCAATGGAGAGAAGTCTGCTGGAGGACGATGTATTGAATCGGGACGCAATTTGAGTGATCCATCGTCTTTAGGTCGCCCTGAACGTTACAATTCACTATCAGTTTTTCGTCCCATTCGATAAACTAGACTCACAGCAGAACGGCCATAAGGTGCCCGAGGCAGCAATAGACCCATGGAGTCAAGTCGGCTGGAGGACGATGTATTGAATCGGGACGCAATTTGTGTGGTCCATCGTCATTAGGTGGAACTGAATGTTACAATTCACTATCAGTTTTTCATCCGATTCGAAAATCTTTGACTCACAGCAGAACGGCCATAAGGTGCCCGAGGCAGCAATAGACCCATGGAGACAAGTCGGCTGGAGGACGATGTATTGAATCGGGACGCAATTTGAGTGATCCATCGTCATTAGGTGGCCCTGAATGTTACAATTCCCTTTCAGTTTTTCGTCCGATTCGAAAATCTTTGACTCACACCAGAACGGCCATAAGGTGCCCGAGGCAGCAATAGACCCATGGAGGCAAGTCTGCTGGAGGACGATGTATTGAATCGGGACGCAATTTGAGTGATCCATCGTCATTAGGTGGCCCTGAACGTTACAATTCACTATCAGTCTTTCGTCCGATTCGAAAATCTTTGAGTCACAGCAGAACGGCCATAAGGTGCTCGAGGCAGCAATAGACGCATGGTGACAAGTCTGCTGGTGGACGATGTATTGAATCGGGACGCAATTTGAGTGATCCATCGTCATTAGGTGGCCCTGAATGTTACAATTCACTTTCAGTTTTTCGTCCGATTCGAAAATCTTTGACTCACAGCAGAACGGCCATAAGGTGCCCGAGGCAGCATTAGACCCATGGAGACAAGTCTGCTGGAGGACGATGTATTGAATCATGACGCAATTTGAGTGTTCCATCGTCATTAGGAGGCCCTGAATGTTACAATTAACTATCAGTTTTTCGTCCCATTCGATAATCTAGACTCACGGGAGAACGACCATAAGGTGCCCGAGGCAGCAATAGACCCATGGAGACAAGTCTGCTGGAGGACGATGTATTGAATCGGGACGCAATTTGAGTGATCCATCGTCATTAGGTGGCCCTAAACGTTACAATTCACTGTCAGTTTTTTGTCCGATTCGAAAATCTTTGACTCACAAAAGAACGGCCATAAGGTGCCCGAGGCAGCAATAGACCCATGGAGACAAGCCTGCTGGAGGACGATGTATTGAATCGGGACGCAATTTGAGTGATCCATCGTCATTAGGTGGCCCTGAACGTTACAATTCACTATCAGTTTTTCGTCCCATTCGATAATCTAGACTCACAGCAGAACGGCCATAAGGTGCCCGAGGTAGCAATAGACCCATGGAGACAAGTCTGCTGGAGGACGATGTATTGAATCGGGACGCAATTTTAGTGATCCATCGTCATTAGGTGGCCCTGAATGTTACAATTCACTATCAGTTTTTCGTCAGATTCGAAAATCTTTGACTCACAGCAGAACGGCCATAAGGTGCCCAAGGCAGCAATAGACCCATGATGACAAGTCTGCTGGAGGACGATGTATTGAATCGGGACGCAATTTGAGTGATCCATCGTCATTAGGAGGCCTTGAACGTTACAATTCACTATCAGTTTTTCGTCCGATTCGAAAATCTTTGACTCACAGCAGAACGGCCATAAGGTGCCCGAGGCAGCAATTGACCCATGGAGACAAGTCTGCTGGAGGACGATGTATTGAATCGGGACGCAATTTGAGTGTTCCATCGTCATTAGGAGGCCATGAACGTTACAATTCACTATCAGTTTTTCGTCCGATTCGAAAATCTTTGACTCACAGCAGAACGGCCATAAAGTGCCCGAGGCAGCAATAGACCCATGGAGACAAGTCTGCTGGAGGACGATGTATTGAATCGGGACGCAATTTGAGTGATCCATCGTCATTAGGTGGCCCTGAACGTTACAATTCACTATCAGTCTTTCGTCCGATTCGAAAATCTTTGAGTCACAGCAGAACGGCCATAAGGTGCCCGAGGCAGCAATAGACCCATGGAGACAAGTCTGCTGGTGGACGATGTATTGAATCGGGACGCAATTTGAGTGATCCATCGTCATTAGGTGGTCATGAACGTTACATTTCTCTATCAGTTTTTCGTCCCATTCGATAATCTAGACTCACAGCAGAACGGCCATAAGGTGCCCGAGGCAGCAATAGACCAATGGAGAGAAGTCTGCTGGAGGACGATGTATTGAATCGGGACGCAATTTGAGTGATCCATCGTCTTTAGGTCGCCCTGAACGTTACAATTCTCTATCAGTTTTTCGTCCCATTCGATAATCTAGACTCACAGCAGAACGGCCATAAGGTGCCCGAGGCAGCAATAGACCAATGGAGAGAAGTCTGCTGGAGGACGATGTATTGAATCGGGACGCAATTTGAGTGATCCATCGTCATTAGGTGGCCCTGAAAGTTACAATTCCCTATCAGTTTTTCGTCCGATTCGAAAATCTTTGACTCACAGCAGAACGGCCATAAGGTGCCCGAGGCAGCAATAGACCCATGGAGACAAATCTGCTGGAGGACGATGTATTGAATCGGGACGCAATTTGAGTGATCCATCGTCATTAGGTGGCCCTGAACGTTACAATTCACTATCAGTCTTTCGTCCGATTCGAAAATCTTTGAGTCACAGCAGAACGGCCATAAGGTGCCCGAGGCAGTAATAGACGCATGGTGACAAGTCTGCTGGTGGACGATGTATTGAATCGGGACGCAATTTGAGTGATCCATCGTCATTAGGTGGCCCTGAATGTTACAATTAACTATCAGTTTTTCGTCCCATTCGATAATCGAGACTCACGGGAGAACGACCATAAGGTGCCCGAGGCAGCAATAGACCCATGGAGACAAGTCTGCTGGAGGACGATGTATTGAATCGGGACGCAATTTGAGTGATCCATCGTCATTAGGTGGCCCTAAACGTTACAATTCACTGTCAGTTTTTTGTCCGATTCGAAAATCTTTGACTCACAGCAGAACGGCCATAAGGTGCCCGAGGCAGCAATAGACCCATGGAGACAAGCCTGCTGGAGGACGATGTATTGAATCGGGACGCAATTTGAGTGATCCATCGTCATTAGGTGGCCCTGAACGTTACAATTCACTATCAGTTTTTCGTCCCATTCGATAATCTAGACTCACAGCAGAACGGCCATAAGGTGCCCGAGGCAGCAATAGACCCATGGAGTCAAGTCGGCTGGAGGACGATGTATTGAATCGGGACGCAATTTGTGTGGTCCATCGTCATTAGGTGGCCCTGAATGTTACAATTCACTATCAGTTTTTCGTCCGATTCGAAAATCTTTGACTCACAGCAGAACGGCCATAAGGTGCCCGAGGCAGGAATAGACCCATGGAGACAAGTCTGCTGGAGGACGATGTATTGAATCGGGACGCAATTTGAGTGTTCCATCGTCATTAGGAGGCCCTGAACGTTACAATTCACTATCAGTTTTTCGTCCGATTCGAAAATCTGTGAGTCACAGCAGAACGGCCATTAGGTGCCCGAGGCAGCAATAGACCCATGGAGACAAGTCTGCTGGAGGACGATGTATTGAATCGGGACGCAATTTGAGTGACCCATCGTCATTAGGTGGCCCTGAACGTTACAATTCACTATCAGTTTTTCGTCCGATTCGAAAATCTTTGACTCATAGCAGAACGGCCATAAGGTGCCCGAGGCAACAATAGACACATGGAGACACGTCTGCTGGAGGACGATGTATTGAATCGGGACGCAATTTGAGTGATCCATCGTCATTAGGTGGCCATGAACGTTACAATTCTCTATCAGTTTTTCGTCCCATTCGATAATCTAGACTCACAGCAGAACGGCCATAAGGTGCCCGAGGCAGCAATAGACCCATGGAAACAAGTCTGCTGGAGGACGATGTATTGAATCGGGACGCAATTTTATTGATCCATCGTCATTAGGTGGCCCTGAATATTACAATTCACTATCAGTTTTTCGTCAGATTCGAAAATCTTTGACTCACAGCAGAACGGCCATAAGGTGCCCAAGGCAGCAATAGACCCATGAAGACAAGTCTGCTGGAGGACGATGTATTGAATCGGGACGCAATTTGAGTGATCCATCGTCATTAGGAGGCCTTGAACGTTACAATTCACTATCAGTTTTTCGTCCGATTCGAAAATCTTTGACTCACAGCAGAACGGCCATAAGGTGCCCGAGGCAGCAATAGACCCATGGAGACAAGTCGGCTGGAGGACGATGTATTAAATCGGGACGCAATTTGAGTGATCCATCGTCATTAGGTGGCCCTGAAAATTACAATTCACTATCAGCCTTTCGTCCCATTCGATAATCTAGACTCACGGGAGAACGACCATAAGGTGCCCGAGGCAGCAATAGACCCATGGAGACAAGTCTGCTGGAGGACGATGTATTGAATCGGGACGCAATTTGAGTGATCCATCGTCATTAGGTGGCCCTGAACGTTACAATTCACTATCAGTTTTTCGTCCGATTCGAAAATCTTTGACTCACAGCAGAACGCCCATAAGGTGCCCGAGACAGCAATAGACCCATGGAGACAAGTCTGCTGGAGGACGATGTATTGAATCGGGACGCAATTTGAGTGTTCCATCGTCATTAGGAGGCCCTGAACGTTACAATTCACTATCAGATTTTCGTCCGATTCGAAAATCTTTGACTCACAGCAGAACGGCCTTAAGGTGCCCGAGGCAGCAATAGACCCATGGAGACAAGTCTGCTGGAGGACGATGTATTGATACGTGACGCAATTTGAGTGTTCCATCGTCATTAGGAGGCCCTGAATGTTACAATTAACTATCAGTTTTTCGTCCCATTCGATAATCTAGACTCACGGGAGAACGAACATAGGGTGCTCGAGGCAGCAATAGACCCATGGAGACAAGTCTGCTGGAGGACGATGTATTGAATCGGGACGCAATTTGAGTGTTCCATCGTCAATAGGAGGCCATGAACGTTACAATTCACTATCAGTTTTTCGTCCGATTCGAAAATCTTTGACTCACAGCAGAACGGCCATAAAGTGCCCGAGGCAGCAATAGACCCAAGGAGACAAGTCTGCTGGAGGACGATGTATTGAATCGGGACGCAATTTGAGTGATCCATCGTCATTAGGTGGCCCTGAACGTTACAATACACTATCAGTCTTTCGTCCGATTCGTAAATCTTTCAGTCACAGTAGAACGGCCATAAGGTGCCCGAGGCAGTAATAGACGCATGGTGACAAGTCTGCTGGTGGACGATGTATTGAATCGGGACGCAATTTGAGTGATCCATCGTCATTAGGCGGCCATGAACGTTACAATTCTCTATCAGTTTTTCGTCCCATTCGATAATCTAGACTCACAGCAGAACGGCCATAAGGTGCCCGAGGCAGCAATAGACCAATGGAGAGAAGTCTGCTGGAGGACGATGTAATGAATCGGGACGCAATTTGAGTGATCCATCGTCTTTAGGTCGCCCTGAACGTTACAATTCACTATCAGTTTTTCGTCCCATTCGATAAACTAGACTCACAGCAGAACGGCCATAAGGTGCCCGAGGCAGCAATAGACCCATGGAGTCAAGTCGGCTGGAGGACGATGTATTGAATCGGGACGCAATTTGTGTGGTCCATCGTCATTAGGTGGAACTGAATGTTACAATTCACTATCAGTTTTTCATCCGATTCGAAAATCTTTGACTCACAGCAGAACGGCCATAAGGTGCCCGAGGCAGCAATAGACCCATGGAGACAAGTCTGCAGGAGGACGATGTATTGAATCATGACGCAATTTGAGTGTTCCATCGTCATTAGGAGGCCCTGAATGTTACAATTAACTATCAGTTTTTCGTCCCATTCGATAATCTAGACTCACGGGAGAACGACCATAAGGTGCCCGAGGCAGCAATAGACCCATGGAGACAAGTCTGCTGGAGGACGATATATTGAATCGGGACGCAATTTGAGTGATCCATCGTCATTAGGTGGCCCTAAACGTTACAATTCACTGTCAGTTTTTTGTCCGATTCGAAAATCTTTGACTCACAAAAGAACGGCCATAAGGTGCCCGAGGCAGCAATAGACCCATGGAGACAAGCCTGCTGGAGGACGATGTATTGAATCGGGACGCAATTTGAGTGATCCATCGTCATTAGGTGGCCCTGAACGTTACAATTCACTATCAGTTTTTCGTCCCATTCGATAATCTAGACTCACAGCAGAACGGCCATAAGGTGCCCGAGGCAGCAATAGACCCATGGAGACAAGTCTGCTGGAGGACGATGTATTGAATCGGGACGCAATTTTAGTGATCCATCGTCATTAGGTGGCCCTGAATGTTACAATTCACTATCAGTTTTTCGTCAGATTCGAAAATCTTTGACTCACAGCAGAACGGCCATAAGGTGCCCAAGGCAGCAATAGACCCATGAAGACAAGTCTGCTGAAGGACGATGTATTGAATCGGGACGCAATTTGAGTGATCCATCGTCATTAGGAGGCCTTGAACGTTACAATTCACTATCAGTTTTTCGTCCGATTCGAAAATCTTTGACTCACAGCAGAACGGCCATAAGGTGCCCGAGGCAGCAATTGACCCATGGAGACAAGTCTGCTGGAGGACGATGTATTGAATCGGGACGCAATTTGAGTGTTCCATCGTCATTAGGAGGCCATGAACGTTACAATTCACTATCAGTTTTTCGTCCGATTCGAAAATCTTTGACTCACAGCAGAACGGCCATAAAGTGCCCGAGGCAGCAATAGACCCATGGAGACAAGTCTGCTGGTGGACGATGTATTGAATCGGGACGCAATTTGAGTGATCCATCGTCATTAGGTGGTCATGAACGTTACAATTCTCTATCAGTTTTTCGTCCCATTCGATAATCTAGACTCACAGCAGAACGGCCATAAGGTGCCCGAGGCAGCAATAGACCAATGGAGAGAAGTCTGCTGGAGGACGATGTATTGAATCGGGACGCAATTTGAGTGATCCATCGTCTTTAGGTCGCCCTGAACGTTACAATTCACTATCAGTTTTTCGTCCCATTCGATAAACTAGACTCACAGCAGAACGGCCATAAGGTGCCCGAGGCAGCAATAGACCCATGGAGTCAAGTCGGCTGGAGGAAGATGTATTGAATCGGGACGCAATTTGTGTGGTCCATCGTCATTAGGTGGAACTGAATGTTACAATTCACTATCAGTTTTTCGTCCGATTCGAAAATCTTTGACTCACAGCAGAACGGCCATAAGGTGCCCGAGGCAGCAATAGACCCATGGAGACAAATCTGCTGGAGGACGATGTATTGAATCGGGACGCAATTTGAGTGATCCATCGTCATTAGGTGGCCCTGAACGTTACAATTCACTATCAGTCTTTCGTCCGATTCGAAAATCTTTGAGTCACAGCAGAACGGCCATAAGGTGCCCGAGGCAGTAATAGACGCATGGTGACAAGTCTGCTGGTGGACGATGTATTGAATCGGGACGCAATTTGAGTGATCCATCGTCATTAGGTGGCCCTGAATGTTACAATTAACTATCAGTCTTTCGTCCCATTCGATAATCGAGACTCACGGGAGAACGACCATAAGGTGCCCGAGGCAGCAATAGACCCATGGAGACAAGTCTGCTGGAGGACGATGTATTGAATCGGGACGCAATTTGAGTGATCCATCGTCATTAGGTGGCCCTAAACGTTACAATTCACTGTCAGTTTTTTGTCCGATTCGAAAATCTTTGACTCACAGCAGAACGGCCATAAGGTGCCCGAGGCAGCAATAGACCCATGGAGACAAGCCTGCTGGAGGACGATGTATTGAATCGGGACGCAATTTGAGTGATCCATCGTCATTAGGTGGCCCTGAACGTTACAATTCACTATCAGTTTTTCGTCCCATTCGATAATCTAGACTCACAGCAGAACGGCCATAAGGTGCCCGAGGCAGCAATAGACCCATGGAGTCAAGTCGGCTGGAGGACGATGTATTGAATCGGGATGCAATTTGTGTGGTCCATCGTCATTAGGTGGCCCTGAATGTTACAATTCACTATCAGTTTTTCGTCCGATTCGAAAATCTTTGACTCACAGCAGAATGGCCATAAGGTGCCCGAGGCAGCAATAGACCCATGGAGACAAGTCTGCTGGAGGACGATGTATTGAATCGGGACGCAATTTGAGTGTTCCATCGTCATTAGGAGGCCTTGAACGTTACAATTCACTATCAGTTTTTCGTCCGATTCGAAAATCTTTGAGTCACAGCAGAACGGCCATAAGGTGCCCGATGCAGCAATAGACCCATGGAGTCAAGTCGGCTGGAGGAAGATGTATTGAATCGGGACGCAATTTGTGTGGTCCATCGTCATTAGGTGGAACTGAATGTTACAATTCACTATCAGTTTTTCGTCCGATTCGAAAATCTTTGACTCACAGCAGAATGGCCATAAGGTGCCCGAGGCAGCAATAGACCCATGGAGACAAATCTGCTGGAGGACGATGTATTGAATCGGGACGCAATTTGAGTGATCCATCGTCATTAGGTGGCCCTGAACGTTACAATTCACTATCAGTCTTTCGTCCGATTCGAAAATCTTTGAGTCACAGCAGAACGGCCATAAGGTGCCCGAGGCAGTAATAGACGCATGGTGACAAGTCTGCTGGTGGACGATGTATTGAATCGGGACGCAATTTGAGTGATCCATCGTCATTAGGTGGCCCTGAATGTTACAATTAACTATCAGTCTTTCGTCCCATTCGATAATCGAGACTCACGGGAGAACGACCATAATGTGCCCGAGGCAGCAATAGACCCATGGAGACAAGTCTGCTGGAGGACGATGTATTGAATCGGGACGCAATTTGTGTGGTCCATCGTCATTAGGTGGAACTGAATGTTACAATTCACTGTCAGTTTTTCATCCGATGCGAAAAACTTTGACTCACAGCAGAACGGCCATAAGGTGCCCGAGGCAGTAATAGACGCATGGTGACAAGTCTGCTGGTAGACGATGTATTGAATCGGGACGCAATTTGAGTGATCCATCGTCATTAGGTGGCCCTGAATGTTACAATTAACTATCAGTCTTTCGTCCCATTCGATAATCGAGACTCACGGGAGAACGACCATAAGGTGCCCGAGGCAGCAATAGACCCATGGAGACAAGTCTGCTGGAGGACGATGTATTGAATCGGGACGCAATTTGAGTGATCCATCGTCATTAGGTGGCCCTAAACGTTACAATTCACTGTCAGTTTTTTGTCCGATTCGAAAATCTTTGACTCACAGCAGAACGGCCATAAGGTGCCCGTGGCAGCAATAGACCCATGGAGACAAGCCTGCTGGAGGACGATGTATTGAATCGGGACGCAATTTTAGTGATCCATCGTCATTAGGTGGCCCTGAATATTACAATTCACTATCAGTTTTTCGTCAGATTCGAAAATCTTTGACTCACAGCAGAACGGCCATAAGGTGCCCAAGGCAGCAATAGACCCATGAAGACAAGTCTGCTGGAGGACGATGTATTGAATCGGGACGCAAATTGAGTGATCCATCGTCATTAGGAGGCCTTGAACGTTACAATTCACTATCAGTTTTTCGTCCGATTCGAAAATCTTTGACTCACAGCAGAACGGCCATAAGGTGCCGAGGCAGCAATAGTCAAGTCGGCTGGAGGACGATGTATTGGATCGGGACGCAATTTGTGTGGTCCATTGTCATTAGGTGGCACTGAATGTTACAATTCACTATCAGTTTTTCGTCCGATTCGAAAATCTTTGACTTTCAGCAGAACGGCCATAAGGTGCCCGAGGCAGCAATAGACCCATGGAGACAAGTCTGCTGGAAAACGATGTATTGAATCGGGACGCAATTTGAGTGTTCCATCGTCATTAGGAGGCCCTGAACGTTACAATTCACTATCAGTTTTTCGTCCGATTCGAAAATCTTTGACTCACAGCAGAACGGCCATAAGGTGCCCGAGGCAGCAATAGACCCATGGAGACAAGTCTGCTGGAGGACGATGTATTAAATCGGGACGCAATTTGAGTGATCCATCGTCATTAGGTGGCCCTGAAAATTACAATTCACTATCAGCCTTTCGTCCCATTCGATAATCTAGACTCACGGGAGAACGACCATAAGGTGCCCGAGGCAGCAATAGACCCATGGAGACAATTCTACTGGAGGACGATATATTGAATCGGGACGCAACTTCAGTAATCCATCGTCATTAGGTGACCCTGAACGTTACAATTCACTATCAGTTTTTCGTCCGATTCGAAAATCCTTTACTCACAGCAGAACGCCCCTAAGGTGCCCTAGGCAGCAATAGGCCTATGGAGACAAGTCTGCTGGAGGACGAGGTATTGAATCGGGACGCAATTTGAGTGATCCATCGTCATTAGGAGGCCCTGAACGTTACAATTCACGATCAGTTTTTCGTCCGATTCGAAAATCTTTGACTCACAGCAGAACGGCCATAAGGTGCCCGAGGCAGCAATAGACCCATGGAGTCAAGTCGGCTGGAGGACGATGTATTGGATCGGGACGCAATTTGTGTGGTCCATCGTCATTAGGTGGCACTGAACGTTACAATTCACTATCAGTCTTTCGTCCTATTCGAAAATCTTTGAGTCACAGCAGAACGGCCATAATGTGCACGAGGCAGCAATAGACCCATGGAGACAAGTCTGCTGGAGGACGATGTATTGATTCGGGACGCAATTTGTGTGGTCCATCGTCATTAGGTGGAACTGAATGTTACAATTCACTATCAGTTTTTCGTCCCATTCGATAATCGAGACTCACGGGAGAACGACCATAAGGTGCCCGAGGCAGCAATAGACCCATGGAGACAAGTCTGCTGGAGGACGATGTATTGAATCGGGACGCAATTTGAGTGATCCATCGTCATTAGGTGGCCCTAAACGTTACAATTCACTGTCAGTTTTTTGTCCGATTCGAAAATCTTTGACTCACAGCAGAACGGCCATAAGGTGCCCGAGTCAGCAATAGACCCATGGAGACAAGCCTGCTGGAGGACGATGTATTGAATCGGGACGCAATTTGAGTGATCCATCGTCATTAGGTGGCCCTGAACGTTACAATTCACTATCAGTTTTTCGTCCCATTCGATAATCTAGACTCACAGCAGAACGGCCATAAGGTGCCCGAGGCAGCAATAGACCCATGGAGTCAAGTCGGCTGGAGGACGATGTATTGAATCGGGACGCAATTTGTGTGGTCCATCGTCATTAGGTGGCCCTGAATGTTACAATTCACTATCAGTTTTTCGTCCGATTCGAAAATCTTTGACTCACAGCAGAACGGCCATAAGGTGCCCCAGGCAGCAATAGACCCATGGAGACAAGTCTGCTGGAGGACGATGTATTGAATCGGGACGCAATTTGGGTGTTCCATCGTCATTAGGAGGCCCTGAACGTTACAATTCACTATCAGTTTTTCGTCCGATTCGAAAATCTTTGAGTCACAGCAGAACGGCCATAAGGTGCCCGAGGCAGCAATAGACCCATGGAGACAAGTCTGCTGGAGGACGATGTATTGAATCGGGACGCAATTTGAGTGATCCATCGTCATTAGGTGGCCCTGAACGTTACAATTCACTATCAGTTTTTCGTCCGATTCGAAAATCTTTGACTCATAGCAGAACGGCCATAAGGTGCCCGAGGCAACAATAGACACATGGAGACACGTCTGCTGGAGGACGATGTATTGAATCGGGACGCAATTTGAGTGATCCATCGTCATTAGGTGGCCCTGAAAATTACAATTCACTATCAGCCTTTCGTCCCATTCGATAATCTAGACTCACGGGAGAACGACCATAAGGTGCCCGAGGCAGCAATAGACCCATGGAGACAAGTCTGCTGGAGGACGATGTATTGAATCGGGACGCAATTTGAGTGATCCATCGTCATTAGGTGGCCCTGAACGTTACAATTCACTATTAGTTTTTCGTCCGATTCGAAAATCTTTGACTCACAGCAGAACGCCCATAAGGTGCCCGAGGCAGCAATAGACCCATGGAGACAAGTCTGCTGGAGGACGATGTATTGAATCGGGACCCAATTTGAGAGATCCATCGTCATTAGGTGGCCCTGAACGTTACAATTCACTATCAGTTTTTCGTCCGATTCGAAAATCTTTGACTCACAGCAGAACGGCCATAAGGTGCCCGAGGCAGCAATAGACCCATGGAGACAAGTCTGCTGGAGGACGATGTATTGAATCGGGACGCAATTTGAGTGTTCCATCGTCATTAGGAGGCACTGATTGTTAGAATTAACTATCAGTTTTTCGTCCCATTCGATAATCTAGACTCACGGGAGAACGACCATAAGGTGAACGAGGCAGCAATACACCCGTGGAGACAATTCTGCTGGAGGACGATGTATTGAATCGGGACGCAATTTGAGTGATCCATCGTCATTAGGTGGCCGTGAACGTTACAATTCACTATCAGTTTTACGTCCGATTCGAAAATCTTTGACTCACAGCATAACGGCCATAAGGTGCCCGAGGCAGCAATAGACCCATGGAGGCAAGTCTGCTGGAGGACGACGTATTGAATCGGGATGCAATTTGAGTGATCCATCGTCATTAGGTGGCCCTGAACGTTACAATTCACTATCAGTTTTTCGTCCGATTCGAAAATCATTGACTCACAGCAGAACGGCCATAAGGTGCCCGAGGCAGCAATAGACCCATGGAGACAATTCTACTGGAGGACGATATATTGAATCGGGACGCAATTTCAGTAATCCATCGTCATTAGGTGACCCTGAACGTTACAATTCACTATCAGTTTTTCGTCCGATTCGAAAATCTTTGACTCAGAGCAGAACGGCCATAAGGTGCCCGAGGCAGCAATAGGCCCATGGAGACAAGTCTGCTGGAGGACGATGTATTGAATCGGGACGCAATTTGAGTGTTCCATCGTCATTAGGAGGCCCTGAACGTTACAATTCACTATCAGATTTTCGTCCGATTCGAAAATCTTTGACTCACAGCAGAACGGCCATAAGGTGCCCGAGGCAGCAATAGACCCATGGAGACAAGTCTGCTGGAGGACGATGTATTGATACGTGACGCAATTTGAGTGTTCCATCGTCATTAGGAGGCCCTGAATGTTACAATTAACTATCAGTTTTTCGTGCCATTCGATAATCTAGACTCACGGGAGAACGAACATAGGGTGCTCGAGGCAGCAATAGACCCATGGAGACAAGTCTGCTGGAGGACGATGTATTGAATCGGGACGCAATTTGAGTGACCCATCGTCATTAGGTGGCCCTGAACGTCACAATTAACTGTCAGTTTTTTGTCCGATTCGCAAATCTTTGAGTCACAGCAGAACGGCCATAACGTGCCCGAGGCAGCAATAGACCCATGGAGACAAGTCTGCTGGAGGACGATGTATTGAATCGGGACGCAATTTGAGTGATCCATCGTCATTAGGTGGCCCTGAACGTTACAATTCACTATCAGTTTTTCGTCCCATTCGACAATCTAGACTCACAGCAGAACGGCCATAAGTTGCCCGAGGCAGCAATAGACCCATGGAGACAAGTCTGCTGGAAGACGATGTATTGAATCGGGACGCAATCTGAGTGATCCATCGTCATTAGGTGGCCCTGAACGTTACAATTCACTATCAGTTTTTCGTCCGATTCGAAAATCTTGGACTCACAGCATAACGGCCATAAGGTGCCCGAGGCAGCAATAGACCCATATAGACAACTCTGCTGGAGGACGATGTATTTAATCGGGACGCAATTTGAGTGATCCATCGTCATTAGGTGGCCCTGAACGTTACAATTCACTATCAGTTTTTCGTCCTATTCGAAAATCTTTGACTCAGAGCAGAACGGCCATAACGTGCCCGAGGCAGCAATAGACCCATGGAGACAAGTCTGCTGGTGGACGATGTATTGAATCGGGACGTAATTTGAGTGATCCATCGTCATTAGGTGGCCCTGAACGTTACAATTCACTATCAGTTTTTCGTCCGATTCGAAAATCTTTGACTCACAGCAGAACTGCCATAAAGTGCCCGAGGCAACAATAGACCCATGGAGACAAGTCTGCTGAGGGACGAGGTATTGAATAGGGACGCAATTAGAGTGATCCATCGTCATTAGGTGGCCCTGAACGTTACAATTCACTATCAGTTTTTCGTCCGATTCGAAAATCTTTGACTCACAGCAAAACGACCATAAGGTGCCCGAGGCAGCAATAGACCCATGGAGACAAGTCTGCTGGAGGACGAGGTATTTAATCGGGACGCAATTTGAGTGATCCATCGTCATTAGGTGGCCCGGAACGTTACAATTCACTATCAGTTTTTCGTCCGATTCAAAAATCTTTGACTCACAGCAGAACGGCCATAAGGTGCCCGAGGCAGCAATAGACCCATGGAGACAAGTCTGCTGGAGGACGATGTATTGAATCGGGACGCAATTTGAGTGTTCCATCGTCATTAGGAGGCCCTGAATGTTACAATTAACTATCAGTTTTTCGTCCCATTCGATAATCTAGACTCACGGGAGAACGACCATAAGGTGCCCGAGGCAGCAATAGACCCATGGAGACAAGTCTGCTGGAGGACGATGTATTGAATCGGGACGCAATTTGAGTGATCCATCGTCATTAGGTGGCCCTGCACGTTACAATTCACTATCAGTTTTTCGTCCGATTCGAAAATCTTGGACTCACAGCATAACGGCCATATAGTGCCCGAGGCAGCAATAGACCCATGGAGACAACTCTGCTGGAGGACGATGTATTTAATCGGGACGCAATTTGAGTGATCCATCGTCATTAGGTGGCCCTGAACGTTACAATTCACTATCAGTTTTTCGTCCTATTCGAAAATCTTTGACTCAGAGCAGAACGGCCATAACGTGCCCGAGGCAGCAATAGACCCATGGAGACAAGTCTGCTGGAGGACGATGTATTTAATCGGGACGCAATTTGAATGATCCATCGTCATTAGGTGGCCCTGAACGTTACAATTCACTATCAGTTTTTCGTCCGATTCGAAAATCTTTGACTCACAGCAGAACGGCCATAACGTGCCCGAGGCAGCAATAGACCCATGGAGACAAGTCTGCTGGAGGACGATGTATTGAATCGGGACGCAATTTGAGTGATCCATCGTCATTAGGTGACCCTGAACGTTACAATTCACTATCAGTTTTTCGTCCGATTCGAAAATCTTTGACTCACAGCAGAACTGCCATAAAGTGCCCGAGGCAGCAATAGACCCATGGAGACAAATCTGCTGGAGGACGAGGTATTGAATCGGGACGCAATTTGAGTGTTCCATCGTCATTAGGTGGCCCTGAACGTTACAATTCACTATCAGTTTTTCTTCCGATTCGAAAATCTTTGACTCACAGCAGAACGGCCATAAGGTGCCCGAGGCAGCAATAGACCCATGGAGACAAGTCTGCTGGAGGACGATGTATTGAATCGGGACGCAATTTGAGTGATCCATCGTCATTAGGTGGCCCTGAACGTTACAATTCACTATCAGTTTTTCGTCCGATTCGAAAATCTTTGACTCACAGCAAAACGACCATAAGGTGCCCGAGGCAGCAATAGACCCATGGAGACAAGTCTGCTGGAGGACGAGGTATTTAATCGGGACGCAATTTGAGTGATCCATCGTCATTAGGTGGCCCGGAACGTTACAATTCACTATCAGTTTTTCGTCCGATTCAAAAATCTTTGACTCACAGCAGAACGGCCATAAGGTGCCCGAGGCAGCAATAGACCCATGGAGACAAGTCTGCTGGAGGACGATGTATTGAATCGGGACGCAATTTGAGTGTTCCATCGTCATTAGGAGGCCCTGAATGTTACAATTAACTATCAGTTTTTCGTCCTATTCGATAATCTTAACTCACGGGAGAACGACCATAAGGTGCCCGAGGCAGCAATAGACCCATGGAGACAAGTCTGCTGGAGGACGATGTATTGAATCGGGACGCAATTTGAGTGATCCATCGTCATTAGGTGGCCCTGAACGTTACAATTCACTATCAGTTTTTCGTCCGATTCGAAAATCTTGGACTCACAGCATAACGGCCATAAGGTGCCCGAGGCAGCAATAGACCAATGGAGACAACTCTGCTGGAGGACGATGTATTGAATCGGGACGCAATTTGAGTGATCCATCGTCATTAGGTGGCCCTGAACGTTACAATTCACTATCAGTTTTTCGTCCGATTCGAAAATCTTTGACTCACAGCAGAACTGCCATAAAGTGCCCGAGGCAGCAATAGACCCATGGAGACAAATCTGCTGGAGGACGAGGTATTGAATCGGGACGCAATTTGAGTGTTCCATCGTCATTAGAAGGCCCTGAACGTTACAATTCACTATCAGTTTTTCTTCCGATTCGAAAATCTTTGACTCACAGCAGAACGGCCATAAGGTGCCCGAGGCAGCAATACACCCATGGAGACAAGTCTGCTGGAGGACGATGTATTGAATCGGGACGCAATTTGAGTGATCCATCGTCATTAGGTGGCCCTGAACGTTACAATTCACTATCAGTTTTTCGTCCGATTCGAAAATTTTTGACTCACAGCAAAACGACCATAAGGTACCCGAGGCAGCAATAGACCCATGGAGACAAGTCTGCTGGAGGACGAGGTATTTAATAGGGACGCAATTTGAGTGATCCATCGTCATTAGGTGGCCCGGAACGTTACAATTCACTATCAGTTTTTCGTCCGATTCAAAAATCTTTGACTCACAGCAGAACGGCCATAAGGTGCCCGAGGCAGCAATAGACCCATGGAGACAAGTCTGCTGGAGGACGATGTATTGAATCGGGACGCAATTTGAGTGTTCCATCGTCATTAGGAGGCCCTGAATGTTACAATTAACTATCAGTTTTTCGTCCCATTCGATAATCTTAACTCACGGGAGAACGACCATAAGGTGCCCGAGGCAGCAATAGACCCATGGAGACAAGTCTGCTGGAGGACGATGTATTGAATCGGGACGCAATTTGAGTGATCCATCGTCATTAGGTGGCCCTGAACGTTACAATTCACTTTCAGTTTTTCGTCCGATTCGAAAATCTTGGACTCACAGCAGAACGGCCATAAGGTGCCCGAGGCAGCAATAGACCCATGGAGACAAGTCTGCTGGAGGACGATGTATTGAATCGGGACGCAATTTAAGTGATCCATCGTCATTAGGTGGCCCTGAACGTTACAATTCAGTATCAGTTTTTCGTCCGATTCGAAAATCTTTGACTCACAGCAGAACGGCCATAAGGTGCCCGAGGCAGCAATAGACCCATGGAGACAAGTCTGCTGGAGGACGAGGTATTGAATCGGGACGCAATTTCAGTGTTCCACCGTCATTAGGAGGCCCTGAACGTTACAATCCACTATCAGTTTTTCGTCCGATTCGAAAATCTTTGACTCACAGCAGAACGGCCATAAGGTGCCCGAGGCAGCAATAGACCCATGGAGACAAGTCTGCTGGAGGACGATGTGTTGAATCGGGACGCAATTTGAGTGATCCATCGTCATTAGGTGGCCCTGAACGTTACAATTCACTTTCAGTTTTTCGTCCGATTCGAGAATCTTTGATTCACAGCAGAACGGCTATAAGGTGCCCGAGGCAGCAATAGGCCCATGGAGACAAGTCTGCTGGAGGACGATGTATTGAATCGGGACGCAATTTGAGTGATCCATCGTCATTAGGTGGCCCTGATTGTTACAATTCACTATCAGTCTTTCGTCCGATTCGAAAATCTTTGACTCACAGCAGAACGGCCATAAGGTGCCCGAGGCAGCAATTGACCCATGGAGACAAGTCTGCTGGAGGACGATGTATTGAGTCGGGACGCTATTTGCGTGTTCCATCGTCATTAGGTGGCCCTGAATGTTACAATTAACTATCAGTTTTTCGTCCCATTCGATAATCTAGACTCACAGCAGAACGGCCATAAGGTGCCGAGGCAGCAATAGACCCATGGAGACAAGTCGGCTGGAGGACGATGTATTAAATCGGTACGCAATTTGAGAGATCCATCGTCATTAGGCGGCCCTGAAAGTTACAATTCACTATCAGTTTTTCGTCCGATTCGAAAATCTTTGACTCACAGCAGAACGACCATAAGGTGCCCGAGGCAGCAATAGACCCATTGAGACATGTCGGCTGGAGGACGATGTATTGAATCGGGACGCAATTTGAGTGTTCCATCGTCATTAGGAGGCCCTGAATGTTACAATTAACCATCAGTTTTTCGTCCCATTCAATTATCTAGACTCACGGGAGAACGACCATAAGGTGCCCGAGGCAGTAATAGACCCATGGAGACAAGTCTGCTGGAGGACGATGTATTGAATCGGGATGCAATTTGAGTGTTCCATCGTCATTAGGTGGCCCTGAACATTACAATTCACTATCAGTTTTTCGTCCGATTCGAAAATCTTTGACTCACAACAGAACGGCCATAAGGTGCCCGAGGCAGCAATAGACCCATGGAGACAAGTCGGCTGGAGGACGATGTATTGAATAGGGACGCAATTTAAGTGATCCATCGTCATTAGGTGGCCCTGATAGTTACAATTCACTATCAGTTTTTCGACCGATTCGATAATCTTTGACTCACAGCACAACGGCCATAATATGCCCGAGGCAGCAATAGACCCATGGAGACAAGTCTGCTGGAGGACGATGTATTGAATCGGGACGCAATTTGAGTGATCCAACGTCATTAGTTGGAGCTGAACGTTACAATTCACTATCAGTTTTTCGTCCGATTCGAAATTCTTTGACTCACAGCAGAACGGCCATAAGGTGCCCGAGGCGGCAATAGACCCATGCAGACAAGTCTGCTGGAGGGCGATGTAATGAATCGGGACGCAATTTGAGTGTTCCATCGTCATTAGGAGGCCCTGAATGTTACAATTAACTATCAGTTTTTCGTCCCATTCGATAATCTAGACTCACGGGAGGACGGCTATAAGGTGCCCGAGGCAGCAATAGACCCATGGAGACAAGTCTGCTGGAGGACGAGGTACTTAATCGGGACGCAATTTGAGTGATCCATCGTCATTAGGTGGCCCGGAACGTTACAATTCAGTATCAGTTTTTCGTCCGATTCAAATATCTTTGACTCACAGCAGAACGGCCATAAGGTGCCCGAGGCAGCAATAGACCCATGGAGACAAGTCTGCTGGAGGACGATGTATTGAATCGGGACGCAATTTGAGTGTTCCATCGTCATTAGGTGGCCCTGAACGTTACAATTCACTATCAGTTTTTCGTCCGATTCGAAAATCTTGGACTCACAGCATAACGGCCATAACGTGCCCGAGGCAGCAATAGACCCATGGAGACAAGTCTGCTGGAGGACGATGTATTGAATCGGGACGCAATTTCAGTGATCCATCGTCATTAGGTGGCCCTGAACGTTACAATTCACTATCAGTTTTTCGTCCGATTCGAAAATCTTTGACTCACAGCAAAACGACCATAAGGTGCCCGAGGCAGCAATAGACCCATGGAGACAAGTCTGCTGGAGGACGAGGTATTTAATCGGGACGCAATTTGAGTGATCCATCGTCATTAGGTGGCCCGGAACGTTACAATTCACTATCAGTTTTTCGTCCGATTCAAAAATCTTTGACTCACAGCAGAACGGCCATAAGGTGCCCGAGGCAGCAATAGACCCATGGAGACAAGTCTGCTGGAGGACGATGTATTGAATCGGGACGCAATTTGAGTGTTCCATCGTCATTAGGAGGCCCTGAATGTTACAATTAACTATCAGTTTTTCGTCCCATTCGATAATCTAGACTCACGGGAGAACGACCATAAGGTGCCCGAGGCAGCAATAGACCCATGGAGACAAGTCTGCTGGACGACGATGTATTGAATCGGGACGCAATTTGAGTGATCCATCGTCATTAGGCGGCCCTGAACGTTACAATTCACTATCAGTTTTTCGTCCTATTCGAAAATCTTTGACTCAGAGCAGAACGGCCATAACGTGCCCGAGGCAGCAATAGACCCATGGAGACAAGTCTGCTGGAGGACGATGTATTGAATCGGGACGCAATTTGAGTGATCCATCGTCATTAGGTGGCCCTGAACGTTACAATTCACTATCAGTTTTTCGTCCGATTCGAAAATCTTTGACTCACAGCAGAACTGCCATAAAGTGCCCGAGGCAGCAATAGACCCATGGAGACAAGTCTGCTGGAGGACGAGGTATTGAATCGGGACGCAATTTGAGTGTTCCATCGTCATTAGGAGGCCCTGAACGTTACAATTCACTATCAGTTTTTCGTCCGATTCGAAAATCTTTGACTCACAGCAAAACGGCCATAACGTGCCCGAGGCAGCAATAGACCCATGGAGACAAGTCTGCTGGAGGACGAGGTATTTAATCGGGACGCAATTTGAGTGATCCATCGTCATTAGGTGGCCCTGAACGTTACAATTCACTATCAGTTTTTCGTCCGATTCAAAGATCTTTGACTCACAGCAGAACGCCCATAAGGTGCCCGAGGCAGCAATAGACCCATGGAGACAAGTCTGCTGGAGGACGATGTATTGAATCGGGACGCAATTTGAGTGTTCCATCGTCATTAGGAGGCCCTGAATGTTACAATTAACTATCAGTTTTTCGTCCCATTCGATAATCTTAACTCACGGGAGAACGACCATAAGGTGCCCGAGGCAGCAATAGACCCATGGAGACAAGTCTGCTGGAGGACGATGTATTGAATCGGGACGCAATTTGAGTGTTCCATCGTCATTAGAAGGCCCTGAACGTTACAATTCACTATCAGTTTTTCTTCCGATTCGAAAATCTTTGACTCACAGCAGAACGGCCATAAGGTGCCCGAGGCAGCAATAGACCCATGGAGACAAGTCTGCTGGAGGACGATGTATTGAATCGGGACGCAATTTGAGTGATCCATCGTCATTAGGTGGCCCTGAACGTTACAATTCACTATCAGTTTTTCGTCCGATTCGAAAATTTTTGACTCACAGCAAAACGACCATAAGGTGCCCGAGGCAGCAATAGACCCATGGAGACAAGTCTGCTGGAGGACGAGGTATTTAATAGGGACGCAATTTGAGTGATCCATCGTCATTAGGTGGCCCGGAACGTTACAATTCAGTATCAGTTTTTCGTCCGATTCAAAAATCTTTGACTCACAGCAGAACGGCCATAAGGTGCCCGAGGCAGCAATAGACCCATGGAGACAAGTCTGCTGGAGGACGATGTATTGAATCGGGACGCAATTTGAGTGTTCCATCGTCATTAGGTGGCCCTGAACGTTACAATTCACTATCAGTTTTTCGTCCGATTCGAAAATCTTGGACTCACAGCATAACGGCCATAACGTGCCCGAGGCAGCAATAGACCCATGGAGACAAGTCTGCTGGAGGACGATGTATTGAATCGGGACGCAATTTCAGTGATCCATCGTCATTAGGTGGCCCTGAACGTTACAATTCACTATCAGTTTTTCGTCCGATTCGAAAATCTTTGACTCACAGCAGAACTGCCATAAAGTGCCCGAGGCAGCAATAGACCCATGGAGACAAGTCTGCTGGAGGACGAGGTATTGAATCGGGACGCAATTTGAGTGTTCCATCGTCATTATTAGGCCCTGAACGTTACAATTCACTATCAGTTTTTCTTCCGATTCGAAAATCTTTGACTCACAGCCGAACGGCCATTAGGTGCCCGAGGCAGCAATAGACCCATGGAGACAAGTCTGCTGGAGGACGATGTATTGAATCGGGACGCAATTTGAGTGATCCATCGTCATTAGGTGGCCCTGAACGTTACAATTCACTATCAGTTTTTCGTCCGATTCGAAAATCTTTGACTCACAGCAAAACGACCATAAGGTGCCCGAGGCAGCAATAGACCCATGGAGACAAGTCTGCTGGAGGACGAGGTATTTAATCGGGACGCAATTTGAGTGATCCATCGTCATTAGGTGGCCCGGAACGTTACAATTCACTATCAGTTTTTCGTCCGATTCAAAAATCTTTGACTCACAGCAGAACGGCCATAAGGTGCCCGAGGCAGCAATAGACCCATGGAGACAAGTCTGCTGGAGGACGATGTATTGAATCGGGACGCAATTTGAGTGTTCCATCGTCATTAGGAGGCCCTGAATGTTACAATTAACTATCAGTTTTTCGTCCCATTCGATAATCTAGACTCACGGGAGAACGACCATAAGGTGCCCGAGGCAGCAATAGACCCATGGAGACAAGTCTGCTGGACGACGATGTATTGAATCGGGACGCAATTTGAGTGATCCATCGTCATTAGGCGGCCCTGAACGTTACAATTCACTATCAGTTTTTCGTCCTATTCGAAAATCTTTGACTCAGAGCAGAACGGCCATAACGTGCCCGAGGCAGCAATAGACCCATGGAGACAAGTCTGCTGGAGGACGATGTATTGAATCGGGACGCAATTTGAGTGATCCATCGTCATTAGGTGGCCCTGAACGTTACAATTCACTATCAGTTTTTCGTCCGATTCGAAAATCTTTGACTCACAGCAGAACTGCCATAAAGTGCCCGAGGCAGCAATAGACCCATGGAGACAAGTCTGCTGGAGGACGATGTATTGAATCGGGACGCAATTTGAGTGATCCATCGTCATAAGGTGGCTCTGAACGTTACAATTCACTATCAGTTTTTCGTCCGATTCGAAAATCTTTGACTCACAGCAGAACTGCCATAAAGTGCCCGAGGCAGCAATAGACCCATGGAGACAAGTCTGCTGGAGGACGAGGTATTGAATCGGGACGCAATTTGAGTGTTCCATCGTCATTAGGAGGCCCTGAACGTTACAATTCACTATCAGTTTTTCGTCCGATTCGAAAATCTTTGACTCACAGCAAAACGGCCATAACGTGCCCGAGGCAGCAATAGACCCATGGAGACAAGTCTGCCGGAGGACGAGGTATTTAATCGGGACGCAATTTGAGTGATCCATCGTCATTAGGTGGCCCTGAACGTTACAATTCACTATCAGTTTTTCGTCCGATTCAAAGATCTTTGACTCACAGCAGAACGCCCATAAGGTGCCCGAGGCAGCAATAGACCCATGGAGACAAGTCTGCTGGAGGACGATGTATTGAATCGGGACGCAATTTGAGTGTTCCATCGTCATTAGGAGGCCCTGAATGTTACAATTAACTATCAGTTTTTTGTCCCATTCGATAATCTAGACTCACGGGAGAACGACCATAAGGTGCCCGAGGCAGCAATAGACCCATGGAGACAAGTCTGCTGGAGGACGATGTATTGAATCGGGACGCAATTTGAGTGATCCATCGTCATTAGGTGGCCCTGAACGTTACAATTCACTTTCAGTTTTTCGTCCGATTCGAAAATCTTTGACTCACAGCAGAACTGCCATAAGGTGCCCGAGGCAGCAATAGACCCATGGAGACAAGTCTGCTGGAGGACGATGTATTGAATCGGGACGCAATTTGAGTGATCCATCGTCATTAGGTGGCCCTGAACGTTACAATTCACTTTCAGTTTTTCGTCCGATTCGAAAATCTTTGACTCACAGCAGAACGGCCATAAGGTGCCCGAGGCAGCAATAGACCCATGGAGACAAGTCTGCTGGAGGACGAGGTATTGAATCGGGACGCAATTTCAGTGTTCCACCGTCATTAGGAGGCCCTGAACGTTACAATGCACTATCAGTTTTTCGTCCGATTCGAAAATCTTTGACTCACAGCAGAACGGCCATAAGGTGCCCGAGGCAGCAATAGACCCATGGAGACAAGTCTGCTGGAGGACGATGTGTTGAATCGGGACGCAATTTGAGTGATCCATCGTCATTAGGTGGCCCTGAACGTTACAATTCACTATCAGTCTTTCGTCCGATTCGAAAATCTTTGACTCACAGCAGAACGGCCATAAGGTGCCCGAGGCAGCAATTGACCCATGGAGACAAGTCTGCTGGAGGACGATGTATTGAGTCGGGACGCTATTTGCGTGTTCCATCGTCATTAGGTGGCCCTGAATGTTACAATTAACTATCAGTTTTTCGTCCCATTCGATAATCTAGACTCACAGCAGAACGGCCATAAGGTGCCCGAGGCAGCAATAGACCCATGGAGACAAGTCGGCTGGAGGACGATGTATTAAATCGGTACGCAATTTGAGAGATCCATCGTCATTAGGCGGCCCTGAAAGTTACAATTCACTATCAGTTTTTCGTCCGATTCGAAAATCTTTGACTCACAGCAGAACGACCATAAGGTGCCCGAGGCAGCAATAGACCCATGGAGACATGTCGGCTGGAGGACGATGTATTGAATCGGGACGCAATTTGAGTGTTCCATCGTCATTAGGAGGCCCTGAATGTTACAATTAACCATCAGTTTTTCGTCCCATTCAATTATCTAGACTCACGGGAGAACGACCATAAGGTGCCCGAGGCAGTAATAGACCCATGGAGACAAGTCTGCTGGAGGACGATGTATTGAATCGGGACGCAATTTGAGTGTTCCATCGTCATTAGGTGGCCCTGAACATTACAATTCACTATCAGTTTTTCGTCCGATTCGAAAATCTTTGACTCACAACAGAACGGCCATAAGGTGCCCGAGGCAGCAATAGACCCATGGAGACAAGTCGGCTGGAGGACGATGTATTGAATCGGGACGCAATTTGAGTGATCCATCGTCATTAGGTGGCCCTGAATGTTACAATTCACTATCAGTTTTTCGTCCGATTCGAAAATCTTTGACTCACAGCAGAACGCCCATAAGGTGCCCGAGGTTGCAATTGACCCATGGAGACAAGTCTGCTGGAGGACGATGTATTGAATCGGGACGCAATTTGAGTGATCCATCGTCATTAGGTGGCCCTGAATGTTACAATTCACTATCAGTTTTTCGACCGATTCGATAATCTTTGACTCACAGCACAACGGCCATAATATGCCCGAGGCAGCAATAGACCCATGGAGACAAGTCTGCTGGAGGACGATGTATTGAATCGGGACGCAATTTGAGTGATCCAACGTCATTAGTTGGAGCTGAACGTTACAATTCACTATCAGTTTTTCGTCCTATTCGAAATTCTTTGACTCACAGCAGAATGGCCATAAGGTGCCCGAGGCGGCAATAGACCCATGGAGACAAGTCTGCTGGAGGGCGATGTAATGAATCGGGACGCAATTTGAGTGTTCCATCGTCATTAGGAGGCCCTGAATGTTACAATTAACTATCAGTTTTTCGTCCCATTCGATAATCTAGACTCACGGGAGGACGGCTATAAGGTGCCCGAGGCAGCAATAGACCCATGGAGACAAGTCTGCTGGAGGACGATGTATTGAATCGGGACGCAATTTGAGTGATCCATCGTCATTAGGTGGCCCTGAATGTTACAATTCACTATCAGTTTTTCGTCCGATTCGAAAATCTTTGACTCACAGCAGAACGGCCATAAGGTGCCCGAGGCAGCAATAGACCGATGGAGACAAGTCGGCTGGAGGACGATGTATTTAATCGGGACGCATTTTGAGTGATCCATCGTCATTAGGTGGCCCTGAAAGTAACAATTCACTATCAGTTTTTCGTCCCATTCGATAATCTAGACTCGCAGCAGAACGGCCATAAGGTGCCCGAGGCAGCAATAGACCCATGGAGACAAGTCTGCTGGAGGACGATGTATTGAATCGGGACGCAATTTGAGTGATCCATCGTCATTAGGAGGCCCTGAACGTTACAATTCACTATCAGTTTTTTGTCCCATTCGATAATCTAGACTCACAGCAGAACGGCCATAAGGTGCCCGAGGCAGCAATAGTCCCATGGAGTCAAATCGGCTGGAGGACGACGTATTGAATCGGGACGCAATTTGAGTGATCCATCGTCATTAGGTGGCCCTGAACGTTACAATTCACTATCAGTTTTTCGTCCGATTCGAAAATCTTTGACTCACAGCAGAACGGCCATAAGGTGCCCGAGGCAGCAATAGACGCATGGAGACAAGTCTGCTGGAGAACGATGTATTGAATCGGGACGCAATTTGAGTGTTCTATCGTCATTAGGAGGCCCTGAACGTTACAATTCACTATCAGTTTTTCGTCCGATTCGAAAATCTTTGAGTCACAGCAGGCCTGCCATAAGGTGCCCGAGGCAGCAATAGACCCATGGAGACAAGTCTGCTGGAGGACGATGTATTGAATCGGGACGCAATTTGAGTGATCCATCGTCATTAGGTGGCCCTGAACGTTACAATTCACTATCAGTTTTTCATCCCATTCTATAATCTAGACTCACAGCAGAACGGCCATAAGGTGCCCGAGGCAGCAATAGTCCCATGGAGTCAACTCGGCTAGTGGACGATGTACTGAATCGGGACGCAATTTGCGTGGTCCATCGTCATTAGTTGGCCCTGAATGTTACAAATCACTATCAGTTTTTCGTCCGATTCGAAAATCTTTGACTCACTGCAGAACGGCCATAAGGTGCCCGAGGCAGCAATCGACCCATGGAGACAAGTCTGCTGGAGGACGATGTATTGAATCGGGACGCAATTTGAGTGATCCATCGTCATTAGGTGGCCCTGAGAGTTACAATTCACTATCAGTATTTCGTCCGATTCGAAAATCTTTGACTCACAGCAGAACGGCCATAAGGTGCCAGAGGCAGCAATAGACCCATGAAGTCAAGTCTGCTGGAGGACGATGTATTGAATCGGGACGCAATTTGAGTGATCCATTGTCATTAGGTGGCCCTGAACGTTACAATTCACTATCAGTTTTTCGTCCCATTCGATAATCTAGATTCACAGCAGAACGGCCATAAGGTGTCCGAGGCAGTAATAGACCCATGGAGTCAACTCGGCTGGAGGATGATGTATTGAATCGGGACGCAATTTGCGTGGTCCATCGTCATTAGGTGGCCCTGAATGTTACAATTCACTATCAGTTTTTCGTCCGATTCGAAAATCTTTGACTCACATCAGAACGGTCATTAGGTGCCCGAGGCAGCAATCGACCCATGGAGACAAGTCTGCTGGAGGACGATGTATTGAATCGGGACGCAATTTGAGTGATCCATCGTCATTAGGAGGCCCTGAACGTTACAATTCACTATCAGTTTTTCGTCCCATTCGATAATCTAGACTCACAGCAGAACGGCCATAGGGTGCCCGAGGCAGCAATAGACCCATGGAGTCATGTCGGCTGGAGGACGATGTATTGAATCGGGACGCAATTTGAGTGATCCATCGTCATTAGGAGGCCCTGAACGTTACAATTCACTATCAGTTTTTCGTCCCAATCGATAATCTAGACTCACAGCAGAACGGCCATAAGGTGCCCGAGGCAGCAATAGTCCCATGGAGTCAAATCGGCTGGAGGACGACGTATTGAATCGGGACGCAATTTGAGTGATCCATCGTCATTAGGTGGCCCTGAACGTTACAATTCACTATCAGTTTTTCGTCCGATTCGAAAATCTTTGACTCACAGCAGAACGGCCATAAGGTGCCCGAGGCAGCAATAGACCCATGGAGACAAGTCTGCTGGAGGACGATGTATTGAATCGGGACGCAATTTGAGTGATCCATCGTCATTAGGTGGCCCTGAACGTTACAATTCACTATCAGTTTTTCATCCCATTCTATAATCTAGACTCACAGCAGAACGGCCATAAGGTGCCCGAGGCAGCAATAGTCCCATGGAGTCAACTCGGCTAGTGGACGATGTACTGAATCGGGACGCAATTTGCGTGGTCCATCGTCATTAGGTGGCCCTGAATGTTACAAATCACTATCAGTTTTTCGTCCGATTCGAAAATCTTTGACTCACTGCAGAACGGCCATAAGGTGCCCGAGGCAGCAATCGACCCATGGAGACAAGTCTGCTGGAGGACGATGTATTGAATCGGGACGCAATTTGAGTGATCCATCGTCATTAGGTGGCCCTGAGAGTTACAATTCACTATCAGTATTTCGTCCGATTCGAAAATCTTTGACTCACAGCAGAACGGCCATAAGGTGCCCGAGGCAGCAATAGACCCATGGAGACAATTCTGCTGAAGTACGATGTATTGAATCGGGACGCAATTTGAGTGATCCAACGTCATTAGGTGGCCCTGAACGTTACAATTCACTATCAGTTTTTCGTCCGATTCGAAATTCTTTGACTCACAGCAGAATGGCCATAAAGTGCCAAAGGGAACAATAGACCCATGGAGACAAGTCGGCTGGAGGACGATGTATTGAATCGGGACGCAATTTGAGTGATCCATCGTCATTAGGTGGCTCTGAATGTTACAATTGACTATCAGTTTTTCGTCAGATTCGAAATTCTTTGACTCACAGCAGAACGGCCTTAAGGTGCCCTAGGCAGCAATAGACCCATGGAGACAAGTCTGCTGGAGGGCGATGTATTGAATCGGGACGCAATTTGAGTGTTTCATCGTCATTAGGAGGCCCTGATTGTTACAATTAACTATCACTTTTTCGTCCCATTCGATAATCTAGACTCACGGGAGAACGACCATAAGGTGCCCGAGGCAGCAATAGACCCATGGAGAGAAGTCTGCTGGAGGACGAGGTATTTAATCGGGACGCAATTTGAGTGGTCCATCGTCATTAGGAGGCCCTGAACGTTACAATTCACTATCAGTTTTTCGTCCCATTCGATAATCTAGACTCACAGCAGAACGGCCAAAAGGTGCCCGAGGCAGCAATAGACCCATGGGGTCAAGTCGGCTGGAGGACGAAGTATTGTATAGGGACGCAATTTGAGTGATCCATCGTCATTAGGAGGCCCTGAACGTTACAATTCACTATCAGTTTTTCGTCCCATTCGATAATCTAGACTCACAGCAGAACGGCCATAAGGTGCCCGAGGCAGCAATAGACCCATGGAGTCAAGTCGGCTGGAGGACGATGTATTGAATCGGGACGCAATTTGCGTGGTCCATCGTCATTAGGTGGCCCTGAACGTTACAATTCACTATTAGTTTTTCGTCCCATTCGATAATCTAGACTCACAGCAGAACGGCCATAAGGTGCCCGAGGCAGCAATAGACCCATTGAGACAAGTCTGCTGGAGGACGATGTATTGAATCGGGACGCAATTTGAGTGATCCATCGTCATTAGGAGGCCATGAACGTTACAATTCACTATCAGTTTTTTGTCCCATTCGATAATCTAGACTCACAGCAGAACGGCCATAAGGTGCCCGAGGCAGCAATAGACCCATGGAGTCAACTCGGCTGGAGGACGATGTATTGAATCGGGACGCAATTTGCGTGGTCCATCGTCATTCGGTGGCCCTGAATGTTACAATTCACTATCAGTTTTTCGTCCGATTCGAAAATCTTTGACTCACAGCAGAACGGCCATTAGGTGCCCGAGGCAGCAATCGACCCATGGAGACAAGTCTGCTGGAGGACGATGTATTGAATCGGGACGCAATTTGAGTGGTCCTTCGTCATTAGGAGGCCCTGAACGTTACAATTCACTATCAGTTTTTCGTCCCATTCGATAATCTAGACTCACAGCAGAACGGCCATAAGGTGCCCGAGGCAGCAATAGACCCATGGAGTCAAGTCGGCTGGAGGACGAAGTATTGTATAGGGACGCAATTTGAGTGATCCATCGTCATTAGGAGTCCCTGAACGTTACAATTCACTATCAGTTTTTCGTCCCATTCGATAATCTAGGCTCACAGCAGAACGGCCATAAGGTGCCCGAGTCAGCAATAGACCCTTGGAGTCAAGTCGGCTGGAGGACGATGTATTAAATCGGGACGCAATTTGCGTGGTCCATCGTCATTAGGTGGCCCTGAACGTTACAATTCACTATGAGTTTTTCGTCCCATTCGATAATCTAGGCTCACAGCAGAACGGCCATAAGGTGCCCGAGGCAGCAATAGACCCATGGAGACAAGTCTGCTGGAGGACGATGTATTGAATCGGGACGCAATTTGAGTGATCCATCGTCATTAGGAGGCCCTGAACGTTACAATTCACTATCAGTTTTTTGTCCCATTCGATAATCTAGACTCACAGCAGAACGGCCATAAGGTGCCCGAGGCAGCAATAGACCCATGGAGTCAAGTCGGCTGGAGGACGATGTATTGAATCGGGACGCAATTTGAGTGATCCATCGTCATTAGGTGGCCCTGAACGTTACAATTCACTATCAGTTTTTCGTCCGATTCGAAAATCTTTGACTCACAGCAGAACTGCCATAATGTGCCCGAGGCAGCAATAGACGCATGGAGACAAGTCTGCTGGAGGACGATGTATTGAATCGGGACGGAATTTGAGTGTTCCATCGTCATTAGGAGGCCCTGAACGTTACAATTCACTATCAGTTTTTCGTCCGATTCGAAAATCTTTGAGTCACAGCAGGCCTGCCATAAGGTGCCCGAGGCAGCAATAGACCCATGGAGACAAGTCTGCTGGAGGACGATGTATTGAATCGGGACGCAATATGAGTGATCCATCGCCATTTGGTGGCCCTGAACGTTACAATTCACTATCAGTTTTTCGTCCCATTCGATAATCTAGACTCACAGCAGAACGGCCATAAGGTGCCCGAGGCAGCAATAGACCCATGGAGTCAAATCGGCTGGAGGACGATGTATTGAATCGGGACGCAATTTGAGTGATCCATCGTCATTAGGTGGCCCTGAACGTTACAATTCACTATCAGTTTTTCGTCCGATTCCAAAATCTTTGACTCACAGCAGAACGGCCATAAGGTGCCCGAGGCAGCAATAGACGCATGGAGACAAGTCTGCTGGAGGACGATGTATTGAATCGGGACGCAATTTGAGTGATCCATCGTCATTAGGTGGCCCTGAGAGTTACAATTCACTATCAGTATTTCGTCCGATTCGAAAATCTTTGACTCACAGCAGAACGGCCATAAGGTGCCAGAGGCAGCAATAGACCCATGAAGTCAAGTCTGCTGGAGGACGATGTATTGAATCGGGACGCAATTTGAGTGATCCATTGTCATTAGGTGGCCCTGAACGTTACAATTCACTATCAGTTTTTCGTCCCATTCGATAATCTAGATTCACAGCAGAACGGCCATAAGGTGTCCGAGGCAGTAATAGACCCATGGAGTCAACTCGGCTGGAGGATGATGTATTGAATCGGGACGCAATTTGCGTGGTCCATCGTCATTAGGTGGCCCTGAATGTTACAATTCACTATCAGTTTTTCGTCCGATTCGAAAATCTTTGACTCACAGCAGAACGGCCATAAGGTGCCTGAAGCAGCAATAGACCCATGGAGACAATTCGGCTGGTGGACGATGTATTGAATCGGGACGCAATTTGAGTGATCCATCGTCATTAGGTGGCCCTGAAAGTTACAATTCACTATCAGTTTTTCGTCCGATTCGAAAATCTTTGACTCACTGCAGAACGGCCATAAGGTGCCCGAGGCAGCAATCGACCCATGGAGACAAGTCTGCTGGAGGACGATGTATTGAATCGGGACGCAATTTGAGTGATCCATCGTCATTAGGTGGCCCTGAGAGTTACAATTCACTATCAGTATTTCGTCCGATTCGAAAATCTTTGACTCACAGCAGAACGGCCATAAGGTGCCAGAGGCAGCAATAGACCCATGAAGTCAAGTCTGCTGGAGGACGATGTATTGAATCGGGACGCAATTTGAGTGATCCATTGTCATTAGGTGGCCCTGAACGTTACAATTCACTATCAGTTTTTCGTCCCATTCGATAATCTAGATTCACAGCAGAACGGCCATAAGGTGTCCGAGGCAGTAATAGACCCATGGAGTCAACTCGGCTGGAGGATGATGTATTGAATCGGGACGCAATTTGCGTGGTCCATCGTCATTAGGTGGCCCTGAATGTTACAATTCACTATCAGTTTTTCGTCCGATTCGAAAATCTTTGACTCACATCAGAACGGTCATTAGGTGCCCGAGGCAGCAATCGACCCATGGAGACAAGTCTGCTGGAGGACGATGTATTGAATCGGGACGCAATTTGAGTGATCCATCGTCATTAGGAGGCCCTGAACGTTACAATTCACTATCAGTTTTTCGTCCCATTCGATAATCTAGACTCACAGCAGAACGGCCATAAGGTGCCCGAGGCAGCAATAGACCCATGGAGTCATGTCGGCTGGAGGACGATGTATTGAATCGGGACGCAATTTGAGTGATCCATCGTCATTAGGAGGCCCTGAACGTTACAATTCACTATCAGTTTTTCGTCCCATTCGATAATCTAGACTCACAGCAGAACGGCCATAAGGTGCCCGAGGCAGCAATAGTCCCATGGAGTCAAATCGGCTGGAGGACGACGTATTGAATCGGGACGCAATTTGAGTGATCCATCGTCATTAGGTGGCCCTGAACGTTACAATTCACTATCAGTTTTTCGTCCGATTCGAAAATCTTTGACTCACAGCAGAACGGCCATAAGGTGCCCGAGGCAGCAATAGACGCATGGAGACAAGTCTGCTGGAGGACGATGTATTGAATCGGGACGCAATTTGAGTGTTCTATCGTCATTAGGAGGCCCTGAACGTTACAATTCACTATCAGTTTTTCGTCCGATTCGAAAATCTTTGAGTCACAGCAGGCCTGCCATAAGGTGCCCGAGGCAGCAATAGACCCATGGAGACAAGTCTGCTGGAGGACGATGTATTGAATCGGGACGCAATTTGAGTGATCCATCGTCATTAGGTGGCCCTGAACGTTACAATTCACTATCAGTTTTTCATCCCATTCTATAATCTAGACTCACAGCAGAACGGCCATAAGGTGCCCGAGGCAGCAATAGTCCCATGGAGTCAACTCGGCTAGTGGACGATGTACTGAATCGGGACGCAATTTGCGTGGTCCATCGTCATTAGGTGGCCCTGAATGTTACAAATCACTATCAGTTTTTCGTCCGATTCGAAAATCTTTGACTCACATCAGAACGGCCATAAGGTGCCAGAGGCAGCAATAGACCCATGAAGTCAAGTCTGCTGGAGGACGATGTATTGAATCGGGACGCAATTTGAGTGATCCATCGTCATTAGGTGGCCCTGAACGTTACAATTCACTATCAGTTTTTCATCCCATTCTATAATCTAGACTCACTGCAGAACGGCCATAAGGTGCCCGAGGCAGCAATCGACCCATGGAGACAAGTCTGCTGGAGGACGATGTATTGAATCGGGACGCAATTTGAGTGATCCATCGTCATTAGGTGGCCCTGAGAGTTACAATTCACTATCAGTATTTCGTCCGATTCGAAAATCTTTGACTCACAGCAGAACGGCCATAAGGTGCCAGAGGCAGCAATAGACCCATGAAGTCAAGTCTGCTGGAGGACGATGTATTGAATCGGGACGCAATTTGAGTGATCCATTGTCATTAGGTGGCCCTGAACGTTACAATTCACTATCAGTTTTTCGTCCCATTCGATAATCTAGATTCACAGCAGAACGGCCATAAGGTGTCCGAGGCAGTAATAGACCCATGGAGTCAACTCGGCTGGAGGATGATGTATTGAATCGGGACGCAATTTGCGTGGTCCATCGTCATTAGGTGGCCCTGAATGTTACAATTCACTATCAGTTTTTCGTCCGATTCGAAAATCTTTGACTCACATCAGAACGGTCATTAGGTGCCCGAGGCAGCAATCGACCCATGGAGACAAGTCTGCTGGAGGACGATGTATTGAATCGGGACGCAATTTGAGTGATCCATCGTCATTAGGAGGCCCTGAACGTTACAATTCACTATCAGTTTTTCGTCCCATTCGATAATCTAGACTCACAGCAGAACGGCCATAAGGTGCCCGAGGCAGCAATAGACCCATGGAGACAAGTCTGCTGGAGGACGATGTATTGAATCGGGACGCAATTTGAGACATCCATCGTCATTAGGAGGCCCTAAACGTTACAATTCACTATCAGTTTTTTGTCCCATTCGATAATCTAGACTCACAGCAGAACGGCCATAAGGTGCCCGAGGCAGCAATAGACACATGAAGTCACGTCTGCTGGTGGACGATGTATTGAATCGGGACGCAATTTTAGTGTTCCATCGTCATTAGGAGGCCCTGAACGTTACAATTCACTATCAGTTTTTCGTCCGATTCGAAAATCTTTGACTCACAGCAGAACGGCCATATGGTGCCCGAGGCAGCAATAGACCCATGGAGACAAGTCGGCTGGAGGACGATGTATTTAATCGGGACGCAATTTGAGTGATCCATCGACATTAGGTGGCCCTGAAAGTTACAATTCACTATCAGTTTTTCGTCCGATTCGAAAATCTTTGACTCACAGCAGAACGGCCATAAGGTGCCCGAGGCAGCAATAGACGCATGGAGACAAGTCTGCTGGAGGACGATGTAATGAATCGGGACGCAATTTGAGTGTTCCATCGTCATTAGGAGGCCCTGAACGTTACAATTCACTATCAGTTTTCGTCCGATTCGAAAATCTTTGACTCACAGCAGAACGGCCATAAGGTGCCTGAAGCAGCAATAGACCCATGGAGACAAGTCGGCTGGTGGACGATGTATTGAATCGGGACGCAATTTGAGTGATCCATCGTCATTAGGTGGCCCTGAAAGTTACAATTCACTATCAGTTTTTCGTCCGATTCGAAAATCTTTGACTCACAGCAGAACGGCCATAAGGTGCCCGAGGCAGCAATAGACCGATGGAGACAAGTCGGCTGGAGGACGATGTATTTAATCGGGACGCATTTTGAGTGATCCATCGTCATTAGGTGGCCCTGAAAGTAACAATTCACTATCAGTTTTTCATCCGATTCGAAAATCTTTGACTCACAGCAGAACGGCCATAAGGTGCCCGAGGCAGCAATAGACGCATGGGACAAGTCTGCTGGAGGACGATGTACTGAATCGGGACGCAATTTGAGTGTTCCATCGACATTAGGAGGCCCTGAACGTTACAATTCACTATCAGTTTTTCGTCCGATTCGAAAATCTTTGACTCACAGCAGAACTGCCGTAAGGTGCCCGAGGCAGCAATAGACCCATGGAGACAAGTCTGCTGGAGGACGATGTATTGAATCGGGACGCAATTTGAGTGATCCATCGTCATTAGGTGGCCCTGAACGTTACAATTCACTATCAGTTTTTCGTCCCATTCGATAATCTAGACTCGCAGCAGAACGGCCATAAGGTGCCCGAGGCAGCAATAGACCCATGGAGACAAGTCTGCTGGAGGACGATGTATTGAATCGGGACGCAATTTGAGTGATCCATCGTCATTAGGAGGCCCTGAACGTTACAATTCACTATCAGTTTTTTGTCCCATTCGATAATCTAGACTCACAGCAGAACGGCCATAAGGTGCCCGAGGCAGCAATAGACCCATGGAGTCAAATCGGCTGGAGGACGACGTATTGAATCGGGACGCAATTTGAGTGATCCATCGTCATTAGGTGGCCCTGAACGTTACAATTCACTATCAGTTTTTCGTCCGATTCGAAAATCTTTGAGTCACAGCAGAACGGCCATAAGGTGCCCGAGGCAGCAATAGACGCATGGAGACAAGTCGGCTGGTGGACGATGTATTGAATCGGGACGCAATTTGAGTGATCCATCGTCATTAGGTGGCCCTGAAAGTTACAATTCACTATCAGTTTTTCGTCCGATTCGAAAATCTTTGACTCACAGCAGAACGGCCATAAGGTGCCCGAGGCAGCAATAGACCGATGGAGACAAGTCGGCTGGAGGACGATGTATTTAATCGGGACGCATTTTGAGTGATCCATCGTCATTAGGTGGCCCTGAAAGTAACAATTCACTATCAGTTTTTCGTCCGATTCGAAAATCTTTGACTCACAGCAGAACGGCCATAAGGTGCCCGAGGCAGCAATAGACGCATGGGACAAGTCTGCTGGAGGACGATGTATTGAATCGGGACGCAATTTGAGTGTTCCATCGACATTAGGAGGCCCTGAACGTTACAATTCACTATCAGTTTTTCGTCCGATTCGAAAATCTTTGACTCACAGCAGAACTGCCATAAGGTGCCCGAGGCAGCAATAGACCCATTGAGACAAGTCGGCTGGTGGACGATGTATTGAATCGGGACGCAATTTGAGTGATCCATCGTCATTAGGTGGCCCTGAAAGTTACAATTCACTATCAGTTTTTCGTCCGATTCGAAAATCTTCGACTCACAGCAGAACGGCCATAAGGTGCCCGAGGCAGCAATAGACCCATGGAGACAAGTCTGCTGGAGGACGATGTATTGAATCGGGACGCAATTTGAGTGATCCATCGTCATTAGGTGGCCCTGATTGTTACAATTCACTATCAGTTTTTCGTCCCATTCGATAATCTAGACTCGCAGCAGAACGGCCATAAGGTGCCCGAGGCAGCAATAGACCCATGGAGACAAGTCTGCTGGAGGACGATGTATTGAATCGGGACGCAATTTGAGTGATCCATCGTCATTAGGAGGCCCTGAACGTTACAATTCACTATCAGTTTTTTGTCCCATTCGATAATCTAGACTCACAGCAGAACGGCCATAAGGTGCCCGAGGCAGCAATAGACCCATGGAGTCAAATCGGCTGGAGGACGACGTATTGAATCGGGACGCAATTTGAGTGATCCAACGTCATTAGGTGGCCCTGAACGTTACAATTCACTATCAGTTTTTCGTCCGATTCGAAAATCTTTGACTCACAGCAGAACGGCCATAAGGTGCCCGAAGCAGCAATAGACGCATGGAGACAAGTCTGCTGGAGGACGATGTATTGAATCGGGACGCAATTTGAGTGTTCTATCGTCATTAGGAGGCCCTGAACGTTACAATTCACTATCAGTTTTTCGTCCGATTCGAAAATCTTTGAGTCACAGCAGGCCTGCCATAAGGTGCCCGAGGCAGCAATAGACCCATGGAGACAAGTCTGCTGGAGGACGATGTATTGAATCGGGACGCAATTTGAGTGATCCATCGTCATTAGGTGGCCCTGAACGTTACAATGCACTATCAGTTTTTCATCCCATTCTATAATCTAGACTCACAGCAGAACGGCCATAAGGTGCCCGAGGCAGCAATAGTCCCATGGAGTCAAGTCGGCTAGTGGACGATGTACTGAATCGGGACGCAATTTGCGTGGTCCATCGTCATTAGGTGGCCCTGAATGTTACAAATCACTATCAGTTTTTCGTCCGATTCGAAAATCTTTGACTCACTGCAGAACGGCCATAAGGTGCCCGAGGCAGCAATCGACCCATGGAGACAAGTCTGCTGGAGGACGATGTATTGAATCGGGACGCAATTTGAGTGTTCCATCGTCATTAGGTGGCCCTGAAAGTTACAATTCACTATCAGTTTTTCGTCCGATTCGAAAATCTTTGACTCACAGCAGAACGGCCATAAGGTGCCCGAGGCAGCAATAGACCCATGAAGTCAAGTCTGCTGGAGGACGATGTATTGAATCAGGACGCAATTTGAGTGATCCATCGACATTAGGTGGCCCTGACCGTTACAATTCACTATCAGTTTTTCGTCCCATTCGATAATCTAGACTCAAAGCAGAAAGGCCATAAGGTGCCCGAGGCAGCAATAGACCCATGGAGACAAGTCGGCTGGGGACGATGTATTGAATCGGGACGCAATTTGAGTGATCCATCGTCATTAGGAGGCCCTGAACGTTACAATTCACTATCAGTTTTTCGTCCCATTCGATAATCTAGACTCACAGCAGAACGGCCATAAGGTGCCCGAGGCAGCAATAGACCCATGGAGTCAAGTCGGCTGGAGGACGATGTATTGAATCGGGACGCAATTTGCGTGGTCCATCGTCATTAGGTGGCCCTGAACGTTACAATTCACTATCAGTTTTTCGTCCCATTCGATAATCTAGACTCACAGCAGAACGGCCATAAGGTGCCCGAGGCAGCAATAGACCCATTGAGACAAGTCTGCTGGAGTACGATGTATTGAATCGGGACGCAATTTGAGTGATCCATCGTCATTAGGAGGCCCTGAACGTTACAATTCACTATCAGTTTTTTGTCCCATTCGATAATCTAGACTCACAGCAGAACGGCCATAAGGTGCCCCGAGGCAGCAAATGACCCATGGAGTCAACTCGGCTGGAGGACGATATATTGAATCGGGACGCAATTTGCGTGGTCCATCGTCATTCGGTGGCCCTGAATGTTACAATTCACTATCAGTTTTTCGTCCGATTCGAAAATCTTTGACTCACAGCAGAACGGCCATTAGGTGCCCGAGGCAGCAATCGACCCATGGAGACAAGTCTGCTGGAGGACGATGTATTGAATCGGGACGCAATTTGAGTGGTCCATCGTCATTAGGAGGCCCTGAACGTTACAATTCACTATCAGTTTTTCGTCCCATTCGATAATCTAGACTCACAGCAGAACGGCCATAAGGTGCCCGAGGCAGCAATAGACCCATGGAGTCAAGTCGGCTGGAGGACGAAGTATTGTATAGGGACGCAATTTGAGTGATCCATCGTCATTAGGAGGCCCTGAACGTTACAATTCACTATCAGTTTTTCGTCCGATTCGAAAATCTTTGACTCACAGCAGAACGGCCATAAGGTGCCCGAGGCAGCAATAGACCCATGGAGACAAGTCTGCTGGAGGACGATGTATTGAATCGGGACGCAATTTGAGTGATCCATCGTCATTAGGTGGCCCTGAACGTTACAATTCACTATCAGTTTTTCGTCCCATTCGATAATCTAGACTCGCAGCAGAACGGCCATAAGGTGCCCGAGGCAGCAATAGACCCATGGAGACAAGTCTGCTGGAGGACGATGTATTGAATCGGGACGCAATTTGAGTGATCCATCGTCATTAGGAGGCCCTGAACGTTACAATTCACTATCAGTTTTTTGTCCCATTCGATAATCTAGACTCACAGCAGAACGGCCATAAGGTGCCCGAGGCAGCAATAGACCCATGGAGTCAAATCGGCTGGAGGACGACGTATTGAATCGGGACGCAATTTGAGTGATCCAACGTCATTAGGTGGCCCTGAACGTTACAATTCACTTTCAGTTTTTCGTCCGATTCGAAAATCTTTGACTCACAGCAGAACGGCCATAAGGTGCCCGAGGCAGCAATAGACGCATGGAGACAAGTCTGCTGGAGGACGATGTATTGAATCGGGACGCAATTTGAGTGTTCTATCGTCATTAGGAGGCCCTGAACGTTACAATTCACTATCAGTTTTTCGTCCGATTCGAAAATCTTTGAGTCACAGCAGGCCTGCCATAAGGTGCCCGAGGCAGCAATAGACCCATGGAGACAAGTCTGCTGGAGGACGATGTATTGAATCGGGACGCAATTTGAGTGATCCATCGTCATTAGGTGGCTCTGAACGTTACAATTCACTATCAGTTTTTCGTCCCATTCGATAATCTAGATTCACAGCAGAACGGCCATAAGGTGCCCGAGGCAGCAATAGACCCATGGAGTCATCTCGGCTGGAGGACGATGCATTGAATCGGGACGCAATTTGCGTGGTCCATCGTCATTAGGTGGCCCTGAATGTTACAATTCACTATCAGTTTTTCGTCCGATTCGAAAATCTTTGACTCACAGCAGAACGGCCATTAGGTGCCCGAGGCAGCAATCGACCCATGGAGACAAGTCTGCTGGAGGACGATGTATTGAATCGGGACGCAATTTGAGTGGTCCATCGTCATTAGGAGGCCCTGAACGTTACAATTCACTATCAGTTTTTCGTCCCATTCGATAATCTAGACTCACAGCAGAACGGCCATAAGGTGCCCGAGGCAGCAATAGACCCATGGGGTCAAGTCGGCTGGAGGACGAAGTATTGTATAGGGACGCAATTTGAGTGATCCATCGTCATTAGGAGGCCCTGAACGTTACAATTCACTATCAGTTTTTCGTCCCATTCGATAATCTAGACTCACAGCAGAACGGCCATAAGGTGCCCGAGGCAGCAATAGACCCATGGAGTCAACTCGGCTGGAGGACGATGTATTGAATCGGGACGCAATTTGCGTGGTCCATCGTCATTCGGTGGCCCTGAATGTTACAATTCACTATCAGTTTTTCGTCCGATTCGAAAATCTTTGACTCACAGCAGAACGGCCATTAGGTGCCCGAGGCAGCAATCGACCCATGGAGACAAGTCTGCTGGAGGACGATGTATTGAATCGGGACGCAATTTGAGTGGTCCATCGTCATTAGGAGGCCCTGAACGTTACAATTCACTATCAGTTTTTCGTCCCATTCGATAACCTAGACTCACAGCAGAACGGCCATAAGGTGCCCGAGGCAGCAATAGACACATGGAGTCAAGTCGGCTGGAGGACGAAGTATTGTATAGGGACGCAATTTGAGTGATCCATCGTCATTAGGAGGCCCTGAACGTTACAATTCACTATCAGTTTTTCGTCCCATTCGATAATCTAGGCTCACAGCAGAACGGCCATAAGGTGCCCGAGTCAGCAATAGACCCTTGGAGTCAAGTCGGCTGGAGGACGATGTATTAAATCGGGACGCAATTTGCGTGGTCCATCGTCATTAGGTGGCCCTGAACGTTACAATTCACTATGAGTTTTTCGTCCCATTCGATAATCTAGGCTCACAGCAGAACGGCCATAAGGTGCCCGAGGCAGCAATAGACCCATGGAGACAAGTCTGCTGGAGGACGATGTATTGAATCGGGACGCAATTTGCGTGATCCATCGTCATTAGGAGGCCCTGAACGTTACAATTCACTATCAGTTTTTTGTCCCATTCGATAATCTAGACTCACAGCAGAACGGCCATAAGGTGCCCGAGGCAGCAATAGACCCATGGAGTCAAGTCGGCTGGAGGACGATGTATTGAATCGGGACGCAATTTGAGTGATCCATCGTCATTAGGTGGCCCTGAACGTTACAATTCACTATCAGTTTTTCGTCCGATTCGAAAATCTTTGACTCACAGCAGAACTGCCATAATGTGCCCGAGGCAGCAATAGACGCATGGAGACAAGTCTGCTGGAGGACGATGTATTGAATCGGGACGGAATTTGAGTGTTCCATCGTCATTAGGAGGCCCTGAACGTTACAATTCACTATCAGTTTTTCGTCCGATTCGAAAATCTTTGAGTCACAGCAGGCCTGCCATAAGGTGCCCGAGGCAGCAATAGACCCATGGAGACAAGTCTGCTGGAGGACGATGTATTGAATCGGGACGCAATTTGAGTGATCCATCGTCATTAGGTGGCCCTGAACGTTACAATTCACTATCAGTTTTTCATCCCATTCTTTAATCTAGACTCACAGCAGAACGGCCATAAGGTGCCCGAGGCAGCAATAGTCCCATGGAGTCAAGTCGGCTGGCGGACGATGTATTTAATCGGGACGCAATTTGAGTGATCCATCGTCATTAGGTGGCCCTGAAAGTTACAATTCACTATCAGTTTTTCGTCCGATTCGAAAATCTTTGACTCACAGCAGAACGGCCATAAGGTGCCCGATGCAGCAATAGAAGCATGGAGACAAGTCTGCTGGAGGACGATGTATTGAATCGGGACGCAATTTGAGTGTTCCATCGTCATTAAGAGGCCCTGAACGTTACAATTCACTATCAGTTTTTCGTCCGATTCGAAAATCTTTGACTCACAGCAGAACGGCCATAAGGTGCCCAAGGCAGCAATAGACCCATGGAGACTAGTCTGCTGGAGGACGATGTATTGAATCGGGACGCAATTTGAGTGATCCATCGTCATTTGGTGGCCCTGAACGTTACAATTCACTATCAGTTTTTCGTCCCATTCGATAATCTAGACTCACAGCAGAACGGCCATAAGGTGCCCGAGGCAGCAATAGACCCATGGAGTCAAATCGGCTGGAGGACGATGTATTGAATCGGGACGCAATTTGAGTGATCCATCGTCATTAGGTGGCCCTGAACGTTACAATTCACTATCAGTTTTTCGTCCGATTCGAAAATCTTTGACTCACAGCAGAACGGCCATAAGGTGCCCGAGGCAGCAATAGACGCATGGAGACAAGTCTGCTGGAGGACGATGTATTGAATCGGGACGCAATTTGAGTGTTCCATCGTCATTAGCAGGCCCTGAACGTTACAATTCACTATCAGTTTTTCGTCCGATTCGAAAATCTTTGAGTCACAGCAGGCCTGCCATAAGGTGCCCGAGGCAGCAATAGACCCATGAAGTCAAGTCTGCTGGAGGACGATGTATTGAATCAGGACGCAATTTGAGTGATCCATCGTCATTAGGAGGCCCTGAACGTTACAATTCACTATCAGTTTTTCGTCCCATTCGACAATCTAGACTCACAGCAGAACGGCCTTAAGGTGCCCGAGGCAGCAATAGACCCATGGAGACAAGTCGGCTGGGGACGATGTATTGAATCGGGACGCAATTTGAGTAATCCATCGTCATTAGGTGGCCCTGAACGTTACAATACACTATCAGTTTTTCGTCCCATTCGATAATCTAGACTCACAGCAGAACGGCCATAAGGTGCCCGAGGCAGCAATAGACCCATGGAGTCAAGTCGGCTGGAGGACGATGTATTGAATCGGGACGCAATTTGAGTGATCCATCGTCATTAGGTGGCCCTGAACGTTACAATTCACTATCAGTTTTTCGTCCCATTCGATAATCTAGACTCACAGCAGAACGGCCATAAGGCGCCCGAGGCAGCAATAGACCCATGGAGACAAGTCTGCTGGAGGACGATGTATTGAATCGGGACGCAATTTGAGTGATCCATCGTCATTAGGAGGCCCTGAACGTTACAATTCACTATCAGTTTTTTGTCCCATTCGATAATCTAGATTCACAGTAGAACGGCCATAAGGTGCCCGAGGCAGCAATAGACCCATGGAGTCAAGTCGGCTGGAGGACGATGTATTGAATCGGGACGCAATTTGAGTGATCCATCGTCATTAGGTGGCCCTGAACGTTACAATTCACTATCAGTTTTTCGTCCCATTCGATAATCTAGATTCACAGCAGAACGGCCATAAGGTGACCGAGGCAGCAATAGACCCATGGAGTCAACTCGGCTGGAGGACGATGTATTGAATCGGGACGCAATTTGCGTGGTCCATCGACATTAGGTGGCCCTGAATGTTACAATTCACTATCAGTTTTTCGTCCGATTCGAAAATCTTTGACTCACAGCAGAACGGCCGTAAGGTGCCCGAGGCAGCAATCGACCCAGGGAGACAAGTCTGCTGGAGGACGATGTATTGAATCGTGACGCAATTTGAGTGATCCATCGTCATTAGGAGGCCCTGAACGTTACAATTCACTATCAGTTTTTTGTCCCATTCGATAATCTAGACTCACAGCAGAACGGCCATAAGGTGCCCGAGGCAGCAATAGACCCATGGAGTCAAGTCGGCTGGAGGACGATGTATTGAATCGGGACGCAATTTGAGTGATCCATCGTCATTAGGAGGCCCTGAACGTTACAATTCACTATCAGTTTTTCGTCCGATTCGAAAATATTTGACTCACAGCAGAACGGCCATAAGGTGCCCTAGGCAGCAATAGACGCAAGTGAGACAGTCTGCTGGAGGACGATGTATTGAATCGGGACGCAATTTGAGTGTTCCATCGTCATTAGGAGGCCCTGAACGTTACAATTCACTATCAGTTTTTCGTCCGATTCGAAAATCTTTGAGTCACAACAGGCCTGCCATAAGGTGCCCGAGGCAGCAATCGACCCATGGAGACAAGTCTGCTGGAGGACGATGTATTGAATCGGGACGCAATTTGAGTGATCCATCGTCATTAGGTGGCCCTGAAAGTTACAATTCACTATCAGTTTTTCGTCCGATTCGAAATTCTTTGGCTCACAGCAGAACGGCCATAAGGTGCCCGAGGCAGCAATAGACCCATGAAGTCAAGTCTGCTGGAGGACGATGTATTGAATCAGAACGCAATTTGAGTGATCCATCGCCATTAGGTGGCCCTGAACGTTACAATTCACTATCAGTTTTTCGTCCCATTCGATAATCTAGATTCACAGCAGAACGGCCATTAGGTGCCCGAGGCAGCAATAGACCCATGGAGACAAGTCGGCTGGGGACGATGTATTAAATCGGGACGCAATTTGAGTGATCCATCGTCATTAGGTGGCCCTGAACGTTACAATTCACTATCAGTTTTTCGTCCCATTCGATAATCTAGATTCACAGCAGAACGGCCATAAGGTGCCCGAGGCAGCAATAGACCCATGGAGTCAACTCGGCTGGAGGACGATGTATTGAATCGGGACGCAATTTGAGTGATCCATCGTCATTAGGAGGCCCTGAACGTTACAATTCACTTTCAGTTTTTCGTCCCATTCGATAATCTAGACTCACAGCAGAACGGCCATAAGGTGCCCGAGGCAGCAATAGACCCATGGAGTCAAGTCGGCTGGAGGACGATGTATTGAATCGGGACGCAATTTGAGTGATCCATCGTCATTAGGTGGCCCTGAACGTTACAATTCACTATCAGTTTTTCGTCCCATTCGATAATCTAGACTCACAGCAGAACGGCCATAAGGTGCCCGAGGCAGCAATAGACCCATGGAGTCAAGTCGGCTGGAGGACGATGTATTGAATCGGGACGCAATTTGAGTGATCCATCGTCATTAGGTGGCCCTGAACGTTACAATTCACTATCAGTTTTTCGTCCGATACGAAAATCTTTGACTCACAGCAGAACGGCCATAAGGTGCCCGAGGCAGCAATAGACCCATGAAGTCAAGTCTGCTGGAGGAAGATGTATTGAATCGGGACGCAATTTTAGTGTTCCATCGTCATTAGGAGGCCCTGAACGTTACAATTCACTATCAGTTTTTCGTCCGATTCGAAAATCTTTGACTCACAGCAGAACGGCCATAAGGTGCCCGAGGCAGCAATAGACCCATGGAGACAAGTCGGCTGGAGGACGATGTATTTAATCGGGACGCAATTTGAGTGATCCATCGTCATTAGGTGGCCCTGAACGTTACAATTCACTATCAGTTTTTCGTCCGATTCGAAAATCTTTGACTCACAGCTGAACGGCCATAAGGTGCCCGAGGCAGCAATAGACCCATGGAGATAGTCTGCTGGAGGACGATGTATTGAATCGGGACGCAAATTGAGTGTTCCATCGTCATCAGGAGGCCCTGAAAGTTACAATTCACAATCAGTTTTTCGTCCGATTCGAAGATCTTTGACTCACAGCAGCACGGCCATAAGGTGCCCGAGGCAGCAGTAGACGCATGGAGACAAGTTGCTGGAGGACGATGTATTGAATCGGGACGCAATTTGAGTGTTCCATCGTCATTAGGAGGCCCTGAACGTTACAATTCACTATCAGTTTTTCGTCCGATTCGAAAATTTTTGACTCACAGCAGAACGGCCATAAGGTGCCCGAGGCAGCAATAGACCCATGGAGACAAGTCGGCTGGTGGACGATGTATTGAATCGGGACGCAATTTGAGTGATCCATCGTCATTAGGTGGCCCTGAAAGTTACAATTCACTATCAGTTTTTCGTCCGATTCGAAAATCTTTGAGTCACAGCAGAACGGCCATAAGGTGCCCGAGGCAGCAATGGACCCATGGAGACAAGTCTGCTGGAGGACGATGTATTGAATCGGGACGCAATTTGAGTGATCCATCGTCATTAGGAGGCCCTGAACGTTACAATTCACTATCAGTTTTTTGTCCCATTCGATAATCTAGATTCACAGCAGAACGGCCAGAAGGTGCCCGAGGCAGCAATAGACCCATGGAGTCAAGTCGGCTGGAGGACGATGTATTGAATCGGGACGCAATTTGAGTGATCCATCGTCATTAGGTGGCCCTGAACGTTACAATTCACTATCAGTTTTTCGTCCGATTCGAAAATCTTTGACTCACAGCAGAACGGCCATAAGGTGCCCGAGGCAGCAATAGACGCATGGAGACAAGTCTGCTGGAGGACGATGTATTGAATCGGGACGCAATTTGAGTGTTCCATCGTCATTAGGAGGCCCTGAGCGTTACAATTCACTATCAGTTTTTCGTCCGATTCGAAAATCTTTGAGTCACAGCAGGTTTGCCATAAGGTGCCCGAGGCAGCAATAGACCCATAGAGACAAGTCTGCTGGAGGACGATGTATTGAATCGGGACGCTATTTGAGTGATCCATCGTCATTAGGTGGCCCTGAACGTTACAATTCACTATCAGTTTTTCATCCCATTCTATAATCTAGTCTCACAGCAGAACGGCCATAAGGTGCCCGAGGCAGCAATAGTCCCATGGAGTCAAGTCGGCTAGTGGACGATGTACTGAATCGGGACGCAATTTGTGTGGTCCATCGTCATTAGGTGGCCCTGAATGTTACAAATCACTATCAGTTTTTCGTCCGATTCGAAAATCTTTGACTCACAGCAGAACGGCCATAATGTGCCCGAGGCAGCAATCGACCCATGGAGACAAGTCTCCTGGAGGACGATGTATTGAATCGGGACGCATTTTGAGTGATCCATCGTCATTAGGTGGCCTGAAACTTACAATTCACTATCAGTTTTTCGTCCGATTCGAAAATCTTTGACTCACAGCAGAACGGCCATAAGGTGCCCGAGGCAGCAATAGACCCATGAAGTCAAGACTGCTGGAGGACGATGTATTGAATCAGGACGCAATTTGAGTGTTCCATCGTCATTAGGTGGCCCTGAACGTTACAATTCACTATCAGTTTTTCGTCCCATTCGATAATCTAGACTCACAGCAGAACGGCCATAAGGTGCCCGAGGCAGCAATAGACCCATGGAGACAAGACGGCTGGGGACGATGTATTGAATCGTTACGCAATTTGAGTGATCCATCGTCATTAGGTGGCCCAGAACGTTACAATTCACTATCAGCTTTTCGTCCCATTCGATAATCTAGATTCACAGCAGAACGGCCATAAGGTGACCGAGGCAGCAATAGACCCATGGAGTCAACTCGGCTGGAGGACGATGTATTGAATCGGGACGCAATTTGCGTGGTCCATCGTCATTAGGTGGCCCTGAATGTTACAATTCACTATCAGTTTTTCGTCCGATTCGAAAATCTTTGAGTCACAGCAGGCCTGCCATAAGGTGCCCGAGGCAGCAATAGACCCATAGAGACAAGTCTGCTGGATGACGATGTATTGAATCGGGACGCTATTTGAGTGATCCATCGTCATTAGGTGGCCCTGAACGTTACAATTCACTATCAGTTTTTCGTCCCATTGAATAATCTAGACTCACAGCAGAACGGCCATAAGGTGCCCGAGGCAGCAATAGACCCAGGGAGACAAGTCGGCTGGAGGACGATGTATTGAATCGGAACGCTATTTGAGTGATCCATCGTCATTAGGTGGCCCTGAACGTTACAATTCACTACCAGTTTTTCGTCCCATTCGATAATCTAGATTCACAGCAGAACGGCCATAAGGTGCCCGAGGCAGCAATAGACCCATGGAGTCAAGTCGGCTGGAGGACGATGTATTGAATCGGGACGCAAATTTGAGTGATCCATCGTCATTAGGTGGCCCTGAACGTTACAATTCACTATCAGTTTTTCGTCCGTTTCGAAAATCTTTGACTCACAGCAGAACGGCCATAAGGTACCCGAGGCAGCAATAGACGCATGGAGACAAGTCTGCTGGAGGACGATGTATTGAATCGGGACGCAATTTGAGTGATCCATCGTCATTAGGAGGCCCTGAACGTTACAATTCACTATCAGTTTTTTGTCCCATTCGATAATCTAGACTCACAGCAGAACGGCAATAAGGTGCCCGAGGCAGCAATAGACCCATGGAGTCAAGTCGGCTGGAGGACGATGTATTGAATCGGGACGCAATTTGAGTGATCCATCGTCATTAGGTGGCCCTGACCGTTACAATTCACTATCAGATTTTCGTCCGATTCGAAAATCTTTGAGTCACAACAGGCCTGCCATAAGGTGCCCGAGGCAGCAATAGACCCTTGAAGTCAAGTCTGCTGGAGGACGATGTATTGAATCAGAACGCAATTTGAGTGATCCATCGTCATTAGGTGGCCCTGAACGTCACAATTCACTATCAGTTTTTCGTCCCATTCGATAATCTAGATTCACAGCAGAACGGCCATAAGGTGCCCGAGGCAGCAATAGACCCATGGAGACAAGTCGACTGGGGACGATGTATTGAATCGGGACGCAATTTGAGTGTTCCATCGTCATTAGGAGACCCTGAACGTTACAATTCACTATCAGTTTTTCGTCCGATTCGAAAATCTTTGACTCACAGCAGAACTGCCATAAGGTGCCCGAGGCAGCAATAGACCCATGGAGACAAGTCGGCTGGTGGACGATGTATTGAATCGGGACGCAATTTGAGTGATTCATCGTCATTAGGTGGCCCTGAAAGTTACAATTCACTATCAGTTTTTCGTCCGATTCGAAAATCTTTGACTCACAGCAGAACGGCCATAAGGTGCCCGAGGCAGCAATAGACCCATGGAGACAAGTCTGCTGGAGGACGATGTATTGAATCGGGACGCAATTTGAGTGATCCATCGTCATTAGGTGGCCCTGAACGTTACAATTCACTATCAGTTTTTCGTCCCATTCGATAATCTAGACTCACAGCAGAACGGCCATAAGGTGCCCGAGGCAGCAATAGACCCATGCAGTCAGGTCGGCTGGAGGACGATGTACTGAATCGGGACGCAATTTGTGTGGTCCATCGTCATTAGGTGGCCCTGAATGTTACAATTCACTATCAGTTTTTCGTCCCATTGAATAATCTAGACTCACAGCAGAACGGCCATAAGGTGCCCGAGGCAGCAATAGACCCAGGGAGACAAGTCGGCTGGAGGACGATGTATTGAATCGGAACGCAATTTGAGTGATCCATCGTCATTAGGTGGCCCTGAACGTTACAATTCACTACCAGTTTTTCGTCCCATTCGATAATCTAGATTCACAGCAGAACGGCCATAAGGTGCCCGAGGCAGCAATAGACCCATGGAGTCAAGTCGGCTGGAGGACGATGTATTGAATCGGGACGCAATTTGAGTGATCCATCATCATTAGGTGGCCCTGAACGTTACAATTCACTATCAGTTTTTCGTCCGTTTCGAAAATCTTTGACTCACAGCAGAACGGCCATAAGGTGCCCGAGGCAGCAATAGACGCATGGAGACAAGTCTGCTGGTGGACGATGTATTGAATCGGGACGCAATTTGAGTGTTCCATCGTTATTAGGAGGCCCTGAACGTTACAATTCACTATCAGTTTTTCGTCCGATTCGAAAATCTTTGAGTCACAGCAGGCCTGCCATAAGGTGCCCGAGGCAGCAATAGACCCATGGAGACAAGTCTGCTGGAGGACGATGTATTGAATCGGGACGCAATTTGTGTGATCCATCGTCATTAGGTGGCCCTGAACGTTACAATTCACTATCAGTTTTTCATCCCATTCTATAATCTAGACTCACAGCAGAACGGCCATAAGGTGCCCGTGGCAGCAATAGTCCCATGGAGTCAAGTCGGCTAGTGGACGATGTACTGAATCGGGACGCAATTTGTGTGGTCCATCGTCATTAGGTGGCCCTGAATGTTACAATTCACTATCAGTTTTTCGTCCCATTCGATAATCTAGACTCACAGCAGAACGGCCATAGGGTGCCCGAGGCAGCAATAGACCCATGGAGACAAGTCGGCTGGGGACAATGTATTGTATCGGGACGCAATTTGAGTGATCCATCGTCATTAGGTGGCCCTGAACGTTACAATTCACTATCAGTTTTTCGTCCCATTCGATTATCTAGATTCACAGCTGAACGGCCATAAGGTGCCCGAGGCAGCAATAGACCCATGGAGTCAACTCGGCTGGAGGACTATGTATTGAATCGGGACGCAATTTGAGTGATCCATCGTCATTAGGTGGCCCTGAATGTTACAATTCACTATCAGTTTTTCGTCCGATTCGAAATTCTTTGACTCACAGCAGAACGGCTATAAGGTGCCCGAGGCAGCAATAAACCCATGGAGACATGTCGGCTGGAGGACGCTGTATTGAATCGGGACGCAATTTGAGTGATCCATCGTCATTAGGAGGCCCTGAACTTTACAATTCACTATCAGTTTTTTGTCCCATTCGATAATCTAGACTCACAGCAGAACGGCCATAAGGTGCCCGAGGCAGCAATAGACCCATGGAGTCAAGTCGGCTGGAGGACGATGTATTGAATCGGGACGCAATTTGAGTGATCCATCGTCATTAGGTGGCCCTGAACGTTACAATTCACTATCAGTTTTTCGTCCGATTCGAAAATCTTTGACTCACAGCAGAACGGCCATAAGGTGCCCGAGGCAGCAATAGACCCATGGAGACAAGTCGGCTGGAGGACGATGTATTGAATCGGGACGCAATTTGAGTGTTCCATCGTCATTAGGAGGCCCTGAACGTTACAATTCACTATCAGTTTTTCGTCCGATTCGAAAATCTTTGAGTCACAGCTGAACGGCCATAAGGTGCCCGAGGCTGCAATAGACCCATGGAGACAGTCTGCTGGAGGACAATGTATTGAATCGGGACGCAATTTGAGTGATCCATCGTCATTAGGTGGCCCTGAACGTTACAATTCACTAGCAGTTTTTCGTCAGATTCGAAAATCTTTGACTCACAGCAGAACGGCCATAAGGTGCCAAGGCAGCAATAGACCCATGAGGACATGTCGGCTGGAGGACGATGTATTGAATCGGGACGCAATTTGAGTAATCCATCGTCATTAGGTTGCCCTGAACGTTACAATTCGCTATCAGTTTTTCGTCCGATTCGAAAATCTTTGACTCACAGCAGAACGGCCATAAGGTGCTCGAGGCAGCAATAGACCCATGGAGATAGTCTGCTGGAGGACGATGTATTGAATCGGGACGCAATTTGAGTGTTCCATCGTCATTAGGAGGCCCTGAAAGTTACAATTCACTATCAGTTTTTCGTCCGATTCGAAAATCTTTGACTCACAGCAGAACGGCCATAAGGTGCCCGAGGCAGCAATAGACCCATGGAGTCAAGACGGCTGGAGGACGATGTATTGAACCGGGACGCAATTTGAGTGATCCATCGTCATTAGGTGGCCCTGAACGTTACAATTCACTATCAGTTTTTCGTCCGATTCGAAAATCTTTGACTCACAGCAGAACGGCCATAAGGTGCCCGAGGCAGCAATAGTCCCATGGAGACAAGTCTGCTGGAGAACGATGTATTGAATCGGGACGCAATTTGTGTGGTCCATCGTCATTAGGTGGCCCTGAATGTTACAATTCACTATCAGTTTTTCGTCCCATTCGATAATCTAGACTCACAGCAGAACGGCCATAAGGTGCCCGAGGCAGCAATAGACCCATGGAGACAAGTCGGCTGGGGACGATGTATTGAATCGGGACGCAATTTGAGTGATCCATCGTCATTAGGTGGCCCTGAACGTTACAATTCACTATCAGTTTTTCGTCCCATTCGATAATCTAGACTCACAGCAGAACGGCCATAAGGTGCCCGAGGCAGCAATAGACCCATGGAGACAAGTCGGCTGGGGACGATGTATTGAATCGGGACGCAATTTGAGTGATCCATCGTCATTAGGTGGCCCTGAACGTTACAATTCACTATCAGTTTTTCGTCCCATTCGATAATCTAGATTCACAGCAGAACGGCCATAAGGTGCCCGAGGCAGCAATAGACCCATGGAGTCAACTCGGCTGGAGGACGATGTATTGAATCGGGACGCAATTTGCGCGGTCCATCGTCATTAGGTGGCCCTGAATGTTACAATTCACTATCAGTTTTTCGTCCGATTCGAAAATCTTTGACTCACAGCAGAACGGCCATTAGGTGCCCGAGGCAGCAATCGACCCATGGCGACAAGTCTGCTGGAGGACGATGTATTGAATCGGGACGCAATTTGAGTGATCCATCGTCATTAGGAGGCCCTGAACGTTACAATTCACTATCAGTTTTTCGTCCCATTCGATAATCTAGACTCACAGCAGAACGGCCATAAGGTGCCCGAGGCAGCAATAGACCCATGGAGTCAAGTCGGCTGGAGGACGATGTATTGAATCGGGACGCAATTTGAGTGATGCATCGTCATTAGGAGGCCCTGAACGTTACAATTCACTATCAGTTTTTCGTCCCATTCGATAATCTAGACTCACAGCAGAACGGCCATAAGGTGCCCGAGGCAGCAATAGACCCATGGAGTCAAGTCGGCTGGAGGACGATGTATTGAATCGGGACGCAATTTGAGTGATCCATCGTCATTAGGTGGCCCAGAACGTTACAATTCACTATCAGTATTTCGTCCCATTCGATAATCTAGACTCACACAGAACGGCCATAAGGTGCCCGAGGCAGCAATAGACCCATGGAGACAAGTCTGCTGGAGGACGATGTATTGAATCGGGACGCAATTTGAGTGATCCATCGTCATTAGGAGGCCCTGAACGTTACAATTCACTATCAGTTTTTTGTCCCATTCGATAATCTAGACTCACAGCAGAACGGCCATAAGGTGCCCGAGGCAGCAATAGACCCATGGAGTCAAGTCGGCTGGAGGACGATGTATTGAATCGGGACGCAATTTGAGTGATCCATCGTCATTAGGTGGCCCTGAACGTTACAATTCACTATCAGTTTATCGTCCGATTCGAAAATCTTTGACTCACAGCAGAACGGCCATAAGGTGCCCGAGGCAGCAATAGACCCATGGAGACAAGTCGGCTGGAGGACGATGTATTGAATCGGGACGCAATTTGAGTGTTCCATCGTCATTAGGAGGCCATGAACGTTACAATTCACTATCAGTTTTTCGTCCGATTCGAAAATTTTTGAGTCACAGCTGAACGGCCATAAGGTGCCCGAGGCTGCAATAGACCCATGGAGACAGTCTGCTGGAGGACAATGTATTGAATCGGGACGCAATTTGAGTGATCCATCGTCATTAGGTGGCCCTGAACGTTACAATTCACTATCAGTTTTTCGTCCGATTCGAAAATCTTTGACTCACAGCAGAACGGCCATAAGGTGCCAAGGCAGCAATAGACCCATGGAGACATGTCGGCTGGAGGACGATGTATTGAATCGGGACGCAATTTGAGTGATCCATCGTCATTAGGTGGCCCTGAACGTTACAATTCACTACCAGTTTTTCGTCCGATTCGAAAATCTTTGACTCACAGCAGAACGGCCATAAGGTGCCCGAGGCAGCAATAGACCCATGGAGATAGTCTGCTGGAGGACGATGTATTGAATCGGGACGCAATTTGAGTGTTCCATCGTCATTAGGAGGCCCTGAAAGTTACAATTCACTATCAGTTTTTCGTCCGATTCGAAAATCTTTGACTCACAGCAGAACGGCCATAAGGTGCCCGAGGCAGCAATAGACGCATGGAGACAAGTCTGCTGGAGGACGATGTATTGAATCGGGACGCAATTTGAGTTTTCCATCGTCATTAGGAGGCCCTGAACGTTACAATTCACTATCAGTTTTTCGTCCGATTCGAAAATCTTTGACTCACAGCAGAACGGCCATAAGGTGCCCGAGGCAGCAATAGACCCATGGAGACAAGTCGGCTGGTGGACGACGTATTGAATCGGGACGCAATTTGAGTGTTCCATCGTCATTAGGAGGCCCTGAACGTTACAATTCACTATCAGTTTTTCGTCCTATTCGCAAATCTTTGAGTCACAGCAGGACTGCCATAAGGTGCCCGAGGCAGCAATAGACCCATGGAGACAAGTCTGCTGGAGGACGATGTATTGAATCGGGACGCAATTTGAGTGATCCATCGTCATTAGGTGGCCCTGAACGTTACAATTCACTATCAGTTTTTCATCCCATTCGATAATCTAGACTCACAGCAGAACGGCCAAACGTGCCCGTGGCAGCAATAGTCCCATGGAGTCAAGTCTGCTAGTGGACGATGTACTGAATCGGGACGCAATTTGTGTGGTCCATCGTCATTAGGTGGCCCTGAATGTTACAAATCACTATCAGGTTTTTCGTCCGATTCGAAAATCTTTGACTCACAGCAGAATGGCCATAAGGTGCCCGAGGCAGCAATCGACCCATGAAGTCAAGTCTGCTGGAGGACGATGTATTGAATCAGGACGCAATTTGAGTGATCCATCGTCATTAGATGGCCCTGAACATTACAATTCACTATCAGTTTTTCGTCCCATTCGATAATCTAGACTCACAGCAGAACGGCCATTAGGTGCCCGAGGCAGCAAAAGACCCATGGAGACAAGTCGGCTGGGGACGATGTATTGAATCGGGACGCAATTTGAGTGAACCATCGTCATTAGGTGGCCCTGAACGTTACAATTCACTATCAGTTTTTCGTCCCATTCGATAATCTAGATTCACAGCAGAACGGCCATAAGGTGCCCGAGGCAGCAATAGACCCATGGAGTCAACTCGGCTGGAGGACGATGTATTGAATCGGGACGCAATTTGCGTGGTCCATCGTCATTAGGTGGCCCTGAATGTTACAATTCACTATCAGTTTTTCGTCCGATTCGAAAATCTTTGACTCACAGCAGAACGGCCATTAGGTGCCCGAGGCAGCAATCGACCCATGGAGACAAGTCTGCTGGAGGACGATGTATTGAATCGGGACGCAATTTGAGTGATCCATCGTCATTAGGAGGCCCTGAACGTTACAATTCACTATCAGTTTTTCGCCCCATTCGATAATCTAGACTCACAGCAGAACGGCCATAAGGTGCCCGAGGCAGCAATAGACCCATGGAGTCAAGTCGGCTGGAGGACGATGTATTGAATCGGGACGCAATTTGAGTGATCCATCGTCATTAGGAGGCCCTGAACGTTACAATTCACTATCAGTTTTTCGTCCCATTCGATAATCTAGACTCACAGCAGAACGGCCATAAGGTGTCCGAGGCAGCAATAGACCCATGGTGTCAAGTCGGCTGGAGGACGATGTATTGAATCGGGACGCAATTTGAGTGATCCATCGTCATTAGGTGGCCCTGAACGTTACAATTTACTATCAGTTTTTCGTCCCATTCGATAATCTAGACTCACAGCAGAACGGCCATAAGGTGCCCGAGGCAGCAATAGACCCATGGAGACAAGTCTGCTGGAGGACGATGTATTGAATCGGGGCGCAATTTGAGTGATCCATCGACACTAGGAGGCCCTGAACGTTACAATTCACTATCAGTTTTTCGTCCGATTCGAAAATCTTTGAGTCACAGCAGGCCTGCCATAAGGTGCCCGAGGCAGCAATAGACCCATGGAGTCAAGTCGGCTGGAGGACGATGTATTGAATCGGGACGCAATTTGAGTGATCCATCGTCATTAGGTGGCCCTGAACGTTACAATTCACTATCAGTTTTTCGTCCCATTCGATAATCTAGATTCACAGGAGAACGGCCATAAGGTGCCCGCAGCAGCAATAGACCCATGGAGTCAAGTCGGCTGGAGGACGATGTATTGAATCGGGACGCAATTTGCGTGGTCCATCGTCATTAGGTGGCCCTGAATGTTACAATTCACTATCAGTTTTTCGTCCGATTCGAAAATCTTTGACTCACAGCAGAACGGCCATTAGGTGCCCGAGGTAGCAATCGACCCATGGAGACGTCTGCTGGAGGACGATGTATTGAATCGGGACGCAATTTGAGTGTTCCATCGTCATTAGGAGGCCCTGAACGTTACAATTCACTATCAGTTTTTCGTCCAATTCGATAATCTAGACTCACAGCAGAACGGCCATAAGGTGCCCGAGGCAGCGATAGACCCATGGAGTCAAGTCGGCTGGAGGACGATGTATTGAATCGGGACGCAATTTGAGTGATCCATCGTCATTAGGAGGCCCTGAACGTTACAATTCACTATCAGTTTTTCGTCCCATTCGATAATCTAGACTCACAGCAGAACGGCCATAAGGTGCCCGAGGCAGCAATAGACCCATGGAGACAAGTCGGCTGGGGACAATGTATTGTATCGGGACGCAATTTGAGTGATCCATCGTCATTAGGTGGCCCTGAACGTTACAATTCACTATCAGTTTTTCGTCCCATTCGATTATCTAGATTCACAGCTGAACGGCCATAAGGTGCCCGAGGCAGCAATAGACCCATGGAGTCAACTCGGCTGGAGGACTATGTATTGAATCGGGACGCAATTTGGGTGATCCATCGTCATTAGGTGGCCCTGAATGTTACAATTCACTATCAGTTTTTCGTCCGATTCGAAAGTCTTTGACTCACAGCAGAACGGCCATAAGGTGCCCGAGGCAGCAATAAACCCATGGAGACAAGTCTGCTGGAGGACGCTATATTGAATCGGGACGCAATTTGAGTGATCCATCGTCATTAGGAGGCCCTGAACTTTACAATTCACTATCAGTTTTTTGTCCCATTCGATAATCTAGACTCACAGCAGAACGGCCATAAGGTGCCCGAGGCAGCAATAGACCCATGGAGTCAAGTCGGCTGGAGGACGATGTATTGAATCGGGACGCAATTTGAGTGATCCATCGTCATTAGGTGGCCCTGAACGTTACAATTCACTATCAGTTTTTCGTCCGATTCGAAAATCTTTGACTCACAGCAGAACGGCCATAAGGTGCCCGAGGCAGCAATAGACCCATGGAGACAAGTCGGCTGGAGGACGATGTATTGAATCGGGACGCAATTTGAGTGTTCCATCGTCATTAGGAGGCCCTGAACGTTACAATTCACTATCAGTTTTTCGTCCGATTCGAAAATCTTTGAGTCACAGCTGAACGGCCATAAGGTGCCCGAGGCTGCAATAGACCCATGGAGACAGTCTGCTGGAGGACAATGTATTGAATCGGGACGCAATTTGAGTGATCCATCGTCATTAGGTGGCCCTGAACGTTACAATTCACTATCAGTTTTTCGTCAGATTCGAAAATCTTTGACTCACAGCAGAACGGCCATAAGGTGCCAAGGCAGCAATAGACCCATGGAGACATGTCGGCTGGAGGACGATGTATTGAATCGGGACGCAATTTGAGTAATCCATCGTCATTAGGTTGCCCTGAACGTTACAATTCACTATCAGTTTTTCGTCCGATTCGAAAATCTTTGACTCACAGCAGAACGGCCATAAGGTGCTCGAGGCAGCAATAGACCCATGGAGATAGTCTGCTGGAGGACGATGTATTGAATCGGGACGCAATTTGAGTGTTCCATCGTCATTAGGAGGCCCTGAAAGTTACAATTCACTATCAGTTTTTCGTCCGATTCGAAAATCTTTGACTCACAGCAGAACGGCCATAAGGTGCCCGAGGCAGCAATAGACCCATGGAGTCAAGACGGCTGGAGGACGATGTATTGAACCGGAACGCAATTTGAGTGATCCATCGTCATTAGGTGGCCCTGAACGTTACAATTCACTATCAGTTTTTCGTCCGATTCGAAAATCTTTGACTCACAGCAGAACGGCCATAAGGTGCCCGAGGCAGCAATCGACCCATGGAGACAAGTCTGCTGGAGGACGATGTATTGAATCGGGACGCAATTTGAGTGATCCATCGTCATTAGGTGGCCCTGAAAGTTACAATTCACTATCAGTTTTTCGTCCGATTCGAAATTCTTTGGCTCACAGCAGAACGGCCATAAGGTGCCCGAGGCAGCAATAGACCCATGAAGTCAAGTCTGCTGGAGGACGATGTATTGAATCAGAACGCAATTTGAGTGATCCATCGTCATTAGGTGGCCCTGAACGTTACAATTCACTATCAGTTTTTCGTCCCATTCGATAATCTAGATTCACAGCAGAACGGCCATTAGGTGCCCGAGGCAGCAATAGACCCATGGAGACAAGTCGGCTGGGGACGATGTATTAAATCGGGACGCAATTTGAGTGATCCATCGTCATTAGGTGGCCCTGAACGTTACAATTCACTATCAGTTTTTCGTCCCATTCGATAATCTAGATTCACAGCAGAACGGCCATAAGGTGCCCGAGGCAGCAATAGACCCATGGAGTCAACTCGGCTGGAGGACGATGTATTGAATCGGGACGCAATTTGAGTGATCCATCGTCATTAGGAGGCCCTGAACGTTACAATTCACTTTCAGTTTTAAGTCCCATTCGATAATCTAGACTCACAGCAGAACGGCCATAAGGTGCCCGAGGCAGCAATAGACCCATGGAGTCAAGTCGGCTGGAGGACGATGTATTGAATCGGGACGCAATTTGAGTGATCCATCGTCATTAGGTGGCCCTGAACGTTACAATTCACTATCAGTTTTTCGTCCCATTCGATAATCTAGACTCACAGCAGAACGGCCATAAGGTGCCCGAGGCAGCAATAGACCCATGGAGTCAAGTCGGCTGGAGGACGATGTATTGAATCGGGACGCAATTTGAGTGATCCATCGTCATTAGGTGGCCCTGAACGTTACAATTCACTATCAGTTTTTCGTCCGATACGAAAATCTTTGACTCACAGCAGAACGGCCATAAGGTGCCCGAGGCAGCAATAGACCCATGAAGTCAAGTCTGCTGGAGGACGATGTATTGAATCGGGACGCAATTTTAGTGTTCCATCGTCATTAGGAGGCCCTGAACGTTACAATTCACTATCAGTTTTTCGTCCGATTCGAAAATCTTTGACTCACAGCAGAACGGCCATAAGGTGCCCGAGGCAGCAATAGACCCATGGAGACAAGTCGGCTGGAGGACGATGTATTTAATCGGGACGCAATTTGAGTGATCCATCGTCATTAGGTGGCCCTGAACGTTACAATTCACTATCAGTTTTTCGTCCGATTCGAAAATCTTTGACTCACAGCTGAACGGCCATAAGGTGCCCGAGGCAGCAATAGACCCATGGAGATAGTCTGCTGGAGGACGATGTATTGAATCGGGACGCAAATTGAGTGTTCCATCGTCATCAGGAGGCCCTGAAAGTTACAATTCACAATCAGTTTTTCGTCCGATTCGAAGATCTTTGACTCACAGCAGCACGGCCATAAGGTGCCCGAGGCAGCAGTAGACGCATGGAGACAAGTTGCTGGAGGACGATGTATTGAATCGGGACGCAATTTGAGTGTTCCATCGTCATTAGGAGGCCCTGAACGTTACAATTCACTATCAGTTTTTCGTCCGATTCGAAAATTTTTGACTCACAGCAGAACGGCCATAAGGTGCCCGAGGCAGCAATAGACCCATGGAGACAAGTCGGCTGGTGGACGATGTATTGAATCGGGACGCAATTTGAGTGATCCATCGTCATTAGGTTGCCCTGAAAGTTACAATTCACTATCAGTTTTTCGTCCGATTCGAAAATCTTTGAGTCACAGCAGAACGGCCATAAGGTGCCCGAGGCAGCAATGGACCCATGGAGACAAGTCTGCTGGAGGACGATGTATTGAATCGGGACGCAATTTGAGTGATCCATCGTCATTAGGAGGCCCTGAACGTTACAATTCACTATCAGTTTTTTGTCCCATTCGATAATCTAGATTCACAGCAGAACGGCCAGAAGGTGCCCGAGGCAGCAATAGACCCATGGAGTCAAGTCGGCTGGAGGACGATGTATTGAATCGGGACGCAATTTGAGTGATCCATCGTCATTAGGTGGCCCTGAACGTTACAATTCACTATCAGTTTTTCGTCCGATTCGAAAATCTTTGACTCACAGCAGAACGGCCATAAGGTGCCCGAGGCAGCAATAGACGCATGGAGACAAGTCTGCTGGAGGACGATGTATTGAATCGGGACGCAATTTGAGTGTTCCATCGTCATTAGGAGGCCCTGAGCGTTACAATTCACTATCAGTTTTTCGTCCGATTCGAAAATCTTTGAGTCACAGCAGGTTTGCCATAAGGTGCCCGAGGCAGCAATAGACCCATAGAGACAAGTCTGCTGGAGGACGATGTATTGAATCGGGACGCTATTTGAGTGATCCATCGTCATTAGGTGGCCCTGAACGTTACAATTCACTATCAGTTTTTCATCCCATTCTATAATCTAGTCTCACAGCAGAACGGACATAAGGTGCCCGAGGCAGCAATAGTCCCATGGAGTCAAGTCGGCTAGTGGACGATGTACTGAATCGGGACGCAATTTGTGTGGTCCATCGTCATTAGGTGGCCCTGAATGTTACAAATCACTATCAGTTTTTCGTCCGATTCGAAAATCTTTGACTCACAGCAGAACGGCCATAAGGTGCCCGAGGCAGCAATCGACCCATGGAGACAAGTCTCCTGGAGGACGATGTATTGAATCGGGACGCATTTTGAGTGATCCATCGTCATTAGGTGGCCTGAAACTTACAATTCACTATCAGTTTTTCGTCCGATTCGAAAATCTTTGACTCACAGCAGAACGGCCATAAGGTGCCCGAGGCAGCAATAGACCCATGAAGTCAAGACTGCTGGAGGACGATGTATTGAATCAGGACGCAATTTGAGTGTTCCATCGTCATTAGGTGGCCCTGAACGTTACAATTCACTATCAGTTTTTCGTCCCATTCGATAATCTAGACTCACAGCAGAACGGCCATAAGGTGCCCGAGGCAGCAATAGACCCATGGAGACAAGACGGCTGGGGACGATGTATTGAATCGTTACGCAATTTGAGTGATCCATCGTCATTAGGTGGCCCAGAACGTTACAATTCACTATCAGCTTTTCGTCCCATTCGATAATCTAGATTCACAGCAGAACGGCCATAAGGTGACCGAGGCAGCAATAGACCCATGGAGTCAACTCGGCTGGAGGACGATGTATTGAATCGGGACGCAATTTGCGTGGTCCATCGTCATTAGGTGGCCCTGAATGTTACAATTCACTATCAGTTTTTCGTCCGATTCGAAAATCTTTGAGTCACAGCAGGCCTGCCATAAGGTGCCCGAGGCAGCAATAGACCCATAGAGACAAGTCTGCTGGATGACGATGTATTGAATCGGGACGCTATTTGAGTGATCCATCGTCATTAGGTGGCCCTGAACGTTACAATTCACTATCAGTTTTTCGTCCCATTGAATAATCTAGACTCACAGCAGAACGGCCATAAGGTGCCCGAGGCAGCAATAGACCCAGGGAGACAAGTCGGCTGGAGGACGATGTATTGAATCGGAACGCTATTTGAGTGATCCATCGTCATTAGGTGGCCCTGAACGTTACAATTCACTACCAGTTTTTCGTCCCATTCGATAATCTAGATTCACAGCAGAACGGCCATAAGGTGCCCGAGGCAGCAATAGACCCATGGAGTCAAGTCGGCTGGAGGACGATGTATTGAATCGGGACGCAAATTTGAGTGATCCATCGTCATTAGGTGGCCCTGAACGTTACAATTCACTATCAGTTTTTCGTCCGTTTCGAAAATCTTTGACTCACAGCAGAACGGCCATAAGGTACCCGAGGCAGCAATAGACGCATGGAGACAAGTCTGCTGGAGGACGATGTATTGAATCGGGACGCAATTTGAGTGATCCATCGTCATTAGGAGGCCCTGAACGTTACAATTCACTACCAGTTTTTTGTCCCATTCGATAATCTAGACTCACAGCAGAACGGCAATAAGGTGCCCGAGGCAGCAATAGACCCATGGAGTCAAGTCGGCTGGAGGACGATGTATTGAATCGGGACGCAATTTGAGTGATCCATCGTCATTAGGTGGCCCTGACCGTTACAATTCACTATCAGATTTTCGTCCGATTCAAAAATCTTTGAGTCACAACAGGCCTGCCATAAGGTGCCCGAGGCAGCAATAGACCCTTGAAGTCAAGTCTGCTGGAGGACGATGTATTGAATCAGAACGCAATTTGAGTGATCCATCGTCATTAGGTGGCCCTGAACGTTACAATTCACTATCAGTTTTTCGTCCCATTCGATAATCTAGATTCACAGCAGAACGGCCATAAGGTGCCCGAGGCAGCAATAGACCCATGGAGACAAGTCGACTGGGGACGATGTATTGAATCGGGACGCAATTTGAGTGTTCCATCGTCATTAGGAGACCCTGAACGTTACAATTCACTATCAGTTTTTCGTCCGATTCGAAAATCTTTGACTCACAGCAGAACTGCCATAAGGTGCCCGAGGCAGCAATAGACCCATGGAGACAAGTCGGCTGGTGGACGATGTATTGAATCGGGACGCAATTTGAGTGATTCATCGTCATTAGGTGGCCCTGAAAGTTACAATTCACTATCAGTTTTTCGTCCGATTCGAAAATCTTTGACTCACAGCAGAACGGCCATAAGGTGCCCGAGGCAGCAATAGACCCATGGAGACAAGTCTGCTGGAGGACGATGTATTGAATCGGGACGCAATTTGAGTGATCCATCGTCATTAGGTGGCCCTGAACGTTACAATTCACTATCAGTTTTTCGTCCCATTCGATAATCTAGACTCACAGCAGAACGGCCATAAGGTGCCCGAGGCAGCAATAGACCCATGCAGTCAGGTCGGCTGGAGGACGATGTACTGAATCGGGACGCAATTTGTGTGGTCCATCGTCATTAGGTGGCCCTGAATGTTACAATTCACTATCAGTTTTTCGTCCCATTGAATAATCTAGACTCACAGCAGAACGGCCATAAGGTGCCCGAGGCAGCAATAGACCCAGGGAGACAAGTCGGCTGGAGGACGATGTATTGAATCGGAACGCAATTTGAGTGATCCATCGTCATTAGGTGGCCCTGAACGTTACAATTCACTACCAGTTTTTCGTCCCATTCGATAATCTAGATTCACAGCAGAACGGCCATAAGGTGCCCGAGGCAGCAATAGACCCATGGAGTCAAGTCGGCTGGAGGACGATGTATTGAATCGGGACGCAATTTGAGTGATCCATCATCATTAGGTGGCCCTGAACGTTACAATTCACTATCAGTTTTTCGTCCGTTTCGAAAATCTTTGACTCACAGCAGAACGGCCATAAGGTGCCCGAGGCAGCAATAGACGCATGGAGACAAGTCTGCTGGTGGACGATGTATTGAATCGGGACGCAATTTGAGTGTTCCATCGTTATTAGGAGGCCCCGAACGTTACAATTCACTATCAGTTTTTCGTCCGATTCGAAAATCTTTGAGTCACAGCAGGCCTGCCATAAGGTGCCCGAGGCAGCAATAGACCCATGGAGACAAGTCTGCTGGAGGACGATGTATTGAATCGGGACGCAATTTGTGTGATCCATCGTCATTAGGTGGCCCTGAACGTTACAATTCACTATCAGTTTTTCGTCCCATTCGATAATCTAGACTCACAGCAGAACGGCCATAAGGTGCCCGAGGCAGCAATAGACCCATGGAGTCAAGTCGGCTGGAGGACGATGTATTGAATCGGGACGCAATTTGAGTGATCCATCGTCATTAGGTGGCCCTGAACGTTACAATTCACTATCAGTTTTTCGTCCGATACGAAAATCTTTGACTCACAGCAGAACGGCCATAAGGTGCCCGAGGCAGCAATAGACCCATGAAGTCAAGTCTGCTGGAGGACGATGTATTGAATCGGGACGCAATTTTAGTGTTCCATCGTCATTAGGAGGCCCTGAACGTTACAATTCACTATCAGTTTTTCGTCCGATTCGAAAATCTTTGACTCACAGCAGAACGGCCATAAGGTGCCCGAGGCAGCAATAGACCCATGGAGACAAGTCGGCTGGAGGACGATGTATTTAATCGGGACGCAATTTGAGTGATCCATCGTCATTAGGTGGCCCTGAACGTTACAATTCACTATCAGTTTTTCGTCCGATTCGAAAATCTTTGACTCACAGCTGAACGGCCATAAGGTGCCCGAGGCAGCAATAGACCCATGGAGATAGTCTGCTGGAGGACGATGTATTGAATCGGGACGCAAATTGAGTGTTCCATCGTCATCAGGAGGCCCTGAAAGTTACAATTCACAATCAGTTTTTCGTCCGATTCGAAGATCTTTGACTCACAGCAGCACGGCCATAAGGTGCCCGAGGCAGCAGTAGACGCATGGAGACAAGTTGCTGGAGGACGATGTATTGAATCGGGACGCAATTTGAGTGTTCCATCGTCATTAGGAGGCCCTGAACGTTACAATTCACTATCAGTTTTTCGTCCGATTCGAAAATTTTTGACTCACAGCAGAACGGCCATAAGGTGCCCGAGGCAGCAATAGACCCATGGAGACAAGTCGGCTGGTGGACGATGTATTGAATCGGGACGCAATTTGAGTGATCCATCGTCATTAGGTTGCCCTGAAAGTTACAATTCACTATCAGTTTTTCGTCCGATTCGAAAATCTTTGAGTCACAGCAGAACGGCCATAAGGTGCCCGAGGCAGCAATGGACCCATGGAGACAAGTCTGCTGGAGGACGATGTATTGAATCGGGACGCAATTTGAGTGATCCATCGTCATTAGGAGGCCCTGAACGTTACAATTCACTATCAGTTTTTTGTCCCATTCGATAATCTAGATTCACAGCAGAACGGCCAGAAGGTGCCCGAGGCAGCAATAGACCCATGGAGTCAAGTCGGCTGGAGGACGATGTATTGAATCGGGACGCAATTTGAGTGATCCATCGTCATTAGGTGGCCCTGAACGTTACAATTCACTATCAGTTTTTCGTCCGATTCGAAAATCTTTGACTCACAGCAGAACGGCCATAAGGTGCCCGAGGCAGCAATAGACGCATGGAGACAAGTCTGCTGGAGGACGATGTATTGAATCGGGACGCAATTTGAGTGTTCCATCGTCATTAGGAGGCCCTGAGCGTTACAATTCACTATCAGTTTTTCGTCCGATTCGAAAATCTTTGAGTCACAGCAGGTTTGCCATAAGGTGCCCGAGGCAGCAATAGACCCATAGAGACAAGTCTGCTGGAGGACGATGTATTGAATCGGGACGCTATTTGAGTGATCCATCGTCATTAGGTGGCCCTGAACGTTACAATTCACTATCAGTTTTTCATCCCATTCTATAATCTAGTCTCACAGCAGAACGGCCATAAGGTGCCCGAGGCAGCAATAGTCCCATGGAGTCAAGTCGGCTAGTGGACGATGTACTGAATCGGGACGCAATTTGTGTGGTCCATCGTCATTAGGTGGCCCTGAATGTTACAAATCACTATCAGTTTTTCGTCCGATTCGAAAATCTTTGACTCACAGCAGAACGGCCATAAGGTGCCCGAGGCAGCAATCGACCCATGGAGACAAGTCTCCTGGAGGACGATGTATTGAATCGGGACGCATTTTGAGTGATCCATCGTCATTAGGTGGCCTGAAACTTACAATTCACTATCAGTTTTTCGTCCGATTCGAAAATCTTTGACTCACAGCAGAACGGCCATAAGGTGCCCGAGGCAGCAATAGACCCATGAAGTCAAGACTGCTGGAGGACGATGTATTGAATCAGGACGCAATTTGAGTGTTCCATCGTCATTAGGTGGCCCTGAACGTTACAATTCACTATCAGTTTTTCGTCCCATTCGATAATCTAGACTCACAGCAGAACGGCCATAAGGTGCCCGAGGCAGCAATAGACCCATGGAGACAAGACGGCTGGGGACGATGTATTGAATCGTTACGCAATTTGAGTGATCCATCGTCATTAGGTGGCCCAGAACGTTACAATTCACTATCAGCTTTTCGTCCCATTCGATAATCTAGATTCACAGCAGAACGGCCATAAGGTGACCGAGGCAGCAATAGACCCATGGAGTCAACTCGGCTGGAGGACGATGTATTGAATCGGGACGCAATTTGCGTGGTCCATCGTCATTAGGTGGCCCTGAATGTTACAATTCACTATCAGTTTTTCGTCCGATTCGAAAATCTTTGAGTCACAGCAGGCCTGCCATAAGGTGCCCGAGGCAGCAATAGACCCATAGAGACAAGTCTGCTGGATGACGATGTATTGAATCGGGACGCTATTTGAGTGATCCATCGTCATTAGGTGGCCCTGAACGTTACAATTCACTATCAGTTTTTCGTCCCATTGAATAATCTAGACTCACAGCAGAACGGCCATAAGGTGCCCGAGGCAGCAATAGACCCAGGGAGACAAGTCGGCTGGAGGACGATGTATTGAATCGGAACGCTATTTGAGTGATCCATCGTCATTAGGTGGCCCTGAACGTTACAATTCACTACCAGTTTTTCGTCCCATTCGATAATCTAGATTCACAGCAGAACGGCCATAAGGTGCCCGAGGCAGCAATAGACCCATGGAGTCAAGTCGGCTGGAGGACGATGTATTGAATCGGGACGCAAATTTGAGTGATCCATCGTCATTAGGTGGCCCTGAACGTTACAATTCACTATCAGTTTTTCGTCCGTTTCGAAAATCTTTGACTCACAGCAGAACGGCCATAAGGTACCCGAGGCAGCAATAGACGCATGGAGACAAGTCTGCTGGAGGACGATGTATTGAATCGGGACGCAATTTGAGTGATCCATCGTCATTAGGAGGCCCTGAACGTTACAATTCACTACCAGTTTTTTGTCCCATTCGATAATCTAGACTCACAGCAGAACGGCAATAAGGTGCCCGAGGCAGCAATAGACCCATGGAGTCAAGTCGGCTGGAGGACGATGTATTGAATCGGGACGCAATTTGAGTGATCCATCGTCATTAGGTGGCCCTGACCGTTACAATTCACTATCAGATTTTCGTCCGATTCGAAAATCTTTGAGTCACAACAGGCCTGCCATAAGGTGCCCGAGGCAGCAATAGACCCTTGAAGTCAAGTCTGCTGGAGGACGATGTATTGAATCAGAACGCAATTTGAGTGATCCATCGTCATTAGGTGGCCCTGAACGTTACAATTCACTATCAGTTTTTCGTCCCATTCGATAATCTAGATTCACAGCAGAACGGCCATAAGGTGCCCGAGGCAGCAATAGACCCATGGAGACAAGTCGACTGGGGACGATGTATTGAATCGGGACGCAATTTGAGTGTTCCATCGTCATTAGGAGACCCTGAACGTTACAATTCACTATCAGTTTTTCGTCCGATTCGAAAATCTTTGACTCACAGCAGAACTGCCATAAGGTGCCCGAGGCAGCAATAGACCCATGGAGACAAGTCGGCTGGTGGACGATGTATTGAATCGGGACGCAATTTGAGTGATTCATCGTCATTAGGTGGCCCTGAAAGTTACAATTCACTATCAGTTTTTCGTCCGATTCGAAAATCTTTGACTCACAGCAGAACGGCCATAAGGTGCCCGAGGCAGCAATAGACCCATGGAGACAAGTCTGCTGGAGGACGATGTATTGAATCGGGACGCAATTTGAGTGATCCATCGTCATTAGGTGGCCCTGAACGTTACAATTCACTATCAGTTTTTCGTCCCATTCGATAATCTAGACTCACAGCAGAACGGCCATAAGGTGCCCGAGGCAGCAATAGACCCATGCAGTCAGGTCGGCTGGAGGACGATGTACTGAATCGGGACGCAATTTGTGTGGTCCATCGTCATTAGGTGGCCCTGAATGTTACAATTCACTATCAGTTTTTCGTCCCATTGAATAATCTAGACTCACAGCAGAACGGCCATAAGGTGCCCGAGGCAGCAATAGACCCAGGGAGACAAGTCGGCTGGAGGACGATGTATTGAATCGGAACGCAATTTGAGTGATCCATCGTCATTAGGTGGCCCTGAACGTTACAATTCACTACCAGTTTTTCGTCCCATTCGATAATCTAGATTCACAGCAGAACGGCCATAAGGTGCCCGAGGCAGCAATAGACCCATGGAGTCAAGTCGGCTGGAGGACGATGTATTGAATCGGGACGCAATTTGAGTGATCCATCATCATTAGGTGGCCCTGAACGTTACAATTCACTATCAGTTTTTCGTCCGTTTCGAAAATCTTTGACTCACAGCAGAACGGCCATAAGGTGCCCGAGGCAGCAATAGACGCATGGAGACAAGTCTGCTGGTGGACGATGTATTGAATCGGGACGCAATTTGAGTGTTCCATCGTTATTAGGAGGCCCTGAACGTTACAATTCACTATCAGTTTTTCGTCCGATTCGAAAATCTTTGAGTCACAGCAGGCCTGCCATAAGGTGCCCGAGGCAGCAATAGACCCATGGAGACAAGTCTGCTGGAGGACGATGTATTGAATCGGGACGCAATTTGTGTGATCCATCGTCATTAGGTGGCCCTGAACGTTACAATTCACTATCAGTTTTTCATCCCATTCTATAATCTAGACTCACAGCAGAACGGCCATAAGGTGCCCGTGGCAGCAATAGTCCCATGGAGTCAAGTCGGCTAGTGGACGATGTACTGAATCGGGACGCAATTTGTGTGGTCCATCGTCATTAGGTGGCCCTGAATGTTACAATTCACTATCAGTTTTTCGTCCCATTCGATAATCTAGACTCACAGCAGAACGGCCATAAGGTGCCCGAGGCAGCAATAGACCCATGGAGACAAGTCGGCTGGGGACAATGTATTGTATCGGGACGCAATTTGAGTGATCCATCGTCATTAGGTGGCCCTGAACGTTACAATTCACTATCAGTTTTTCGTCCCATTCGATTATCTAGATTCACAGCTGAACGGCCATAAGGTGCCCGAGGCAGCAATAGACCCATGGAGTCAACTCGGCTGGAGGACTATGTATTGAATCGGGACGCAATTTGAGTGATCCATCGTCATTAGGTGGCCCTGAATGTTACAATTCACTATCAGTTTTTCGTCCGATTCGAAATTCTTTGACTCACAGCAGAACGGCTATAAGGTGCCCGAGGCAGCAATAAACCCATGGAGACATGTCGGCTGGAGGACGCTGTATTGAATCGGGACGCAATTTGAGTGATCCATCGTCATTAGGAGGCCCTGAACTTTACAATTCACTATCAGTTTTTTGTCCCATTCGATAATCTAGACTCACAGCAGAACGGCCATAAGGTGCCCGAGGCAGCAATAGACCCATGGAGTCAAGTCGGCTGGAGGACGATGTATTGAATCGGGACGCAATTTGAGTGATCCATCGTCATTAGGTGGCCCTGAACGTTACAATTCACTATCAGTTTTTCGTCCGATTCGAAAATCTTTGACTCACAGCAGAACGGCCATAAGGTGCCCGAGGCAGCAATAGACCCATGGAGACAAGTCGGCTGGAGGACGATGTATTTAATCGGGACGCAATTTGAGTGTTCCATCGTCATTAGGAGGCCCTGAACGTTACAATTCACTATCAGTTTTTCGTCCGATTCGAAAATCTTTGAGTCACAGCTGAACGGCCATAAGGTGCCCGAGGCTGCAATAGACCCATGGAGACAGTCTGCTGGAGGACAATGTATTGAATCGGGACGCAATTTGAGTGATCCATCGTCATTAGGTGGCCCTGAACGTTACAATTCACTAGCAGTTTTTCGTCAGATTCGAAAATCTTTGACTCACAGCAGAACGGCCATAAGGTGCCAAGGCAGCAATAGACCCATGAGGACATGTCGGCTGGAGGACGATGTATTGAATCGGGACGCAATTTGAGTAATCCATCGTCATTAGGTTGCCCTGAACGTTACAATTCACTATCAGTTTTTCGTCCGATTCGAAAATCTTTGACTCACAGCAGAACGGCCATAAGGTGCTCGAGGCAGCAATAGACCCATGGAGATAGTCTGCTGGAGGACGATGTATTGAATCGGGACGCAATTTGAGTGTTCCATCGTCATTAGGAGGCCCTGAAAGTTACAATTCACTATCAGTTTTTCGTCCGATTCGAAAATCTTTGACTCACAGCAGAACGGCCATAAGGTGCCCGAGGCAGCAATAGACCCATGGAGTCAAGACGGCTGGAGGACGATGTATTGAACCGGGACGCAATTTGAGTGATCCATCGTCATTAGGTGGCCCTGAACGTTACAATTCACTATCAGTTTTTCGTCCGATTCGAAAATCTTTGACTCACAGCAGAACGGCCATAAGGTGCCCGAGGCAGCAATAGTCCCATGGAGACAAGTCTGCTGGAGGACGATGTATTGAATCGGGACGCAATTTGTGTGGTCCATCGTCATTAGGTGGCCCTGAATGTTACAATTCACTATCAGTTTTTCGTCCCATTCGATAATCTAGACTCACAGCAGAACGGCCATAAGGTGCCCGAGGCAGCAATAGACCCATGGAGACAAGTCGGCTGGGGACGATGTATTGAATCGGGACGCAATTTGAGTGATCCATCGTCATTAGGTGGCCCTGAACGTTACAATTCACTATCAGTTTTTCGTCCCATTCGATAATCTAGACTCACAGCAGAACGGCCATAAGGTGCCCGAGGCAGCAATAGACCCATGGAGACAAGTCGGCTGGGGACGATGTATTGAATCGGGACGCAATTTGAGTGATCCATCGTCATTAGGTGGCCCTGAACGTTACAATTCACTATCAGTTTTTCGTCCCATTCGATAATCTAGATTCACAGCAGAACGGCCATAAGGTGCCCGAGGCAGCAATAGACCCATGGAGTCAACTCGGCTGGAGGACGATGTATTGAATCGGGACGCAATTTGCGCGGTCCATCGTCATTAGGTGGCCCTGAATGTTACAATTCACTATCAGTTTTTCGTCCGATTCGAAAATCTTTGACTCACAGCAGAACGGCCATTAGGTGCCCGAGGCAGCAATCGACCCATGGCGACAAGTCTGCTGGAGGACGATGTATTGAATCGGGACGCAATTTGAGTGATCCATCGTCATTAGGAGGCCCTGAACGTTACAATTCACTATCAGTTTTTCGTCCCATTCGATAATCTAGACTCACAGCAGAACGGCCATAAGGTGCCCGAGGCAGCAATAGACCCATGGAGTCAAGTCGGCTGGAGGACGATGTATTGAATCGGGACGCAATTTGAGTGATGCATCGTCATTAGGAGGCCCTGAACGTTACAATTCACTATCAGTTTTTCGTCCCATTCGATAATCTAGACTCACAGCAGAACGGCCATAAGGTGCCCGAGGCAGCAATAGACCCATGGAGTCAAGTCGGCTGGAGGACGATGTATTGAATCGGGACGCAATTTGAGTGATCCATCGTCATTAGGTGGCCCAGAACGTTACAATTCACTATCAGTATTTCGTCCCATTCGATAATCTAGACTCACACAGAACGGCCATAAGGTGCCCGAGGCAGCAATAGACCCATGGAGACAAGTCTGCTGGAGGACGATGTATTGAATCGGGACGCAATTTGAGTGATCCATCGTCATTAGGAGGCCCTGAACGTTACAATTCACTATCAGTTTTTTGTCCCATTCGATAATCTAGACTCACAGCAGAACGGCCATAAGGTGCCCGAGGCAGCAATAGACCCATGGAGTCAAGTCGGCTGGAGGACGATGTATTGAATCGGGACGCAATTTGAGTGATCCATCGTCATTAGGTGGCCCTGAACGTTACAATTCACTATCAGTTTTTCGTCCGATTCGAAAATCTTTGACTCACAGCAGAACGGCCATAAGGTGCCCGAGGCAGCAATAGACCCATGGAGACAAGTCGGCTGGAGGACGATGTATTGAATCGGGACGCAATTTGAGTGTTCCATCGTCATTAGGAGGCCCTGAACGTTACAATTCACTATCAGTTTTTCGTCCGATTCGAAAATTTTTGAGTCACAGCTGAACGGCCATAAGGTGCCCGAGGCTGCAATAGACCCATGGAGACAGTCTGCTGGAGGACAATGTATTGAATCGGGACGCAATTTGAGTGATCCATCGTCATTAGGTGGCCCTGAACGTTACAATTCACTATCAGTTTTTCGTCCGATTCGAAAATCTTTGACTCACAGCAGAACGGCCATAAGGTGCCAAGGCAGCAATAGACCCATGGAGACATGTCGGCTGGAGGACGATGTATTGAATCGGGACGCAATTTGAGTGATCCATCGTCATTAGGTGGCCCTGAACGTTACAATTCACTACCAGTTTTTCGTCCGATTCGAAAATCTTTGACTCACAGCAGAACGGCCATAAGGTGCCCGAGGCAGCAATAGACCCATGGAGATAGTCTGCTGGAGGACGATGTATTGAATCGGGACGCAATTTGAGTGTTCCATCGTCATTAGGAGGCCCTGAAAGTTACAATTCACTATCAGTTTTTCGTCCGATTCGAAAATCTTTGACTCACAGCAGAACGGCCATAAGGTGCCCGAGGCAGCAATAGACGCATGGAGACAAGTCTGCTGGAGGACGATGTATTGAATCGGGACGCAATTTGAGTTTTCCATCGTCATTAGGAGGCCCTGAACGTTACAATTCACTATCAGTTTTTCGTCCGATTCGAAAATCTTTGACTCACAGCAGAACGGCCATAAGGTGCCCGAGGCAGCAATAGACCCATGGAGACAAGTCGGCTGGTGGACGACGTATTGAATCGGGACGCAATTTGAGTGTTCCATCGTCATTAGGAGGCCCTGAACGTTACAATTCACTATCAGTTTTTCGTCCGATTCGCAAATCTTTGAGTCACAGCAGGACTGCCATAAGGTGCCCGAGGCAGCAATAGACCCATGGAGACAAGTCTGCTGGAGGACGATGTATTGAATCGGGACGCAATTTGAGTGATCCATCGTCATTAGGTGGCCCTGAACGTTACAATTCACTATCAGTTTTTCATCCCATTCGATAATCTAGACTCACAGCAGAACGGCCAAACGTGCCCGTGGCAGCAATAGTCCCATGGAGTCAAGTCTGCTAGTGGACGATGTACTGAATCGGGACGCAATTTGTGTGGTCCATCGTCATTAGGTGGCCCTGAATGTTACAAATCACTATCAGGTTTTTCGTCCGATTCGAAAATCTTTGACTCACAGCAGAATGGCCATAAGGTGCCCGAGGCAGCAATCGACCCATGAAGTCAAGTCTGCTGGAGGACGATGTATTGAATCAGGACGCAATTTGAGTGATCCATCGTCATTAGATGGCCCTGAACGTTACAATTCACTATCAGTTTTTCGTCCCATTCGATAATCTAGACTCACAGCAGAACGGCCATTAGGTGCCCGAGGCAGCAAAAGACCCATGGAGACAAGTCGGCTGGGGACGATGTATTGAATCGGGACGCAATTTGAGTGATCCATCGTCATTAGGTGGCCCTGAACGTTACAATTCACTATCAGTTTTTCGTCCCATTCGATAATCTAGATTCACAGCAGAACGGCCATAAGGTGCCCGAGGCAGCAATAGACCCATGGAGTCAACTCGGCTGGAGGACGATGTATTGAATCGGGACGCAATTTGCGTGGTCCATCGTCATTAGGTGGCCCTGAATGTTACAATTCACTATCAGTTTTTCGTCCGATTCGAAAATCTTTGACTCACAGCAGAACGGCCATTAGGTGCCCGAGGCAGCAATCGACCCATGGAGACAAGTCTGCTGGAGGACGATGTATTGAATCGGGACGCAATTTGAGTGATCCATCGTCATTAGGAGGCCCTGAACGTTACAATTCACTATCAGTTTTTCGCCCCATTCGATAATCTAGACTCACAGCAGAACGGCCATAAGGTGCCCGAGGCAGCAATAGACCCATGGAGTCAAGTCGGCTGGAGGACGATGTATTGAATCGGGACGCAATTTGAGTGATCCATCGTCATTAGGAGGCCCTGAACGTTACAATTCACTATCAGTTTTTCGTCCCATTCGATAATCTAGACTCACAGCAGAACGGCCATAAGGTGTCCGAGGCAGCAATAGACCCATGGTGTCAAGTCGGCTGGAGGACGATGTATTGAATCGGGACGCAATTTGAGTGATCCATCGTCATTAGGTGGCCCTGAACGTTACAATTTACTATCAGTTTTTCGTCCCATTCGATAATCTAGACTCACAGCAGAACGGCCATAAGGTGCCCGAGGCAGCAATAGACCCATGGAGACAAGTCTGCTGGAGGACGATGTATTGAATCGGGACGCAATTTGAGTGATCCATCGACACTAGGAGGCCCTGAACGTTACAATTCACTATCAGTTTTTCGTCCGATTCGAAAATCTTTGAGTCACAGCAGGCCTGCCATAAGGTGCCCGAGGCAGCAATAGACCCATGGAGACAAGTCTGCTGGAGGACGATGTATTGAATCGGGACGCAATTTGAGTATTCCATCGTCATTAGGTGGCCCTGAACGTTACAATTCACTATCAGTTTTTCATCCCATTCTATAATCTAGACTCACAGCAGAACGGCCATAAGGTGCCCGAAGCACCAATAGTCCCATGGAGTCAAGTCGGCTAGTGGACGATGTACTGAATCGGGACGCAATTTGTGTGGTCCATCGTCATTAGGTGGCCCTGAATGTTACAAATCACTATCAGTTTTTCGTCCGATTCGAAAATCTTTGACTCACAGCAGAACGGCCATAAGGTGCCCGAGGCAGCAATAGACCCATGGAGTCAAATCGGCTGGAGGACGATGTATTGAATCGGGACGCAATTTGAGTGATCCATCGTCATTAGGTGGCCCTGAACGTTACAATTCACTATCAGTTTTTCGTCCCATTCGATAATCTAGATTCACAGCAGAACGGCCATAAGGTGCCCGAGGCAGCAATAGACCCATGGAGTCAACTCTGCTGGAGGACGATGTATTGAATCGGGACGCAATTTGAGTGTTCCATCGTCATTAGGTGGCCCTGAGCGTTACAATTCACTATCAGTTTTTCGTCCGATTCGAAAATCTTTTACTCACAGCAGAACGGCCATTAGGTGCCCGAGGCAGCAATCGACCCATGGAGACAAGTCTGCTGGAGGACGATGTATTGAATCGGGACGCAATTTGAGTGATCCATCGTCATTAGGAGGCCATGAACGTTACAATTCACTATCAGTTTTTCGTCCCATTCGATAATCTAGACTCACAGCAGAACGGCCATAAGGTGCCCGAGGCAGCAATAGACCCATGGAGTCAAGTCGGCTGGAGGACGATGTATTGAATCGGGACGCAATTTGAGTGATCCATCGTCATTAGGTGGCCCTGAACGTTACAATTCACTATCAGTTTTTCGTCCCATTCGATAATCTAGATTCACAGGAGAACGGCCATAAGGTGCCCGCAGCAGCAATAGACCCATGGAGTCAAGTCGGCTGGAGGACGATGTATTGAATCGGGACGCAATTTGCGTGGTCCATCGTCATTAGGTGGCCCTGAATGTTACAATTCACTATCAGTTTTTCGTCCGATTCGAAAATCTTTGACTCACAGCAGAACGGCCATTAGGTGCCCGAGGTAGCAATCGACCCATGGAGACGTCTGCTGGAGGACGATGTATTGAATCGGGACGCAATTTGAGTGTTCCATCGTCATTAGGAGGCCCTGAACGTTACAATTCACTATCAGTTTTTCGTCCGATTCGAAAATTTTTGAGTCAAAGCTGAACGGCCATAAGGTGCCCGAGGCTGCAATAGACCCATGGAGACAGTCTGCTGGAGGACAATGTATTGAATCGGGACGCAATTTGAGTGATCCATCGTCATTAGGTGGCCCTGAACGTTACAATTCACTGTCAGTTTTTCGTCCGATTCGAAAATCTTTGACTCACAGCAGAACGGCCATAAGGTGCCAAGGCAGCAATAGACCCATGGAGACATGTCGGCTGGAGGACGATGTATTGAATCGGGACGCAATTTGAGTGATCCATCGTCATTAGGTGGCCCTGAACGTTACAATGCACTACCAGTTTTTCGTCCGATTCGAAAATCTTTGACTCACAGCAGAACGGCCATAAGGTGCCCGAGGCAGCAATAGACCCATGGAGATAGTCTGCTGGAGGACGATGTATTGAATCGGGACGCAATTTGAGTGTTCCATCGTCATTAGGAGGCCCTGAAAGTTACAATTCACTATCAGTTTTTCGTCCGATTCGAAAATCTTTGACTCACAGCAGAACGGCCATAAGGTGCCCGAGGCAGCAATAGACGCATGGAGACAATTCTGCTGGAGGACGATGTATTGAATCGGGACGCAATTTGAGTTTTCCATCGTCATTAGGAGGCCCTGAACGTTACAATTCACTATCAGTTTTTCGTCCGATTCGAAAATCTTTGACTCACAGCAGAACGGCCATAAGGTGCCCGAGGCAGCAATAGACCCATGGTGTCAAGTCGGCTGGAGGACGATGTATTGAATCGGGACGCAATTTGAGTGATCCATCGTCATTAGGTGGCCCTGAACGTTACAATTTACTATCAGTTTTTCGTCCCATTCGATAATCTAGACTCACAGCAGAACGGCCATAAGGTGCCCGAGGCAGCAATAGACCCATGGAGACAAGTCTGCTGGAGGACGATGTATTGAATCGGGACGCAATTTGAGTGATCCATCGACACTAGGAGGCCCTGAACGTTACAATTCACTATCAGTTTTTCGTCCGATTCGAAAATCTTTGAGTCACAGCAGGCCTGCCATAAGGTGCCCGAGGCAGCAATAGACCCATGGAGACAAGTCTGCTGGAGGACGATGTATTGAATCGGGACGCAATTTGAGTATTCCATCGTCATTAGGTGGCCCTGAACGTTACAATTCACTATCAGTTTTTCATCCCATTCTATAATCTAGACTCACAGCAGAACGGCCATAAGGTGCCCGAGGCACCAATAGTCCCATGGAGTCAAGTCGGCTAGTGGACGATGTACTGAATCGGGACGCAATTTGTGTGGTCCATCGTCATTAGGTGGCCCTGAATGTTACAAATCACTATCAGTTTTTCGTCCGATTCGAAAATCTTTGACTCACAGCAGAACGGCCATTAGGTGCCCGAGGCAGCAATCGACCCATGGAGTCAAGTCGGCTGGAGGACGATATATTGAATCGGGACGCAATTTGAGTGATCCATCGTCATTAGGAGGCCCTGAACGTTACAATTCACTATCAGTTTTTCGTCCCATTCGATAATCTAGAGTCACAGCAGAACGGCCATAAGGTGCCCGAGGCAGCAATAGACCCATGGAGTCAAGTCGGCTGGAGGACGATGTATTGAATCGGGACGCAATTTGAGTGATATATCGTCATTAGGAGGACCTGAACGTTACAATTCACTGTCAGTTTTTCGTCCCATTCGATAATCTAGACTCACAGCAGAACGGCCATAAGGTGCCCGAGGCAGCAATAGACACATGGAGTCAAGTCGGCTGGAGGACGATGTATTGAATCGGGACGCAATTTGAGTGATCCATCGTCATTAGGTGGCCCTGAACGTTACAATTCACTATCAGTTTTTCGTCCGATTCGAAAATCTTTGACTCACAGCAGAACGGCCATAAGGTGCCCGAGGCAGCAATAGACGCATGGAGACAAGCCTGCCGGAGGACGATGTATTGAATAGGGACGCAATGTGAGTGATCCATCGTCATTAGGTGGCCCTGAAAGTTACAATCCACTATCAGTTTTTCGTCCGATTCGAAAATCTTTGACTCACAGCAGAACGGCCATAAGGTGCCCGAGGCAGCAATAGACCCATGAAGTCAAGTCTGCTGGAGGACGATGGATTGAATCAGGACGCAATTTGAGTGATCCATCGTCATTAGGTGGCCCTGAACGTTACAATTCACTATCAGTTTTTCGTGCCATTCGATAATCTAGACTCACAGCACAACGGCCATAAGGTGCCCGAGGCAGCAATAGACCCATGGAGACAAGTCGGCTGGGGACGATGTATTGAATCGGGACGCAATTTGAGTGATCCATCGTCATTAGGTGGCCCTGAACGTTACAATTCACTATCAGTTTTTCGTCCCATGCGATAATCTAGATTCACAGCAGAACGGCCATAAGGTGCCCGAGGCAGCAATAGACCCATGGAGTCAAGTCGGCTGGAGGACGATGTATTGAATCGGGACGCAATTTGCGTGGTCCATCGTCATTAGGTGGCCCTGAATGTTACAATTCACTATCAGTTTTTCGTCCGATTCGAAAATCTTTGACTCACAGCAGAACGGCCATTAGGTGCCCGAGGCAGCAATCGACCCATGGAGTCAAGTCGGCTGGAGGACGATGTATTGAATCGGGACGCAATTTGAGTGATCCATCGTCATTAGGAGGCCCTGAACGTTACAATTCACTATCAGTTTTTCGTCCCATTCGATAATCTTGAGTCACAGCAGAACGGCCATAAGGTGCCCGAGGCAGCAATAGACCCATGGAGTCAAGTCGGCTGGAGGACGATGTATTGAATCGGGACGCAATTTGAGTGATCCATCGTCATTAGGAGGCCCTGAACGTTACAATTCACTATCACTTTTTCGTCCCATTCGATAATCTAGACTCACAGCAGAACGGCCATAAGGTGCCCGAGGCAGCAATAGACACATGGAGTCAAGTCGGCTGGAGGACGATGTATTGGATCGGGACGCAATTTGAGTGATCCATCGTCATTAGGTGGCCCTGAACGTTACAATTCACTATCAGTTTTTCGTCCGATTCGAAATTCTTTGACTCACAGCAGAACGGCCATAAGGTGTCCGAGGCAGCAATAGACGCATGGAGACAAGCCTGCCGGAGGACGAAGTATTGAATCGGGACGCAATTTGAGTGATCCATCGTCATTAGGTGGCCCTGAAAGTTACAATCCACTATCAGTTTTTCGTCCGATTCGAAAATCTTTGACTCACAGCAGAACGGCCATAAGGTGCCCGAGGCAGCAATAGACCCATGGAGTCAAGTCGGCTGGAGGACGATGTATTGAATCGGGACGCAATTTGAGTGATCCATCGTCATTAGGAGGCCCTGAACGTTACAATTCACTATCAGTTTTTCGTCCCATTCGATAATCTAGACTCACAGCAGAACGGCCATAAGGTGCCCGAGGCAGCAATAGACCCATGGAGACAAGTCTGCTGGAGGACGCAATTTGAGTGATCCATCGTCATTAGGAGGCCCTGAACGTTACAATTCACTATCAGTTTTTCGTCCGATTCGAAAATCTCTGACTCACAGCACAACGGCCATAAGGTGCCCGAGGCAGCAATAGACGCATGGAGACAAGTCTGCTGGAGGACGATATATTGAATCGGGACGCAATTTGAGTGTTCCATCGTCATTAGGAGGCCCTGAACGTTACAATTCACTATCAGTTCTTCGTCCGATTCGAAAATCTTTGACTCACAGCAGAACGGCCATTAGGTGCCCGAGGCAGCAATCGACCCATGGAGTCAAGTCGGCTGGAGGACGATGTATTGAATCGGGACGCAATTTGAGTGATCCATCGTCATTAGGAGGCCCTGAACGTTACAATTCACTATCAGTTTTTCGTCCCATTCGATAATCTTGAGTCACAGCAGAACGGCCATAAGGTGCCCGAGGCAGCAATAGACCCATGGAGTCAAGTCGGCTGGAGGACGATGTATTGAATCGGGACGCAATTTGCGTGGTCCATCGTCATTAGGTAGCCCTGAATGTTACAATTCACTATCAGTTTTTCGTCCGATTCGAAAATCTTTGACTCACAGCAGAACGGCCATTAGGTGCCCGAGGCAGCAATAGACCCATGGAGACAAGTCGGCTGGGGACGATGTATTGAATCGGGACGCAATTTGAGTGATCCATCGTCATTAGGTGGCCCTGAACGTTACAATTCACTATCAGTTTTTCGTCCCATGCGATAATCTAGATTCACAGCAGAACGGCCATAAGGTGCCCGAGGCAGCAATAGACCCATGGAGTCAAGTCGGCTGGAGGACGATGTATTGAATCGGGACGCAATTTGCGTGGTCCATCGTCATTAGGTGGCCCTGAATGTTACAATTCACTATCAGTTTTTCGTCCGATTCGAAAATCTTTGACTCACAGCAGAACGGCCATTAGGTGCCCGAGGCAGCAATCGACCCATGGAGTCAAGTCGGCTGGAGGACGATGTATTGAATCGGGACGCAATTTGAGTGATCCATCGTCATTAGGAGGCCCTGAACGTTACAATTCACTATCAGTTTTTCGTCCCATTCGATAATCTTGAGTCACAGCAGAACGGCCATAAGGTGCCCGAGGCAGCAATAGACCCATGGAGTCAAGTCGGCTGGAGGACGATGTATTGAATCGGGACGCAATTTGAGTGATCCATCGTCATTAGGAGGCCCTGAACGTTACAATTCACTATCACTTTTTCGTCCCATTCGATAATCTAGACTCACAGCAGAACGGCCATAAGGTGCCCGAGGCAGCAATAGACACATGGAGTCAAGTCGGCTGGAGGACGATGTATTGAATCGGGACGCAATTTGAGTGATCCATCGTCATTAGGTGGCCCTGAACGTTACAATTCACTATCAGTTTTTCGTCCGATTCGAAATTCTTTGACTCACAGCAGAACGGCCATAAGGTGTCCGAGGCAGCAATAGACGCATGGAGACAAGCCTGCCGGAGGACGAAGTATTGAATCGGGACGCAATTTGAGTGATCCATCGTCATTAGGTGGCCCTGAAAGTTACAATCCACTATCAGTTTTTCGTCCGATTCGAAAATCTTTGACTCACAGCAGAACGGCCATAAGGTGCCCGAGGCAGCAATAGACCCATGCAGTCAAGTCTGCTGGAGGACGATGGATTGAATCAGGACGCAATTTGAGTGATCCATCGTCATTAGGTGGCCCTGAACGTTACAATTCACTATCAGTTTTTCGTCCCATTCGATAATCTAGACTCACAGCAGAACGGCCATAAGGTGCCCGAGGCAGCAATAGACCCATGGAGACAAGTCGGCTGGGGCCGATGTATTGAATCGGGACGCAATTTGAGTGATCCATCGTCATTAGGTGGCCCTGAACGTTACAATTCACTATCAGTTTTTCGTCCCATTCGATAATCTAGATTCACAGCAGAACGGCCATAAGGTGCCCGAGGCAGCAATAGACCCATGGAGTCAACTCGGCTGGAGGACGATGTATTGAATCGGGACGCAATTTGCGTGGTCCATCGTCATTAGGTAGCCCTGAATGTTACAATTCACTATCAGTTTTTCGTCCGATTCGAAAATCTTTGACTCACAGCAGAACGGCCATTAGGTGCCCGAGGCAGCAATCGACCCATGGAGACAAGTCTGCTGGAGGACGATGTATTGAATCGGGACGCAATTTGAGTGATCCATCGTCATTAGGAGGCCCTGAACGTTACAATTCACTATCAGTTTTTCGTCCAATTCGATAATCTAGACTCACAGCAGAACGGCCGTAAGGTGCCCGAGGCAGCAATAGACCCATGGAGTCAAGTCGGCTGGAGGACGATGTATTGAATCGGGACGCAATTTGAGTGATCCATCGTCATTAGGAGGCCCTGAACGTTGCAATTCACTATCAGTTTTTCGTCCCATTCGATAATCTAGACTCACAGCAGAACGGCCATAAGGTGCCCGAGGCAGCAATAGACCCATGGAGTCAAGTCGGCTGGAGGACGATGTATTGAATCGGGACGCAATTTGAGTTATCCATCGTCATTAGGTGGCCCTGAACGTCACAATTCACTATCAGTTTTTCGTCCCATTCGATAATCTAGACTCACAGCAGAACGGCCATAAGGTGCCCGAGGCAGCAATAGACCCATGGAGACAAGTCTGCTGGAGGACGCAATTTGAGTGATCCATCGTCATTAGGAGGCCCTGAACGTTACAATTCACTATCAGTTTTTCGTCCGATTCGAAAATCTCTGACTCACAGCACAACGGCCATAAGGTGCCCGAGGCAGCAATAGACGCATGGAGACAAGTCTGCTGGAGGACGATATATTGAATCGGGACGCAATTTGAGTGTTCCATCGTCATTAGGAGGCCCTGAACGTTACAATTCACTATCAGTTCTTCGTCCGATTCGAAAATCTTTGACTCACAGCAGGCCTGCCATGAGGTGCCCGAGGCAGCAATAGACCCATGGAGACAAGTCTGCTGGAGGACGATGTATTCAATCGGGACGCAATTTGAGTGATCCATCGTCATTAGGTGGCCCTGAACGTTACAATTCACTATCCGTTTTTCATCCCATTCTAGAATCTAGACTCACAGCAAAACGGCCATAAGGTGCCCGAGGCACCAATGGTCCCATGGAGTCATGTCGGCTAGTGGACGATGTACTGAATCGGGACGCAATTTGTGTGGTCCATCGTCATTAGGTGGCCCTGAGTGTTACAAATCACTATCAGTTTTTCGTCCGATTCGAAAATCTTTGACCCACAGCAGAACGGCCCTAAGGTGCCCGAGGCAGCAATCGACCCATGGAGACAAGTCTGCTGGAGGACGATGTATTGAATCGGGACGCAATTTGAGTGATCCATCGTCATTAGGTGGCCCTGAAAGTTACAATTCCCTATCAGTTTTTCGTCCGATTCGAAAATCTTTGACTCACAGCAGAACGGCCATAAGGTGCCCGAGGCAGCAATAGACCCATGAAGTCAAGTCTGCTGGAGGACGATGTATTGAATCAGGACGCAATTTGAGTGATCCATCGTCATTAGGTGGCCCTGAACGTTACAATTCACTATCAGTTTTTCGTCCAATTCGATAATCTAGACTCACAGCAGAACGGCCATAAGGTGCCGAGGCAACAATAGACCCATGGAGACAAGTCTGCTGGAGGACGATGTATTGAATCGGGACGCAATTTGAGTGATCCATCGTCATTAGGAGGCCCTGAACGTTACAATTCACTATCAGTTTTTCGTCCCATTCGATAATCTAGACTCACAGCAGAACGGCCATAAGGTGCCCGAGGCAGCAATAGACCCATGGAGTCAAGTCGGCTGGAGGACGATGTATTGAATCGGGACGCAATTTGAGTGATCCATCGTCATTAGGTGGCCCTGAACGTTACAATTCACTATCAGTTTTTCGTCCGATTCGAAAATCTTTGACTCACAGCAGAACGGCCATAAGGTGCCCGAGGCAGCAATAGACGCATGGAGACAAGTCTGCTGGAGCACGATGTATTGAATCGGGACGCAATTTGAGTGTTCCATCGTCATTAGGAGGCCCTGAACGTTACAATTCACTATCAGTTTTTCGTCCGATTCGAAAATCTTTGAGTCACAGCAGGCCTGCCATAAGGTGCCCGAGGCAGCAATAGACCCATGGAGACAAGTCGGCTGGGGACGATGTATTGAATCGGGACGCAATTTGAGTGATCCATCGTCATTAGGTGGCCCTGAACGTTACAATTCACTATCAGTTTTTCGTCCCATGCGATAATCTAGATTCACAGCAGAACGGCCATAAGGTGCCCGAGGCAGCAATAGACCCATGGAGTCAAGTCGGCTGGAGGACGATGTATTGAATCGGGACGCAATTTGCGTGGTCCATCGTCATTAGGTGGCCCTGAATGTTACAATTCACTATCAGTTTTTCGTCCGATTCGAAAATCTTTGACTCACAGCAGAACGGCCATTAGGTGCCCGAGGCAGCAATCGACCCATGGAGTCAAGTCGGCTGGAGGACGATGTATTGAATCGGGACGCAATTTGAGTGATCCATCGTCATTAGGAGGCCCTGAACGTTACAATTCACTATCAGTTTTTCGTCCCATTCGATAATCTTGAGTCACAGCAGAACGGCCATAAGGTGCCCGAGGCAGCAATAGACCCATGGAGTCAAGTCGGCTGGAGGACGATGTATTGAATCGGGACGCAATTTGAGTGATCCATCGTCATTAGGAGGCCCTGAACGTTACAATTCACTATCACTTTTTCGTCCCATTCGATAATCTAGACTCACAGCAGAACGGCCATAAGGTGCCCGAGGCAGCAATAGACACATGGAGTCAAGTCGGCTGGAGGACGATGTATTGAATCGGGACGCAATTTGAGTGATCCATCGTCATTAGGTGGCCCTGAACGTTACAATTCACTATCAGTTTTTCGTCCGATTCGAAATTCTTTGACTCACAGCAGAACGGCCATAAGGTGTCCGAGGCAGCAATAGACGCATGGAGACAAGCCTGCCGGAGGACGAAGTATTGAATCGGGACGCAATTTGAGTGATCCATCGTCATTAGGTGGCCCTGAAAGTTACAATCCACTATCAGTTTTTCGTCCGATTCGAAAATCTTTGACTCACAGCAGAACGGCCATAAGGTGCCCGAGGCAGCAATAGACCCATGCAGTCAAGTCTGCTGGAGGACGATGGATTGAATCAGGACGCAATTTGAGTGATCCATCGTCATTAGGTGGCCCTGAACGTTACAATTCACTATCAGTTTTTCGTCCCATTCGATAATCTAGACTCACAGCAGAACGGCCATAAGGTGCCCGAGGCAGCAATAGACCCATGGAGACAAGTCGGCTGGGGCCGATGTATTGAATCGGGACGCAATTTGAGTGATCCATCGTCATTAGGTGGCCCTGAACGTTACAATTCACTATCAGTTTTTCGTCCCATTCGATAATCTAGATTCACAGCAGAACGGCCATAAGGTGCCCGAGGCAGCAATAGACCCATGGAGTCAACTCGGCTGGAGGACGATGTATTGAATCGGGACGCAATTTGCGTGGTCCATCGTCATTAGGTAGCCCTGAATGTTACAATTCACTATCAGTTTTTCGTCCGATTCGAAAATCTTTGACTCACAGCAGAACGGCCATTAGGTGCCCGAGGCAGCAATCGACCCATGGAGACAAGTCTGCTGGAGGACGATGTATTGAATCGGGACGCAATTTGAGTGATCCATCGTCATTAGGAGGCCCTGAACGTTACAATTCACTATCAGTTTTTCGTCCAATTCGATAATCTAGACTCACAGCAGAACGGCCGTAAGGTGCCCGAGGCAGCAATAGACCCATGGAGTCAAGTCGGCTGGAGGACGATGTATTGAATCGGGACGCAATTTGAGTGATCCATCGTCATTAGGAGGCCCTGAACGTTGCAATTCACTATCAGTTTTTCGTCCCATTCGATAATCTAGACTCACAGCAGAACGGCCATAAGGTGCCCGAGGCAGCAATAGACCCATGGAGTCAAGTCGGCTGGAGGACGATGTATTGAATCGGGACGCAATTTGAGTTATCCATCGTCATTAGGTGGCCCTGAACGTCACAATTCACTATCAGTTTTTCGTCCCATTCGATAATCTAGACTCACAGCAGAACGGCCATAAGGTGCCCGAGGCAGCAATAGACCCATGGAGACAAGTCTGCTGGAGGACGCAATTTGAGTGATCCATCGTCATTAGGAGGCCCTGAACGTTACAATTCACTATCAGTTTTTCGTCCGATTCGAAAATCTCTGACTCACAGCACAACGGCCATAAGGTGCCCGAGGCAGCAATAGACGCATGGAGACAAGTCTGCTGGAGGACGATATATTGAATCGGGACGCAATTTGAGTGTTCCATCGTCATTAGGAGGCCCTGAACGTTACAATTCACTATCAGTTCTTCGTCCGATTCGAAAATCTTTGACTCACAGCAGGCCTGCCATGAGGTGCCCGAGGCAGCAATAGACCCATGGAGACAAGTCTGCTGGAGGACGATGTATTCAATCGGGACGCAATTTGAGTGATCCATCGTCATTAGGTGGCCCTGAACGTTACAATTCACTATCCGTTTTTCATCCCATTCTAGAATCTAGACTCACAGCAAAACGGCCATAAGGTGCCCGAGGCACCAATGGTCCCATGGAGTCATGTCGGCTAGTGGACGATGTACTGAATCGGGACGCAATTTGTGTGGTCCATCGTCATTAGGTGGCCCTGAGTGTTACAAATCACTATCAGTTTTTCGTCCGATTCGAAAATCTTTGACCCACAGCAGAACGGCCCTAAGGTGCCCGAGGCAGCAATCGACCCATGGAGACAAGTCTGCTGGAGGACGATGTATTGAATCGGGACGCAATTTGAGTGATCCATCGTCATTAGGTGGCCCTGAAAGTTACAATTCCCTATCAGTTTTTCGTCCGATTCGAAAATCTTTGACTCACAGCAGAACGGCCATAAGGTGCCCGAGGCAGCAATAGACCCATGAAGTCAAGTCTGCTGGAGGACGATGTATTGAATCAGGACGCAATTTGAGTGATCCATCGTCATTAGGTGGCCCTGAACGTTACAATTCACTATCAGTTTTTCGTCCAATTCGATAATCTAGACTCACAGCAGAACGGCCATAAGGTGCCGAGGCAACAATAGACCCATGGAGACAAGTCTGCTGGAGGACGATGTATTGAATCGGGACGCAATTTGAGTGATCCATCGTCATTAGGAGGCCCTGAACGTTACAATTCACTATCAGTTTTTCGTCCCATTCGATAATCTAGACTCACAGCAGAACGGCCATAAGGTGCCCGAGGCAGCAATAGACCCATGGAGTCAAGTCGGCTGGAGGACGATGTATTGAATCGGGACGCAATTTGAGTGATCCATCGTCATTAGGTGGCCCTGAACGTTACAATTCACTATCAGTTTTTCGTCCGATTCGAAAATCTTTGACTCACAGCAGAACGGCCATAAGGTGCCCGAGGCAGCAATAGACGCATGGAGACAAGTCTGCTGGAGCACGATGTATTGAATCGGGACGCAATTTGAGTGTTCCATCGTCATTAGGAGGCCCTGAACGTTACAATTCACTATCAGTTTTTCGTCCGATTCGAAAATCTTTGAGTCACAGCAGGCCTGCCATAAGGTGCCCGAGGCAGCAATAGACCCATGGAGACAAGTCTGCTGGAGGACGATGTATTGAATCGGGACGCAATTTGAGTGATCCATCGTCATTAGGTGGCCCTGAACGTTACAATTCACTATCAGTTTTTCATCCCATTCTGTAATCTAGACTCACAGCAGAACGGCCATAAGGTGCCCGAGGCACCAATAGTCCCATGGAGTCAAGTCGGCTAGTGGACGATGTACTGAATCGGGACGCAATTTGTGTGGTCCATCGTCATTAGGTGGCCCTGAATGTTACAAATCACTATCAGTTTTTCATCCGATTCGAAAATCTTTGACTCACAGCAGAACGGCCATAAGGTGCCCGAGGCAGCAATCGACCCATGAAGTCAAGTCTCTGGAGGACGATGTATTGAATCAGGACGCAATTTGAGTGATCCATCGTTATTAGGTGGCCCTGAACGTTACAATTCACTATCAGTTTTTCGTCCCATTCGATAATCTAGACTCACAGCAGAACGGCCATAAGGTGCCCGAGGCAGGAATAGACCCATGGAGTCAGCTCGGCTGGAGGACGATGTATTGAATTGGGACGCAATTTGCGTGGTCCATCGTCATTAGGTGACCCTGAATGTTACAAATCACTATCAGTTTTTCGTCCGATTCGAAAATCTTTGACTCACAGCAGAACGGCCATTAGGTGCCCGAGGCAGCAATCGACCCATGGAGACAAGTCTGCTTGAGGACGATGTATTGAATCGGGACGCAATTTGAGTGATCCATCGTCATTAGGAGGCCCTGAACGTTACAATTCACTATCAGTTTTTCGTCCCATTCGATAATCTAGAGTCACAGCAGAACGGCCATAAGGTGCCCGAGGCAGCAATAGACCCATGGAGTCAAGTCGGCTGGAGGACGATGTATTGAATCGGGATGCAATTTGAGTGATCCATCGTCATTAGGAGGCCCTGAACGTTACAATTCACTATCAGTTTTTCGTCCAATTCGATAATCTAGACTCAGAGCAGAACGGCCATAAGGTGCCCGAGGCAGCAATAGACCCATGGAGTCAAGTCGGCTGGAGGACAATGTATTGAATCGGGACGCAATTTGAGTGATCCATCGTCAATAGGAGGCCCTGAACGTTACAATTCACTATCAGTTTTTCGTCCCATTCGATAATCTAGACTCACAGCAGAACGGCCATAAGGTGCCCGAGGCAGCAATCGACCCATGGAGACAAGTCGGCTGGAGGACGATGTATTGAATCGGGACGCAATTTGAGTTATCCATCGTCATTAGGTGGCCCTGAACGTCACAATTCACCATCAGTTTTTCGTCCCATTCGATAATCTAGACTCACAGCAGAACGGCCATAAGGTGCCCGAGGCAGCAATAGACCCATGGAGACAAGTCTGCTGGAGGACGCAATTTGAGTGATCCATCGTCATTAGGAGGCCCTGAACGTTACAATTCACTATCAGTTTTTCGTCCGATTCGAAAATCTCTGACTCACAGCACAACTGCCATAAGGTGCCCGAGGCAGCAATAGACGCATGGAGACAAGTCTGCTGGAGGACGATATATTGAATCGGGACGCAATTTGAGTGTTCCATCGTCATTAGGAGGCCCTGAACGTTACAATTCACTATCAGTTCTTCGTCCGATTCGAAAATCTTTGACTCACAGCAGGCCTGCCATGAGGTGCCCGAGGCAGCAATAGACCCATGGAGACAAGTCTGCTGGAGGACGATGTATTCAATCGGGACGCAATTTGAGTGATCCATCGTCATTAGGTGGCCCTGAACGTTACAATTCACTATCCGTTTTTCATCCCATTCTAGAATCTAGACTCACAGCAAAACGGCCATAAGGTGCCCGAGGCACCAATGGTCCCATGGAGTCATGTCGGCTAGTGGACGATGTACTGAATCGGGACGCAATTTGTGTGGTCCATCGTCATTAGGTGGCCCTGAGTGTTACAAATCACTATCAGTTTTTCGTCCGATTCGAAAATCTTTGACCCACAGCAGAACGGCCCTAAGGTGCCCGAGGCAGCAATCGACCCATGGAGACAAGTCTGCTGGAGGACGATGTATTGAATCGGGACGCAATTTGAGTGATCCATCGTCATTAGGTGGCCCTGAAAGTTACAATTCACTATCAGTTTTTCGTCCGATTCGAAAATCTTTGACTCACAGCAGAACGGCCATAAGGTGCCCGAGGCAGCAATAGACCCATGAAGTCAAGTCTGCTGGAGGACGATGTATTGAATCAGGACGCAATTTGAGTGATCCATCGTCATTAGGTGGCCCTGAACGTTACAATTCACTATCAGTTTTTCGTCCAATTCGATAATCTAGACTCACAGCAGAACGGCCATAAGGTGCCCGAGGCAACAATAGACCCATGGAGACAAGTCTGCTGGAGGACGATGTATTGAATCGGGACGCAATTTGAGTGATCCATCGTCATTAGGAGGCCCTGAACGTTACAATTCACTATCAGTTTTTCGTCCCATTCGATAATCTAGACTCACAGCAGAACGGCCATAAGGTGCCCGAGGCAGCAATAGACCCATGGAGTCAAGTCGGCTGGAGGACGATGTATTGAATCGGGACGCAATTTGAGTGATCCATCGTCATTAGGTGGCCCTGAACGTTACAATTCACTATCAGTTTTTCGTCCGATTCGAAAATCTTTGACTCACAGCAGAACGGCCATAAGGTGCCCGAGGCAGCAATAGACGCATGGAGACAAGTCTGCTGGAGCACGATGTATTGAATCGGGACGCAATTTGAGTGTTCCATCGTCATTAGGAGGCCCTGAACGTTACAATTCACTATCAGTTTTTCGTCCGATTCGAAAATCTTTGAGTCACAGCAGGCCTGCCATAAGGTGCCCGAGGCAGCAATAGACCCATGGAGACAAGTCTGCTGGAGGACGATGTATTGAATCGGGACGCAATTTGAGTGATCCATCGTCATTAGGTGGCCCTGAACGTTACAATTCACTATCAGTTTTTTATCCCATTCTGTAATCTAGACTCACAGCAGAACGGCCATAAGGTGCCCGAGGCACCAATAGTCCCATGGAGTCAAGTCGGCTAGTGGACGATGTACTGAATCGGGACGCAATTTGTGTGGTCCATCGTCATTAGGTGGCCCTGAATGTTACAAATCACTATCAGTTTTTCATCCGATTCGAAAATCTTTGACTCACAGCAGAACGGCCATAAGGTGCCCGAGGCAGCAATCGACCCATGAAGTCAAGTCTCTGGAGGACGATGTATTGAATCAGGACGCAATTTGAGTGATCCATCGTTATTAGGTGGCCCTGAACGTTACAATTCACTATCAGTTTTTCGTCCCATTCGATAATCTAGACTCACAGCAGAACGGCCATAAGGTGCCCGAGGCAGGAATAGACCCATGGAGTCAGCTCGGCTGGAGGACGATGTATTGAATTGGGACGCAATTTGCGTGGTCCATCGTCATTAGGTGACCCTGAATGTTACAAATCACTATCAGTTTTTCGTCCGATTCGAAAATCTTTGACTCACAGCAGAACGGCCATTAGGTGCCCGAGGCAGCAATCGACCCATGGAGACAAGTCTGCTTGAGGACGATGTATTGAATCGGGACGCAATTTGAGTGATCCATCGTCATTAGGAGGCCCTGAACGTTACAATTCACTATCAGTTTTTCGTCCCATTCGATAATCTAGAGTCACAGCAGAACGGCCATAAGGTGCCCGAGGCAGCAATAGACCCATGGAGTCAAGTCGGCTGGAGGACGATGTATTGAATCGGGATGCAATTTGAGTGATCCATCGTCATTAGGAGGCCCTGAACGTTACAATTCACTATCAGTTTTTCGTCCAATTCGATAATCTAGACTCAGAGCAGAACGGCCATAAGGTGCCCGAGGCAGCAATAGACCCATGGAGTGAAGTCGGCTGGAGGACAATGTATTGAATCGGGACGCAATTTGAGTGATCCATCGTCAATAGGAGGCCCTGAACGTTACAATTCACTATCAGTTTTTCGTCCCATTCGATAATCTAGACTCACAGCAGAACGGCCATAAGGTGCCCGAGGCAGCAATCGACCCATGGAGACAAGTCGGCTGGAGGACGATGTATTGAATCGGGACGCAATTTGAGTTATCCATCGTCATTAGGTGGCCCTGAACGTTACAATTCACTATCAGTTTTTCGTCCCATTCGATAATATAGACTCACAGCAGAACGGCCATGAGGTGCCCGAGGGAACAATAGACCCATGGAGACAAGTCTGCTGGAGGACGATGTATTGAATCGGGACACAATTTGAGTGATCCATCGTCATTAGGAGGCCCTGAACGTTACAATTCACTATCAGTTTTTCGTCCCATTCGATAATCTAGACTCACAGCAGAACGGCCATAAGGTGCCCGAGGCAGCAATAGACCCATGGAGTCAAGTCGGCTGGAGGACGATGTATTGAATCGGGACGCAATTTGAGTGATCCATCGTCATTAGGTGGCCCTGAACGTTACAATTCACTATCAGTTTTTCGTCCGATTCGAAAATCTTTGACTCACAGCAGAACGGCCATAAGGTGTCCGAGGCAGCAATAGACCCATGAAGTCAAGTCTGCTGGAGGACGATGTATTGAATCAGGACGCAATTTGAGTGATCCATCGTTATTAGGTGGCCCTGAACGTTACAATTCACTATCAGTTTTTCGTCCCATTCGATAATCTAGACTCACAGCAGAACGGCCATAAGGTGCCCGAGGCAGCAATAGACCCATGGAGACAAGTGGGCTGGGGACGATGTATTGAATCGGGACGCAATTTGAGTGATCCATCGTCATTAGGTGGCCCTGAACGTTACAATTCACTATTAGTTTTTCGTCCCATTCGATAATCTAGATTCACAGCAGAACGGCCATAAGTTGCCCGAGGCAGGATTAGACCCATGGAGTCAACTCGGCTGGAGGACGATGAATTGAATCGGGCCGCAATTTGCGTGGTCCATCGTCATTAGGTGACCCTGAATGTTACAATTCACTATCAGTTTTTCGTCCGATTCGAAAATCTTTGACTCACAGCAGAACGGCCATTAGGTGCCCGATGCAGCAATCGACCCATGGAGACAAGTCTCCTGGAGGACGATGTATTGAATCGGGACGCAATTTGAGTGATCCATCGTCATTAGGAGGCCCTGAACGTTACAATTCACTATCAGTTTTTCGTCCCATTCGATAATCTAGAGTCACAGCAGAACGGCCATAAGGTGCCCGAGGCAGCAATAGACCCATGGAGTCAAGTCGGCTGGAGGACGATGTATTGAATCGGGACGCAATTTGAGTGATCCATCGTCATTAGGAGGCCCTGAACGTTACAATTCACTATCAGTTTTTCGTCCGATTCGAAAATCTCTGACTCACAGCACAACGGCCATAAGGTGCCCGAGGCAGCAATACACGCATGGAGACAAGTCTGCTGGAGGACGATATATTGAATCGGGACGCAATTTGAGTGTTCCAACGTCATTAGGAGGCCCTGAACGTTACAATTCACTATCAGTTCTTCGTCCGATTCGAAAATCTTTGACTCACAGCAGGCCTGCCATGAGGTGCCCGAGGCAGCAATAGACCCATGGAGACAAGTCTGCTGGAGGACGATGTATTGAATCGGGACGCAATTTGAGTGATCCATCGTCATTAGGTGGCCCTGAACGTTACAATTCACTATCCGTTTTTCATCCCATTCTAGAATCTAGACTCACAGCAGAACTGCCATAAGGTGCCCGAGGCACCAATAGTCCCATGGAGTCATGTCGGCTAGTGGACGATATACTGAATCGGGACGCAATTTGTGTGGTCCATCGTCATTAGGTGGCCCTGAGTGTTACAAATCACTATCAGTTTTTCGTCCGATTCGAAAATCTTTGACCCACAGCAGAACGGCCCTAAGGTGCCCGAGGCAGCAATCGACCCATGGAGACAAGTCTGCTGGAGGACGATGTATTGAATCGGGACGCAATTTGACTGATCCATCGTCATTAGGAGGCCCTGAACGTTACAATTCACTATCAGTTTTTCGTCCGATTCGAAAATCTTTGAGTCACAGCAGGCCTGCCATAAGGTGCCCGAGGCAGCAATAGACCCATGGAGACAAGTCTGCTGGAGGACGATGTATTGAATCGGGACGCAATTTGAGTGATCCATCGTCATTAGGTGGCCCTGAACGTTTCAATTCACTATCAGTTTTTCATCCCATTCTGTAATCTAGACTCACAGCAGAACGGCCATAAGGTGCCCGAGGCACCAATAGTCCCATGGAGTCAAGTCGGCTAGTGGACGATGTACTGAATCGGGACGCAATTTGTGTGGTCCATCGTCATTAGGTGGCCCTGAATGTTACAAATCACTATCAGTTTTTCATCCGATTCGAAAATCTTTGACTCACAGCAGAACGGCCATAAGGTGCCCGAGGCAGCAATCGACCCATGAAGTCAAGTCTGCTGGAGGACGATGTATTGAATCAGGACGCAATTTGAGTGATCCATCGTTATTAGGTGGCCCTGAACGTTACAATTCACTATCAGTTTTTCGTCCCATTCGATAATCTAGACTCACAGCAGAACGGCCATAAGGTGCCCCAGGCAGCAATAGACCCATGGAGACAAGTCGGCTGGGGACGATGTATTGAATCGGGACGCAATTTGAGTGATCCATCGTCATTAGGTGGCCCTGAACGTTACAATTCACTATTAGTTTTTCGTCCCATTCGATAATCTAGATTCACAGCAGAACGGCCATAAGTTGCCCGAGGCAGGATTAGACCCATGGAGTCAACTCGGCTGGAGGACGATGAATTGAATCGGGCCGCAATTTGCGTGGTCCATCGTCATTAGGTGACCCTGAATGTTACAATTCACTATCAGTTTTTCGTCCGATTCGAAAATCTTTGACTCACAGCAGAACGGAAATTAGGTGCCCGATGCAGCAATCGACCCATGGACACAAGTCTCCTGGAGGACGATGTATTGAATCGGGACGCAATTTGAGTGATCCATCGTCATTAGGAGGCCCTGAACGTTACAATTCACTATCAGTTTTTCGTCCCATTCGATAATCTAGAGTCACAGCAGAACGGCCATAAGGTGCCCGAGGCAGCAATAGACCCATGGAGTCAAGTCGGCTGGAGGACGATGTATTGAATCGGGACGCAATTTGAGTGATCCATCGTCATTAGGAGGCCCTGAACGTTACAATTCACTATCAGTTTTTCGTCCGATTCGAAAATCTCTGACTCACAGCACAACGGCCATAAGGTGCCCGAGGCAGCAATACACGCATGGAGACAAGTCTGCTGGAGGACGATATATTGAATCGGGACGCAATTTGAGTGTTCCAACGTCATTAGGAGGCCCTGAACGTTACAATTCACTATCAGTTCTTCGTCCGATTCGAAAATCTTTGACTCACAGCAGGCCTGCCATGAGGTGCCCGAGGCAGCAATAGACCCATGGAGACAAGTCTGCTGGAGGACGATGTATTGAATCGGGACGCAATTTGAGTGATCCATCGTCATTAGGTGGCCCTGAACGTTACAATTCACTATCCGTTTTTCATCCCATTCTAGAATCTAGACTCACAGCAGAACGGCCATAAGGTGCCCGAGGCACCAATAGTCCCATGGAGTCATGTCGGCTAGTGGACGATGTACTGAATCGGGACGCAATTTGTGTGGTCCATCGTCATTAGGTGGCCCTGAGTGTTACAAATCACTATCAGTTTTTCGTCCGATTCGAAAATCTTTGACCCACAGCAGAACGGCCCTAAGGTGCCCGAGGCAGCAATCGACCCATGGAGACAAGTCTGCTGGAGGACGATGTATTGAATCGGGACGCAATTTGACTGATCCATCGTCATTAGGAGGCCCTGAACGTTACAATTCACTATCAGTTTTTCGTCCCATTCGATAATCTAGACTCACAGCAGAACGGCCATAAGGTGCCCGAGGCAGCAATAGACCCATGGAGTCAAGTCGGCTGGAGGACGATGTATTGAATCGGGACGCAATTTGAGTGATCCATCGTCATTAGGTGGCCCTGAACGTTACAATTCACTATCAGTTTTTCGTCCGATTCGAAAATCTTTGACTCACAGCAGAACGGCCATAAGGTGCCCGAGGCAGCAATAGACGCATGGAGACAAGTCTGCTGGAGCACGATGTATTGAATCGGGACGCAATTTGAGTGTTCCATCGTCATTAGGAGGCCCTGAACGTTACAATTCACTATCAGTTTTTCGTCCGATTCGAAAATCTTTGAGTCACAGCAGGCCTGCCATAAGGTGCCCGAGGCAGCAATAGACCCATGGAGACAAGTCTGCTGGAGGACGATGTATTGAATCGGGACGCAATTTGAGTGATCCATCGTCATTAGGTGGCCCTGAACGTTACAATTCACTATCAGTTTTTCATCCCATTCTGTAATCTAGACTCACAGCAGAACGGCCATAAGGTGCCCGAGGCACCAATAGTCCCATGGAGTCAAGTCGGCTAGTGGACGATGTACTGAATCGGGACGCAATTTGTGTGGTCCATCGTCATTAGGTGGCCCTGAATGTTACAAATCACTATCAGTTTTTCATCCGATTCGAAAATCTTTGACTCACAGCAGAACGGCCATAAGGTGCCCGAGGCAGCAATCGACCCATGAAGTCAAGTCTCTGGAGGACGATGTATTGAATCAGGACGCAATTTGAGTGATCCATCGTTATTAGGTGGCCCTGAACGTTACAATTCACTATCAGTTTTTCGTCCCATTCGATAATCTAGACTCACAGCAGAACGGCCATAAGGTGCCCCAGGCAGCAATAGACCCATGGAGACAAGTCGGCTGGGGACGATGTATTGAATCGGGACGCAATTTGAGTGATCCATCGTCATTAGGTGGCCCTGAACGTTACAATTCACTATTAGTTTTTCGTCCCATTCGATAATCTAGATTCACAGCAGAACGGCCATAAGTTGCCCGAGGCAGGATTAGACCCATGGAGTCAACTCGGCTGGAGGACGATGAATTGAATCGGGCCGCAATTTGCGTGGTCCATCGTCATTAGGTGACCCTGAATGTTACAATTCACTATCAGTTTTTCGTCCGATTCGAAAATCTTTGACTCACAGCAGAACGGCCATTAGGTGCCCGATGCAGCAATCGACCCATGGACACAAGTCTCCTGGAGGACGATGTATTGAATCGGGACACAATTTGAGTGATCCATCGTCATTAGGAGGCCCTGAACGTTACAATTCACTATCAGTTTTTCGTCCCATTCGATAATCTAGAGTCACAGCAGAACGGCCATAAGGTGCCCGAGGCAGCAATAGACCCATGGAGTCAAGTCGGCTGGAGGACGATGTATTGAATCGGGACGCAATTTGAGTGATCCATCGTCATTAGGAGGCCCTGAACGTTACAATTCACTATCAGTTTTTCGTCCGATTCGAAAATCTCTGACTCACAGCACAACGGCCATAAGGTGCCCGAGGCAGCAATACACGCATGGAGACAAGTCTGCTGGAGGACGATATATTGAATCGGGACGCAATTTGAGTGTTCCAACGTCATTAGGAGGCCCTGTACGTTACAATTCACTATCAGTTCTTCGTCCGATTCGAAAATCTTTGACTCACAGCAGGCCTGCCATGAGGTGCTCGAGGCAGCAATAGACCCATGGAGACAAGTCTGCTGGAGGACGATGTATTGAATCGGGACGCAATTTGAGTGATCCATCGTCATTAGGTGGCCCTGAACGTTACAATTCACTATCCGTTTTTCATCCCATTCTAGAATCTAGACTCACAGCAGAACGGCCATAAGGTGCCCGAGGCACCAATAGTCCCATGGAGTCATGTCGGCTAGTGGACGATGTACTGAATCGGGACGCAATTTGTGTGGTCCATCGTCATTAGGTGGCCCTGAGTGTTACAAATCACTATCAGTTTTTCGTCCGATTCGAAAATCTTTGACCCACAGCAGAACGGCCCTAAGGTGCCCGAGGCAGCAATCGACCCATGGAGACAAGTCTGCTGGAGGACGATGTATTGAATCGGGACGCAATTTGACTGATCCATCGTCATTAGGAGGCCCTGAACGTTACAATTCACTATCAGTTTTTCGTCCCATTCGATAATCTAGACTCACAGCAGAACGGCCATAAGGTGCCCGAGGCAGCAATAGACCCATGGAGTAAAGTCGGCTGGAGGACGATGTATTGAATCGGGACGCAATTTGAGTGATCCATCGTCATTAGGTGGCCCTGAACGTTACAATTCACTATCAGTTTTTCGTCCGATTCGAAAATCTTTGAATCACAGCAGAACGGCCATAAGGTGCCCGAGGCAGCAATAGACGCATGGAGACAAGTCTGCTGGAGCACGATGTATTGAATCGGGACGCAATTTGAGTGTTCCATCGTCATTAGGAGGCCCTGAACGTTACAATTCACTATCAGTTTTTCGTCCGATTCGAAAATCTTTGAGTCACAGCAGGCCTGCCATAAGGTGCCCGAGGCAGCAATAGACCCATGGAGACAAGTCTGCTGGAGGACGATGTATTGAATCGGGACGCAATTTGAGTGATCCATCGTCATTAGGTGGCCCTGAACGTTACAATTCACTATCAGTTTTTCATCCCATTCTGTAATCTAGACTCACAGCAGAACGGCCATAAGGTGCCCGAGGCAGCAATGGACCCATGGAGTCAAGTCGGCTGGAGGACAATGTATTGAATCGGGACGCAATTTGAGTGATCCATCGTCAATAGGAGGCCCTGAACGATACAATTCACTATCAGTTTTTCGTCCCATTCGATAATCTAGACTCACAGCAGAACGGCCATAAGGTGCCCGAGGCAGCAATCGACCCATGGAGACAAGTCGGCTGGAGGACGATGTATTGAATCGGGACGCAATTTGAGTTATCCATCGTCATTAGGTGGCCCTGAACGTTACAATTCACTATCAGTTTTTCGTCCCATTCGATAATATAGACTAACAGCAGAACGGCCATAAGGTGCCCGAGGCAACAATAGACCCATGGAGACAAGTCTGCTGGAGGACGATGTATTGAATCGGGACACAATTTGAGTGATCCATCGTCATTAGGAGGCCCTGATCGTTACAATTCACTATCAGTTTTTCGTCCCATTCGATAATCTAGACTCACAGCAGAACGGCCATAAGGTGCCCGAGGCAGCAATAGACCCATGGAGTCAAGTCGGCTGGAGGACGATGTATTGAATCGGGACGCAATTTGAGTGATCCATCGTCATTAGGTGGCCCTGAACGTTACAATTCACTATCAGTTTTTCGTCCGATTCGAAAATCTTTGACTCACAGCAGAACGGCCATAAGGTGTCCGAGGCAGCAATAGACCCATGAAAACAAGTCTGCTGGAGGACGATGTATTGAATCAGGACGCAATTTGAGTGATCCATCGTTATTAGGTGGCCCTGAACGTTACAATTCACTATCAGTTTTTCGTCCCATTCGATAATCTAGACTCACAGCAGAACGGCCATAAGGTGCCCGAGGCAGCAATAGACCCATGGAGACAAGTCGGCTGGGGACGATGTATTGAATCGGGACGCAATTTGAGTGATCCATCGTCATTAGGAGGCCCTGAACGTTACAATTCACTATCAGTTTTTCGTCCCATTCGATAATCTAGACTCACAGCAGAACGGCCATAAGGTGCCCGAGGCAGCAATAGACCCATGGAGTCAAGTCGGCTGGAGGACGATGTATTGAATCGGGACGCAATTTGAGTGATCCATCGTCATTAGGTGGCCCTGAACGTTACAATTCACTATCAGTTTTTCGTCCGATTCGAAAATCTTTGACTCACAGCAGAACGGCCATAAGGTGTCCGAGGCAGCAATAGACCCATGAAGTCAAGTCTGCTGGAGGACGATGTATTGAATCAGGACGCAATTTGAGTGATCCATCGTTATTAGGTGGCCCTGAACGTTACAATTCACTATCAGTTTTTCGTCCCATTCGATAATCTAGACTCAAAGCAGAACGGCCATAAGGTGCCCGAGGCACCAATAGTCCCATGGAGTCATGTCGGCTAGTGGACGATGTACTGAATCGGGACGCAATTTGTGTGGTCCATCGTCATTAGGTGGCCCTGAGTGTTACAAATCACTAACAGTTTTTCGTCCGATTCGAAAATCTTTGACCCACAGCAGAACGGCCCTAAGGTGCCCGAGGCAGCAATCGACCCATGGAGACAAGTCTGCTGGAGGACGACGTATTGAATCGGGACGCAATTTGACTGATCCATCGTCATTAGGAGGCCCTGAACGTTACAATTCACTATCAGTTTTTCGTCCCATTCGATAATCTAGACTCACAGCATAACGGCCATAAGGTGCCCGAGGCAGCAATAGACCCATGGAGTCAAGTCGGCTGGAGGACGATGTATTGAATCGGGACGCAATTTGAGTGATCCATCGTCATTAGGTGGCCCTGAACGTTACAATTCACTATCAGTTTTTCGTCCGATTCGAAAATCTTTGACCCACAGCAGAACGGCCATAAGGTGCCCGAGGCAGCAATAGACGCATGGAGACAAGTCTGCTGGAGCACGATGTATTGAATCGGGACGCAATTTGAGTGTTCCATCGTCATTAGGAGGCCCTGAACGTTACAATTCACTATCAGTTTTTCGTCCGATTCGAAAATCTTTGAGTCACAGCAGGCCTGCCATAAGGTGCCCGAGGCAGCAATAGACCCATGGAGACAAGTCTGCTGGAGGACGATGTATTGAATCGGGACGCAATTTGAGTGATCCATCGTCATTAGGTGGCCCTGAACGTTACAATTCACTATCAGTTTTTCATCCCATTCTGTAATCTAGACTCACAGCAGAACGGCCATAAGGTGCCCGAGGCACCAATAGTCCCATGGAGTCAAGTCGGCTAGTGGACGATGTACTGAATCGGGAGGCAATTTGTGTGGTCCATCGTCATTAGGTGGCCCTGAATGTTACAAATTACTATCAGTTTTTCATCCGATTCGAAAATCTTTGACTCACAGCAGAACGGCCATAAGGTGCCCGAGGCAGCAATCGACCCATGAAGTCAAGTCTGCTGGAGGACGATGTATTGAATCAGGACGCAATTTGAGTGATCCATCGTTATTAGGTGGCCCTGAACGTTACAATTCACTATCAGTTTTTCGTCCCATTCGATAATCTAGACTCACAGCAGAACGGCCATAAGGTGCCCGAGGCAGGAATAGACCCATGGAGTCAACTCGGCTGGAGGACGATGTATTGAATTGGGACGCAATTTGCGTGGTCCATCGTCATTAGGTGACCCTGAATGTTACAAATCACTATCAGTTTTTCGTCCGATTCGAAAATCTTTGACTCACAGCAGAACGGCCATTAGGTGCCCGAGGCAGCAATCGACCCATGGAGACAAGTCTGCTTGAGGACGATGTATTGAATCGGGACGCAATTTGAGTGATCCATCGTCATTAGGAGGCCCTGAACGTTACAATTCACTATCAGTTTTTCGTCCCATTCGATAATCTAGAGTCACAGCCGAACGGCCATAAGGTGCCCGAGGCAGCAATAGACCCATGGAGTCAAGTCGGCTGGAGGACGATGTATTGAATCGGGATGCAATTTGAGTGATCCATCGTCATTAGGAGGCCCTTAACGTTACAATTCACTATCAGTTTTTCGTCCAATTCGATAATCTAGACTCACAGCAGAACGGCCATAAGGTGCCCGAGGCAGCAATAGACCCATGGAGTCAAGTCGGCTGGAGGACAATGTATTGAATCGGGACGCAATTTGAGTGATCCATCGTCAATAGGAGGCCCTGAACGTTACAATTCACTATCAGTTTTTCGTCCCATTCGATAATCTAGACTCACAGCAGAACGGCCATAAGGTGCCCGAGGCAGCAATCGACCCATGGAGACAAGTCGGCTGGAGGACGATGTATTGATTCGGGACGCAATTTGAGTTATCCATCGTCATTAGGTGGCCCTGAACGTTACAATTCACTATCAGTTTTTCGTCCCATTCGATAATATAGACTCACAGCAGAACGGCCATAAGGTGCCCGAGGCAACAATAGACCCATGGAGACAAGTCTGCTGGAGGACGATGTATTGAATCGGGACACAATTTGAGTGATCCATCGTCATTAGGAGGCCCTGAACGTTACAATTCACTATCAGTTTTTCGTCCCATTCGATAATCTAGACTCACAGCAGAACGGCCATAAGGTGCCCGAGGCAGCAATAGACCCATGGAGTCAAGTCGGCTGGAGGACGATGTATTGAATCGGGACGCAATTTGAGTGATCCATCGTCATTAGGTGGCCCTGAACGTTACAATTCACTATCAGTTTTTCGTCCGATTCGAAAATCTTTGACTCACAGCAGAACGGCCATAAGGTGTCCGAGGCAGTAATAGACCCATGAAGTCAAGTCTGCTGGAGGACGATGTATTGAATCAGGACGGAATTTGAGTGATCCATCGTTATTAGGTGGCCCTGAACGTTACAATTCACTATCAGTTTTTCGTCCCATTCGATAATCTAGACTCACAGCAGAACGGCCATAAGGTGCCCGAGGCAGCAATAGACCCATGGAGACAAGTCGGCTGGGGACGATGTATTGAATCGGGACGCAATTTGAGTGATCCATCGTCATTAGGAGGCCCTGAACGTTACAATTCACTATCAGTTTTTCGTCCCATTTGATAATCTAGAGTCACAGCAGAACGGCCATAAGGTGCCCGAGGCAGCAATAGACCCATGGAGTCAAGTCGGCTGGAGGACGATGTATTGAATCGGGACGCAATTTGAGTGATCCATCGTCATTAGGAGGCCCTGAACGTTACAATTCACTATCAGTTTTTCGTCCGATTCGAAAATCTCTGACTCACAGCACAACGGCCATAATGTGCCCGAGGCAGCAATAGACGCATGGAGACAAGTCTGCTGGAGGACGATATATTGAATCGGGACGCAATTTGAGTGTTCCATCGTCATTAGGAGGCCCTGAACGTTACAATTCACTATCAGTTCTTCGTCCGATTCGAAAATCTTTGACTCACAGCAGGCCTGCCATGAGGTGCCCGAGGCAGCAATAGACCCATGGAGACAAGTCTGCTGGAGGACGATGTATTGAATCGGGACGCAATTTGAGTGATCCATCGTCACTAGGTGGCCCTGAACGTTACAATTCACTATCCGTTTTTCATCCCATTCTAGAATCTAGACTCACAGCAGAACGGCCATAAGGTGCCCGAGGCACCAATAGTCCCATGGAGTCATGTCGGCTAGTGGACGATGTACTGAATCGGGACGCAATTTGTGTGGTCCATCGTCATTAGGTGGCCCTGAGTGTTACAAATCACTATCAGTTTTTCGTCCGATTCGAAAATCTTTGACCCACAGCAGAACGGCCCTAAGGTGCCCGAGGCAGCAATCGACCCATGGAGACAAGTCTGCTGGAGGACGATGTATTGAATCGGGACGCAATTTGACTGATCCATCGTCATTAGGTGGCCCTGAAAGTAACAATTCACTATCAGTTTTTCGTCCGATTCGAAAATCTTTGACTCACAGCAGAACGGCCATAAGGTGCCCGAGGCAGCAATAGACCCATGAAGTCAAGTCTGCTGGAGGACGATGTATTGAATCAGGACGCAATTTGAGTGATCCATCGTCATTAGGTGGCCCTGAACGTTACAATTCACAATCAGTTTTTCGTCCAATTCGATAATCTAGACTCACAGCAGAACGGCCATAAGGTGCCCGAGGCAGCAATAGACCCATGGATTCAAGTCGGCTGGAGGACAATGTATTGAATCGGGACGCAATTTGAGTGATCCATCGTCAATAGGAGGCCCTGAACGTTACAATTCACTATCAGTTTTTCGTCCCATTCGATAATCTAGACTCACAGCAGAACGGCCATAAGGTGCCCGAGGCAGCAATAGACCCATGGAGTCAAGTCGGCTGGAGGACGATGTATTGAATCGGGACGCAATTTGAGTTATCCATCGTCATTAGGTGGCCCTGAACGTTACAATTCACTATCAGTTTTTCGTCCCATTCGATAATCTAGACTCACAGCAGAACGGCCATAAGGTGCCCGAGGCAACAATAGACCCATGGAGACAAGTCTGCTGGAGGACGATGTATTGAATCGGGACGCAATTTGAGTGATCCATCGTCATTAGGAGGCCCTGAACGTTACAATTCACTATCAGTTTTTCGTCCCATTCGATAATCTAGACTCACAGCAGAACGGCCATAAGGTGCCCGAGGCACCAATAGTCCCATGGAGTCAAGTCGGCTAGTGGACGATGTACTGAATCGGGACGCAATTTGTGTGGTCCATCGTCATTAGGTGGCCCAGAATGTTACAAATCACTATCAGTTTTACATCCGATTCGAAAATCTTTGACTCACAGCAGAACGGCCTTAAGGTGCCCGAGGCAGCAATCGACCCATGAAGTCAAGTCTGCTGGAGGACGATGTATTGAATCAGGACGCAATTTGAGTGATCCATCGTTATTAGGTGGCCCTGAACGTTACAATTCACTATCAGTTTTTCGTCCCATTCGATAATCTAGACTCACAGAAGAACGGCCATAAGGTGCCCGAGGCAACAATAGACCCATGGAGACAAGTCTGCTGGAGGACGATGTATTGAATCGGGACGCAATTTGAGTGATCCATCGTCATTAGGAGGCCCTGAACGTTACAATTCACTATCAGATTTTCGTCCCATTCGATAATCTAGACTCACAGCAGAACGGCCATAAGGTGCCCGAGGCAGCAATAGACCCATGGAGTCAAGTCGGCTGGAGGACGATGTATTGAATAGGGACGCAATTTGACTGATCCATCGTCATTAGGTGGCCCTGAACGTTACAATTCACTATCAGTTTTTCGTCCGATTCGAAAATCTTTGACTCACAGCAGAACGGCCATAAGGTGCCCGAGGCAGCAATAGACGCATGGAGACAAGTCTGCTGGAGGACGATATATCTAATCGGGACGCAATTTGAGTGTTCCATCGTCATTAGGAGGCCCTGAACGTTACAATTCACTATCAGTTCTTCGTCCGATTCGAAAATCTTTGACTCACAGCAGGCCTGCCATAAGGTGCCCGAGGCAGCAATAGACCCATGGAGACAAGTCTGCTGGAGGACGATGTATTGAATCGGGACGCAATTTGAGTGATCCATCGTCATTAGGTGGCCCTGAACGTTACAATTCACTATCCGTTTTTCATCCCATTCTAGAATCTAGACTCACAGCAGAACGGCCATAAGGTGCCCGAGGCACCAATAGTCCCATGGAGTCATGTCGGCTAGTGGACGATGTACTGAATCGGGACGCAATTTGTGAGGTCCATCGTCATTAGGTGGCCCTGAGTGTTACAAATCACTATCAGTTTTTCGTCCGATTCGAAAATCTTTGACTCACAGCAGTACGGCCCTAAGGTGCCCGAGGCAGCAATCGACCCATGGAGACAAGTCTGCTGGAGGACGATGTATTGAATCGGGACGCAATTTGAGTGATCCATCGTCATTAGGTGGCCCTGAAAGTTACAATTCACTATCAGTTTTTCGTCCGATTCGAAAATCTTTGACTCACAGCAGAACGGCCATAAGGTGCCCGAGGCAGCAATAGACCCATGAAGTCAAGTCTGCTGGAGGACGATGTATTGAATCAGGACGCAATTTGAGTGATCCATCGTCATTAGGTGGCCCTGAAAGTTACAATTCACTATCAGTTTTTCGTCCAATTCGATAATCTAGACTCACAGCAGAACGGCCATAAGGTGCCCGAGGCAGCAATAGACCCATGGAGTCAAATCGGCTGGAGGACAATGTATTGAATCGGGACGCAATTTGAGTGATCCATCGTCAATAGGAGGCCCTGAACGTTACAATTCACTATCAGTTTTTCGTCCCATTCGATAATCTAGACTCACAGCAGAACGGCCATAAGGTGCCCGAGGCAGCAATAGACCCATGGAGTCAAGTCGGCTGGAGGACGATGTATTGAATCGGGACGCAATTTGAGTTATCCATCGTCATTAGGTGGCCCTGAACGTTACAATTCACTATCAGTTTTTCGTCCCATTCGATAATCTAGACTCACAGCAGAACGGCCATATGGTGCCCGAGGCAACAATAGACCCATGGAGACAAGTCTGCTGGAGGACGATGTATTGAATCGGGACGCAATTTGAGTGATCCATCGTCATTAGGTGGCCCTGAACGTTACAATTCACTATCAGTTTTTCGTCCGATTCGAAAATCTTTGACTCACAGCAGAACGGCCATAAGGTGTCCGAGGCAGTAATAGACCCATGAAGTCAAGTCTGCTGGAGGACGATGTATTGAATCAGGACGGAATTTGAGTGATCCATCGTTATTAGGTGGCCCTGAACGTTACAATTCACTATCAGTTTTTCGTCCCATTCGATAATCTAGACTCACAGCAGAACGGCCATAAGGTGCCCGAGGCAGCAATAGACCCATGGAGACAAGTCGGCTGGGGACGATGTATTGAATCGGGACGCAATTTGAGTGATCCATCGTCATTAGGAGGCCCTGAACGTTACAATTCACTATCAGTTTTTCGTCCCATTCGATAATCTAGAGTCACAGCAGAACGGCCATAAGGTGCCCGAGGCAGCAATAGACCCATGGAGTCAAGTCGGCTGGAGGACGATGTATTGAATCGGGACGCAATTTGAGTGTTCCATCGTCATTAGGAGGCCCTGAACGTTACAATTCACTATCAGTTCTTCGTCCGATTCGAAAATCTTTGACTCACAGCAGGCCTGCCATGAGGTGCCCGAGGCAGCAATAGACCCATGGAGACAAGTCTGCTGGAGGACGATGTATTGAATCGGGACGCAATTTGAGTGATCCATCGTCATTAGATGGCCCTGAACGTTACAATTCACTATCCGTTTTTCATCCCATTCTAGAATCTAGACTCACAGCAGAACGGCCATAAGGTGCCCGAGGCACCAATAGTCCCATGGAGTCATGTCGGCTAGTGGACGATGTACTGAATCGGGACGCAATTTGTGTGGTCCATCGTCATTAGGTGGCCCTGAGTGTTACAAATCACTATCAGTTTTTCGTCCGATTCGAAAATCTTTGACCCACAGCAGAACGGCCCTAAGGTGCCCGAGGCAGCAATCGACCCATGGAGACAAGTCTGCTGGAGGACGATGTATTGAATCGGGACGCAATTTGACTGATCCATCGTCATTAGGTGGCCCTGAAAGTAACAATTCACTATCAGTTTTTCGTCCGATTCGAAAATCTTTGACTCACAGCAGAACGGCCATAAGGTGCCCGAGGCAGCAATAGACCCATGAAGTCAAGTCTGCTGGAGGACGATGTATTGAATCAGGACGCAATTTGAGTGATCCATCGTCATTAGGTGGCCCTGAACGTTACAATTCACAATCAGTTTTTCGTCCAATTCGATAATCTAGACTCACAGCAGAACGGCCATAAGGTGCCCGAGGCAGCAATAGACCCATGGATTCAAGTCGGCTGGAGGACAATGTATTGAATCGGGACGCAATTTGAGTGATCCATCGTCAATAGGAGGCCCTGAACGTTACAATTCACTATCAGTTTTTCGTCCCATTCGATAATCTAGACTCACAGCAGAACGGCCATAAGGAGCCCGAGGCAGCAATAGACCCATGGAGTCAAGTCGGCTGGAGGACGATGTATTGAATCGGGACGCAATTTGAGTTATCCATCGTCATTAGGTGGCCCTGAACGTTACAATTCACTATCAGTTTTTCGTCCCATTCGATAATCTAGACTCACAGCAGAACGGCCATAAGGTGCCCGAGGCAACAATAGACCCATGGAGACAAGTCTGCTGGAGGACGATGTATTGAATCGGGACGCAATTTGAGTGATCCATCGTCATTAGGTGGCCCTGAACGTTACAATTCACTATCAGTTTTTCGTCCGATTCGAAAATCTTTAACTCACAGCAGAACGGCCATAAGGTGCCCGAGGCAGCAATAGACGCATGGAGACAAGTCTGCTGGATCACGATGTATTGAATCGGGACGCAATTTGAGTGTTCCATCGTCATTAGGAGGCCCTGAACGTTACAATTCACTATCAGTTTTTCGTCCGATTCGAAAATCTTAGACTCACAGCAGAACGGCCATTAGGTGCCCGAGGCAGCAATCGACCCATGGAGACAAGTCTGCTGGAGGACGATGGCATGAATCGGGACGCAATTTGAGTGATCCATCGTCATTAGGAGGCCCTGAACGTTACAATTCACTATCAGTTTTTCGTCCCATTCGATAATCTAGAGTCACAGCAGAACGGCCATAAGGTGCCCGAGGCAGCAATAGACCCATGGAGTCAAGTCGGCTGGAGGACGATGTATTGAATCGGGATGCAATTTGAGTGATCCATCGTTATTAGGAGGCCCTGAACGTTACAATTCACTATCAGTTTTTCGTCCAATTCGATAATCTAGACTCACAGCAGAACGGCCATAAGGTGCCCGAGGCAGCAATAGACCCATGGAGTCAAGTCGGCTGGAGGACAATGTATTGAATCGGGACGCAATTTGAGTGATCCATCGTCAATAGGAGGCCCTGAACGTTACAATTCACTATCAGTTTTTCGTCCCATTCGATAATCTAGACTCACAGCAGAACTGCCATAAGGTGCCCGAGGCAGCAATAGACCCATGGAGTCAAGTCGGCTGGAGGACGATGTATTGAATCGGGACGCAATTTGAGTTATCCATCGTCATTAGGTGGCCCTGAACGTTACAATTCACTATCAGTTTTTCGTCCCATTCGATAATCTAGACTCACAGCAGAACGGCCATAAGGTGCCCGAGGCAACAATAGACCCATGGAGACAAGTCTGCTGGAGGACGATGTATTGAATCGGGACGCAATTTGAGTGATCCATCGTCATTAGGAGGCCCTGAACGTTACAATTCACTATCAGTTTTTCGTCCCATTCGATAATCCAGACTCACAGCAGAACGGCCATAAGGTGCCCGAGGCAGCAATAGACCCATGGAGTCAAGTCGGCTGGAGGACGATGTATTGAATAGGGACGCAATTTGACTGATCCATCGTCATTAGGTGGCCCTGAACGTTACAATTCACTATCAGTTTTTCGTCCGATTCGAAAATCTTTGACTCACAGCAGAACGGCCATAAGGTGCCCGAGGCAGCAATAGACGCATGGAGACAAGTCTGCTGGAGGACGATATATCTAATCGGGACGCAATTTGAGTGTTCCATCGTCATTAGGAGGCCCTGAACGTTACAATTCACTATCAGTTCTTCGTCCGATTCGAAAATCTTTGACTCACAGCAGGCCTGCCATAAGGTGCCCGAGGCAGCAATAGACCCATGGAGACAAGTCTGCTGGAGGACGATGTATTGAATCGGGACGCAAATTGAGTGATCCATCGTCATTAGGTGGCCCTGAACGTTACAATTCACTATCCGTTTTTCATCCCATTCTAGAATCTAGACTCACAGCAGAACGGCCATAAGGTGCCCGAGGCACCAATAGTCCCATGGAGTCATGTCGGCTAGTGGACGATGTACTGAATCGGGACGCAATTTGTGTGGTCCATCGTCATTAGGTGGCCCTGAGTGTTACAAATCACTATCAGTTTTTCGTCCGATTCGAAAATCTTTGACCCACAGCAGAACGGCCCTAAGGTGCCCGAGGCAGCAATCGACCCATGGAGACAAGTCTGCTGGAGGACGATGTATTGAATCGGGACGCAACTTGACTGATCCATCGTCATTAGGTGGCCCTGAAAGTTACAATTCACTATCAGTTTTTCGTCCGATTCGAAAATCTTTGACTCACAGCAGAACGGCCATAAGGTGCCCGAGGCAGCAATAGACCCATGAAGTCAAGTCTGCTGGAGGACGATGTATTGAATCAGGACGCAATTTGAGTGATCCATCGTCATTAGGTGGCCCTGAAAGTTACAATTCACTATCAGTTTTTCGTCCAATTCGATAATCTAGACTCACAGCAGAACGGCCATAAGGTGCCCGAGGCAGCAATAGACCCATGGAGTCAAGTCGGCTGGAGGACAATGTATTGAATCGGGACGCAATTTGAGTGATCCATCGTCAATAGGAGGCCCTGAACGTTACAATTCACTATCAGTTTTTCGTCCCATTCGATAATCTAGACTCACGGCAGAACGGCCATAAGGTGCCCGAGGCAGCAATAGACCAATGGAGTCAAGTCGGCTGGAGGCCGATGTATTGAATCGGGACGCAATTTGAGTGATCCATCGTCATTAGGTGGCCCTGAACGTTACAATTCACTATCAGTTTTTCGTCCCATTCGATAATCTAGACTCACAGCAGAACGGCCATATGGTGCCCGAGGCAACAATAGACCCATGGAGACAAGTCTGCTGGAGGACGATGTATTGAATCGGGACGCAATTTGAGTGATCCATCGTCATTAGGAGGCCCTGAACGTTACAATTCACTATCAGTTTTTCGTCCGATTCGAAAATCTCTGACTCACAGCACAACGGCCATAAGGTGCCCGAGGCAGCAATAGACGCATGGAGACAAGTCTGCTGGAGGACGATATATTGAATCGGGGCGCAATTTGAGTGTTCCATCGTCATTAGGAGGCCCTGAACGTTACAATTCACTATCAGTTCTTCGTCCGATTCGAAAATCTTTGACTCACCGCAGGCCTGCCATGAGGTGCCCGAGGCAGCAATAGACCCATGGAGACAAGTCTGCTGGAGGACGATGTATTGAATCGGGACGCAATTTGAGTGATCCATCGTCATTAGGTGGCCCTGAACGTTACAATTCACTATCCGTTTTTCATCCCATTCTAGAATCTAGACTCACAGCAGAACGGCCATAAGGTGCCCGAGGCACCAATAGTCCCATGGAGTCATGTCGGCTAGTGGACGATGTACTGAATCGGGACGCAATTTGTGTGGTCCATCGTCATTAGGTGGCCCTGAGTGTTACAAATCACTATCAGTTTTTCGTCCGATTCGAAAATCTTTGACCCACAGCAGAACGGCCCTAAGGTGCCCGAGGCAGCAATCGACCCATGGAGACAAGTCTGCTGGAGGACGATGTATTGAATCGGGACGCAATTTGACTGATCCATCGTCATTAGGTGGCCCTGAAAGTTACAATTCACTATCAGTTTTTCGTCCGATTCGAAAATCTTTGACTCACAGCAGAACGGCCATAAGGTGCCCGAGGCAGCAATAGACCCATGAAGTCAAGTCTGCTGGAGGACGATGTATTGAATCAGGACGCAATTTGAGTGATCCATCGTCATTAGGTGGCCCTGAACGTTACAATTCACTATCAGTTTTTCGTCCAATTCGATAAACTAGACTCACAGCAGAACGGCCATAAGGTGCCCGAGGCAGCAATAGACCCATGGAGTCAAGTCGGCTGGAGGACAATGTATTGAATCGGGACGCAATTTGAGTGATCCATCGTCAATAGGAGGCCCTGAACGTTACAATTCACTATCAGTTTTTCGTCCCATTCGATAATCTAGACTCACAGCAGAACGGCCATAAGGTGCCCGAGGCAACAATAGACCCATGGAGACAAGTCTGCTGGAGGACGATGTATTGAATCGGGACGCAATTTGAGTGATCCATCGTCATTAGGAGGCCCTGAACGTTACAATTCACTATCAGTTTTTCGTCCCATTCGATAATCTAGACTCACAGCAGAACGGCCATAAGGTGAACGAGGCAGCAATAGACCCATGGAGTCAAGTCGGCTGGAGGACGATGTATTGAATCGGGACGCAATTTGAGTGATCCATCGTCATTAGGTGGCCCTGAACGTTACAATTCACTATCAGTTTTTCGTCCGATTCGAAGATCTTTGACTCACAGCAGAACGGCCATAAGGCGCCCGAGGCAGCAATAGACGCATGGAGACAAGTCTGCTGGAGCACGATGTATTGAATTGGGACGCAATTTGAGTGTTCCATCGTCATTAGGAGGCCCTGAACGTTACAATTCACTATCAGTTTTTCGTCCGATTCGAAAATCTTTGAGTCACAGCAGGCCTGCCATAAGGTGCCCGAGGCAGCAATAGACCCATGGAGACAAGTCTGCTGGAGGACGATGTATTGAATTAGGATGCAATTTGAGTGATCCATCGTTATTAGGTGGCCCTGAACGTTACAATTCACTATCAGTTTTTCGTCCCATTCGATAATCTAGACTCACAGCAGAACGGCCATAAGGTGCCCGAGGCAGGAATAGACCCATGGAGTCAACTCGGCTGGAGGACGATGTATTGAATCGGGACGCAATTTGCGTGGTCCATCGTCATTAGGTGACCCTGAATGTTACAAATCACTATCAGTTTTTCGTCCGATTCGAAAATCTTTGACTCACAGCAGAACGGCCATTAGGTGCCCGAGGCAGCAATCGACCCATGGAGACAAGTCTGCTGGAGGACGATGTATTGAATGGGGACGCAATTTGAGTGATCCATCGTCATTAGGAGGCCCTGAACGTTACAATTCACTATCAGTTTTTCGTCCCATTCGATAATCTAGAGTCACAGCAGAACGGCCATAAGGTGCCCGAGGCAGCAATAGACCCATGGAGTCAAGTCGGCTGGAGGACGATGTATTGAATCGGGATGCAATTTGAGTGATCCATCGTCATTAGGAGGCCCTGAACGTTACAATTCACTATCAGTTTTTCGTCCAATTCGATAATCTAGACTCACAGCAGAACGGCCATAAGGTGCCCGAGGCAGCAATAGACCCATGGAGTCAAGTCGGCTGGAGGACAATGTATTGAATCGGGACGAAATTTGAGTGATCCATCGTCAATAGGGGGCCCTGAACGTTACAATTCACTATCAGTTTTTCGTCCCATTCGATAATCTAGACTCACAGCAGAACGGCCATAAGGTGCCCGAGGCAGCAATAGACCCATGGAGTCAAGTCGGCTGGAGGACGATGTATTGAATCGGGACGCAATTTGAGTTATCCATCGTCATTAGGTGGCCCTGAACGTTACAATTCACTATCAGGTTTTCGTCCCATTCGATAATCTAGACTCACAGCAGAACGGCCATAAGGTGCCCGAGGCAACAATAGACCCATGGAGACAAGTCTGCTGGAGGACGATGTATTGAATCGGGACGCAATTTGAGTGATCCATCGTCATTAGGAGGCCCTGAACGTTACAATTCACTATCAGTTTTTGTCCCATTCGATAATCTAGACTCACAGCAGAACGGCCATAAGGTGCCCGAGGCAGCAATAGACCCATGGAGTCAAGTCGGCTGGAGGACGATGTATTGAATCGGGACGCAATTTGAGTGATCCATCGTCATTAGGTGGCCCTGAACGTTACAATTCACTATCAGTTTTTCGTCCGATTCGAAAATCTTTGACTCACAGCAGAACGGCCATAAGGTGCCCGAGGCAGCAATAGACGCATGGAGACAAGTCTGCTGGAGGACGATATATTGAATCGGGACGCAATTTGAGTGTTCCATCGTCATTAGGAGGCCCTGAACGTTTCAATTCACTATCAGTTCTTCGTCCGATTCGAAAATCTTTGACTCACAGCAGAACGGCCATAAGGTGCCCGAGGCAGCAATAGACCCATGGAGACAAGTCTGCTGGAGGACGATGTATTGAATCGGGACGCAATTTGAGTGATCCATCGTCATTAGGTGGCCCTGAACGTTACAATTCACTATCCGTTTTTCATCCCATTCTAGAATCTAGACTCACAGCAGAACGGCCATAAGGTGCCCGAGGCACCAATAGTCCCATGGAGTCATGTCGGCTAGTGGACGATGTACTGAATCGGGACGCAATTTGTGAGGTCCATCGTCATTAGGTGGCCCTGAGTGTTACAAATCACTATCAGTTTTTCGTCCCATTCGAAAATCTTTGACTCACAGCAGAACGGCCCTAAGGTGCCCGAGGCAGCAATCGACCCATGGAGACAAGTCTGCTGGAGGACGATGTATTGAATCGGGACGCAATTTGAGTGATCCATCGTCATTAGGTGGCCCTGAAAGTTACAATTCACTATCAGTTTTTCGTCCGATTCGAAAATCTTTGACTCACAGCAGAACGGCCATAAGGTGCCCGAGGCAGCAATAGACCCATGGAGTCAAGTCGGCTGGAGGACAATGTATTGAATCGGGACGCAATTTGAGTGATCCATCGTCAATAGGAGGCCCTGAACGTTACAATTCACTATCAGTTTTTCGTCCCATTCGATAATCTAGACTCACAGCAGAACGGCCATAAGGTGCCCGAGGCAGCAATAGACCCATGGAGTCAAGTTGGCTGGAGGACGATGTATTGAATCGGGACGCAATTTGAGTTATCCATCGTCATTAGGTGGCCCTGAACGTTACAATTCACTATCAGTTTTTCGTCCCATTCGATAATCTAGACTCACAGCAGAACGGCCATAAGGTGCCCGAGGCAGCAATAGACCCATGGAGTCAAGTCGGCTGGAGGACGATGTATTGAATCGGGATGCAATTTGAGTGATCCATCGTCATTAGGAGGCCCTGATCGTTACAATTCACTATCAGTTTTTCGTCCAATTCGATAATCTAGACTCACAGCAGAACGGCCATAAGGTGCCCGAGGCAGCAATAGACCCATTGAGTCAAGTCGGCTGGAGGACAATGTATTGAATCGGGACGCAATTTGAGTGATCCATCGTCAATAGGAGGCCCTGAACGTTACAATTCACTATCAGTTTTTCGTCCCATTCGATAATCTAGACTCACAGCAGAACGGCCATAAGGTGCCCGAGGCAGCAATAGACCCATGGAGTCAAGTCGGCTGGAGGACGATGTATTGAATCGGGACGCAATTTGAGTTATCCATCGTCATTAGGTGGCCCTGAACGTTACAATTCACTATCAGTTTTTCGTCCCATTCGATAATCTAGACTCACAGCAGAACGGCCATATGGTGCACGAGGCAACAATAGACCCATGGAGACAAGTCTGCTGGAGGACGATGTATTGAATCGGGACGCAATTTGAGTGATCCATCGTCATTAGGAGGCCCTGAACGTTACAATTCACTATCAGTTTTTCGTCCGATTCGAAAATCTCTGACTCACAGCACAACGGCCATAAGGTGCCCGAGGCAGCAATAGACGCATGGAGACAAGTCTGCTGGAGGACGATATATTGAATCGGGGCGCAATTTGAGTGTTCCATCGTCATTAGGAGGCCCTGAACGTTACAATTCACTATCAGTTCTTCGTCCGATTCGAAAATCTTTGACTCACCGCAGGCCTGCCATGAGGTGCCCGAGGCAGCAATAGACTCATGGAGACAAGTCTGCTGGAGGACGATGTATTGAATCGGGACGCAATTTGAGTGATCCATCGTCATTAGGTGGCCCTGAACGTTACAATTCACTATCCGTTTTTCATCCCATTCTAGAATCTAGACTCACAGCAGAACGGCCATAAGGTGCCCGAGGCACCAATAGTCCCATGGAGTCATGTCGGCTAGTGGACGATGTACTGAATCGGGACGCAATTTGTGTGGTCCATCGTCATTAGGTGGCCCTGAGTGTTACAAATCACTATCAGTTTTTCGTCCGATTCGAAAATCTTTGACCCACAGCAGAACGGCCCTAAGGTGCCCGAGGCAGCAATCGACCCATGGAGACAAGTCTGCTGGAGGACGATGTATTGAATCGGGACGCAATTTGACTGATCCATCGTCATTAGGTGGCCCTGAAAGTTACAATTCACTATCAGTTTTTCGTCCGATTCGAAAATCTTTGACTCACAGCAGAACGGCCATAAGGTGCCCGAGGCAGCAATAGACCCATGAAGTCAAGTCTGCTGGAGGACGATGTATTGAATCAGGACGCAATTTGAGTGATCCATCGTCATTAGGTGGCCCTGAAAGTTACAATTCACTATCAGTTTTTCGTCCAATTCGATAATCTAGACTCACAGCAGAACGGCCATAAGGTGCCCGAGGCAGCAATAGACCCATGGAGTCAAGTCGGCTGGAGGACAATGTATTGAATCGGGACGCAATTTGAGTGATCCATCGTCAATAGGAGGCCCTGAACGTTACAATTCACTATCAGTTTTTCGTCCCATTCGATAATCTAGACTCACAGCAGAACGGCCATAAGGTGCCCGAGGCAGCAATAGACCCATGGAGTCAAGTCGGCTGGAGGACGATGTATTGAATCGGGACGCAATTTGAGTGGTCCATCGTCATTAGGTGGCCCTGAACGTTACAATTCACTATCAGTTTTTCGTCCCATTCGATAATCTAGACTCACAGCAGAACGGCCATATGGTGCCCGAGGCAACAATAGACCCATGGAGACAAGTCTGCTGGAGGACGATGTATTGAATCGGGACGCAATTTGAGTGATCCATCGTCATTAGGAGGCCCTGAACGTTACAATTCACTATCAGTTTTTCGTCCGATTCGAAAATCTCTGACTCACAGCACAACGGCCATAAGGTGCCCGAGGCAGCAATAGACGCATGGAGACAAGTCTGCTGGAGGACGATATATTGAATCGGGGCGCAATTTGAGTGTTCCATCGTCATTAGGAGGCCCTGAACGTTACAATTCACAATCAGTTCTTCGTCCGATTCGAAAATCTTTGACTCACCGCAGGCCTGCCATGAGGTGCCCGAGGCAGCAATAGACCCATGGAGACAAGTCTGCTGGAGGACGATGTATTGAATCGGGACGCAATTTGAGTGATCCATCGTCATTAGGTGGCCCTGAACGTTACAATTCACTATCCGTTTTTCATCCCATTCTAGAATCTAGACTCACAGCAGAACGGCCATAAGGTGCCCGAGGCACCAATAGTCCCATGGAGTCATGTCGGCTAGTGGACGATGTACTGAATCGGGACGCAATTTGTGTGGTCCATCGTCATTAGGTGGCCCTGAGTGTTACAAATCACTATCAGTTTTTCGTCCGATTCGAAAGTCTTTGACCCACAGCAGAACGGCCCTAAGGTGCCCGAGGCAGCAATCGACCCATGGAGACAAGTCTGCTGGAGGACGATGTATTGAATCGGGACGCAATTTGACTGATCCATCGTCATTAGGTGGCCCTGAAAGGTACAATTCACTATCAGTTTTTCGTCCGATTCGAAAATCTTTGACTCACAGCAGAACGGCCATAAGGTGCCCGAGGCAGCAATAGACCCATGAAGTCAAGTCTGCTGGAGGACGATGTATTGAATCAGGACGCAATTTGAGTGATCCATCGTCATTAGGTGGCCCTGAACGTTACAATTCACTATCAGTTTTTCGTCCAATTCGATAAACTAGACTCACAGCAGAACGGCCATAAGGTGCCCGAGGCAGCAATAGACCCATGGAGTCAAGTCGGCTGGAGGACAATGTATTGAATCGGGACGCAATTTGAGTGATCCATCGTCAATAGGAGGCCCTGAACGTTACAATTCACTATCAGTTTTTCGTCCCATTCGATAATCTAGACTCACAGCAGAACGGCCATAAGGTGCCCGAGGCAACAATAGACCCATGGAGACAAGTCTGCTGGAGGACGATGTATTGAATCGGGACGCAATTTGAGTTATCCATCGTCATTAGGTGGCCCTGAACGTTACAATTCACTATCAGGTTTTCGTCCCATTCGATAATCTAGACTCACAGCAGAACGGCCATAAGGTGCCCGAGGCAACAATAGACCCATGGAGACAAGTCTGCTGGAGGACGATGTATTGAATCGGGACGCAATTTGAGTGATCCATCGTCATTAGGAGGCCCTGAACGTTACAATTCACTATCAGTTTTTCGTCCCATTCGATAATCTAGACTCACAGCAGAACGGCCATAAGGTGCCCGAGGCAGCAATAGACCCATGGAGTCAAGTCGGCTGGAGGACGATGTATTGAATCGGGACGCAATTTGAGTGATCCATCGTCATTAGGTGGCCCTGAACGTTACAATTCACTATCAGTTTTTCGTCCGATTCGAAAATCTTTGACTCACAGCAGAACGGCCATAAGGTGCCCGAGGCAGCAATAGACGCATGGAGACAAGTCTGCTGGAGGACGATATATTGAATCGGGACGCAATTTGAGTGTTCCATCGTCATTAGGAGGCCCTGAACGTTACAATTCACTATCAGTTCTTCGTCCGATTCGAAAATCTTTGACTCACAGCAGAACGGCCATAAGGTGCCCGAGGCAGCAATAGACCCATGGAGACAAGTCTGCTGGAGGACGATGTATTGAATCGGGACGCGATTTGAGTGATCCATCGTCATTAGGTGGCCCTGAACGTTACAATTCACTATCCGTTTTTCATCCCATTCTAGAATCTAGACTCACAGCAGAACGGCCATAAGGTGCCCGAGGCACCAATAGTCCCATGGAGTCATGTCGGCTAGTGGACGATGTACTGAATCGGGACGCAATTTGTGAGGTCCATCGTCATTAGGTGGCCCTGAGTGTTACAAATCACTATCAGTTTTTCGTCCGATTCGAAAATCTTTGACTCACAGCAGAACGGCCCTAAGGTGCCCGAGGCAGCAATCGACCCATGGAGACAAGTCTGCTGGAGGACGATGTATTGAATCGGGACGCAATTTGAGTGATCCATCGTCATTAGGTGGCCCTGAAAGTTACAATTCACTATCAGTTTTTCGTCCGATTCGAAAATCTTTGACTCACAGCAGAACGGCCATAAGGTGCCCGAGGCAGCAATAGACCCATGGAGTCAAGTCGGCTGGAGGACAATGTATTGAATCGGGACGCAATTTGAGTGATCCATCGTCAATAGGAGGCCCTGAACGTTACAATTCACTATCAGTTTTTCGTCCCATTCGATAATCTAGACTCACAGCAGAACGGCCATAAGGTGCCCGAGGCAGCAATAGACCCATGGAGTCAAGTCGGCTGGAGGACGATGTATTGAATCGGGACGCAATTTGAGTTATCCATCGTCATTAGGTGGCCCTGAACGTTACAATTCACTATCAGTTTTTCGTCCCATTCGATAATCTAGACTCACAGCAGATCGGCCATAAGGTGCCCGAGGCAGCAATAGACCCATGGAGTCAAGTCGGCTGGAGGACGATGTATTGAATCGGGATGCAATTTGAGTGATCCATCGTCATTAGGAGGCCCTGATCGTTACAATTCACTATCAGTTTTTCGTCCAATTCGATAATCTAGACTCACAGCAGAACGGCCATAAGGTGCCCGAGGCAGCAATAGACCCATGGAGTCAAGTCGGCTGGAGGACAATGTATTGAATCGGGACGCAATTTGAGTGATCCATCGTCAATAGGAGGCCCTGAACGTTACAATTCACTATCAGTTTTTCGTCCCATTCGATAATCTAGACTCACAGCAGAACGGCCATAAGGTGCCCGAGGCAGCAATAGACCCATGGAGTCAAGTCGGCTGGAGGACGATGTATTGAATCGGGACGCAATTTGAGTTATCCATCGTCATTAGGTGGCCCTGAACGTTACAATTCACTATCAGTTTTTCGTCCCATTCGATAATCTAGACTCACAGCAGATCGGCCGTAAGGTGCCCGAGGCAACAATAGATCCATGGAGACAAGTCTGCTGGAGGACGATGTATTGAATCGGGACGCAATTTGAGTGATCCATCGTCATTAGGAGGCCCTGAACGTTACAATTCACTATCAGTTTTTCGTCCCATTCGATAATCTAGACTCACAGCAGAACGGCCATAAGGTGCCCGAGGCAGCAATAGACCCATGGAGTCAAGTCGGCTGGAGGACGATGTATTGAATCGGGACGCAATTTGAGTGATCCATCGTCATTAGGTGGCCCTGAACGTTACAATTCACTATCAGTTTTTCGTCCGATTCGAAAATCTTTACTCACAGCAGAACGGCCATAAGGTGCCCGAGGCAGCAATAGAGCCATGGAGACAAGTCTGCTGGAGGACGATGTATTGTATCGGGACGCAATTTGAGTGATCCATCGTCATTAGGTGGCCCTGAACGTTACAATTCACTATCAGTTATTCATCCCATTCTATAATCTAGACTCACAGCAGAACGGCCATAAGGTGCCCGAGGCACCAATAGTCCCATGGAGTCAAGTCGGCTAGTGGACGATGTACTGAATCGGGACGCAATTTGTGTGGTCCATCGTCATTAGGTGGCCCTGAATGTTACAAATCACTATCAGTTTTTCATCCGATTCGAAAATCTTTGACTCACAGCAGAACGGCCATAAGGTGCCCGAGGCAGCAATCGACCCATGGAGACAAGTCTGCTGGAGGACGATGTATTGAATGGGGACGCAATTTGAGTGATCCATCGTCATTAGGAGGCCCTGAACGTTACAATTCACTATCAGTTTTTCGTCCCATTCGATAATCTAGAGTCACAGCAGAACGGCCATAAGGTGCCCGAGGCAGCAATAGACCCATGGAGTCAAGTCGGCTGGAGGACGATGTATTGAATCGGGATGCAATTTGAGTGATCCATCGTCATTAGGAGGCCCTGAACGTTACAATTCACTATCAGTTTTTCGTCCAATTCGATAATCTAGACTCACAGCAGAACGGCCATAAGGTGCCCGTGGCAGCAATAGACCCATGGAGTCAAGTCGGCTGGAGGACAATGTATTGAATCGGGACGAAATTTGAGTGATCCATCGTCAATAGGGGGCCCTGAACGTTACAATTCACTATCAGTTTTTCGTCCCATTCGATAATCTAGACTCACAGCAGAACGGCCATAAGGTGCCCGAGGCAGCAATAGACCCATGGAGTCAAGTCGGCTGGAGGACGATGTATTGAATCGGGACGCAATTTGAGTTATCCATCGTCATTAGGTGGCCCTGAACGTTACAATTCACTATCAGGTTTTCGTCCCATTCGATAATCTAGACTCACAGCAGAACGGCCATAAGGTGCCCGAGGCAACAATAGACCCATGGAGACAAGTCTGCTGGAGGACGATGTATTGAATCGGGACGCAATTTGAGTGATCCATCGTCATTAGGAGGCCCTGAACGTTACAATTCACTATCAGTTTTTCGTCCCATTCGATAATCTAGACTCACAGCAGAACGGCCATAAGGTGCCCGAGGCAGCAATAGACCCATGGAGTCAAGTCGGCTGGAGGACGATGTATTGAATCGGGACGATATTTGAGTGATCCATCGTCATTAGGTGGCCCTGAACGTTACAATTCACTATCAGTTTTTCGTCCGATTCGAAAATCTTTGACTCACAGCAGAACGGCCATAAGGTGCCCGAGGCAGCAATAGACGCATGGAGACAAGTCTGCTGGAGGACGATATATTGAATCGGGAAGCAATTTGAGTGTTCCATCGTCATTAGGAGGCCCTGAACGTTTCAATTCACTATCAGTTCTTCGTCCGATTCGAAAATCTTTGACTCACAGCAGAACGGCCATAAGGTGCCCGAGGCAGCAATAGACCCATGGAGACAAGTCTACTGGAGGACGATGTATTGAATCGGGACGCAATTTGAGTTATCCATCGTCATTAGGTGGCCCTGAACGTTACAATTCACTATCAGTTTTTCGTCCCATTCGATAATCTAGACTCACAGCAGATCGGCCGTAAGGTGCCCGAGGCAACAATAGATCCATGGAGACAAGTCTGCTGGAGGACGATGTATTGAATCGGGACGCAATTTGAGTGATCCATCGTCATTAGGAGGCCCTGAACGTTACAATTCACTATCAGTTTTTCGTCCCATTCGATAATCTAGACTCACAGCAGAACGGCCATAAGGTGCCCGAGGCAGCAATAGACCCATGGAGTCAAGTCGGCTGGAGGACGATGTATTGAATCGGGACGCAATTTGAGTGATCCATCGTCATTAGGTGGCCCTGAACGTTACAATTCACTATCAGTTTTTCGTCCGATTCGAAAATCTTTACTCACAGCAGAACGGCCATAAGGTGCCCGAGGCAGCAATAGACCCATGGAGACAAGTCTGCTGGAGGACGATGTATTGTATCGGGACGCAATTTGAGTGATCCATCGTCATTAGGTGGCCCTGAACGTTACAATTCACTATCAGTTATTCATCCCATTCTATAATCTAGACTCACAGCAGAACGGCCATAAGGTGCCCGAGGCACCAATAGTCCCATGGAGTCAAGTCGGCTAGTGGACGATGTACTGAATCGGGACGCAATTTGTGTGGTCCATCGTCATTAGGTGGCCCTGAATGTTACAAATCACTATCAGTTTTTCATCCGATTCGAAAATCTTTGACTCACAGCAGAACGGCCATAAGGTGCCCGAGGCAGCAATCGACCCATGGAGACAAGTCTGCTGGAGGACGATGTATTGAATGGGGACGCAATTTGAGTGATCCATCGTCATTAGGAGGCCCTGAACGTTACAATTCACTATCAGTTTTTCGTCCCATTCGATAATCTAGAGTCACAGCAGAACGGCCATAAGGTGCCCGAGGCAGCAATAGACCCATGGAGTCAAGTCGGCTGGAGGACGATGTATTGAATCGGGATGCAATTTGAGTGATCCATCGTCATTAGGAGGCCCTGAACGTTACAATTCACTATCAGTTTTTCGTCCAATTCGATAATCTAGACTCACAGCAGAACGGCCATAAGGTGCCCGTGGCAGCAATAGACCCATGGAGTCAAGTCGGCTGGAGGACAATGTATTGAATCGGGACGAAATTTGAGTGATCCATCGTCAATAGGGGGCCCTGAACGTTACAATTCACTATCAGTTTTTCGTCCCATTCGATAATCTAGACTCACAGCAGAACGGCCATAAGGTGCCCGAGGCAGCAATAGACCCATGGAGTCAAGTCGGCTGGAGGACGATGTATTGAATCGGGACGCAATTTGAGTTATCCATCGTCATTAGGTGGCCCTGAACGTTACAATTCACTATCAGGTTTTCGTCCCATTCGATAATCTAGACTCACAGCAGAACGGCCATAAGGTGCCCGAGGCAACAATAGACCCATGGAGACAAGTCTGCTGGAGGACGATGTATTGAATCGGGACGCAATTTGAGTGATCCATCGTCATTAGGAGGCCCTGAACGTTACAATTCACTATCAGTTTTTCGTCCCATTCGATAATCTAGACTCACAGCAGAACGGCCATAAGGTGCCCGAGGCAGCAATAGACCCATGGAGTCAAGTCGGCTGGAGGACGATGTATTGAATCGGGACGCAATTTGAGTGATCCATCGTCATTAGGTGGCCCTGAACGTTACAATTCACTATCAGTTTTTCGTCCGATTCGAAAATCTTTGACTCACAGCAGAACGGCCATAAGGTGCCCGAGGCAGCAATAGACGCATGGAGACAAGTCTGCTGGAGGACGATATATTGAATCGGGACGCAATTTGAGTGTTCCATCGTCATTAGGAGGCCCTGAACGTTTCAATTCACTATCAGTTCTTCGTCCGATTCGAAAATCTTTGACTCACAGCAGAACGGCCATAAGGTGCCCGAGGCAGCAATAGACCCATGGAGACAAGTCTACTGGAGGACGATGTATTGAATCGGGACGCAATTTGAGTGATCCATCGTCATTAGGTGGCCCTGAACGTTACAATTCACTATCCGTTTTTCATCCCATTCTAGAATCTAGACTCACAGCAGAACGGCCATAAGGTGCCCGAGGCACCAATAGTCCCATGGAGTCATGTCGGCTAGTGGACGATGTACTGAATCGGGACGCAATTTGTGAGGTCCATCGTCATTAGGTGGCCCTGAGTGTTACAAATCACTATCAGTTTTTCGTCCCATTCGAAAATCTTTGACTCACAGCAGAACGGCCCTAAGGTGCACGAGGCAGCAATCGACCCATGGAGACAAGTCTGCTGGAGGACGATGTATTGAATCGGGACGCAATTTGAGTGATCCATCGTCATTAGGTGGCCCTGAAAGTTACAATTCACTATCAGTTTTTCGTCCGATTCGAAAATCTTTGACTCACAGCAGAACGGCCATAAGGTGCCCGAGGCAGCAATAGACCCATGGAGTCAAGTCGGCTGGAGGACAATGTATTGAATCGGGACGCAATTTGAGTGATCCATCGTCAATAGGAGGCCCTGAACGTTACAATTCACTATCAGTTTTTCGTCCCATTCGATAATCTAGACTCACAGCAGAACGGCCATAAGGTGCCCGAGGCAGCAATAGACCCATGGAGTCAAGTCGGCTGGAGGACGATGTATTGAATCGGGACGCAATTTGAGTTATCCATCGTCATTAGGTGGCCCTGAACGTTACAATTCACTATCAGTTTTTCGTCCCATTCGATAATCTAGACTCACAGCAGAACGGCCATAAGGTGCCCGAGGCAGCAATAGACCCATGGAGTCAAGTCGGCTGGAGGACGATGTATTGAATCGGGATGCAATTTGAGTGATCCATCGTCATTAGGAGGCCCTGATCGTTACAATTCACTATCAGTTTTTCGTCCAATTCGATAATCTAGACTCACAGCAGAACGGCCATAAGGTGCCCGAGGCAGCAATAGACCCATGGAGTCAAGTCGGCTGGAGGACAATGTATTGAATCGGGACGCAATTTGAGTGATCCATCGTCAATAGGAGGCCCTGAACGTTACAATTCACTATCAGTTTTTCGTCCCATTCGATAATCTAGACTCACAGCAGAACGGCCATAAGGTGCCCGAGGCAGCAATAGACCCATGGAGTCAAGTCGGCTGGAGGAGATGTATTGAATCGGGACGCAATTTGAGTTATCCATCGTCATTAGGTGGCCCTGAACGTTACAATTCACTATCAGTTTTTCGTCCCATTCGATAATCTAGACTCACAGCAGAACGGCCATATGGTGCCCGAGGCAACAATAGACCCATGGAGACAAGTCTGCTGGAGGACGATGTATTGAATCGGGACGCAATTTGAGTGATCCATCGTCATTAGGAGGCCCTGAACGTTACAATTCACTATCAGTTTTTCGTCCGATTCGAAAATCTCTGACTCACAGCACAACGGCCATAAGGTGCCCGAGGCAGCAATAGACGCATGGAGACAAGTCTGCTGGAGGACGATATATTGAATCGGGGCGCAATTTGAGTGTTCCATCGTCATTAGGAGGCCCTGAACGTTACAATTCACTATCAGTTCTTCGTCCGATTCGAAAATCTTTGACTCACCGCAGGCCTGCCATGAGGTGCCCGAGGCAGCAATAGACCCATGGAGACAAGTCTGCTGGAGGACGATGTATTGAATCGGGACGCAATTTGAGTGATCCATCGTCATTAGGTGGCCCTGAACGTTACAATTCACTATCCGTTTTTCATCCCATTCTAGAATCTAGACTCACAGCAGAACGGCCATAAGGTGCCCGAGGCACCAATAGTCCCATGGAGTCATGTCGGCTAGTGGACGATGTACTGAATCGGGACGCAATTTGTGTGGTCCATCGTCATTAGGTGGCCCTGAGTGTTACAAATCACTATCAGTTTTTCGTCCGATTCGAAAATCTTTGACCCACAGCAGAACGGCCCTAAGGTGCCCGAGGCAGCAATCGACCCATGGAGACAAGTCTGCTGGAGGACGATGTATTGAATCGGGACGCAATTTGACTGATCCATCGTCATTAGGTGGCCCTGAAAGTTACAATTCACTATCAGTTTTTCGTCCGATTCGAAAATCTTTGACTCACAGCAGAACGGCCATAAGGTGCCCGAGGCAGCAATAGACCCATGAAGTCAAGTCTGCTGGAGGACGATGTATTGAATCAGGACGCAATTTGAGTGATCCATCGTCATTAGGTGGCCCTGAAAGTTACAATTCACTATCAGTTTTTCGTCCAATTCGATAATCTAGACTCACAGCAGAACGGCCATAAGGTGCCCGAGGCAGCAATAGACCCATGGAGTCAAGTCGGCTGGAGGACAATGTATTGAATCGGGACGCAATTTGAGTGATCCATCGTCAATAGGAGGCCCTGAACGTTACAATTCACTATCAGTTTTTCGTCCCATTCGATAATCTAGACTCACAGCAGAACGGCCATAAGGTGCCCGAGGCAGCAATAGACCCATGGAGTCAAGTCGGCTGGAGGACGATGTATTGAATCGGGACGCAATTTGAGTGATCCATCGTCATTAGGTGGCCCTGAACGTTACAATTCACTATCAGTTTTTCGTCCCATTCGATAATCTAGACCCACAGCAGAACGGCCATATGGTGCCCGAGGCAACAATAGACCCATGGAGACAAGTCTGCTGGAGGACGATGTATTGAATCGGGACGCAATTTGAGTGATCCATCGTCATTAGGAGGCCCTGAACGTTACAATTCACTATCAGTTTTTCGTCCGATTCGAAAATCTCTGACTCACAGCACAACGGCCATAAGGTGCCCGAGGCAGCAATAGACGCATGGAGACAAGTCTGCTGGAGGACGATATATTGAATCGGGGCGCAATTTGAGTGTTCCATCGTCATTAGGAGGCCCTGAACGTTACAATTCACAATCAGTTCTTCGTCCGATTCGAAAATCTTTGACTCACCGCAGGCCTGCCATGAGGTGCCCGAGGCAGCAATAGACCCATGGAGACAAGTCTGCTGGAGGACGATGTATTGAATCGGGACGCAATTTGAGTGATCCATCGTCATTAGGTGGCCCTGAACGTTACAATTCACTATCCGCTTTTCATCCCATTCTAGAATCTAGACTCACAGCAGAACGGCCATAAGGTGCCCGAGGCACCAATAGTCCCATGGAGTCATGTCGGCTAGTGGACGATGTACTGAATCGGGACGCAATTTGTGTGGTCCATCGTCATTAGGTGGCCCTGAGTGTTACAAATCACTATCAGTTTTTCGTCCGATTCGAAAATCTTTGACTCACAGCAGAACGGCCATAAGGTGCCCGAGGCAGCAATAGACCCATGGAGACAAGTCTGCTGGAGGACGATGTATTGAATCGGGACGCAATTTGACTGATCCATCGTCTTTAGGTGGCCCTGAAAGGTACAATTCACTATCAGTTTTTCGTCCGATTCGAAAATCTTTGACTCACAGCAGAACGGCCATAAGGTGCCCGAGGCAGCAATAGACCCATGAAGTCAAGTCTGCTGGAGGACGATGTATTGAATCAGGACGCAATTTGAGTGATCCATCGTCATTAGGTGGCCCTGAACGTTACAATTCACTATCAGTTTTTCGTCCAATTCGATAAACTAGACTCACAGCAGAACGGCCATAAGGTGCCCGAGGCAGCAATAGACCCATGGAGTCAAGTCGGCTGGAGGACAATGTATTGAATCGGGACGCAATTTGAGTGATCCATCGTCAATAGGAGGCCCTGAACGTTACAATTCACTATCAGTTTTTCGTCCCATTCGATAATCTAGACTCACAGCAGAACGGCCATAAGGTGCCCGAGGCAACAATAGACCCATGGAGACAAGTCTGCTGGAGGACGATGTATTGAATCGGGACGCAATTTGAGTTATCCATCGTCATTAGGTGGCCCTGAACGTTACAATTCACTATCAGGTTTTCGTCCCATTCGATAATCTAGACTCACAGCACAACGGCCATAAGGTGCCCGAGGCAGCAATAGACGCATGGAGACAAGTCTGCTGGAGGACGATATATTGAATCGGGGCGCAATTTGAGTGTTCCATCGTCATTAGGAGGCCCTGAACGTTACAATTCACTATCAGTTCTTCGTCCGATTCGAAAATCTTTGACTCACCGCAGGCCTGCCATGAGGTGCCCGAGGCAGCAATAGACCCATGGAGACAAGTCTGCTGGAGGACGATGTATTGAATCGGGACGCAATTTGAGTGATCCATCGTCATTAGGTGGCCCTGAACGTTACAATTCACTATCCGTTTTTCATCCCATTCTAGAATCTAGACTCACAGCAGAACGGCCATAAGGTGCCCGAGGCACCAATAGTCCCATGGAGTCATGTCGGCTAGTGGACGATGTACTGAATCGGGACGCAATTTGTGTGGTCCATCGTCATTAGGTGGCCCTGAGTGTTACAAATCACTATCAGTTTTTCGTCCGATTCGAAAATCTTTGACCCACAGCAGAACGGCCCTAAGGTGCCCGAGGCAGCAATCGACCCATGGAGACAAGTCTGCTGGAGGACGATGTATTGAATCGGGACGCAATTTGACTGATCCATCGTCATTAGGTGGCCCTGAAAGTTACAATTCACTATCAGTTTTTCGTCCGATTCGAAAATCTTTGACTCACAGCAGAACGGCCATAAGGTGCCCGAGGCAGCAATAGACCCATGAAGTCAAGTCTGCTGGAGGACGATGTATTGAATCAGGACGCAATTTGAGTGATCCATCGTCATTAGGTGGCCCTGAAAGTTACAATTCACTATCAGTTTTTCGTCCAATTCGATAATCTAGACTCACAGCAGAACGGCCATAAGGTGCCCGAGGCAGCAATAGACCCATGGAGTCAAGTCGGCTGGAGGACAATGTATTGAATCGGGACGCAATTTGAGTGATCCATCGTCAATAGGAGGCCCTGAACGTTACAATTCACTATCAGTTTTTCGTCCCATTCGATAATCTAGACTCACAGCAGAACGGCCATAAGGTGCCCGAGGCAGCAATAGACCCATGGAGTCAAGTCGGCTGGAGGACGATGTATTGAATCGGGACGCAATTTGAGTGATCCATCGTCATTAGGTGGCCCTGAACGTTACAATTCACTATCAGTTTTTCGTCCCATTCGATAATCTAGACTCACAGCAGAACGGCCATATGGTGCCCGAGGCAACAATAGACCCATGGAGACAAGTCTGCTGGAGGACGATGTATTGAATCGGGACGCAATTTGAGTGATCCATCGTCATTAGGAGGCCCTGAACGTTACAATTCACTATCAGTTTTTCGTCCGATTCGAAAATCTCTGACTCACAGCACAACGGCCATAAGGTGCCCGAGGCAGCAATAGACGCATGGAGACAAGTCTGCTGGAGGACGATATATTGAATCGGGGCGCAATTTGAGTGTTCCATCGTCATTAGGAGGCCCTGAACGTTACAATTCACAATCAGTTCTTCGTCCGATTCGAAAATCTTTGACTCACCGCAGGCCTGCCATGAGGTGCCCGAGGCAGCAATAGACCCATGGAGACAAGTCTGCTGGAGGACGATGTATTGAATCGGGACGCAATTTGAGTGATCCATCGTCATTAGGTGGCCCTGAACGTTACAATTCACTATCCGTTTTTCATCCCATTCTAGAATCTAGACTCACAGCAGAACGGCCATAAGGTGCCCGAGGCACCAATAGTCCCATGGAGTCATGTCGGCTAGTGGACGATGTACTGAATCGGGACGCAATTTGTGTGGTCCATCGTCATTAGGTGGCCCTGAGTGTTACAAATCACTATCAGTTTTTCGTCCGATTCGAAAATCTTTGACCCACAGCAGAACGGCCCTAAGGTGCCCGAGGCAGCAATCGACCCATGGAGACAAGTCTGCTGGAGGACGATGTATTGAATCGGGACGCAATTTGACTGATCCATCGTCATTAGGTGGCCCTGAAAGGTACAATTCACTATCAGTTTTTCGTCCGATTCGAAAATCTTTGACTCACAGCAGAACGGCCATAAGGTGCCCGAGGCAGCAATAGACCCATGAAGTCAAGTCTGCTGGAGGACGATGTATTGAATCAGGACGCAATTTGAGTGATCCATCGTCATTAGGTGGCCCTGAACGTTACAATTCACTATCAGTTTTTCATCCAATTCGATAAACTAGACTCACAGCAGAACGGCCATAAGGTGCCCGAGGCAGCAATAGACCCATGGAGTCAAGTCGGCTGGAGGACAATGTATTGAATCGGGACGCAATTTGAGTGATCCATCGTCAATAGGAGGCCCTGAGCGTTACAATTCACTATCAGTTTTTCGTCCCATTCGATAATCTAGACTCACAGCAGAACGGCCATAAGGTGCCCGAGGCAACAATAGACCCATGGAGACAAGTCTGCTGGAGGACGATGTATTGAATCGGGACGCAATTTGAGTTATCCATCGTCATTAGGTGGCCCTGAACGTTACAATTCACTATCAGGTTTTCGTCCCATTCGATAATCTAGACTCACAGCAGAACGGCCATAAGGTGCCCGAGGCAGCAATAGACCCATGGAGTCAAGTCGGCTGGAGGACGATGTATTGAATCGGGACGCAATTTGAGTGATCCATCGTCATTAGGTGGCCCTGAACGTTACAATTCACTATCAGTTTTTCGTCCGATTCGAAAATCTTTGACTCACAGCAGAACGGCCATAAGGTGCCCGAGGCAGCAATAGACGCATGGAGACAAGTCTGCTGGAGGACGATATATTGAATCGGGAAGCAATTTGAGTGTTCCATCGTCTTTAGGAGGCCCTGAACGTTACAATTCACTATCAGTTCTTCGTCCGATTCGAAAATCTTTGACTCACAGCAGAACGGCCATAAGGTGCCCGAGGCAGCAATAGACCCATGGAGACAAGTCTGCTGGAGGACGATGTATTGAATCGGGACGCAATTTGAGTGATCCATCGTCATTAGGTGGCCCTGAACGTTACAATTCACTATCCGTTTTTCATCCCATTCTAGAATCTAGACTCACAGCAGAACGGCCATAAGGTGCCCGAGGCACCAATAGTCCCATGGAGTCATGTCGGCTAGTGGACGATGTACTGAATCGGGACGCAATTTGTGAGGTCCATCGTCATTAGGTGGCCCTGAGTGTTACAAATCACTATCAGTTTTTCGTCCGATTCGAAAATCTTTGACTCACAGCAGAACGGCCCTAAGGTGCCCGAGGCAGCAATCGACCCATGGAGACAAGTCTGCTGGAGGACGATGTATTGAATCGGGACGCAATTTGAGTGATCCATCGTCATTAGGTGGCCCTGAAAGTTACAATTCACTATCAGTTTTTCGTCCGATTCGAAAATCTTTGACTCACAGCGGAACGGCCATAAGGTGCCCGAGGCAGCAATAGACCCATGGAGTCAAGTCGGCTGGAGGACAATGTATTGAATCGGGACGCAATTTGAGTGATCCATCGTCAATAGGAGGCCCTGAACGTTACAATTCACTATCAGTTTTTCGTCCCATTCGATAATCTAGACTCACAGCAGAACGGCCATAAGGTGCCCGAGGCAGCAATAGACCCATGGAGTCAAGTCGGCTGGAGGACGATGTATTGAATCGGGACGCAATTAGAGTTATCCATCGTCATTAGGTGGCCCTGAACGTTACAATTCACTATCAGTTTTTCGTCCCATTCGATAATCTAGACTCACAGCAGATCGGCCATAAGGTGCCCGAGGCAGCAATAGACCCATGGAGTCAAGTCGGCTGGAGGACGATGTATTGAATCGGGATGCAATTTGAGTGATCCATCGTCATTAGGAGGCCCTGATCGTTACAATTCACTATCAGTTTTTCGTCCCATTCGATAATCTAGACTCACAGCAGAACGGCCATAAGGTGCCCGAGGCAGCAATAGACCCATGGAGTCAAGTCGGCTGGAGGACGATGTATTGAATCGGGACGCAATTTGAGTGATCCATCGTCATTAGGTGGCCCTGAACGTTACAATTCACTATCAGTTTTTCGTCCGATTCGAAAATCTTTGACTCACAGCAGAACGGCCATAAGGTGCCCGAGGCAGCAATAGACCCATGGAGACAAGTCTGCTGGAGGACGATGTATTGTATCGGGACGCAATTTGAGTGATCCATCGTCATTAGGTGGCCCTGAACGTTACAATTCACTATCAGTTATTCATCCCATTCTATAATCTAGACTCACAGCAGAACGGCCATAAGGTGCCCGAGGCACCAATAGTCCCATGGAGTCAAGTCGGCTAGTGGACGATGTACTGAATCGGGACGCAATTTGTGTGGTCCATCGTCATTAGGTGGCCCTGAATGTTACAAATCACTATCAGTTTTTCATCCGATTCGAAAATCTTTGACTCACAGCAGAACGGCCATAAGGTGCCCGAGGCAGCAATCGACCCATGGAGACAAGTCTGCTGGAGGACGATGTATTGAATCGGGACGCAATTTGAGTGATCCATCGTCATTAGGAGGCCCTGAACGTTACAATTCACTATCAGTTTTTCGTCCCATTCGATAATCTAGAGTCACAGCAGAACGGCCATAAGGTGCCCGAGGCAGCAATAGACCCATGGAGTCAAGTCGGCTGGAGGACGATGTATTGAATCGGGATGCAATTTGAGTGACCCATCGTCATTAGGAGGCCCTGAACGTTACAATTCACTATCAGTTTTTGGTCCCATTCGATAATCTAGACTCACAGCAGAACGGCCATAAGGTGCCCGAGGCAGCAATAGACACATGGAGTCAAGTCGGCTGGAGGACGATGTATTGAATCGGGACGCAATTTGAGTGATCCATCGTCATTAGGTGGCCATGAACGTTACAATTCACTATCAGTTTTTCGTCCGATTCGAAAATCTTTGACTCATAGCAGAACGGCCATAAGGTGCCCGAGGCAGCAATAGACGCATGGAGACAAGCCTGCTGGAGGACGATGTATTGAATCGGGACGCAATTTGAGTGATCCATCGTCATTAGGTGGCCCTGAAAGTTACAATCCACTATCAGTTTTTCGTCCGATTCGAAAATCTTTGACTCACAGCAGAACGGCCATTAGGTGCCCGAGGCAGCAATAGACCCATGAAGTCAAGTCTGCTGGAGGACGATGGATTGAATCAGGACGCAATTTGAGTGATCCATCGTCATTAGGTGGCCCTGAACGTTACAATTCACTATCAGTTTTTCGTCCCATTCGATAATCTAGACTCACAGCAGAACGGCCATAAGGTGCCCGAGGCAGCAATAGACCCATGGACACAAGTCGGCTGGGGACGATGTTTTGAATCGGGACGCAATTTGAGTGATCCATCGTCATTAGGTGGCCCTGAACGATACAATTCACTATCAGTTTTTCGTCCAATTCGATAATCTAGATTCACAGCAGAACGGCCATAAGGTGCCGAGGCAGCAATAGACCCATGGAGTCAACTCGGCTGGAGGACGATGTATTGAATCGGGACGCAATTTGCGTGGTCCATCGTCATTAGGTGGCCCTGAATGTTACAATTCACTATCAGTTTTTCGTCCGATTCGAAAATCTTTGACTCACAGCAAAACGGCCATTAGGTGCCCGAGGCAGCAATCGACCCATGGAGTCAAGTCGGCTGGAGGACGATGTATTGAATCGGGACGCAATTTGAGTTATCCATCGTCATTAGGTGGCCCTGAACGTTACAATTCACTATCAGTTTTTCGTCCCATTCGATAATCTAGACTCACAGCAGAACGGCCATAAGGTGCCCGAGGCAACAATAGACCCATGGAGACAAGTCTGCTGGAGGACGATGTATTGAATCGGGACGCAATTTGAGTGATCCATCGTCATTAGGAGGCCCTGAACGTTACAATTCACTATCAGTTTTTCGTCCCATTCGATAATCTAGACTCACAGCAGAACGGCCATAAGGTGCCCGAGGCAGCAATAGACCCATGGAGTCAAGTCGGCTGGAGGACGATGTATTGAATCGGGACGCAATTTGAGTGATCCATCGTCATTAGGTGGCCCTGAACGTTACAATTCACTATCAGTTTTTCGTCCGATTCGAAAATCTTTGACTCACAGCAGAACGGCCATAAGGTGCCCGAGGCAGCAATAGACCCATGGAGACAAGTCTGCTGGAGGACGATGTATTGAATCGGGACGCAATTTGAGTGATCCATCGTCATTAGGTGGCCCTGAACGTTACAATTCACTATCAGTTATTCATCCCATTCTATAATCTAGACTCACAGCAGAACGGCCATAAGGTGCCCGAGGCACCAATAGTCCCATGGAGTCAAGTCGGCTAGTGGATGATGTACTGAATCGGGACGCAATTTGTGTGGTCCATCGTCATTAGGTGGCCCTGAATGTTACAAATCACTATCAGTTTTTCATCCGATTCGAAAATCTTTGACTCACAGCAGAACGGCCATAAGGTGCCCGAGGCAGCAATAGACGCATGGAGACAAGCCTGCTGGAGGACGATGTATTGAATCGGGACGCAATTTGAGTGATCCATCGTCATTAGGAGGCCCTGAACGTTACAATTCACTATCAGTTTTTCGTCCCATTCGATAATCTAGACTCACAGCAGAACGGCCATAAGGTGCCCGAGGCAGCAATAGACCCATGGAGTCAAGTCGGCTGGAGGACGATGTATTGAATCGGGACGCAATTTGAGTGATCCATCGTCATTAGGTGGCCCTGAACGTTACAATTCACTATCAGTTTTTGTCCGATTCGAAAATCTTTGACTCACAGCAGAACGGCCATAAGGTGCCCGAGGCAGCAATAGACCCATGGAGACAAGTCTGCTGGAGGACGATGTATTGTATCGGGACGCAATTTGAGTGATCCATCGTCATTAGGTGGCCCTGAACGTTACAATTCACTATCAGTTATTCATCCCATTCTATAATCTAGACTCACAGCAGAACGGCCATAAGGTGCCCGAGGCACCAATAGTCCCATGGAGTCAAGTCGGCTAGTGGACGATGTACTGAATCGGGACGCAATTTGTGTGGTCCATCGTCATTAGGTGGCCCTGAATGTTACAAATCACTATCAGTTTTTCATTTGATTCGAAAATCTTTGACTCACAGCAGAACGGCCATAAGGTGCCCGAGGCAGCAATCGACCCATGGAGACAAGTCTGCTGGAGGACGATGTATTGAATCGGGACGCAATTTGAGTGATCCATCGTCATTAGGAGGCCCTGAACGTTACAATTCACTATCAGTTTTTCGTCCCATTCGATAATCTAGAGTCACAGCAGAACAGCCATAAGGTGCCCGAGGCAGCAATAGACCCATGGAGTCAAGTCGGCTGGAGGACGATGTATTGAATCGGGATGCAATTTGAGTGACCCATCGTCATTAGGAGGCCCTGAACGTTACAATTCACTATCAGTTTTTGGTCCCATTCGATAATCTAGACTCACAGCAGAACGGCCATAAGGTGCCCGAGGCAGCAATAGACACATGGAGTCAGGTCGGCTGGAGGACGATGTATTGAATCGGGACGCAATTTGAGTGATCCATCGTCATTAGGTGACCCTGAACGTTACAATTCACTATCAGTTTTTCGTCCGATTCGAAAATCTTTGACTCACAGCAGAACGGCCATAAGGTGCCCGAGGCAGCAATAGACGCATGGAGACAAGCCTGCTGGAGGACGATGTATTGAATCGGGACGCAATTTGAGTGATCCATCGTCATTAGGTGGCCCTGAAAGTTACAACCCACTATCAGTTTTTCGTCCGATTCGAAAATCTTTGACTCACAGCAGAACGGCCATAAGGTGCCCGAGGCAGCAATAGACCCATGAAGTCAAGTCTGCTGGAGGACGATGGATTGAATCAGGACGCAATTTGAGTGATCCATCGTCATTAGGTGGCCCTGAACGTTACAATTCACTATCAGTTTTTCGTCCCATTCGATAATCTAGACTCACAGCAGAACGGCCATAAGGTGCCCGAGGCAGCAATAGACCCATGGAGACAAGTCGCCTGGGGACGATGTATTGAATCGGGACGCAATTTGAGTGATCCATCGTCATTAGGTGGCCCTGAACGTTACAATTCACTATCAGTTTTTCGTCCCATTCGATAATCTAGATTCACAGCAGAACGGCCATAAGGTGCCCGAGGCAGCAATAGACCCATGGAGTCAACTCGGCTGGAGGACGATGTATTGAATCGGGACGCAATTTGCGTGGTCCATCGTCATTAGGTGGCCCTGAATGTTACAATTCACTATCAGTTTTTCGTCCGATTCGAAAATCTTTGACTCACAGCAGAACGGCCATTAGGTGCCCGAGGCAGCAATCGACCCATGGAGTCAAGTCGGCTGGAGGACGCTGTATTGAATCGGGACGCAATTTGAGTTATCCATCGTCATTAGGTGGCCCTGAACGTTACAATTCACTATCAGTTTTTCGTCCCATTCGATAATCTAGACTCACAGCAGAACGGCCATAAGGTGACCGAGGCAGCAATAGACCCATGGACACAAGTCGGCTGGGGACGATGTTTTGAATCGGGACGCAATTTGAGTGATCCATCGTCATTAGGTGGCCCTGAACGATACAATTCACTATCAGTTTTTCGTCCCATTCGATAATCTAGATTCACAGCAGAACGGCCATAAGGTGCCCGAGGCAGCAATAGACCCATGGAGTCAACTCGGCTGGAGGACGATGTATTGAATCGGGACGCAATTTGCGTGGTCCATCGTCATTAGGTGGCCCTGAATGTTACAATTCACTATCAGTTTTTCGTCCGATTCGAAAATCTTTGACTCACAGCAGAACGGCCATTAGGTGCCCGAGGCAGCAATCGACCCATGGAGTCAAGTCGGCTGGAGGACGATGTATTGAATCGGGACGCAATTTGAGTTATCCATCGTCATTAGGTGGCCCTGAACGTTACAATTCACTATCAGTTTTTCGTCCCATTCGATAATCTAGACTCACAGCAGAACGGCCATAAGGTGCCCGAGGCAACAATAGACCCATGGAGACAAGTCTGCTGGAGGACGATGTATTGAATCGGGACGCAATTTGAGTGATCCATCGTCATTAGGAGGCCCTGAACGTTACAATTCACTATCAGTTTTTCGTCCCATTCGATAATCTAGACTCACAGCAGAACGGCCATAAGGTGCCCGAGGCAGCAATAGACCCATGGAGTCAAGTCGGCTGGAGGACGATGTATTGAATCGGGACGCAATTTGAGTGATCCATCGTCATTAGGTGGCCCTGAACGTTACAATTCACTATCAGTTTTTCGTCCGATTCGAAAATCTTTGACTCACAGCAGAACGGCCATAAGGTGCCCGAGGCAGCAATAGACCCATGGAGACAAGTCTGCTGGAGGACGATGTATTGAATCGGGACGCAATTTGAGTGATCCATCGTCATTAGGTGGCCCTGAACGTTACAATTCACTATCAGTTATTCATCCCATTCTATAATCTAGACTCACAGCAGAACGGCCATAAGGTGCCCGAGGCACCAATAGTCCCATGGAGTCAAGTCAGCTAGTGGACGATGTACTGAATCGGGACGCAATTTGTGTGGTCCATCGTCATTAGGTGGCCCTGAATGTTACAAATCACTATCAGTTTTTCATCCGATTCGAAAATCTTTGACTCACAGCAGAACGGCCATAAGGTGCCCGAGGCAGCAATAGACGCATGGAGACAAGCCTGCTGGAGGACGATGTATTGAATCGGGACGCAATTTGAGTGATCCATCGTTATTAGGAGGCCCTGAACGTTACAATTCACTATCAGTTTTTCGTCCCATTCGATAATCTAGACTCACAGCAGAACGGCCATAAGGTGCCCGAGGCAGCAATAGACCCATGGAGTCAAGTCGGCTGGAGGACGATGTATTGAATCGGGACGCAATTTGAGTGATCCATCGTCATTAGGTGGCCCTGAACGTTACAATTCACTATCAGTTTTTGTCCGATTCGAAAATCTTTGACTCACAGCAGAACGGCCATAAGGTGCCCGAGGCAGCAATAGACCCATGGAGACAAGTCTGCTGGAGGACGATGTATTGTATCGGGACGCAATTTGAGTGATCCATCGTCATTAGGTGGCCCTGAACGTTACAATTCACTATCAGTTATTCATCCCATTCTATAATCTAGACTCACAGCAGAACGGCCATAAGGTGCCCGAGGCACCAATAGTCCCATGGAGTCAAGTCGGCTAGTGGACGATGTACTGAATCGGGACGCAATTTGTGTGGTCCATCGTCATTAGGTGGCCCTGAATGTTACAAATCACTATCAGTTTTTCATCCGATTCGAAAATCTTTGACTCACAGCTGAACGGCCATAAGGTGCCCGAGGCAGCAATCGACCCATGGAGACAAGTCTGCTGGAGGACGATGTATTGAATCGGGACGCAATTTGAGTGATCCATCGTCATTAGGAGGCCCTGAACGTTACAATTCACTATCAGTTTTTCGTCCCATTCGATAATCTAGAGTCACAGCAGAACAGCCATAAGGTGCCCGAGGCAGCAATAGACCCATGGAGTCAAGTAGGCTGGAGGACGATGTATTGAATCGGGATGCAATTTGAGTGACCCATCGTCATTAGGAGGCCCTGAACGTTACAATTCACTATCAGTTTTTGGTCCCATTCGATAATCTAGACTCACAGCAGAACGGCCATAAGGTGCCCGAGGCAGCAATAGACACATGGAGTCAGGTCGGCTGGAGGACGATGTATTGAATCGGGACGCAATTTGAGTGATCCATCGTCATTAGGTGACCCTGAACGTTACAATTCACTATCAGTTTTTCGTCCGATTCGAAAATCTTTGACTCACAGCAGAACGGCCATAAGGTGCCCGAGGCAGCAATAGACGCATGGAGACAAGCCTGCTGGAGGACGATGTATTGAATCGGGACGCAATTTGAGTGATCCATCGTCATTAGGTGGCCCTGAAAGTTACAATCCACTATCAGTTTTTCGTCCGATTCGAAAATCTTTGACTCACAGCAGAACGGCCATAAGGTGCCCGAGGCAGCAATAGACCCATGAAGTCAAGTCTGCTGGAGGACGATGGATTGAATCAGGACGCAATTTGAGTGATCCATCGTCATTAGGTGGCCCTGAACGTTACAATTCACTATCAGTTTTTCGTCCCATTCGATAATCTAGACTCACAGCAGAACGGCCATAAGGTGCCCGAGGCAGCAATAGACCCATGGAGACAAGTCGGCTGGGGACGATGTATTGAATCGGGACGCAATTTGAGTGATCCATCGTCATTAGGTGGCCCTGAACGTTACAATTCACTATCAGTTTTTCGTCCCATTCGATAATCTAGATTCACAGCAGAACGGCCATAAGGTGCCCGAGGCAGCAATAGACCCATGGAGTCAACTCGGCTGGAGGACGATGTATTGAGTCGGGACGCAATTTGCGTGGTCCATCGTCATTAGGTGGCCCTGAATGTTACAATTCACTATCAGTTTTTCGTCCGATTCGAAAATCTTTGACTCACAGCAGAACGGCCATTAGGTGCCCGAGGCAGCAATCGACCCATGGAGTCAAGTCGGCTGGAGGACGATGTATTGAAGCGGGACGCAATTTGAGTTATCCATCGTCATTAGGTGGCCCTGAACGTTACAATTCACTATCAGTTTTTCGTCCCATTCGATTATCTAGAGTCACAGCAGAACGGCCATAAGGTGCCCGAGGCAGCAATAGACCCATGGAGTCAAGTCGGCTGGAGGACGATGTATTGAATCGGGACGCAATTTGAGTGATCCATCGTCATTAGGTGGCCCTGAACGTTACAATTCACTATCAGTTTTTCGTCCGATTCGAAAATCTTTGACTCACAGCAGAACGGCCATAAGGTGCCCGAGGCAGCAATAGACCCATGGAGACAAGTCTGCTGGAGTACGATGTATTGTATCGGGACGCAATTTGAGTGATCCATCGTCATTAGGTGGCCCTGAACGTTACAATTCACTATCAGTTATTCATCCCATTCTATAATCTAGACTCACAGCAGAACGGCCATAAGGTGCCCGAGGCACCAATAGTCCCATGGAGTCAACTCGGCTGGAGGACGATGTATTGAATCGGGACGCAATTTGAGTGATCCATCGTCATTAGGTGGCCCTGAACGTTACAATTCACTATCAGTTTTTCGTCCGATTCGAAAATCTTTGACTCACAGCAGAACGGCCATAAGGTGCCCGAGGCAGCAATAGACCCATGGAGACAAGTCTGCTGGAAGACGATGTATTGAATCGGGACGCAATTTGAGTGATCCATCGTCATTAGGTGGCCCTGAACGTTACAATTCACTATCAGTTATTCATCCCATTCTATAATCTAGACTCATAGCAGAACGGCCATAAGGTGCCCGAGGCACCAATAGTCCCATGGAGTCAAGTCGGCTAGTGGACGATGTACTGAATCGGGACGCAATTTGTGTGGTCCATCGTCATTAGGTGGCCCTGAATGTTACAAATCACTATCAGTTTTTCATCCGATTCGAAAATCTTTGACTCACAGCAGAACGGCCATAAGGTGCCCGAGGCAGCAATAGACGCATGGAGACAAGCCTGCTGGAGGACGATGTATTGAATCGGGACGCAATTTGAGTGATCCATCGTCATTAGGTGGCCCTGAAAGTTACAATCCACTATCAGTTTTTCGTCCGATTCGAAAATCTTTGACTCACAGCAGAACGGCCATAAGGTGCCCGAGGCAGCAATAGACCCATGAAATCAAGTCTGCTGGAGGACGATGGATTGAATCAGGACGCAATTTGAGTGATCCATCGTCATTAGGTGGCCCTGAACGTTACAATTCACTATCAGTTTTTCGTCCCATTCGATAATCTAGACTCACAGCAGAACGGCCATAAGGTGCCCGAGGCAGCAATAGACCCATGGAGACAAGTCGGCTGGGGACGATGTATTGAATCGGGACGCAATTTGAGTGATCCATCGTCATTAGGTGGCCCTGAACGTTACAATTCACTATCAGTTTTTCGTCCAATTCGATAATCTAGACTCACAGCAGAACGGCCATAAGGTGCCCGAGGCAGCAATAGACCCATGGAGTCAAGTCGGCTGGAGGACGATGTATTGAATCGGGACGCAATTTGAGTGATCCATCGTCATTAGGAGGCCCTGAACGTTACAATTCACTATCAGTTTTTCGTCCGATTCGAAAATCTTTGACTCACAGCAGAACGGCCATAAGGTGCCCGAGGCAGCAATAGACCCATGGAGTCAAGTCTGCTGGAGGACGATGTATTGAATCGGGACGCAATTTGAGTGATCCATCGTCATTAGGTGGCCCTGAACGTTACAATTCACTATCAGTTATTCATCCCATTCTATAATCTAGACTCACAGCAGAACGGCCATAAGGTGCCCGAGGCACCAATAGTCCCATGGAGTCAAGTCGGCTAGTGGACGATGTACTGAATCGGGACGCAATTTGTGTGGTCCATCGTCATTAGGTGGCCCTGAATGCTACAAATCACTATCAGTTTTTCATCCGATTCGAAAATCTTTGACTCACAGCAGAACGGCCATAAGGTACCCGAGACAGCAATCGACCCATGGAGACAAGTCTGCTGGAGGACGATGTATTGAATCGGGACGCAATTTGAGTGATCCATCGTCATTAGGAGGCCCTGAACGTTACAATTCACTATCAGTTTTTCGTCCCATTCGATAATCTAGAGTCACAGCAGAACAGCCATAAGGTGCCCGAGGCAGCAATAGACCCATGGAGTCAAGTCGGCTGGAGGACGATGTATTGATTCGGGATGCAATTTGAGTGACCCATCGTCATTAGGAGGCCCTGAACGTTACAATTCACTATCAGTTTTTCGTCCCATTCGATAATCTAGACTCACAGCAGAACGGCCATAAGGTGCCCGAGGCAGTAAGAGATACATGGAGTCAAGTCGGCTGGAGGACGATGTATTGAATCGGGACGCAATTTGAGTGATCCATCGTCATTAGGTGGCCCTGAACGTTACAATTCACTATCAGTTTTTCGTCCGATTCGAAAATCTTTGACTCACAGCAGAACGGCCATAAGGTGCCCGAGGCAGCAATACACGCATGGAGACAAGCCTGCTGGAGGACGATGTATTGAATCGGGACGCAATTTGAGTGATCCATCGTCATTAGGTGGCCCTGAAAGTTACAATCCACTATCAGTTTTTCGTCCGATTCGAAAATCTTTCACTCACAGCAGAACGGCCATAAGGTGCCCGAGGCAGCAATAGACCCATGAAGTCAAGTCTGCTGGAGGACGATGGATTGAATCAGTACGCAATTTGAGTGATCCATCGTCATTAGGTGGCCCTGAACGTTACAATTCACTATCAGTTTTTCGTCCCATTCGATAATCTAGACTCACAGCAGAACGGCCATAAGGTGCCCGAGGCAGCAATAGACCCATGGAGACAAGTCGGCTGGGGACGATGTATTGAATCGGGACGCAATTTGAGTGATCCATCGTCATTAGGTGGCCCTGAACGTTACAATTCACTATCAGTTTTTCGTCCCATTCGATAATCTAGATTCACAGCAGAACGGCCATAAGGTGCCCGAGGCAGCAATAGACCCATGGAGTCAACTCGGCTGGAGGACGATGTATTGAATCGGGACGCAATTTGCGTGGTCCATCGTCATTAGGTGGCCCTGAATGTTACAATTCACTATCAGTTTTTCATCCGATTCGAAAATCTTTGACTCACAGCAGATCGGCGATTAGGTGCCCGAGGCAGCAATCGACCCATGGAGACAAGTCTGCTGGAGGACGATGTATTGAATCGGGACGCAATTTGAGTGATCCATCGTCATTAGGTGGCCCTGAACGTTACAATTCACTTTCAGTTTTTCGTCCGATTCGAAAATCTTTGACTCACAGCAGAACGGCCATAAGGTGCCCGAGGCAGCAATAGACCCATGGAGTCAAGTCTGCTGGAGGACGATGTATTGAATCGGGACGCAATTTGAGTGATCCATCGTCATTAGGTGGCCCTGAACGTTACAATTCACTATCAGTTATTCATCCCATTCTATAATCTAGACTCACAGCAGAACGGCCATAAGGTGCCCGAGGCACCAATAGTCCCATGGAGTCAAGTCGGCTAGTGGACGATGTACTGAATCGGGACGCAATTTGTGTGGTCCATCGTCATTAGGTGGCCCTGAATGCTACAAATCACTATCAGTTTTTCATCCGATTCGAAAATCTTTGACTCACAGCAGAACGGCCATAAGGTGCCCGAGGCAGCAATCGACCCATGGAGACAAGTCTGCTGGAGGACGATGTATTGAATCGGGTCGCAATTTGAGTGATCCATCGTCATTAGGAGGCCCTGAACGTTACAATACACTATCAGTTTTTCGTCCCATTCGATAATCTAGAGTCACAGCAGAACAGCCATAAGGTGCCCGAGGCAGCAATAGACCCATGGAGTCAAGTCGGCTGGAGGACGATGTATTGAATCGGGATGCAATTTGAGTGACCCATCGTCATTAGGAGGCCCTGAAGGTTACAATTCACTATCAGTTTTTCGTCCCATTCGATAATCTAGACTCACAGCAGAACGGCCATAAGGTGCCCGAGGCAGTAATAGATACATGGAGTCAAGTCGGCTGGAGGACGATGTATTGAATCGGGACGCAATTTGAGTGATCCATCGTCATTAGGTGGCCCTGAACGTTACAATTCACTATCAGTTTTTCGTCCGATTCGAAAATCTTTGACTCACAGCAGAACGGCCATAAGGTGCCCGAGGCAGCAATAGACGCATGGAGACAAGCCTGCTGGAGGACGATGTATTGAATCGGGACGCAATTTGAGTGATCCATCGTCATTAGGTGGCCCTGAAAGTTACAATCCACTATCAGTTTTTCGTCCGATTCGAAAATCTTTGACTCACAGCAGAACGGCCATAAGGTGCCCGAGGCAGCAATAGACCCATGAAGTCAAGTCTGCTGGAGGACGATGGATTGAATCAGGACGCAATTTGAGTGATCCATCGTCATTAGGTGGCCCTGAACGTTACAATTCACTATCAGTTTTTCGTCCCATTCGATAATCTAGACTCACAGCAGAACGGCCATAAGGTGCCCGAGGCAGCAATAGACCCATGGAGACAAGTCGGCTGGGGACGATGTATTGAATCGGGACGCAATTTGAGTGATCCATCGTCATTAGGTGGCCCTGAACGTTACAATTCACTATCAGTTTTTCGTCCCATTCGATAATCTAGATTCACAGCAGAACGGCCATAAGGTGCCCGAGGCAGCAATAGACCCATGGAGTCAACTCGGCTGGAGGACGATGTATTGAATCGGGACGCAATTTGCGTGGTCCATCGTCATTAGGTGGCCCTGAATGTTACAATTCACTATCAGTTTTTTTACCGATTCGAAAATCTTTGACTCACAGCAGAACGGCCATTAGGTGCCCGAGGCAGCAATCGACCCATGGAGACAAGTCTGCTGGAGGACGATGTATTGAATCGGGACGCAATTTGAGTGATCCATCGTCATTAGGAGGCCCTGAACGTTACAATTCACTATCAGTTTTTCGTCCAATTCGATAATCTAGACTCACAGCAGAACGGCCATAAGGTGCCCGAGGCAGCAATAGACCCATGGAGTCAAGTCGGCTGGAGGACGATGTATTGAATCGGGACGCAATTTGAGTGATCCATCGTCATTAGGAGGCCCTGAACGTTGCAATTCACTATCAGTTTTTCGTCCCATTCGATAATCTAGACTCACAGCAGAACGGCCATAAGGTGCCCGAGGCAGCAATAGACCCATGGAGTCAAGTCGGCTGGAGGACGATGTATTGAATCGGGACGCAATTTGTGTGATCCATCGTCATTAGGTGGCCCTGAACGTTACAATTCACTATCAGTTTTTCGTCCGATTCGAAAATCTTTGACTCACAGCAGAACGGCCATAAGGTGTCCGAGGCAGCAATAGACGCATGGAGACAAGTCTGCTGGAGGACGATGTATTGAATCGGGACGCAATTTGAGTGATCCATCGTCATTAGGTGGCCCTGAACGTTACAATTCACTATCCGTTTTTCATCCCATTCTATAATCTAGACTCACAGCAGAACGGCCATAAGGTGCCCGAGGCACCAATAGTCCCATGGAGTCAAGTCGGCTAGTGGACGATGTACTGAATCGGGACGCAATTTGTGTGGTCGTTCGTCATTAGGTGGCCCTGAATGTTACAAATCACTATCAGTTTTTCGTCCGATTCGAAAATCTTTGACTCACAGCAGAACGGCCATAAGGTGCCCGAGGCAGCAATCGACCCATGAAGTCGAGTCTGCTGGAGGACGATGTATTGAATCAGGACGCAATTTGAGTGATCCATCGTCATTAGGTGGCCCTGAACGTTACAATTCACTATCAGTTTTTCGTCCCATTCGATAATCTAGAGTCACAGCAGAACGGCCATAAGGTGCCCGAGGCAGCAATAGACCCATGGAGTCAAGTCGGCTGGAGGACGATGTATTGAATCGGGATGCAATTTGAGTGATCCATCGTCATTAGGAGGCCCTGAACGTTACAATTCACTATCAGTTTTTCGTCCAATTCGATAATCTAGACTCACAGCAGAACGGCCATAAGGTGCCCGAGGCAGCAGTAGACCCATGGAGTCAAGTCGGCTGGAGGACGATGTATTGAATCGGGACGCAATTTGAGTTATCCATCGTCATTAGGTGGCCCTGAACGTTACAATTCACTATCAGGTTTTCGTCCCATTCGATAATCTAGACTCACAGCAGAACGGCCATAAGGTGCCCGAGGCAACAATAGACCCATGGAGACAAGTCTGCTGGAGGACGATGTATTGAATCGGGACGCAATTTGAGTGATCCATCGTCATTAGGAGGCCCTGAACGTTACAATTCACTATCAGTTTTTCGTCCCATTCGATAATCTAGACTCACAGCAGAACGGCCATAAGGTGCCCGAGGCAGCAATAGACCCATGGAGTCAAGTCGGCTGGAGTACGATGTATTGAATCGGGACGCAATTTGAGTGATCCATCGTCATTAGGTGGCCCTGAACGTTACAATTCACTATCAGTTTTTCGTCCGATTCGAAAATCTTTGACTCACAGCAGAACGGCCATAAGGTGCCCGAGGCAGCAATAGACGCATGGAGACAAGTCTGCTGGAGGACGATATATTGAATCGGGACGCAATTTGAGTGTTCCATCGTCATTAGGAGGCCCTGAACGTTACAATTCACTATCAGTTCTTCGTCCGATTCGAAAATCTTTGACTCACAGCAGAACGGCCATAAGGTGCCCGAGGCAGCAATAGACCCATGGAGACAAGTCTGCTGGAGGACGATGTATTGAATCGGGACGCAATTTGAGTGATCCATCGTCATTAGGTGGCCCTGAACGTTACAATTCACTATCCGTTTTTCATCCCATTCTAGAATCTAGACTCACAGCAGAACGGCCATAAGGTGCCCGAGGCACCAATAGTCCCATGGAGTCATGTCGGCTAGTGGACGATGTACTGAATCGGGACGCAATTTGTGAGGTCCATCGTCATTAGGTGGCCCTGAGTGTTACAAATCACTATCAGTTTTTCGTCCGATTCGAAAATCTTTGACTCACAGCAGAACGGCCCTAAGGTGCCCGAGGCAGCAATCGACCCATGGAGACAAGTCTGCTGGAGGACGATGTATTGAATCGGGACGCAATTTGAGTGATCCATCGTCATTAGGTGGCCCTGAAAGTTACAATTCACTATCAGTTTTTCGTCCGATTCGAAAATCTTTGACTCACAGCAGAACGGCCATAAGGTGCCCGAGGCAGCAATAGACCCATGGAGTCAAGTCGGCTGGAGGACAATGTATTGAATCGGGACGCAATTTGAGTGATCCATCGTCAATAGGAGGCCCTGAACGTTACAATTCACTATCAGTTTTTCGTCCCATTCGATAATCTAGACTCACAGCAGAACGGCCATAAGGTGCCCGAGGCAGCAATAGACCCATGGAGTCAAGTCGGCTGGAGGACGATGTATTGAATCGGGACGCAATTTGAGTTATCCATCGTCATTAGGTGGCCCTGAACGTTACAATTCACTATCAGTTTTTCGTCCCATTCGATAATCTAGACTCACAGCAGATCGGCCATAAGGTGCCCGAGGCAGCAATAGACCCATGGAGTCAAGTCGGCTGGAGGACGATGTATTGAATCGGGATGCAATTTGAGTGATCCATCGTCATTAGGAGGCCCTGATCGTTACAATTCACTATCAGTTTTTCGTCCAATTCGATAATCTAGACTCACAGCAGAACGGCCATAAGGTGCCCGAGGCAGCAATAGACCCATGGAGTCAAGTCGGCTGGAGGACAATGTATTGAATCGGGACGCAATTTGAGTGATCCATCGTCAATAGGAGGCCCTGAACGTTACAATTCACTATCAGTTTTTCGTCCCATTCGATAATCTAGACTCACAGCAGAACGGCCATAAGGTGCCCGAGGCAGCAATAGACCCATGGAGTCAAGTCGGCTGGAGGACGATGTATTGAATCGGGACGCAATTTGATTTATCCATCGTCATTAGGTGGCCCTGAACGTTACAATTCACTATCAGTTTTTCGTCCCATTCGATAATCTAGACTCACAGCAGATCGGCCGTAAGGTGCCCGAGGCAACAATAGATCCATGGAGACAAGTCTGCTGGAGGACGATGTATTGAATCGGGACGCAATTTGAGTGATCCATCGTCATTAGGAGGCCCTGAACGTTACAATTCACTATCAGTTTTTCGTCCCATTCGATAATCTAGACTCACAGCAGAACGGCCATAAGGTGCCCGAGGCAGCAATAGACCCATGGAGTCAAGTCGGCTGGAGGACGATGTATTGAATCGGGACGCAATTTGAGTGATCCATCGTCATTAGGTGGCCCTGAACGTTACAATTCACTATCAGTTTTTCGTCCGATTCGAAAATCTTTGACTCACAGCAGAACGGCCATAAGGTGCCCGAGGCAGCAATAGACCCATGGAGACAAGTCTGCTGGAGGACGATGTATTGTATCGGGACGCAATTTGAGTGATCCATCGTCATTAGGTGGCCCTGAACGTTACAATTCACTATCAGTTATTCATCCCATTCTATAATCTAGACTCACAGCAGAACGGCCATAAGGTGCCCGAGGCACCAATAGTCCCATGGTGTCAAGTCGGCTAGTGGACGATGTACTGAATCGGGACGCAATTTGTGTGGTCCATCGTCATTAGGTGGCCCTGAATGTTACAAATCACTATCAGTTTTTCATCCGATTCGAAAATCTTTGACTCACAGCAGAACGGCCATAAGGTGCCCGAGGCAGCAATCGACCCATGGAGACAAGTCTGCTGGAGGACGATGTATTGAATCGGGACGCAATTTGAGTGATCCATCGTCATTAGGAGGCCCTGAACGTTACAATTCACTATCAGTTTTTCGTCCCATTCGATAATCTAGAGTCACAGCAGAACGGCCATAAGGTGCCCGAGGCAGCAATAGACCCATGGAGTCAAGTCGGCTGGAGGACGATGTATTGAATCGGGATGCAATTTGAGTGAGCCATCGTCATTAGGAGGCCCTGAACGTTACAATTCACTATCAGTTTTTGGTCCCATTCGATAATCTAGACTCACAGCAGAACGGCCATAAGGTGCCCGAGGCAGCAATAGACACATGGAGTCAAGTCGGCTGGAGGACGATGTATTGAATCGGGACGCAATTTGAGTGATCCATCGTCATTAGGTGGCCCTGAACGTTACAATTCACTATCAGTTTTTCGTCCGATTCGAAAATCTTTGACTCATAGCAGAACGGCCATAAGGTGCCCGAGGCAGCAATAGACGCATGGAGACAAGCCTGCTGGAGGACGATGTATTGAATCGGGACGCAATTTGAGTGATCCATCGTCATTAGGTGGCCCTGAAAGTTACAATCCACTATCAGTTTTTCGTCCGATTCGAAAATCTTTGACTCACAGCAGAACGGCCATTAGGTGCCCGAGGCAGCAATAGACCCATGAAGTCAAGTCTGCTGGGGGACGATGGATTGAATCAGGACGCAATTTGAGTGATCCATCGTCATTAGGTGGCCCTGAACGTTACAATTCACTATCAGTTTTTCGTCCCATTCGATAATCTAGACTCACAGCAGAACGGCCATAAGGTGCCCGAGGCAGCAATAGACCCATGGACACAAGTCGGCTGGGGACGATGTTTTGAATCGGGACGCAATTTGAGTGATCCATCGTCATTAGGTGGCCCTGAACGATACAATTCACTATCAGTTTTTCGTCCAATTCGATAATCTAGATTCACAGCAGAACGGCCATAAGGTGCCCGAGGCAGCAATAGACCCATGGAGTCAACTCGGCTGGAGGACGATGTATTGAATCGGGACGCAATTTGCGTGGTCCATCGTCATTAGGTGGCCCTGAATGTTACAATTCACTATCAGTTTTTCGTCCGATTCGAAAATCTTTGACTCACAGCAGAACGGCCATTAGGTGCCCGAGGCAGCAATCGACCCATGGAGTCAAGTCGGCTGGAGGACGATGTATTGAATCGGGACGCAATTTGAGTTATCCATCGTCATTAGGTGGCCCTGAACGTTACAATTCACTATCAGTTTTTCGTCCCATTCGATAATCTAGACTCACAGCAGAACGGCCATAAGGTGCCCGAGGCAACAATAGACCCATGGAGACAAGTCTGCTGGAGGACGATGTATTGAATCGGGACGCAATTTGAGTGATCCATCGTCATTAGGAGGCCCTGAACGTTACAATTCACTATCAGTTTTTCGTCCCATTCGATAATCTAGACTCACAGCAGAACGGCCATAAGGTGCCCGAGGCAGCAATAGACCCATGGAGTCAAGTCGGCTGGAGGACGATGTATTGAATCGGGACGCAATTTGAGTGATCCATCGTCATTAGGTGGCCCTGAACGTTACAATTCACTATCAGTTTTTCGTCCGATTCGAAAATCTTTGACTCACAGCAGAACGGCCATAAGGTGCCCGAGGCAGCAATAGACCCATGGAGACAAGTCTGCTGGAGGACGATGTATTGAATCGGGACGCAATTTGAGTGATCCATCGTCATTAGGTGGCCCTGAACGTTACAATTCACTATCAGTTATTCATCCCATTCTATAATCTAGACTCACAGCAGAACGGCCATAAGGTGCCCGAGGCACCAATAGTCCCATGGAGTCAAGTCGGCTAGTGGATGATGTACTGAATCGGGACGCAATTTGTGTGGTCCATCGTCATTAGGTGGCCCTGAATGTTACAAATCACTATCAGTTTTTCATCCGATTCGAAAATCTTTGACTCACAGCAGAACGGCCATAAGGTGCCCGAGGCAGCAATAGACGCATGGAGACAAGCCTGCTGGAGGACGATGTATTGAATCGGGACGCAATTTGAGTGATCCATCGTCATTAGGAGGCCCTGAACGTTACAATTCACTATCAGTTTTTCGTCCCATTCGATAATCTAGACTCACAGCAGAACGGCCATAAGGTGCCCGAGGCAGCAATAGACCCATGGAGTCAAGTCGGCTGGAGGACGATGTATTGAATCGGGACGCAATTTGAGTGATCCATCGTCATTAGGTGGCCCTGAACGTTACAATTCACTATCAGTTTTTGTCCGATTCGAAAATCTTTGACTCACAGCAGAACGGCCATAAGGTGCCCGAGGCAGCAATAGACCCATGGAGACAAGTCTGCTGGAGGACGATGTATTGTATCGGGACGCAATTTGAGTGATCCATCGTCATTAGGTGGCCCTGAACGTTACAATTCACTATCAGTTATTCATCCCATTCTATAATCTAGACTCACAGCAGAACGGCCATAAGGTGCCCGAGGCACCAATAGTCCCATGGAGTCAAGTCGGCTAGTGGACGATGTACTGAATCGGGACGCAATTTGTGTGGTCCATCGTCATTAGGTGGCCCTGAATGTTACAAATCACTATCAGTTTTTCATTTGATTCGAAAATCTTTGACTCACAGCAGAACGGCCATAAGGTGCCCGAGGCAGCAATCGACCCATGGAGACAAGTCTGCTGGAGGACGATGTATTGAATCGGGACGCAATTTGAGTGATCCATCGTCATTAGGAGGCCCTGAACGTTACAATTCACTATCAGTTTTTCGTCCCATTCGATAATCTAGAGTCACAGCAGAACAGCCATAAGGTGCCCGAGGCAGCAATAGACCCATGGAGTCAAGTCGGCTGGAGGACGATGTATTGAATCGGGATGCAATTTGAGTGACCCATCGTCATTAGGAGGCCCTGAACGTTACAATTCACTATCAGTTTTTGGTCCCATTCGATAATCTAGACTCACAGCAGAACGGCCATAAGGTGCCCGAGGCAGCAATAGACACATGGAGTCAGGTCGGCTGGAGGACGATGTATTGAATCGGGACGCAATTTGAGTGATCCATCGTCATTAGGTGACCCTGAACGTTACAATTCACTATCAGTTTTTCGTCCGATTCGAAAATCTTTGACTCACAGCAGAACGGCCATAAGGTGCCCGAGGCAGCAATAGACGCATGGAGACAAGCCTGCTGGAGGACGATGTATTGAATCGGGACGCAATTTGAGTGATCCATCGTCATTAGGTGGCCCTGAAAGTTACAATCCACTATCAGTTTTTCGTCCGATTCGAAAATCTTTGACTCACAGCAGAACGGCCATAAGGTGCCCGAGGCAGCAATAGACCCATGAAGTCAAGTCTGCTGGAGGACGATGGATTGAATCAGGACGCAATTTGAGTGATCCATCGTCATTAGGTGGCCCTGAACGTTACAATTCACTATCAGTTTTTCGTCCCATTCGATAATCTAGACTCACAGCAGAACGGCCATAATGTGCCCGAGGCAGCAATAGACCCATGGAGACAAGTCGGCTGGGGACGATGTATTGAATCGGGACGCAATTTGAGTGATCCATCGTCATTAGGTGGCCCTGAACGTTACAATTCACTATCAGTTTTTCGTCCCATTCGATAATCTAGATTCACAGCAGAACGGCCATAAGGTGCCCGAGGCAGCAATAGACCCATGGAGTCAACTCGGCTGGAGGACGATGTATTGAATCGGGACGCAATTTGCGTGGTCCATCGTCATTAGGTGGCCCTGAATGTTACAATTCACTATCAGTTTTTCGTCCGATTCGAAAATCTTTGACTCACAGCAGAACGGCCATTAGGTGCCCGAGGCAGCAATCGACCCATGGAGTCAAGTCGGCTGGAGGACGATGTATTGAATCGGGACGCAATTTGAGTTATCCATCGTCATTAGGTGGCCCTGAACGTTACAATTCACTATCAGTTTTTCGTCCCATTCGATAATCTAGACTCACAGCAGAACGGCCATAAGGTGCCCGAGGCAGCAATAGACCCATGGACACAAGTCGGCTGGGGACGATGTTTTGAATCGGGACGCAATTTGAGTGATCCATCGTCATTAGGTGGCCCTGAACGATACAATTCACTATCAGTTTTTCGTCCCATTCGATAATCTAGATTCACAGCAGAACGGGCATAAGGTGCCCGAGGCAGCAATAGACCCATGGAGTCAACTCGGCTGGAGGACGATGTATTGAATCGGGACGCAATTTGCGTGGTCCATCGTCATTAGGTGGCCCTGAATGTTACAATTCACTATCAGTTTTTCGTCCGATTCGAAAATCTTTGACTCACAGCAGAACGGCCATTAGGTGCCCGAGGCAGCAATCGACCCATGGAGTCAAGTCGGCTGGAGGACGATGTATTGAATCGGGACGCAATTTGAGTTATCCATCGTCATTAGGTGGCCCTGAACGTTACAATTCACTATCAGTTTTTCGTCCCATTCGATAATCTAGACTCACAGCAGAACGGCCATAAGGTGCCCGAGGCAACAATAGACCCATGGAGACAAGTCTGCTGGAGGACGATGTATTGAATCGGGACGCAATTTGAGTGATCCATCGTCATTAGGAGGCCCTGAACGTTACAATTCACTATCAGTTTTTCGTCCCATTCGATAATCTAGACTCACAGCAGAACGGCCATAAGGTGCCCGAGGCAGCAATAGACCCATGGAGTCAAGTCGGCTGGAGGACGATGTATTGAATCGGGACGCAATTTGAGTGATCCATCGTCATTAGGTGGCCCTGAACGTTACAATTCACTATCAGTTTTTCGTCCGATTCGAAAATCTTTGACTCACAGCAGAACGGCCATAAGGTGCCCGAGGCAGCAATAGACCCATGGAGACAAGTCTGCTGGAGGACGATGTATTAAATCGGGACGCAATTTGAGTGATCCATCGTCATTAGGTGGCCCTGAACGTTACAATTCACTATCAGTTATTCATCCCATTCTATAATCTAGACTCACAGCAGAACGGCCACAAGGTGCCCGAGGCACCAATAGTCCCATGGAGTCAAGTCAGCTAGTGGACGATGTACTGAATCGGGACGCAATTTGTGTGGTCCATCGTCATTAGGTGGCCCTGAATGTTACAAATCACTATCAGTTTTTCATCCGATTCGAAAATCTTTGACTCACAGCAGAACGGCCATAAGGTGCCCGAGGCAGCAATAGACGCATGGAGACAAGCCTGCTGGAGGACGATGTATTGAATCGGGACGCAATTTGAGTGATCCATCGTCATTAGGAGGCCCTGAACGTTACAATTCACTATCAGTTTTTCGTCCCATTCGATAATCTAGACTCACAGCAGAACGGCCATAAGGTGCCCGAGGCAGCAATAGACCCATGGAATCAAGTCGGCTGGAGGACGATGTAATGAATCGGGACGCAATTTGAGTGATCCATCGTCATTAGGTGGCCCTGAACGTTACAATTCACTATCAGTTTTTGTCCGATTCGAAAATCTTTGACTCACAGCAGAACGGCCATAAGGTGCCCGAGGCAGCAATAGACCCATGGAGACAAGTCTGCTGGAGGACGATGTATTGTATCGGGACGCAATTTGAGTGATCCATCGTCATTAGGTGGCCCTGAACGTTACAATTCACTATCAGTTATTCATCCCATTCTATAATCTAGACTCACAGCAGAACGGCCATAAGGTGCCCGAGGCACCAATAGTCCCATGGAGTCAAGTCGGCTAGTGGACGATGTACTGAATCGGGACGCAATTTGTGTGGTCCATCGTCATTAGGTGGCCCTGAATGTTACAAATCACTATCAGTTTTTCATCCGATTCGAAAATCTTTGACTCACAGCTGAACGGCCATAAGGTGCCCGAGGCAGCAATCGACCCATGGAGACAAGTCTGCTGGAGGACGATGTATTGAATCGGGACGCAATTTGAGTGATCCATCGTCATTAGGAGGCCCTGAACGTTACAATTCACTATCAGTTTTTCGTCCCATTCGATAATCTAGAGTCACAGCAGAACAGTCATAAGGTGCCCGAGGCAGCAATAGACCCATGGAGTCAAGTAGGCTGGAGGACGATGTATTGAATCGGGATGCAATTTGAGTGACCCATCGTCATTAGGAGGCCCTGAACGTTACAATTCACTATCAGTTTTTGGTCCCATTCGATAATCTAGACTCACAGCAGAACGGCCATAAGGTGCCCGAGGCAGCAATAGACACATGGAGTCAGGTCGGCTGGAGGACGATGTATTGAATCGGGACGCAATTTGAGTGATCCATCGTCATTAGGTGACCCTGAACGTTACAATTCACTATCAGTTTTTCGTCCGATTCGAAAATCTTTGACTCACAGCAGAACGGCCATAAGGTGCCCGAGGCAGCAATAGACGCATGGAGACAAGCCTGCTGGAGGACGATGTATTGAATCGGGACGCAATTTGAGTGATCCATCGTCATTAGGTGGCCCTGAAAGTTACAATCCACTATCAGTTTTTCGTCCGATTCGAAAATCTTTGACTCACAGCAGAACGGCCATAAGGTGCCCGAGGCAGCAATAGACCCATGAAGTCAAGTCTGCTGGAGGACGATGGATTGAATCAGGACGCAATTTGAGTGATCCATCGTCATTAGGTGGCCCTGAACGTTACAATTCACTATCAGTTTTTCGTCCCATTCGATAATCTAGACTCACAGCAGAACGGCCATAAGGTGCCCGAGGCAGCAATAGACCCATGGAGACAAGTCGGCTGGGGACGATGTATTGAATCGGGACGCAATTTGAGTGATCCATCGTCATTAGGTGGCCCTGAACGTTACAATTCACTATCAGTTTTTCGTCCCATTCGATAATCTAGATTCACAGCAGAACGGCCATAAGGTGCCCGAGGCAGCAATAGACCCATGGAGTCAACTCGGCTGGAGGACGATGTATTGAATCGGGACGCAATTTGCGTGGTCCATCGTCATTAGGTGGCCCTGAATGTTACAATTCACCATCAGTTTTTCGTCCGATTCGAAAATCTTTGACTCACAGCAGAACGGCCATTAGGTGCCCGAGGCAGCAATCGACCCATGGAGTCAAGTCGGCTGGAGGACGATGTATTGAATCGGGACGCAATTTGAGTTATCCATCGTCATTAGGTGGCCCTGAACGTTACAATTCACTATCAGTTTTTCGTCCCATTCGATAATCTAGAGTCACAGCAGAACGGCCATAAGGTGCCCGAGGCAGCAATAGACCCATGGAGTCAAGTCGGCTGGAGGACGATGTATTGAATCGGGACGCAATTTGAGTGATCCATCGTCATTAGGTGGCCATGAACGTTACAATTCACTATCAGTTTTTCGTCCGATTCGAAAATCTTTGACTCACAGCAGAACGGCCATAAGGTGCCCGAGGCAGCAATAGACCCATGGAGACAAGTCTGCTGGAGGACGATGTATTGAATCGGGACGCAATTTGAGTGATCCATCGTCATTAGGTGGCCCTGAACGTTACAATTCACTATCAGTTATTCATCCCATTCTATAATCTAGACTCACAGCAGAACGGCCATAAGGTGCCCGAGGCACCAATAGTCCCATGGAGTCAAGTCGGCTAGTGGACGATGTACTGAATCGGGACGCAATTTGTGTGGTCCATCGTCATTAGGTGGCCCTGAATGTTACAAATCACTATCAGTTTTTCATCCGATTCGAAAATCTTTGACTCACAGCAGAACGGCCATAAGGTGCCAGAGGCAGCAATAGACGCATGGAGACAAGCCTGCTGGAGGACGATGTATTGAATCGGGACGCAATTTGAGTGATCCATCGTCATTAGGAGGCCCTGAACGTTACAATTCACTATCAGTTTTTCGTCCCATTCGATAATCTAGACTCACAGCAGAACGGCCATAAGGTGCCCGAGGCAGCAATAGACCCATGGAGTCAAGTCGGCTGGAAGACGATGTATTGAATCGGGACGCAATTTGAGTGATCCATCGTCATTAGGTGGCCCTGAACGTTACAATTCACTATCAGTTTTTCGTCCGATTCGAAAATCTTTGACTCACAGCAGAACGGCCATAAGGTGCCCGAGGCAGCAATAGACCCATGGAGACAAGTCTGCTGGAGGACGATGTATTGTATCGGGACGCAATTTGAGTGATCCATCGTCATTAGGTGGCCCTGAACGTTACAATTCACTATCAGTTATTCATCCCATTCTATAATCTAGACTCACAGCAGAACGGCCATAAGGTGCCCGAGGCACCAATAGTCCCATGGAGTCAACTCGGCTGGAGGACGATGTATTGAATCGGGACGCAATTTGAGTGATCCATCGTCATTAGGTGGCCCTGAACGTTACAATTCACTATCAGTTTTTCGTCCGATTCGAAAATCTTTGACTCACAGCAGAACGGCCATAAGGTGCCCGAGGCAGCAATAGACCCATGGAGACAAGTCTGCTGGAAGACGATGTATTGAATCGGGACGCAATTTGAGTGATCCATCGTCATTAGGTGGCCCTGAACGTTACAATTCACTATCAGTTATTCATCCCATTCTATAATCTAGACTCACAGCAGAACGGCCATAAGGTGCCCGAGGCACCAATAGTCCCATGGAGTCAAGTCGGCTAGTGGACGATGTACTGAATCGGGACGCAATTTGTGTGGTCCATCGTCATTAGGTGGCCCTGAATGTTACAAATCACTATCAGTTTTTCATCCGATTCGAAAATCTTTGACTCACAGCAGAACGGCCATAAGGTGCCCGAGGCAGCAATAGACGCATGGAGACAAGCCTGCTGGAGGACGATGTATTGAATCGGGACGCAATTTGAGTGATCCATCGTCATTAGGTGGCCCTGAAAGTTACAATCCACTATCAGTTTTTCGTCCGATTCGAAAATCTTTGACTCACAGCAGAACGGCCATAAGGTGCCCGAGGCAGCAATAGACCCATGAAATCAAGTCTGCTGGAGGACGATGGATTGAATCAGGACGCAATTTGAGTGATCCATCGTCATTAGGTGGCCCTGAACGTTACATTTCACTATCAGTTTTTCGTCCCATTCGATAATCTAGACTCACAGCAGAACGGCCATAAGGTGCCCGAGGCAGCAATAGACCCATGGAGACAAGTCGGCTGGGGACGATGTATTGAATCGGGACGCAATTTGAGTGATCCATCGTCATTAGGTGGCCCTGAACGTTACAATTCACTATCAGTTTTTCGTCCCATTCGATAATCTAGATTCACAGCAGAACGGCCATAAGGTGCCCGAGGCAGCAATAGACCCATGGAGTCAACTCGGCTGGAGGACGATGTATTGAATCGGGACGCAATTTGCGTGGTCCATCGTCATTAGGTGGCCCTGAATGTTACAATTCACTATCAGTTTTTCATCCGATTCGAAAATCTTTGACTCACAGCAGATCGGCCATTAGGTGCCCGAGGCAGCAATCGACCCATGGAGACAAGTCTGCTGGAGGACGATGTATTGAATCGGGACGCAATTTGAGTGATCCATCGTCATTAGGAGGCCCTGAACGTTACAATTCACTATCAGTTTTTCGTCCAATTCGATAATCTAGACTCACAGCAGAACGGCCATAAGGTGCCCGAGGCAGCAATAGACCCATGGAGTCAAGTCGGCTGGAGGACGATGTATTGAATCGGGACGCAATTTGAGTGATCCATCGTCATTAGGAGGCCCTGAACGTTACAATTCACTATCAGTTTTTCGTCCGATTCGAAAATCTTTGACTCACAGCAGAACGGCCATAAGGTGCCCGAGGCAGCAATAGACCCATGGAGTCAAGTCTGCTGGAGGACGATGTATTGAATCGGGACGCAATTTGAGTGATCCATCGTCATTAGGTGGCCCTGAACGTTACAATTCACTATCAGTTATTCATCCCATTCTATAATCTAGACTCACAGCAGAACGGCCATAAGGTGCCCGAGGCACCAATAGTCCCATGGAGTCAAGTCGGCTAGTGGACGATGTACTGAATCGGGACGCAATTTGTGTGGTCCATCGTCATTAGGTGGCCCTGAATGCTACAAATCACTATCAGTTTTTCATCCGATTCGAAAATCTTTGACTCACAGCAGAACGGCCATAAGGTACCCGAGACAGCAATCGACCCATGGAGACAAGTCTGCTGGAGGACGATGTATTGAATCGGGACGCAATTTGAGTGATCCATCGTCATTAGGAGGCCCTGAACGTTACAATTCACTATCAGTTTTTCGTCCCATTCGATAATCTAGAGTCACAGCAGAACAGCCATAAGGTGCCCGAGGCAGCAATAGACCCATGGAAGCAAGTCGGCTGGAGGACGATGTATTGATTCGGGATGCAATTTGAGTGACCCATCGTCATTAGGAGGCCCTGAACGTTACAATTCACTATCAGTTTTTCGTCCCATTCGATAATCTAGACTCACAGCAGAACGGCCATAAGGTGCCCGAGGCAGTAAGAGATACATGGAGTCAAGTCGGCTGGAGGACGATGTATTGAATCGGGACGCAATTTGAGTGATCCATCGTCATTAGGTGGCCCTGAACGTTACAATTCACTATCAGTTTTTCGTCCGATTCGAAAATCTTTGACTCACAGCAGAACGGCCATAAGGTGCCCGAGGCAGCAATACACGCATGGAGAGAAGCCTGCTGGAGGACGATGTATTGAATCGGGACGCAATTTGAGTGATCCATCGTCATTAGGTGGCCCTGAAAGTTACAATCCACTATCAGTTTTTCGTCCGATTCGAAAATCTTTGACTCACAGCAGAACGGCCATAAGGTGCCCGAGGCAGCAATAGACCCATGGAGACAAGTCGGCTGGGGACGATGTATTGAATCGGGACGCAATTTGAGTGATCCATCGTCATTAGGTGGCCCTGAACGTTACAATTCACTATCAGTTTTTCGTCCCATTCGATAATCTAGATTCACAGCAGAACGGCCATAAGGTGCCCGAGGCAGCAATAGACCCATGGAGTCAACTCGGCTGGAGGACGATGTATTGAATCGGGACGCAATTTGCGTGGTCCATCGTCATTAGGTGGCCCTGAATGTTACAATTCACTATCAGTTTTTCATCCGATTCGAAAATCTTTGACTCACAGCAGATCGGCCATTAGGTGCCCGAGGCAGCAATCGACCCATGGAGACAAGTCTGCTGGAGGACGATGTATTGAATCGGGACGCAATTTGAGTGATCCATCGTCATTAGGTGGCCCTGAACGTTACAATTCACTATCAGTTTTTCGTCCGATTCGAAAATCTTTGACTCACAGCAGAACGGCCATAAGGTGCCCGAGGCAGCAATAGACCCATGGAGTCAAGTCTGCTGGAGGACGATGTATTGAATCGGGACGCAATTTGAGTGATCCATCGTCATTAGGTGGCCCTGAACGTTACAATTCACTATCAGTTATTCATCCCATTCTATAATCTAGACTCACAGCAGAACGGCCATAAGGTGCCCGAGGCACCAATAGTCCCATGGAGTCAAGTCGGCTAGTGGACGATGTACTGAATCGGGACGCAATTTGTGTGGTCCATCGTCATTAGGTGGCCCTGAATGCTACAAATCACTATCAGTTTTTCATCCGATTCGAAAATCTTTGACTCACAGCAGAACGGCCATAAGGTGCCCGAGGCAGCAATCGACCCATGGAGACAAGTCTGCTGGAGGACGATGTATTGAATCGGGTCGCAATTTGAGTGATCCATCGTCATTAGGAGGCCCTGAACGTTACAATACACTATCAGTTTTTCGTCCCATTCGATAATCTAGAGTCACAGCAGAACAGCCATAAGGTGCCCGAGGCAGCAATAGACCCATGGAGTCAAGTCGGCTGGAGGACGATGTATTGAATCGGGATGCAATTTGAGTGACCCATCGTCATTAGGAGGCCCTGAAGGTTACAATTCACTATCAGTTTTTCGTCCCATTCGATAATCTAGACTCACAGCAGAACGGCCATAAGGTGCCCGAGGCAGTAATAGATACATGGAGTCAAGTCGGCTGGAGGACGATGTATTGAATCGGGACGCAATTTGAGTGATCCATCGTCATTAGGTGGCCCTGAACGTTACAATTCACTATCAGTTTTTCGTCCGATTCGAAAATCTTTGACTCACAGCAGAACGGCCATAAGGTGCCCGAGGCAGCAATAGACGCATGGAGACAAGCCTGCTGGAGGACGATGTATTGAATCGGGACGCAATTTGAGTGATCCATCGTCATTAGGTGGCCCTGAAAGTTACAATCCACTATCAGTTTTTCGTCCGATTCGAAAATCTTTGACTCACAGCAGAACGGCCATAAGGTGCCCGAGGCAGCAATAGACCCATGAAGTCAAGTCTGCTGGAGGACGATGGATTGAATCAGGACGCAATTTGAGTGATCCATCGTCATTAGGTGGCCCTGAACGTTACAATTCACTATCAGTTTTTCGTCCCATTCGATAATCTAGACTCACAGCAGAACGGCCATAAGGTGCCCGAGGCAGCAATAGACCCATGGAGTCAAGTCGGCTGGAGGACGATGTATTGAATCGGGACGCAATTTGAGTGATCCATCGTCATTAGGAGGCCCTGAACGTTGCAATTCACTATCAGTTTTTCGTCCCATTCGATAATCTAGACTCACAGCAGAACGGCCATAAGGTGCCCGAGGCAGCAATAGACCCATGGAGTCAAGTCGGCTGGAGGACGATGTATTGAATCGGGACGCAATTTTTGTGATCCATCGTCATTAGGTGGCCCTGAACGTTACAATTCACTATCAGTTTTTCGTCCGATTCGAAAATCTTTGACTCACAGCAGAACGGCCATAAGGTGTCCGAGGCAGCAATAGACGCATGGAGACAAGTCTGCTGGAGGACGATGTATTGAATCGGGACGCAATTTGAGTGATCCATCGTCATTAGGTGGCCCTGAACGTTACAATTCACTATCCGTTTTTCATCCCATTCTATAATCTAGACTCACAGCAGAACGGCCATAAGGTGCCCGAGGCACCAATAGTCCCATGGAGTCAAGTCGGCTAGTGGACGATGTACTGAATCGGGACGCAATTTGTGTGGTCGTTCGTCATTAGGTGGCCCTGAATGTTACAAATCACTATCAGTTTTTCGTCCGATTCGAAAATCTTTGACTCACAGCAGAACGGCCATAAGGTGCCCGAGGCAGCAATCGACCCATGAAGTCGAGTCTGCTGGAGGACGATGTATTGAATCAGGACGCAATTTGAGTGATCCATCGTTATTAGGTGGCCCTGAACGTTACAATTCACTATCAGTTTTTCGTCCCATTCGATAATCTAGACTCACAGCAGAACGGCCATAAGGTGCCCGAGGCAGCAATAGACCCATGGAGACAAGTCGGCTGGGGACGATGTATTGAATCGGGACGCAATTTGAGTGATCCATCGTCATTAGGTGGCCCTGAACGTTACAATTCACTATTAGTTATTCGTCCCATTCAATAATCTAGATTCACAGCAGAACGGCCATAAGTTGCCCGAGGCAGGAATAGACCCATGGAGTCAACTCGGCTGGAGGACGATGTATTGAATCGGGCCGCAATTTGCGTGGTCCATCGTCATTAGGTGACCCTGAATGTTACAATTCACTATCAGTTTTTCGTCCGATTCGAAAATCTTTGACTCACAGCAGAACGGCCATTAGGTGCCCGAGGCAGCAATCGACCCATGGAGACAAGTCTGCTGGAGGACGATGTATTGAATCGGGACGCAATTTGAGTGATCCATCGTCATTAGGAGGCCCTGACCGTTACAATTCACTATCAGTTTTTCGTCCCATTCGATAATCTAGAGTCACAGCAGAACGGCCATAAGGTGCCCGAAGCAGCAATAGACCCATGGAGTCAAGTCGGCTGGAGGACGATGTATTGAATCGGGACGCAATTTGAGTGATCCATCGTCATTAGGAGGCCCTGAACGTTACAATTCACTATCAGTTTTTCGTACGATTCGAAAATCTCTGACTCACAGCACAACGGCCATAAGGTGCCCGAGGCAGCAATAGACGCATGGAGACAAGTCTGCTGGATGACGATATATTGAATCGGGACGCAATTTGAGTGTTCCATCGTCATTAGGAGGCCCTGAACGTTACAATTCACTATCAGTTCTTCGTCCGATTCGAAAATCTTTGACTCACAGCAGGCCTGCCATAAGGTGCCCGAGGCAGCAATAGACCCATGGAGACAAGTCTGCTGGAGGACGATGTATTGAATCGGGACGCAATTTGAGTGATCCATCGTCATTAGGTGGCCCTGAACGTTACAATTCACTATCCGTTTTTCATCCCATTCTAGAATCTAGACTCACAGCAGAACGGCCATAAGGTGCCCGAGGCACCAATAGTCCCATGGAGTCATGTCGGCTAGTGGACGATGTACTGAATCGGGACGCAATTTGTGTGGTCCATCGTCATTAGGTGGCCCTGAATGTTACAAATCACTATCAGTTTTTCATCCGATTCGAAAATCTTTGACTCACAGCAGAACGGCCATAAGGTGCCCGAGGCAGCAATCGACCCATGAAGTCAAGTCTGCTGGAGGACGATGTATTGATTTAGGACGCAATTTGAGTGATCCATCGTTATTAGGTGGCCCTGAACGTTACAATTCACTATCAGTTTTTCGTCCCATTCGATAATCTAGACTCACAGCAGAACGGCCATTAGGTGCCCGAGGCAGGAATAGACCCATGGAGTCAACTCGGCTGGAGGACGATGTATTGAATCGGGACGCAATTTGCGTGGTCCATCGTCATTAGGTGACCCTGAATGTTACAAATCACTATCAGTTTTTCGTCCGATTCGAAAATCTTTGACTCACAGCAGAACGGCCATTAGGTGGCCGAGGCAGCAATCGACCCATGGAGACAAGTCTGCTGGAGGACGATGTATTGAATCGGGACGCAATTTGAGTGATCCATCGTCATTAGGAGGCCCTGAACGTTACAATTCACTATCAGTTTTTTGTCCAATTCGATAATCTAGACTCACAGCAGAACGGCCATATGGTGCCCGAGGCAGCAATAGACCCATGGAGTCAAGTCGGCTGGAGGACAATGTATTGAATCGGGACGCAATTTGAGTGATCCATCGTCAATAGGAGGCCCTGAACGTTACAATTCACTATCAGTTTTTCGTCCCATTCGATAATCTAGACTCACAGCAGAACGGCCATAAGGTGCCCGAGGCAGCAATAGACCCATGGAGTCAAGTCGGCTGGAGGACGATGTATTGAATCGGGACGCAATTTGAGTTATCCATCGTCATTAGGTGGCCCTGAACGTTACAATTCACTATCAGTTTTTCGTCCCATTCGATAATCTAGACTCACAGCAGAACGGCCATAAGGTGCCCGAGGCAGCAATAGTCCCATGGAGTCAAGTCGGCTAGTGGACGATGTACTGAATCGGGACGCAATTTGTGTGGTCCATCGTCATTAGGTGGCCCTGAATGTTACAATTCACTATCAGTTTTTCGTCCGATTCGAAAATCTTTATGACTCACAGCAGAACGGCCATAAGGTGCCCGAGGCAGCAATAGACCCATGGAGACAAGTCTGCTGGAGGAGGATGTATTGAATCGGGACGCAATTTGAGTGATCCATCGTCATTAGGTGGCCCTGAACGTTACAATTCACTATCAGTTTTTCGTCCGATTCGAAAATCTTTATGACTCACAGCAGAACGGCCATAAGGTGCCCGAGGCAGCAATAGACCCATGGAGACAAGTCTGCTGGAGGAGGATGTATTGAATCGGGACGCAATTTGAGTGATCCATCGTCATTAGGTGGCCCTGAACGTTACAATTCACTATCAGTTATTCATCCCATTCTATAATCTAGACTCACAGCAGAACGGCCATAAGGTGCCCGAGGCACCAATAGTCCCATGGAGTCAAGTCGGCTAGTGGACGATGTACTGAATCGGGACGCAATTTGTGTGGTCCATCGTCATTAGGTGGCCCTGAATGTTACAAATCACTATCAGTTTTTCATCCGATTCGAAAATCTTTGACTCACAGCAGAACGGCCATAAGGTGCCCGAGGCAGCAATCGACCCATGGAGGCAAGTCTGCTGGAGGACGATGTATTGAATCGGGACGCAATTTGAGTGATCCATCGTCATTAGGTGGCCCTGAACGTTACAATTCACTATCAGTTTTTCGTCCCATTCGATAATCTAGACTCACAGCAGAACGGCCATAAGGTGCCCGAGGCAGCAATAGACACATGGAGTCAAGTCGGCTGGAGGACGATGTATTGAATCGGGACGCAATTTGAGTGATCCATCGTCATTAGGTGGCCCTGAACGTTACAATTCACTATCAGTTTTTCGTCCGATTCGAAAATCTTTGACTCACAGCAGAACGGCCATAAGGTGCCCGAGGCAGCAATAGACGCATGGAGACAAGCCTGCTGGAGGACGATGTATTGAATCGGGACGCAATTTGAGTGATCCATCGTCATTAGGTGGCCCTGAAAGTTACAATCCGCTATCAGTTTTTCGTCCGATTCGAAAATCTTTGACTCACAGCAGAACGGCCATAAGGTGCCCGAGGCAGCAATAGACCCATGAAGTCAAGTCTGCTGGAGGACGATGGATTGAATCAGGACGCAATTTGAGTGATCCATCGTCATTAGGTGGCCCTGAACGTTACAATTCACTATCAGTTTTTCGTCCCATTCGATAATCTAGACTCACAGCAGAACGGCCATAAGGTGCCCGAGGCAGCATTAGACCCATGGAGACAAGTCGGCTGGGGACGATGTATTGAATCGGGACGCAATTTGAGTGATCCATCGTCATTAGGTGGCCCTGAACGTTACAATTCACTATCAGTTTTTCATCCGATTCGAAAATCTTTGACTCACAGCAGAACGGCCATTAGGTGCCCGAGGCAGCAATCGACCCATGGAGACAAGTCTGCTGGAGGACGATGTATTGAATCGGGACGCAATTTGAGTGATCCATCGTCATTAGGAGGCCCTGAACGTTACAATTCACTATCAGTTTTTCGTCCAATTCGATAATCTAGACTCACAGCAGAACGGCCATAAGGTGCCCGAGGCAGCAATAGACCCATGGAGTCAAGTCGGCTGGAGGACGATGTATTGAATCGGGACGCAATTTGAGTGATCCATCGTCATTAGGAGGCCCTGAACGTTGCAATTCACTATCAGTTTTTCGTCCCATTCGATAATCTAGACTCACAGCAGAACGGCCATAAGGTGCCCGAGGCAGCAATAGACCCATGGAGTCAAGTCGGCTGGAGGACGATGTATTGAATCGGGACGCAATTTGAGTAATCCATCGTCATTAGGTGGCCCTGAACGTTACAATTCACTATCAGTTTTTCGTCCCATTCGATAATCTAGACTCACAGCAGAACGGCCATAAGGTGCCCGAGGCAGCAATAGACCCATGGAGACAAGTCTGCTGGAGGACGATGTATTGAATCGGGACGCAATTTGAGTGATCCATCGTCATTAGGAGGCCCTGAACGTTACAATTCACAATCAGTTTTTTGTCCCATTCGATAATCTAGACTCACAGCAGAACGGCCATAAGGTGCCCGAGGCAGCAATAGACCCATGGAGTCAAGTCGGCTGGAGGACGATGTATTGAATCGGGGCGCAATTTGTGTGATCCATCGTCATTAGGTGGCCCTGAACGTTACAATTCACTATCAGTTTTTCGTCCGATTCGAAAATCTTTGACTCACAGCAGAACGGCCATAAGGTGTCCGAGGCAGCAATAGACGCATGGAGACAAGTCTGCTGGAGGACGATGTATTGAATCGGGACGCAATTTGAGTGATCCATCGTCATTAGGTGGCCCTGAACGTTACAATTCACTATCAGTTTTTCATCCCATTCTATAATCTAGACTCACAGCAGAACGGCCATAAGGTGCCCGAGGCACCAATAGTCCCATGGAGTCAAGTCGGCTAGTGGACGATGTACTGAATCGGGACGCAATTTGTGTGGTCCATCGTCATTAGGTGGCCCGGAATGTTACAATTCACTATCAGTTTTTCGTCCCATTCGATAATCTAGACTCACAGCAGAACGGCCATAAGGTGCCCGAGGCAGCAATAGACCCATGGAGACAAGTCGGCTGGGGACGATGTATTGAATCGGGACGCAATTTGAGTGATCCATCGTCATTAGGTGGCCCTGAACGTTACAATTCACTATTAGTTTTTCGTCCCATTCAATAATCTAGATTCACAGCAGAACGGCCATAAGTTGCCCGAGGCAGGAATAGACCCATGGAGTCAACTCGGCTGGAGGACGATGTATTGAATCGGGCCGCAATTTGCGTGGTCCATCGTCATTAGGTGACCCTGAATGTTACAATTCACTATCAGTTTTTCGTCCGATTCGAAAATCTTTGACTCACAGCAGAACGGCCATTAGGTGCCCGAGGCAGCAATCGACCCATGGAGACAAGTCTGCTGGAGGACGATGTATTGAATCGGGACGCAATTTGAGTGATCCATCGTCATTAGGAGGCCCTGAACGTTACAATTCACTATCAGTTTTTCGTCCCATTCGATAATCTAGAGTCACAGCAGAACGGCCATAAGGTGCCCGAGGCAGCAATAGACCCATGGAGTCAAGTCGGCTGGAGGACGATGTATTGAATCGGGACGCAATTTGAGTGATCCATCGTCATTAGGAGGCCCTGAAAGTTACAATTCACTATCAGTTTTTCGTCCGATTCGAAAATCTCTGACTCACAGCACAACGGCCATAAGGTGCCCGAGGCAGCAATAGACGCATGGAGACAAGTCTGCTGGAGGACGATATATTGAATCGGGACGCAATTTGAGTGTTCCATCGTCATTAGGAGGCCCTGAACGTTACAATTCACTATAAGTTTTTCGTCCGAATCGAAAATCTTTAACTCACAGCAGGCCTGCCATAAGGTGCCCGAGGCAGCAATAGACCCATGGAGACAAGTCTGCTGGAGGACGATGTATTGAATCGGGACGCAATTTGAGTGATCCATCGTCATTAGGTGGCCCTGAACGTTACAATTCACTATCCGTTTTTCATCCCATTCTAGAATCTAGACTCACAGCAGAACGGCCATAAGGTGCCCGAGGCACCAATAGTCCCATGGAGTCATGTCGGCTAGTGGACGATGTACTGAATCGGGACGCAATTTGTGTGCTCCATCGTCATTAGGTGGCCCTGAGTGTTACAAATCACTATCAGTTTTTCGTCCGATTCGAAAATCTTTGACTCACAGCAGAACGGCCCTAAGGTGCCCGAGGCAGCAATCGACCCATGGAGACAAGTCTGCTGGAGGACGATGTATTGAATCGGGACGCAATTTGAGTGATCCATCGTCATTAGGTGGCCCTGAAAGTTACAATTCACTATCAGTTTTTCGTCCGATTCGAAAATCTTTGACTCACAGCAGAACGGCCATAAGGTGCCCGAGGCAGCAATAGACCCATGAAGTCAAGTCTGCTGGAGTACGATGTATTGAATCAGGACGCAATTTGAGTGATCCATCGTCATTAGGTGGCCCTGAACGTTACAATTCACTATCAGTTTTTCGTCCAATTCGATAATCTAGACTCACAGCAGAACGGCCATAAGGTGCCCGAGGCAGCAATAGACCCATGGAGTCAAGTCGGCTGGAGGACAATGTATTGAATCGGGACGCAATTTGAGTGATCCATCGTCATTAGGAGGCCCTGAACGTTACAATTCACTATCAGTTTTTCGTCCCATTCGATAATCTAGACTCGCAGCAGAACGGCCATAAGGTGCCCGAGGCAGCAATAGACCCATGGAGTCAAGTCGGCTGGAGGACGATGTATTGAATCGGGACGCAATTTGAGTTATCCATCGTCATTAGGTGGCCCTGAACGTTACAATTCACTATCAGTTTTTCGTCCCATTCGATAATCTAGACTCACAGCAGAACGGCCATAAGGTGCCCGAGGCAGCAATAGACCCATGGAGTCGACTCGGCTGGAGGACGATGTATTGAATCGGGACGCAATTTGAGTGTTCCATCTGCATTAGGAGGCCCTGAACGTTACAATTCACTATCAGTTTTTCGTCCAATTCGATAATCTAGACTCACAGCAGAACGGCCATAAGGGGCCCGAGGCAGCAATAGACCCATGGAGTCAACTCGGCTGGAGGACGATGTATTGAATCGGGGCGCAATTTGAGTGATCCATCGTCATTAAGAGCCCCTGAACGTTGCAATTCACTATCAGTTTTTCGTCCCATTCGATAATCTAGACTCACAGCAGAACGGCCATAAGGTGCCAGAGGCAGCAATAGACCCATGGAGTCAAGTCGGCTGGAGGACGATGTATTGAATCGGGACGCAATTTGTGTGGTCCATTGTCATTAGGTGGCCCTGAATGTTACAATTCACTATCAGTTTTTCGTCCGATTCGAAAATCTTTGACTCACAGCATAACGGCCATAAGGTGCCCGAGGCATCAATAGACCCATGAAGACAAGTCTGCTGGAGGACGATGTATTGAATCGGGACGCAATTTGAGTGTTCCATCGTCATTAGGAGGCCCTGAACGTTACAATTCACTATCAGTCTTTCGTCGGATTCGAAAATCTTTGAGTCACAGCAGAACGGCCATAAGGTGCCCGAGGCAGTAATAGACGCATGGTGACAAGTCTGCTGGTGGACGATGTATTGAATCGGGACGCAATTTGAGTGATCCATCGTCATTAGGTGGCCCTGAATGTTACAATTCACTTTCAGTTTTTCGTCCGATTCGTAAATCTTTGACTCACAGCAGAACGGCCATAAGGTGCCCGAGGCAGCAATAGACCAATGGAGACAAGTCTGCTGGAGGACGATGTATTGAATCGGGACGCAATTTGAGTGTTCCATCGTCATTAGGAGGCCCTGAATGTTACAATTCACTATCAGTTTTTCGTCCCATTCGATAATCTAGACTCACAGCAGAACGGCCATAAGGTGCCCGAGGCAGCAATAGACCCATGGAGACAAGTCTGCTGGAGGACGATGTATTGAATCGGGACGCAATTTGAGTGTTCCATTGTCATTAGGAGGCCCTGAACGTTACAATTCACTATCAGTTTTTCGTCCGATTCGAAAATCTTTGAGTCACAGCAGAACGGCCATAAGGTGCCCGAGGCAGCAATGGACCCATGGAGACAAGTCTGCTGGAGGACGATGTATTGAATCGGGACGCAATTTGAGTGATCCATCGTCATTAGGTGGGCCTGAACGTTACAATTCACTATCAGTTTTTCGTCCGATTCGAAAATCTTTGACTCACAGCAGAACAGCCATAAGGTGCCCGAGGCAGCAATAGACACAAGGAGACAAGTCTCCTGGAGGACGATGTATTGAATCGGGACGCAATTTGAGTGTTCCATCGTCATTAGGAGGCCCTGAACGTTACAATTCACTATCAGTTTTTCGTCCGATTCGAAAATCTTTGACTCACAGCAGAACGGCCATAAGGTGCCCGAGGCAGCAATAGACCCATGCAGACAAGTCGACTGGAGGACGATGTATTGAATCGGGACGCAATTTGAGTGTTCCATCGTCATTAGGAGGCCCTGAATGTTACAATTAACTATCAGTTTTTCGTCCCATTCGATAATCCAGACTCACTGGAGAACGACCATAAGGTGCCCGAGGCAGCAATAGACCCATGGAGACAAGTCTGCTGGAGGACGATGTATTGAATCGGGACGCAATTTGAGTGATCCATCGTCATTAGGTGGCCCTGAACGCTACAATTCACTATCCGTTTTTCATCCCATTCTAGAATCTAGACTCACAGCAGAACGGCCTTAAGGTGCCCGAGGCACCAATAGTCCCATGGAGTCATGTCGGCTAGTGGACGATGTACTGAATCGGGACGCAATTTGTGTGGTCCATCGTCATTAGGTGGCCCTGAGTGTTACAAATCACTATCAGTTTCTCGTCCGATTCGAAAATCTTTGACTAACAGCAGAACGGCCCTAAGGTGCCCGAGGCAGCAATCGACCCATGGAGACAAGTCTGCTGGAGGACGATGTATTGAATCGGAACGCAATTTGAGTGATCCATCGTCATTAGGTGGCCCTGAAAGTTACAATTCACTATCAGTTTTTCGTCCGATTCGAAAATCTTTGACTCACAGCAGAACGGCCATAAGGTGCCCGAGGCAGCAATAGACCCATGAAGTCAAGTCTGCTGGAGTACGATGTATTGAATCAGGACGCAATTTGAGTGATCCATCGTCATTAGGTGGCCCTGAACGTTACAATTCACCATCAGCTTTTCGTCCAATTCGATAATCTAGACTCACAGCAGAACGGCCATAAGGTGCCCGAGGCAGCAATAGACCCATGGAGTCAAGTCGGCTGGAGGACGATGTATTGAATCGGGACGCAATTTGAGTTATCCATCGTCATTAGGTGGCCCTGAACGTTACAATTCACCATCAGTTTTTCGTCCCATTCGATAATCTAGACTCACAGCAGAACGGCCATAAGGTGCCCGAGGCAGCAATAGACCCATGGAGTCAAGTCGGCTGGAGGACGATGTATTGAATCGGGACGCAATTTGAGTGTTCCATCGGCATTAGGAGGCCCTGAACGTTACAATTCACTATCAGTTTTTCGTCCAATTCGATAATCTAGACTCACAGCAGAACGGCCATAAGGTGCCCGAGGCAGCAATAGACCCATGGAGTCAACTCGGCTGGAGGACGATGTATTGAATCGGGGCGCAATTTGAGTGATCCATCGTCATTAGGAGCCCCTGAACGTTGCAATTCACTATCAGTTTTTCGTCCCATTCGATAATCTAGACTCACAGCAGAACGCCCATAAGGTGCCCGAGGCAGCAATAGACCCATGCAGACAAGTCGACTGGAGGACGATGTATTGAATCGGGACGCAATTTGAGTGTTCCATCGTCATTAGGAGGCCCTGAATGTTACAATTAACTATCAGTTTTTCGTCCCATTCGATAATCCAGACTCACTGGAGAACGACCATAAGGTGCCCGAGGCAGCAATAGACCCATGGAGACAAGTCTGCTGGAGGACGATGTATTGAATTGGGACGCAATTTGAGTGATCCGTCGTCATTAGGTGGCCCTGAACGTTACAATTCACTATCAGTTTTTTGTCCGATTCGAAAATCTTTGACTCACAGCAGAACGGCCATTAGGTGCCCGAGGCAGCAATAGACCCATGGAGACAAGTCTGCTGGAGGACGATGTATTGAATCGGGACGCAATTTGAGTGATCCATCGTCATTAGGTGGCCCTGAAAGTTACAATTCATTATCAGTTTTCCGTCCGATTCGAAAATCTGTGACTCACAGCAGAACGGCCATAAGGTGCCCGAGGCAGCAATAGCCCCATGGAGTCAAGTCGGCTGGAGGACGATGTATTGAATCGGGACGCAATTTGAGTGTTCCATCGTCATTATGTGGCCCTGAACGTTACACTTCACTGTCCGTTTTTTGTCCGATTCGAAAATATTTGACTCACAGCAGAACGGCCATAAGGTGCCCGAGGCAGCAATAGACCCATGGAGATAAGTCTGCTGGAGGACGATGTATTGAATCGGGACGCAATTTGAGTGATCCATCGTCATTAGGTGGCCCTGAACGTTACAATTCACTATCAGTTTTTCGTCCCATTAGATAATCTAGACTCACAGCAGAACGGCCATAAGGTGCCCGAGGCAGCAATAGACCCATGGAGTCAAGTCGTCTGGAGGACAATGTATTGAATCGGGACGCAATTTGTGTGGTCCATCGTCATTAGGTGGCCCTGAATGTTACAATTCACTATCAGTTTTTCGTCCGATTCGAAAATCTTTGACTCACAGCAGAACGGCCATAAGGTGACCGAGGCATCATTAGACCCATGGAGACAAGTCTGCTGGAGGACGATGTATTGAATCGCGACGCAATTTGAGTGATCCATCGTCATTAGGTGGCCCTGAATGTTACAATTCACTATCAGTTTTTCGTCAGATTTGAAAATCTTTGACTCACAGCAGAACGGCCATAAGGTGCACAAGGCAGCAATAGACCCATGAAGACAAGTCTGCTGGAGGACGATGTATTGAATCGGGACGCAATTTGAGTGTTCCATCGTCATTAGGAGGCCCTGAACGTTGCAATTCAGTATCAGTCTTTCGTCCGATTCGAAAATCTTTGAGTCACAGCAGAACGGCCATAAGGTGCCCGAGGCAGTAATAGACGCATGGTGACAAGTCTGCTGGTGGATGATGTATTGAATCGGGACGCAATTTGAGTGATCCATCGTCATTAGGTGGCCCTGAATGTTACAATTCACTTTCAGTTTTTCTTCCGATTCGATAATCTAGACTCACAGCAGAACGGCCATAAGGTGCCCGAGGCAGCAATAGACCAATGGAGACAAGTCTGCTGGAGGACGATGTATTGAATCGGGACGCAATTTGAGTGATCCATCGTCTTTAGGTCGCCATGAACGTTACAATTCACTATCAGTTTTTCGTCCCATTCGATAAACTAGACTCACAGCAGAACGGCCATAAGGTGCCCGAGGCAGCAATAGACCCATGGAGTCAAGTCCGCTGGAGGACGATGTATTGAATCGGGACGCAATTTGTGTGGTCCATCGTCATTAGGTGGAACTGAATGTTACAATTCACTATCAGTTTTTCGTCCGATTCGAAAATCTTTGACTCACAGCAGAACGGCCATAAGGTGCCCAAGGCAGCAATAGACCCATGGAGACATGTCGGCTGGAGTATTGAATGCAGACAAGTCTACTGGAGGACGATGTATTGAATCGTGACGCAATTTGAGTGATCCATCGTCATTAGGTGGCCCTGAACGTTACAATTCACTATCAGTTTTTCGTCAGATTTGAAAATCTTTGACTCACAGCAGAACGTCCTTAAGGTGCACAAGGCAGCAATAGACCCATGGAGACAAGTCTGCTGGAGGACGATGTATTGAATCGGGACGCAATTTGAGTGATCCATCGTCATTAGGTGGCCCTGAAAGTTACAATTCACTATCAGTTTTTCGTCCGATTCGAAAATCTTTGACTCACAGCAGAACGGCCATAGGGTGCCCGAGGCAGCAATGGACCCATGGAGACAAGTCGGCTGGAGTATTGAACGCAGACAAGTCTGCTGGAGGGCGATGTATTGAATCGGGACGCAATTTGAGTGATCCATCGTCATTAGGTGGCCCTGAACGTTATACTTCCCTGTCCGTTTTTTGTCCGATTCGAAAATCTTTGACTCACAGCAGAACGGCCATAAGGTGACCGAGGCATCAATAGACCCATGGAGACAAGTCTGCTGGAGGACGATGTATTGAATCGGGACGCAATTTGAGTGATCCATCGTCATTAGGTGTAGTTTTTTGTCAGATTTGAAAATCTTTGACTCACAGCAGAACGGCCATAAGGTGCACAAGGCAGCAATAGACCCATGAAGACAAGTCTGATGGAGGACGATGTATTGAATCGGGACGCAATTTGAGTGTTCCATCGTCATTAGGATGCCCTGAACGTTGCAATTCACTATCAGTCTTTCGTCCGATTCGAAAATCTTTGAGTCACAGCAGAACGGCCATAAGGTGCCCGAGGCAGTAATAGACGCATGGTGACAAGTCTGCTGGTAGACGATGTATTGAATCGGGACGCAATTTGAGTGTTCCATCGTCATTAGGAGGCCCTGAATGTTACAATTAACTATCAGTTTTTCGTCCCATTCGATAATCTAGACTCACAGCAGAACGGCCATAAGGTGCCCGAGGCAGCAATAGACGCATGGAGACAAGTCAGCTGGAGGGCGATGTATTGAATCGGGACGCAATTTGAGTGATCCATCGTCATTAGGCGGCCTTGAATGTTACAATTCACTGTCAGTTTTTCGTCCGATTCGAAAATCTTTGACTCACAGCAGAACGGCCATAAGGTGCCCGAGGCAGCAATAGACCCATGGAGACAAGTCTGCTGGAGGACGATGTATTGAATCGGGACGCAATTTGAGTGTTCCATCGTCATTAGGAGGCCCTGAATGTTACAATTAACTATCAGCTTTTCGTCCCATTCGATAATCTAGACTCACGGGAGAACGACCATAAGGTGCCCGAGGCAGTAATAGACGCATGGTGACAAGTCTGCTGGTGGACGATGTATTGAATCGGGACGCAATTTGAGTGTTCCATCGTCATTAGGTGGCCCTGAATGTTACAATTCACTTTCAGTTTTTCGTCCGATTCGAAAATATTTGACTCACAGCAGAACGGCCATAAGGTGCCCGAGGCAGCAATAGACCCATGGAGACAAGTCGACTGGAGGACGATGTATTGAATCGTGACGCAATTTGAGTGATCCATCGTCATTAGGTGGCCCTGAACGTTACAATTCACTATCAGTTTTTCGTCCCATTCGATAATCTAGACTGCCGGCCGGTTTGGCCGTGCGGTTAAAGGCGCTTCAGTCTGGAACCGCGTGACCACTACGGTCGGAGGTTCGAATCCTGCCTCGGGCATGGATGTGTGTGATGTCCTTAGGTTAGTTAGGTTTAAGTAGTTCTAAGTTCTAGGGGACTTATGACCACAGCAGTTGAGTCCCATAGTGCTCAGAGCCATTTGAACCATTTTTTTGATAATCTAGACTCACAGCAGAACGGCCATAAGGTGCCAGAGGCAGCAATAGACCAATGGAGACAAGTCTGCTGGAGGACGATGTATTGAATCGGGACGCAATTTGAGTGATCCATCGTCTTTAGGTCGCCATGAACGTTACAATTCACTATCAGTTTTTCGTCCCATTCGATAAACTAGACTCACAGCAGAACGGCCATAAGGTGCCCGAGGCAGCAATAGACCCATGGAGTCAAGTCCGCTGGAGGACGATGTATTGAATCGGGACGCAATTTGTGTGGTCCATCGTCATTAGGTGGAACTGAATGTTACAATTCACTATCAGTTTTTCGTCCGATTCGAAAATCTTTGACTCACAGCAGAACGGCCATAAGGTGCCCGAGGCAGCAATAGACCCATGGAGACATGTCGGCTGGAGTATTGAATGCAGACAAGTCTACTGGAGGACGATGTATTGAATCGGGACGCAATTTGAGTGATCCATCGTCATTAGGTGGCCCTGAACGTTACAATTCACTATCAGTTTTTCGTCCCATTCGATAATCTAGACTCACAGCAGAACGGCCATAAGGTGCCCGAGGCAGCAATAGACCCATGGAGTCATGTCGGCTGGAGGACGATGTATTGAATCGGGACGCAATTTGTGTGGTCCATTGTCATTAGGTGGCCCTGAATGTTACAATTCACTATCAGTTTTTCGTCCGATTCGAAAATCTTTGAGTCACAGCAGAACGGCCATAAGGTGCCCGAGGCAGCAATGGACCCATGGAGACAAGTCTGCTGGAGGACGATGTATTGAATCGGGACGCAATTTGAGTGATCCATCGCCATTAGGTGGGCCTGAACGTTACAATTCACCATCAGTTTTTCGTCCGATTCGAAAATCTTTGACTCTCAGCAGAACGGCCATAAGGTGCCCGAGGCAGCAATAGACCCATGGAGACAAGTCTGCTGGAGGACGATGTATTGAATCGGGACGCAATTTGAGTGATCCATCGTCATTAGGTGGCCCTGAAAGTTACAATTCACTATCAGTTTTTCGTCCGATCCGAAAATCTTTGACTCACAGCAGAACGGCCATAAGGTGCCCGAGGCAGCAATAGACCCATGAAGTCAAGTCTGCTGGAGGACGATGGATTGAATCAGGACGCAATTTGAGTGATCCATCGTCATTAGGTGGCCCTGAACGTTACAATTCACTATCAGTTTTTCGTCCCATTCGATAATCTAGACTCACAGCAGAACGGCCATAAGGTGCCCGAGGCAGCAATAGACCCATGGAGACAAGTCGGCTGGGGACGATGTATTGAATCGGGACGCAATTTGAGTGATCCATCGTCATTAGGTGGCCCTGAACATTACAATTCACTATCAGTTTTTCGTCCCATTCGATAATCTAGACTCACAGCAGAACGGCCATAAGGTGCCCGAGGCAGCAATAGACACATGGAGACAAGTCTGCTGGAGGACGATGTATTGAATCGGGACGCAATTTGAGTGATCCATCGTCTTTAGGTCGCCATGAACGTTACAATTCACTATCAGTTTTTCGTCCCATTCGATAAACTAGACTCACAGCAGAACGGCCATAAGGTGCCCGAGGCAGCAATAGACCCATGGAGTCAAGTCCGCTGGAGGACGATGTATTGAATCGGGACGCAATTTGTGTGGTCCATCGTCATTAGGTGGAACTGAATGTTACAATTCACTATCAGTTTTTCGTCCGATTCGAAAATCTTTGACTCACAGCAGAACGGCCATAAGGTGCCCGAGGCAGCAATAGACCCATGGAGAAAAGTCTGCTGGAGGACGATGTATTGAATCGGGACGCAATTTGAGTGTTCCATCGTCATCAGGAGGCACTGAACGTTACAATTCACTATCAGTTTTTCGTCCGATTCGAAAATCTTTAACTCACAGCAGAACGGCCATAAGGTGCCCGAGGCAGCAATAGACCCATGGAGACATGTCGGCTGGAGTATTGAATGCAGACAAGTCTACTGGAGGACGATGTATTGAATCGGGACACAATTTGAGTGATCCATCGTCAAGAGGTGGCCCTGAACGTTACAATTCACTATCAGTTTTTCGTCCCATTAGATAATCTAGACTCACAGCAGTACGGCCATAAGGTGCCCGAGGCAGCAATAGACCCATGTAGTCAAGTCGGCTGGAGGACGATGTATTGAATCGGGACGCATATTTGTGTGGTCCATCGTCATTAGGTGGCCCTGAATGTTACAATTCACTATCAGTTTTTCGTCCGATTCGAAAATCTTTGACTCACAGCAGAACGGCCATAAGGTGCCCGAGGCAGCAATAGACCCATGGAGACAAGTCTGCTGGAGGACGATGTATTGAATCGGGACGCAATTTGAGTGATCCATTGTCATTAGGTGGCCCTGAATGTTACAATTCACTATCAGTTTTTCGTCAGATTTGAAAATCTTTGACTCACAGCAGAACGGCCTTAAGGTGCACAAGGCAGCAATAGACCCATGGAGACAAGTCTGCTGGAGGACGATGTATTGAATCGGGACGCAATTTGAGTGATCCATCGTCATTAGGTGGCCCTGAAAGTTACAATTCACTATCAGTTTTTTGTCCGATTCGAAAATCTTTCTCACAGCAGAACGGCCATAAGGTGCCCGAGGCAGCAATAGACCCATGGAGACAAGTCGGCTGGAGTATTGAATGCAGACAAGTCTGCTGGAGGGCGATGTATTGAATCGGGACGCAATTTGAGTGATCCATCGTCATTAGGTGGCCCTGAACGTTACAATTCACTATCAGTTTTTCGTCCCATTCGATAATCTAGACTCACAGCAGAACGGCCATAAGGTGCCCGAGGCAGCAATAGACCCATGGAGTCAAGTCGGCTGGAGGACGATGTATCGAATTGGGACGCAATTTGTGTGGTCCATTGTCATTAGGTGGCCCTGAATGTTACAATTCACTATCAGTTTTTCGTCCGATTCGAAAATCTTTGACTCACAGCAGAACGGCCATAAGGTGCCCGAGGCATCAATAAGACCCATGGAGACAAGTCTGCTGGAGGACGATGTATTGAATCGGGACGCAATTTGAGTGATCCATCGTCATTAGGTGGCCCTGAATGTTACAATTCAATGTCAGTTTTTTGTCCGATTCGAAAATCTTTGACTCACAGCAGTAGGGCCATAAGGTGCCCGAGGCAGCAATAGACCCATGGAGACAAGTCGGCTGGAGGACGATGTATTGAATCGGGACGCAATTTGAGTGTTCCATCGTCAATAGGTGGACCTGAACGTAACAATTCACTTTCAGTTTTTCGTCCGATTCGAAAATCTTTGACTCACAGCAGAACGGCCATAAGGTGACCGAGGCATCAATAGACCCATGGAGACAAGTCTGCTGGAGGACGATGTATTGAATCGGGACGCAATTTGAGTGATCCATCGTCATTAGGTGTAGTTTTTCGTCAGATTTGAAAATCTTTGAGTCACAGCAGAACGGCCATAAGGTGCACAAGGCAGCAATAGACCCATGAAAACAAGTCTGCTGGAGGACGATGTATTGAATCGGGACGCAATTTGAGTGTTCCATCGTCATTAGGAGGCCCTGAATGTTACAATTAACTATCAGTTTTTCGTCCCATTCGATAATCTAGACTCACAGCAGAACGGCCATAAGGTGCCCGAGGCAGCAATAGACGCATGGAGACAAGTCAGCTGGAGGGCGATGTATTGAATCGGGACGCAATTTGAGTGATCCATCGTCATTAGGCGGCCTTGAATGTTACAATTCACTGTCAGTTTTTCGTCCGATTCGAAAATCTTTGACTCACAGCAGAACGGCCATAAGGAACCCGAGTCAGCAATAGACCCATGGAGACAAGTCTGCTGGAGGACGATGTATTGAATCGGGACGCAATTTGAGTGATCCATCGTCATTAGGAGGCCCTGATCGTTACAATTCACTATCAGTCTTTCGTCCGATTCGAAAATCTTTGAGTCACAGCAGAACGGCCATAAGGTGCCCGAGGCAGTAATAGACGCATGGTGACAAGTTTGCTGGAGGACGATGTATTGAATCGGGACGCAATTTGAGTGATCCATCGTCATTAGGTGGCACTGAATGTTACAATTCACTTTCAGTTTTTCGTCCGATTCGAAAATCTTTGACTCACAGCAGAACGGCCATAAGGTGCCCGAGGCAGCAATAGACCCATGGAGACAAGTCTGCTGGAGGACGATGTATTGAATCGGGACGCAATTTGAGTGTTACATCGTCATTAGGAGGCCCTGAATGTTACAATTAACTATCAGCTTTTCGTCCCATTCGATAATCTAGACTCACGGGAGAACGACCATAAGGTGCCCGAGGCAGTAATAGACGCATGGTGACAAGTCTGCTGGTGGACGATGTATTGAATCGGGACGCAATTTGAGTGTTCCATCGTCATTAGGTGGCCCTGAATGTTACAATTCACTTTCAGTTTTTCGTCCGATTCGAAAATATTTGACTCACAGCAGAACGGCCATAAGGTGCCCGAGGCAGCAATAGACCCATGGAGACAAGTCGACTGGAGGACGATGTATTGAATCGGGACGCAATTTGAGTGTTCCATCGTCATTAGGAGGCCCTGAACGTTACAATTCACTATCAGTTTTTCGTCCGATTCGAAAATCTTTGACTCACAGCAGAACGGCCATAAGGTGCCCGAGGCAGTAATAGACCCATGGAGACAAGTCGACTGGAGGACGATGTATTGAATCGGGACGCAATTTGAGTGTTCCATCGTCATTAGGAGGCCCTGAACGTTGCAATTCACTATCAGTCTTTCGTCCGATTCGAAAATCTTTGAGTCACAGCAGAACGGCCATAAGGTGCCCGAGGCAGTAATAGACGCATGGTGACAAGTCTGCTGGTAGACGATGTATTGAATCGCGACGCAATTTGAGTGATCCATTGTCATTAGGTGGCCCTGAAATTTACAATTCACTTTCAGTTTTTCGTCCGATTCGAAAATCTTTGACTCACAGCAGAACGGCCATAAGGTGCCCGAGGCAGCAATAGACCAATGGAGACAAGTCTGCTGGAGGACGATGTATTGAATCGGGACGCAATTTGAGTGTTCCATCGTCATTAGGAGGCCCTGAACGTTACAATTCACTATCAGTCTTTCGTCGGATTCGAAAATCTTTGAGTCACAGCAGAACGGCCATAAGGTGCCCGAGGCAGTAATAGACCCATGGTGACAAGTCTGCTGGTGGACGATGTATTGAATCGGGACGCAATTTGAGTGATCCATCGTCATTAGGTGGCCCTGAATGTTACAATTCACTTTCAGTTTTTCGTCCGATTCGTAAATCTTTGATCACAGCAGAACGGCCATAAGGTGCCCGAGGCAGCAATAGACCAATGGAGACAAGTCTGCTGGAGGACGATGTATTGAATCGGGACGCAATTTGAGTGTTCCATCGTCATTAGGAGGCCCTGAATGTTACAATTAACTATCAGTTTTTCGTCCCATTCGATAATCTAGACTCACAGCAGAACGGCCATAAGGTGCCCGAGGCAGCAATAGACCCATGGCGACAAGTCTGCTGGAGGACGATGTATTGAATCGGGACGCAATTTGAGTGTTCCATTGTCATTAGGAGGCCCTGAACGTTACAATTCACTATCAGTTTATCGTCCGATTCGAAAATCTTTGAGTCACAGCAGAACGGCCATAAGGTGCCCGAGGCAGCAATGGACCCATGGAGACAAGTTTGCTGGAGGACGATGTATTGAATCGGGACGCAATTTGAGTGATCCATCGTCATTAGGTGGGCCTGAACGTTACAATTCACCATCAGTTTTTCGTCCGATTCGAAAATCTTTGACTCTCAGCAGAACGGCCATAAGGTGCCCGAGGCAGCAATAGACTCATGGAGACAAGTCTGCTGGAGGACGATGTATTGAATCGGGACGCAATTTGAGTGATCCATCGTCATTAGGTGGCCCTGAAAGTTACAATTCACTATCAGTTTTTAGTCCGATCCGAAAATCTTTGACTCACAGCAGAACGGCCATAAGGTGCCCGAGGCAGCAATAGACCAATGGAGACAAGTCTGCTGGAGGACGATGTATTGAATCGGGACGCAATTTGAGTGATCCATCGTCTTTAGGTCGCCATGAACGTTACAATTCACTATCAGTTTTTCGTCCCATTCGATAAACTAGACTCACAGCAGAACGGCCATTAGGTGCCCGAGGCAGCAATAGACCCATGGAGTCAAGTCCGCTGGAGGACGATGTATTGAATCGGGACGCAATTTGTGTGGTCCATCGTCATTAGGTGGAACTGAATGTTACAATTCACTATCAGTTTTTCGTCCGATACGAAAATCTTTGACTCACAGCAGAACGGCCATAAGGTGCCCGAGGCAGCAATAGACCCATGGAGAAAAGTCTGCTGGAGGACGATGTATTGAATCGGGACGCAATTTGAGTGTTCCATCGTCATCAGGAGGCCCTGAACATTACAATTCACTATCAGTTTTTCGTCCGATTCGAAAATCTTTAACTCACAGCAGAACGGCCATAAGGTGCCCGAGGCAGCAATAGACCCATGGAGACATGTCGGCTGGAGTATTGAATGCAGACAAGTCTACTGGAGGACGATGTATTGAATCGGGACGCAATTTGAGTGATCCATCGTCAAGAGGTGGCCCTGAACGTTACAATTCACTATCAGTTTTTCGTCCCATTAGATAATCTAGACTCACAGCAGAACGGCCATAAGGTGCCCGAGGCAGCAATAGACCCATGTAGTCAAGTCGGCTGGAGGACGATGTATTGAATCGGGACGCAATTTGTGTGGTCCATCGTCATTAGGTGGCCCTGAATGTTACAATTCACTATCAGTTTTTCGTCCGATTCGAAAATCTTTGACTCACAGCAGAACGGCCATAAGGTGACCGAGGCAGCAATAGACCCATGGAGACAAGTCTGCTGGAGGACGATGTATTGAATCGGGACGCAATTTGAGTGATCCATCGTCATTAGGTGGCCCTGAAAGTTACAATTCACTATCAGTTTTTCGTCCGATTCGAAAATCTTTCTCACAGCAGAACGGCCATAAGGTGCCCGAGGCAGCAATAGACCCATGGAGACAAGTCGGCTGGAGTATTGAATGCAGACAAGTCTGCTGGAGGGCTATGTATTGAATCGGGACGCAATTTGAGTGATCCATCGTCATTAGGTGGCCCTGAACGTTACAATTCACTATCAGTTTTTCGTCCCATTCGATAATCTAGACTCACAGCAGAACGGCCATAAGGTGCCCGAGGCAGCAATAGACCCATGGAGTCAAGTCGGCTGGAGGACGATGTATCGAATTGGGACGCAATTTGTGTGGTCCATTGTCATTAGGTGGCCCTGAATGTTACAATTCACTATCAGTTTTTCGTCCGATTCGAAAATCTTTGACTCGCAGCATAACGGCCATAAGGTGCCCGAGGCATCAATAAGACCCATGGAGACAAGTCTGCTGGAGGACGATGTATTGAATCGGGACGCAATTTGAGTGATCCATCGTCATTAGGTGGCCCTGAATGTTACAATTCAATGTCAGTTTTTTGTCCGATTCGAAAATCTTTGACTCACAGCAGTAGGGCCATAAGGTGCCCGAGGCAGCAATAGACCCATGGAGACAAGTCGGCTGGAGGACGATGTATTGAATCGGGACGCAATTTGAGTGTTCCATGGTCAATAGGTGGACCTGAACGTAACAATTCACTTTCAGTTTTTCGTCCGATTCGAAAATCTTTGACTCACAGCAGAACGGCCATAAGGTGACCGAGGCATCAATAGACCCATGGAGACAAGTCTGCTGGAGGACGATGTATTGAATCGGGACGCAATTTGAGTGATCCATCGTCATTAGGTGTAGTTTTTCGTCAGATTTGAAAATCTTTGACACACAGCAGAACGGCCATAATGTGCACAAGGCAGCAATAGACCCATGAAGACAAGTCTGATGGAGGACGATGTATTGAATCGGGACGCAATTTGAGTGTTCCATCGTCATTAGGAGGCCCTGAACGTTGCAATTCACTATCAGTCTTCCGTCCGATTCGAAAATCTTTGAGTCACAGCAGAACGGCCATAAGGTGCCCGAGGCAGTAATAGACGCATGGTGACAAGTCTGCTGGTAGACGATGTATTGAATCGTGACGCAATTTGAGTGATCCATTGTCATTAGGTGGCCCTGAAATTTACAATTCACTTTCAGTTTTTCGTCCGATTCGAAAATCTTTGACTCACAGCAGAACGGCCATAAGGTGCCCGAGGCAGCAATAGACCAATGGAGACAAGTCTGCTGGAGGACGATGTATTGAATCGGGACGCAATTTGAGTGTTCCATCGTCATTAGGAGGCCCTGAATGTTACAATTAACTATCAGTTTTTCGTCCCATTCGATAATCTAGACTCACAGCAGAACGGCCATAAGGTGCCCGAGGCAGCAATAGACGCATGGAGACAAGTCAGCTGGAGGGCGATGTATTGAATCGGGACGCAATTTGAGTGATCCATCGTCTTTAGGTCGCCATGAACGTTACAATTCACTATCAGTTTTTCGTCCCATTCGATAAACTAGACTCACAGCAGAACGGCCATAAGGTGCCCGAGGCAGTAATAGACCCATGGTGACAAGTCTGCTGGTGGACGATGTATTGAATCGGGACGCAATTTGAGTGATCCATCGTCATTAGGTGGCCCTGAATGTTACAATTCACTTTCAGTTTTTCGTCCGATTCGTAAATCTTTGATCACAGCAGAACGGCCATAAGGTGCCCGAGGCAGCAATAGACCAATGGAGACAAGTCTGCTGGAGGACGATGTATTGAATCGGGACGCAATTTGAGTGTTCCATCGTCATTAGGAGGCCCTGAATGTTACAATTAACTATCAGTTTTTCGTCCCATTCGATAATCTAGACTCACAGCAGAACGGCCATAAGGTGCCCGAGGCAGCAATAGACCCATGGCGACAAGTCTGCTGGAGGACGATGTATTGAATCGGGACGCAATTTGAGTGTTCCATTGTCATTAGGAGGCCCTGAACGTTACAATTCACTATCAGTTTATCGTCCGATTCGAAAATCTTTGAGTCACAGCAGAACGGCCATAAGGTGCCCGAGGCAGCAATGGACCCATGGAGACAAGTTTGCTGGAGGACGATGTATTGAATCGGGACGCAATTTGAGTGATCCATCGTCATTAGGTGGGCCTGAACGTTACAATTCACCATCAGTTTTTCGTCCGATTCGAAAATCTTTGACTCTCAGCAGAACGGCCATAAGGTGCCCGAGGCAGCAATAGACCCATGGAGACAAGTCTGCTGGAGGACGATGTATTGAATCGGGACGCAATTTGAGTGATCCATCGTCATTAGGTGGCCCTGAAAGTTACAATTCACTATCAGTTTTTAGTCCGATCCGAAAATCTTTGACTCACAGCAGAACGGCCATAAGGTGCCCGAGGCAGCAATAGACCCATGGAGAAAAGTCTGCTGGAGGACGATGTATTGAATCGGGACGCAATTTGAGTGTTCCATCGTCATCAGGAGGCCCTGAACATTACAATTCACTATCAGTTTTTCGTCCGATTCGAAAATCTTTAACTCACAGCAGAACGGCCATAAGGTGCCCGAGGCAGCAATAGACCCATGGAGACATGTCGGCTGGAGTATTGAATGCAGACAAGTCTACTGGAGGACGATGTATTGAATCGGGACGCAATTTGAGTGATCCATCGTCAAGAGGTGGCCCTGAACGTTACAATTCACTATCAGTTTTTCGTCCCATTAGATAATCTAGACTCACAGCAGAACGGCCATAAGGTGCCCGAGGCAGCAATAGACCCATGTAGTCAAGTCGGCTGGAGGACGATGTATTGAATCGGGACGCAATTTGTGTGGTCCATCGTCATTAGGTGGCCCTGAATGTTACAATTCACTATCAGTTTTTCGTCCGATTCGAAAATCTTTGACTCACAGCAGAACGGCCATAAGGTGACCGAGGCAGCAATAGACCCATGGAGACAAGTCTGCTGGAGGACGATGTATTGAATCGGGACGCAATTTGAGTGATCCATCGTCATTAGGTGGCCCTGAAAGCTACAATTCACTATCAGTTTTTCGTCCGATTCGAAAATCTTTCTCACAGCAGAACGGCCATAAGGTGCCCGAGGCAGCAATAGACCCATGGAGACAAGTCGGCTGGAGTATTGAATGCAGACAAGTCTGCTGGAGGGCGATGTATTGAATCGGGACGCAATTTGAGTGATCCATCGTCATTAGGTGGCCCTGAACGTTACAATTCACTATCAGTTTTTCGTCCCATTCGATAATCTAGACTCACAGCAGAACGGCCATAAGGTGCCCGAGGCAGCAATAGACCCATGGAGTCAAGTCGGCTGGAGGACGATGTATCGAATTGGGACGCAATTTGTGTGGTCCATTGTCATTAGGTGGCCCTGAATGTTACAATTCACTATCAGTTTTTCGTCCGATTCGAAAATCTTTGACTCGCAGCATAACGGCCATAAGGTGCCCGAGGCATCAATAAGACCCATGGAGACAAGTCTGCTGGAGGACGATGTATTGAATCGGGACGCAATTTGAGTGATCCATCGTCATTAGGTGGCCCTGAATGTTACAATTCAATGTCAGTTTTTTGTCCGATTCGAAAATCTTTGACTCACAGCAGTAGGGCCATAAGGTGCCCGAGGCAGCAATAGACCCATGGAGACAAGTCGGCTGGAGGACGATGTATTGAATCGGGACGCAATTTGAGTGTTCCATCGTCAATAGGTGGACCTGAACGTAACAATTCACTTTCAGTTTTTCGTCCGATTCGAAAATCTTTGACTCACAGCAGAACGGCCATAAGGTGACCGAGGCATCAATAGACCCATGGAGACAAGTCTGCTGGAGGACGATGTATTGAATCGGGACGCAATTTGAGTGATCCATCGTCATTAGGTGTAGTTTTTCGTCAGATTTGAAAATCTTTGACACACAGCAGAACGGCCATAATGTGCACAAGGCAGCAATAGACCCATGAAGACAAGTCTGATGGAGGACGATGTATTGAATCGGGACGCAATTTGAGTGTTCCATCGTCATTAGGAGGCCCTGAACGTTGCAATTCACTATCAGTCTTCCGTCCGATTCGAAAATCTTTGAGTCACAGCAGAACGGCCATAAGGTGCCCGAGGCAGTAATAGACGCATGGTGACAAGTCTGCTGGTAGACGATGTATTGAATCGTGACGCAATTTGAGTGATCCATTGTCATTAGGTGGCCCTGAAATTTACAATTCACTTTCAGTTTTTCGTCCGATTCGAAAATCTTTGACTCACAGCAGAACGGCCATAAGGTGCCCGAGGCAGCAATAGACCAATGGAGACAAGTCTGCTGGAGGACGATGTATTGAATCGGGACGCAATTTGAGTGTTCCATCGTCATTAGGAGGCCCTGAATGTTACAATTAACTATCAGTTTTTCGTCCCATTCGATAATCTAGACTCACAGCAGAACGGCCATAAGGTGCCCGAGGCAGCAATAGACGCATGGAGACAAGTCAGCTGGAGGGCGATGTATTGAATCGGGACGCAATTTGAGTGATCCATCGTCATTAGGTGGCACTGAATGTTACAAATCACTTTCAGTTTTTCGTCCGATTCGAAAATCTTTGACTCACAGCAGAACGGCCATAAGGTGCCCGAGGCAGCAATAGACCCATGGAGACAAGTCTGCTGGAGGACGATGTATTGAATCGGGACGCAATTTGAGTGTTACATCGTCATTAGGAGGCCCTGAATGTTACAATTAACTATCAGCTTTTCGTCCCATTCGATAATCTAGACTCACGGGAGAACGACCATAAGGTGCCCGAGGCAGTAATAGACGCATGGTGACAAGTCTGCTGGTGGACGATGTATTGAATCGGGACGCAATTTGAGTGTTCCATCGTCATTAGGTGGCCCTGAATGTTACAATTCACTTTCAGTTTTTCGTCCGATTCGAAAATATTTGACTCACAGCAGAACGGCCATAAGGTGCCCGAGGCAGCAATAGACCCATGGAGACAAGTCGACTGGAGGACGATGTATTGAATCGGGACGCAATTTATGTGTTCCATCGTCATTAGGAGGCCCTGAACGTTACAATTCACTATCAGTTTTTCGTCCGATTCGAAAATCTTTGACTCACAGCAGAACGGCCATAAGGTGCCCGAGGCAGTAATAGACCCATGGAGACAAGTCGACTGGAAGACGATGTATTGAATCGGGACGCAATTTGAGTGTTCCATCGTCATTAGGAGGCCCTGAACGTTGCAATTCACTATCAGTCTTTCGTCCGATTCGAAAATCTTTGAGTCACAGCAGAACGGCCATAAGGTGCCCGAGGCAGTAATAGACGCATGGTGACAAGTCTGCTGGTAGACGATGTATTGAATCGTGACGCAATTTGAGTGATCCATTGTCATTAGGTGGCCCTGAAATTTACAATTCACTTTCAGTTTTTCGTCCGATTCGAAAATCTTTGACTCACAGCAGAACGGCCATAAGGTGCCCGAGGCAGCAATAGACCAATGGAGACAAGTCTGCTGGAGGACGATGTATTGAATCGGGACGCAATTTGAGTGTTCCATCGTCATTAGGCGGCCTTGAATGTTCACTGTCAGTTTTTCGTCCGATTCGAAAATCTTTCACTCACAGCAGAACGGCCATAAGGAACCCGAGTCAGCAATAGACCCATGGAGACAAGCCTGCTGGAGGACGATGTATTGAATCGGGACGCAATTTGAGTGATCCATCGTCATTAGGAGGCCCTGAACGTTACAATTCACTATCAGTCTTTCGTCCGATTCGAAAATCTTTGAGTCACAGCGGAACAGCCATAAGGTGCCCGAGGCAGTAATAGACGCATGGTGACAAGTCTGCTGGTGGACGATGTATTGAATCGGGACGCAATTTGAGTGATCCATCGTCATTAGGTGGCACTGAATGTTACAATTCACTTTCAGTTTTTCGTCCGATTCGAAAATCTTTGACTCACAGCAGAACGGCCATAAGGTGCCCGAGGCAGCAATAGACGCATGGAGACAAGTCAGCTGGAGGGCGATGTATTGAATCGGGACGCAATTTGAGTTATCCATCGTCATTAGGCGGCCTTGAATGTTACAATTCACTGTCAGTTTTTCGTCCGATTCGAAAATCTTTGACTCACAGCAGAACGGCCATAAGGAACCCGAGTCAGCAATAGACCCATGGAGACAAGTCTGCTGGAGGACGATGTATTGAATCGGGACCCAATTTGAGTGATCCATCGTCATTAGGAGGCCGTGAACGTTACAATTCACTATCAGTCTATGGTCCGATTCGAAAATCTTTGAGTCACAGCAGAACGGCCATAAGGTGCCCGAGGCAGTAATAGACGCATGGTGACAAGTCTGCTGGTGGACGATGTATTGAATCGGGACGCAATTTGAGTGATCCATCGTCATTAGGTGGCACTGAATGTTACAATTCACTTTCAGTTTTTCGTCCGATTCGAAAACCTTTGACTCACAGCAGAACGGCCATAAGGTGCCCGAGGCAGCAATAGACCCATGGAGACAAGTCTGCTGGAGGACGATGTATTGAATCGGGACGCAATTTGAGTGTTCCATCGTCATTAGGAGGCCCTGAATCTTACAATTAACTATCAGCTTTTCGTCCCATTCGATAATCTGGACTCACGGGAGAACGACCATAAGGTGCCCGTGGCAGCAATAGACCCATGGAGACAAGTCTGCTGGAGGTCGATGTATTGAATCGGGACGCAATTTGAGTGTTCCATCGTCATTAGGTGGCCCTGAACGTTACAATTCACAATCAGTCTTTCGTCCGATTCGAAAATCTTTGAGTAACAGCAGAACGGCCATAAGGTGCCCGAGGCAGTAATAGACGCATGGTGACAAGTCTGCTGGTGGACGATGTATTGAATCGGGACGCAATTTGAGTGTTCCATCGTCATTAGGTGGCCCTGAATGTTACAATTCACTTTCAGTTTTTCGTCCGATTCGAAAATATTTGACTCACAGCAGAACGGCCATAAGGTGCCCGAGGCAACAATAGACCCATGGAGACAAGTCGACTGGAGGACGATGTATTGAATCGGGACGCAATTTGAGAGTTCCATCGTAATTAGGAGGCCCTGAACGTTACAATTCACTATCAGTTTTTCGTCCGATTCGAAAATCTTTGACTCACAGCAGAACGGCTATAAGGTGCCCGAGGCAGCAATAGACCCATGGAGACAAGTCGACTGGAGGACGATGTATTGAATCGGGACGCAATTTGAGTGTTCCATCGTCATTAGGAGGCCCTGAATGTTACAATTAACTATCAGTTTTTCGTCCCATTCGATAATCCAGACTCACGGGAGAACGACCATAAGGTGCCCGAGGCAGCAACAGACCCATGGAGACAAGTCTGCTGGAGGACGATGTATTGAATTGGGACGCAATTTGAGTGATCCGTCGTCATTAGGTGGCCCTGAACGTTACAATTCACTATCAGTTTTTTGTCCGATTCGAAAATCTTTGACTCACAGCAGAACGGCCATAAGGTGCCCGAGGCAGCAATAGACCCATGGAGACAAGTCTGCTGGAGGACGATGTATTGAATCGGGACGCAATTTGAGTGATCCATCGTCATTAGGTGGCCCTGAACGTTACAATTCACTATCAGTTTTTTCTCCGATTCGAAAATCTTTGACTCACAGCAGTACGGCCATAAAGTTCCCGAGGCAGCAATAGACCCATGGAGACAAGTCTGCTGGAGGACGAGGTATTGAATCGGGACGCTATTTGAGTGTTCCATCGTCATTAGGAGGCCCTGAACGTTACAATTCACTATCAGTTTTTCGTCCGATTCGAAAAACTTTGACTCACACAGCAGAACGGCCATAAGGTGCCCGAGGCAGCAATAGACCCATGGAGACAAGTCTGCTGGAGGACGATGTATAGAATCGGGACGCAATTTGAGTGATCCATTGTCATTAGGTGGCCCTGAACGTAACAATCACAATCAGTTTTTCGTCCGATTCGAAAATCTTTGACTCACAGCAGAACGGCCATAAGGTGCCCGAGGCAGTAATAGACCCATGGAGACAAGTCGACTGGAGGACGATGTATTGAATCGGGACGCAATTTGAGTGTTCCATCGTCATTAGGAGGCCCTGAATGTTACAATTAACTATCAGTTTTTCGTCCCATTCGATAATCCAGACTCACGGGAGAACGACCATAAGGTGCCCGAGGCAGCAATAGACCCATGGAGACAAGTCTGCTGGAGGACGATGAATTGAATTGGGACGTAATTTGAGTGATCCGTCGTCATTAGGTGGCCCTGAACGTTACAATTCACTATCAGTTTTTTGTCAGATTCGAAAATCTTTGACTCACAGCAGAACGGCCATAAGGTGCTCGAGGCAGCAATAGCCCCATGGAGTCAAGTCGGCTGGAGGACGATGTATTGAATCGGGACGCAATTTGAGTGATCCATCGTCATTAGGTGGCCCTGAAAGTTACAATTCACTATCAGTTTTTCGTCCGATTCGAAAATCTTTGACTCACAGCAGAACGGCCATAAGGTGCCCGAGGCAGCAATAGACCCATGGAGACAAGTCGGCTGGAGTATTGAATGCAGACAAGTCTGCTGGAGGACGATGTATTGAATCGGGACGCAATTTGAGTGATCCATCGTCATTAGGTGGAACTGAACGTTACAATTCACTATCAGTTTTTCCTCCCATTCGATAATCTAGACTCACAGCAGAACGGCCATAAGGTGCCCGAGGCAGCAATAGACCCATGGAGTCAAGTCGGCTGGAGGACGATGTATCGAATCGGGACGCAATTTGTGAGGTCCATTGTCATTAGGTGGCCCTGAATGTTACAATTCACTATCAGTTTTTCGTCCGATTCGAAAATCTTTGACTCGCAGCATAACGGCCATAAGGTGCCCGAGGCATCAATAGACCCACGGAGACAAGTCTGCTGGAGGACGATGTATTGAATCGGGACGCAATTTGAGTGATCCATCGTCATTACGTGGCCCTGAATGTTACAATTCAATGTCAGTTTTTTGTCCGATTCGAAAATCTTTGACTCACAGCAGTACGGCCATAAGGTGCCCGAGGCAGCAATAGACCCATGGAGAGAAGTCGGCTGGAGGACGATGTATTGAATCGGGACGCAATTTGAGTGTTCCATCGTCAATAGGTGGACCTGAACGTAACAATTCACTATCAGTTTTTCGTCCGATTCGAAAATCTTTGACTCACAGCAGAACGACCATAAGGTGCCCGAGGCAGCAATAGACCCATGGAGACAAGTCTGCTGGAGGACGATGTATTGAATCGGGACGCAATTTGAGTGATCCATCGTCATTAGGTGGCCCTGAACGTTATACTTCACTGTCCGTTTTTTGTCCCATTCGAAAATCTTTGACTCACAGCAGAACGGCCATAAGGTGCCCGAGGCAGCAATAGACCCATGGAGACAAGTCTGCTGGAGGACGATGTATTGAATCGGGACGCAATTTGAGTGATCCATCGTCATTAGGTGGCCCTGAACGTTACAATTCACTATCAGTTTTTCGTCCCATTAGATAATCTAGACTCACAGCAGAACGGCCATAAGGTGCCCGAGGCAGCAATAGACCCATGGAGTCAAGTCGGCTGGAGGACGATGTATTGAATCGGGACGCAATTTGTGTGGTCCATCGTCATTAGGTGGCCCTGAATGTTACAATTCACTTTCAGTTTTTCGTCCGATTCGAAAATCTTTGACTCACAGCAGAACGGCCATAAGGTGAGCGAGGCATCAATAGACCCATGGAGACAAGTCTGCTGGAGGACGATGTATTGAATCGGGACGCAATTTGAGTGATCCATCGTCATTAGGTGTAGTTTTTCGACAGATTTGAAAATCGTTGACTCACAGCAGAACGGCCATAAGGTGCACAAGGCAGCAATAGACCCATGAAGACAAGTCTGCTGGAGGACGATGTATTGAATCGGGACGCAATTTGAGTGTTCCATCGTCATTAGGAGGCCCTGAACTTTGCAATTCACTATCAGTCATTCGTCCGATTCGAAAATCTTTGAGTCACAGCAGAACGGCCATAAGGTGCCCGAGGCAGTAATAAACGCATGGTGACAAGTCTGCTGGTGGACGATGTATTGAATCGTGACGCAATTTGAGTGATCCATTGTCATTAGGTGGCCCTGAAATTTACAATTCACTTTCAGTTTTTCGTCCGATTCGAAAATCTTTGACTCACAGCAGAACGGCCATAAGGTGCCCGAGGCAGCAATAGACCAATGGGAACAAGTCTGCTGGAGGACGATGTATTGAATCGGTTCGCAATTTGAGTGTTCCATCGTCATTAGGAGGCCCTGAATGTTACAATTAACTATCAGTTTTTCGTCCCATTCGATAATCTAGACTCACAGCAGAACGGCCATAAGGTGCCCGAGGCAGCAATAGACCCATGGAGACAAGTCTGCTGGAGGACGATGTATTGAATCGGGACGCAATTTGAGTGATCCATCGTCATTAGGTGGCCCTGAACGTTACACATCACTGTCCGTTTTTTTTCCGATTCGAAAATCTTTGACTCACAGCAGTACGGCCATAAAGTGCCCGAGGCAGCAATAGACCCATGGAGACAAGTCTGCTGGAGGACGAGGTATTGAATCGGGACGCTATTTGAGTGTTCCATCGTCATTAGGAGGCCCTGAACGTTACAATTCACTATCAGTTTTTCGTCCGATTCGAAAAACTTTGACTCACACAGCAGAACGGCCATAATGTGGCCGAGGCAGCAATAGACCCATGGAGACAAGTCTGCTGGAGGACGATGTATAGAATCGGGACGCAATTTGAGTGATCCATTGTCATTAGGTGGCCCTGAACGTAACAATCACAATCAGTTTTTCGTCCGATTCGAAAATCTTTGACTCACAGCAGAACGGCCATAAGGTGCCCGAGGCAGTAATAGACCCATGGAGACAAGTCGACTGGAGGACGATGTATTGAATCGGGACGCAATTTGAGTGTTCCATCGTCATTAGGAGGCCCTGAATGTTACAATTAACTATCAGTTTTTCGTCCCATTCGATAATCCAGACTCACGGGAGAACGACCATAAGGTGCCCGAGGCAGCAATAGACCCATGGAGACAAGTCTGCTGGAGGACGATGAATTGAATTGGGACGTAATTTGAGTGATCCGTCGTCATTAGGTGGCCCTGAACGTTACAATTCACTATCAGTTTTTTGTCAGATTCGAAAATCTTTGACTCACAGCAGAACGGCCATAAGGTGCTCGAGGCAGCAATAGCCCCATGGAGTCAAGTCGGCTGGAGGACGATGTATTGAATCGGGACGCAATTTGAGTGATCCATCGTCATTAGGTGGCCTTGAAAGTTACAATTCACTATCAGTTTTTCGTCCGATTCGAAAATCTTTGACTCACAGCAGAACGGCCATAAGGTGCCCGAGGCAGCAATAGACCCATGGAGACAAGTCGGCTGGAGTATTGAATGCAGACAAGTCTGCTGGAGGACGATGTATTGAATCGGGACGCAATTTGAGTGTTCCATCGTCATTAGGAGGCCCTGAACTTTGCAATTCACTATCAGTCATTCGTCCGATTCGAAAATCTTTGAGTCACAGCAGAACGGCCATAAGGTGCCCGAGGCAGTAATAAACGCATGGTGACAAGTCTGCTGGTGGACGATGTATTGAATCGTGACGCAATTTGAGTGATCCATTGTCATTAGGTGGCCCTGAAATTTACAATTCACTTTCAGTTTTTCGTCCGATTCGAAAATCTTTGACTCACAGCAGAACGGCCATAAGGTGAGCGAGGCATCAATAGACCCATGGAGACAAGTCTGCTGGAGGACGATGTATTGAATCGGGACGCAATTTGTGAGGTCCATTGTCATTAGGTGGCCCTGAATGTTACAATTCACTATCAGTTTTTCGTCCGATTCGAAAATCTTTGACTCGCAGCATAACGGCCATAAGGTGCCCGAGGCATCAATAGACCCACGGAGACAAGTCTGCTGGAGGACGATGTATTGAATCGGGACGCAATTTGAGTGATCCATCGTCATTACGTGGCCCTGAATGTTACAATTCAATGTCAGTTTTTTGTCCGATTCGAAAATCTTTGACTCACAGCAGTACGGCCATAAGGTGCCCGAGGCAGCAATAGACCCATGGAGAGAAGTCGGCTGGAGGACGATGTATTGAATCGGGACGCAATTTGAGTGTTCCATCGTCAATAGGTGGACCTGAACGTAACAATTCACTATCAGTTTTTCGTCCGATTCGAAAATCTTTGACTCACAGCAGAACGACCATAAGGTGCCCGAGGCAGCAATAGACCCATGGAGACAAGTCTGCTGGAGGACGATGTATTGAATCGGGACGCAATTTGAGTGATCCATCGTCATTAGGTGGCCCTGAACGTTATACTTCACTGTCCGTTTTTTGTCCCATTCGAAAATCTTTGACTCACAGCAGAACGGCCATAAGGTGCCCGAGGCAGCAATAGACCCATGGAGACAAGTCTGCTGGAGGACGATGTATTGAATCGGGACGCAATTTGAGTGATCCATCGTCATTAGGTGGCCCTGAACGTTACAATTCACTATCAGTTTTTCGTCCCATTAGATAATCTAGACTCACAGCAGAACGGCCATAAGGTGCCCGAGGCAGCAATAGACCCATGGAGTCAAGTCGGCTGGAGGACGATGTATTGAATCGGGACGCAATTTGTGTGGTCCATCGTCATTAGGTGGCCCTGAATGTTACAATTCACTTTCAGTTTTTCGTCCGATTCGAAAATCTTTGACTCACAGCAGAACGGCCATAAGGTGAGCGAGGCATCAATAGACCCATGGAGACAAGTCTGCTGGAGGACGATGTATTGAATCGGGACGCAATTTGAGTGATCCATCGTCATTAGGTGTAGTTTTTCGACAGATTTGAAAATCGTTGACTCACAGCAGAACGGCCATAAGGTGCACAAGGCAGCAATAGACCCATGAAGACAAGTCTGCTGGAGGACGATGTATTGAATCGGGACGCAATTTGAGTGTTCCATCGTCATTAGGAGGCCCTGAACTTTGCAATTCACTATCAGTCATTCGTCCGATTCGAAAATCTTTGAGTCACAGCAGAACGGCCATAAGGTGCCCGAGGCAGTAATAAACGCATGGTGACAAGTCTGCTGGTGGACGATGTATTGAATCGTGACGCAATTTGAGTGATCCATTGTCATTAGGTGGCCCTGAAATTTACAATTCACTTTCAGTTTTTCGTCCGATTCGAAAATCTTTGACTCACAGCAGAACGGCCATAAGGTGCCCGAGGCAGCAATAGACCAATGGGAACAAGTCTGCTGGAGGACGATGTATTGAATCGGTTCGCAATTTGAGTGTTCCATCGTCATTAGGAGGCCCTGAATGTTACAATTAACTATCAGTTTTTCGTCCCATTCGATAATCTAGACTCACAGCAGAACGGCCATAAGGTGCCCGAGGCAGCAATAGACCCATGGAGACAAGTCTGCTGGAGGACGATGTATTGAATCGGGACGCAATTTGAGTGATCCATCGTCATTAGGTGGCCCTGAACATAACAATTCACTATCAGTTTTTCGTCCGATTCGAAAATCTTTGAGTCACAGCAGAACGGCCATAAGGTGCCCGAGGCAGCAATAGACGCATGGAGACAAGTCAGCTGGAGGGCGATGTATTGAATCGGGACGCAATTTGAGTGATCCATCGTCATTAGGCGGCCTTGAATGTTACAATTCACTGTCAGTTTTTCGTCCGATTCGAAAATCTTTGACTCACAGCAGAACGGCCATAAGGAACCCGAGTCAGCAATAGACCCATGGAGACAAGTCTGCTGGAGGACGATGTATTGAATCGGGACGCAATTTGAGTGATCCATCGTCATTAGGTGGCCCTGAACGTTACAATTCACTATCAGTTTTTCGTCCCATTCGATAATCTAGACTCACAGCAGAACGGCCATAAGGTGCCCGAGGCAGCAACAGACCCATGGAGACAAGTCTGCTGGAGGACGATGTATTGAATCGGGACGCAATTTGAGTGTTCCATCGTCATTAGGAGGCCCTGAACGTTACAATTCACTATCAGTCTTCCGTCCGATTCGAAAATCTTTGAGTAACAGCAGAACGGCCATAAGGTGCCCGAGGCAGTAATAGACGCATGGTGACTAGTCTGCTGGTGGACGATGTATTGAGTCGGGACGCAATTTGAGTGATCCATCGTCATTAGGTGGCCCTGAATGTTACAATTCACTTTCAGTTTTTCGTCCGATTCGAAAATCTTTGACTCACAGCAGAACGGCCATAAGGTGCCCGAGGCAGCAATAGACCCATGGAGACAAGTCTGCTGGAGGACGATGTATTGAATCGGGACGCAATTTGAGTGATCCATCGTCATTAGGTGGCCCTGAACGTTACACATCACTGTCCGTTTTTTTTCCGATTCGAAAATCTTTGACTCACAGCAGAACGGCCATAAGGTGCCCGAGGCAGCAATAGACCCATGGAGACAAGTCTGCTGGAGGACGATGTATTGAATCGGGACGCAATTTGAGTGATCCATCGTCATTAGTTGGCCCTGAACGTTACAATTCACTATCAGTTTTTCGTCCCATTAGATAATCTAGACTCACAGCAGAACGGCCATAAGGTGCCCGAGGCAGCAATAGACCCATGGAGTCAAGTCGTCTGGAGGACAATGTATTGAATCGGGACGCAATTTGTGTGGTCCATCGTCATTAGGTGGCCCTGAATGTTACAATTGACTATCAGTTTTTCGTCCGATTCGAAAATCTTTGACTCACAGCAGAACGGCCATAAGGTGCCCGAGGCAGCAATAGACCCATGGAGACAAGTCTGCTGGAGGACGATGTATTGAATCGGGACGCAATTTGAGTGATCCATCGTCATTAGGTGGCCCTGAACGTTACAATTCACTATCAGTTTTTCGTCCCATTAGATAATCTAGACTCACAGCAGAACGGCCATAAGGTGCCCGAGGCAGCAATAGACCCATGGAGTCAAGTCGTCTGGAGGACAATGTATTGAATCGGGACGCAATTTGTGTGGTCCATCGTCATTAGGTGGCCCTGAATGTTACAATTCACTATCAGTTTTTCGTCCGATTCGAAAATCTTTGACTCACAGCAGAACGGCCATAAGGTGACCGAGGCATCAATAGACCCATGGAGACAAGTCTGCTGGAGGACGATGTATTGAATCGGGACGCAATTTGAGTGTTCCATTGTCATTAGGAGGCCCTGAACGTTACAATTCACTATCAGATTTTCGTCCGATTCGAAAATCTTTGAGTCACAGCAGAACGGCCATAAGGTGCCCGAGGCAGCAATGGACCCATGGAGACAAGTCTGCTGGAGGACGATGTATTGAATCGGGACGCAATTTGAGTGATCCATCGTCATTAGGTGGGCTTGAACGTTACAATTCACTATCAGTTTTTCGTCCGATTCGAAAATCTTTGACTTACAGCAGAACGGCCATAAGGTGCCCGAGGCAGCAATAGACCCATGGCGACAAGTCTGCTGGAGGACGATGTATTGAATCGGGACGCAATTTGAGTGATCCATCGTCATTAGGTGGCCCTGAAAGTTACAATTCACTATCAGTTTTTCGTCCGATTCGAAAATCTTTGACTCATCGCAGAACGGCCATAAGGTGCCCGAGGCAGCAATAGACACATGGAGACAAGTCTGCTGGAGGACGATGTATTGAATCGGGACGCAATTTGAGTGATCCATCGTCATTAGGTGTAATTTTTCGTCAGATTTGAAAATCTTTGACTCACAGCAGAACGGCCATAAGGTGCACAAGGCAGCAATAGACCCATGAAGACAAGTCTGCTGGAGGACGATGTATTGAATCGGGACGCAATTTGAGTGTTCCATCGCCATTAGGAGGCCCTGAACGTTGCAATTCACTATCAGTCTTTCGTCCGATTATAAAATCTTTGAGTCACAGCAGAACGACCATAAGGTGCCCGAGGCAGTAATAGACGCATGGTGACAAGTCTGCTGGTGGACGATGTATTGAATCGTGACGCAATTTGAGTGATCCATTGTCATTAGGTGGCCCTGAAATTTACAATTCACTTTCAGTTTTTCGTCCGATTCGTAAATCTTTGACTCACAGCAGAACGGCCGTAAGGGGCCCGAGGCAGCAATAGACCAATGGAGACAAGTCTGCTGGAGGACGATGTATTGAATCGGGACGCAATTTGAGTGTTCCATCGTCATTAGGAGGCCCTGAATGTTACAATTAACTATCAGTTTTTCGTCCCATTCGATAATCTAGACTCACAGCAGAACGGCCATAAGGTGCCCGAGGCAGCAATAGACCCATGGAGACAAGTCTGCTGGAGGACGATGTATTGAATCGGGACGCAATTTGAGTGATCCATCGTCATTAGGTGGCCCTGAACATAACAATTCACTATCAGTTTTTCGTCCGATTCGAAAATCTTCGAGTCACAGCAGAACGGCCATAAGGTGCCCGAGGCAGCAATAGACGCATGGAGACAAGTCAGCTGGAGTGCGATGTATTGAATCGGGACGCAATTTGAGTGATCCATCGTCATTAGGAGGCCTTGAATGTTCACTGTCAGTTTTTCGTCCGATTCGAAAATCTTTGACTCACAGCAGAACGGCCATAAGGAACCCGAGTCAGCAATAGACCCATGGAGACAAGTCTGCCGGAGGACGATGTATTGAATCGGGACGCAATTTGAGTGATCCATCGTCATTAGGTGGCCCTGAACGTTACAATTCACTATCAGTTTTTCGTCCCATTCGATAATCTAGACTCACAGCAGAACGGCCATAAGGTGCCCGAGGCAGCAATAGACCCATGGAGACAAGTCTGCTGGAGGACGATGTATTGAATCGGGACGCAATTTGAGTGTTCCGTCGTCATTAGGAGGCCCTGAACGTTACAATTCACTATCAGTCTTCCGTCCGATTCGAAAATCTTTGAGTAACAGCAGAACGGCCATAAGGTGCCCGAGGCAGTAATAGACGCATGGTGACTAGTCTGCTGGTGGACGATGTATTGAGTCGGGACGCAATTTGAGTGATCCATCGTCATTAGGTGGCCCTGAATGTTACAATTCACTTTCAGTTTTTCGTCCGATTCGAAAATCTTTCACTCACAGCAGAACGGCCATAAGGTGCCCGAGGCAGCAATAGACCCATGGAGACAAGTCTGCTGGAGGACGATGTATTGAATCGGGACGCAATTTGAGTGATCCATCGTCATTAGGTGGCCCTGAACGTTACACTTCACTGTCCGTTTTTTTTCCGATTCGAAAATCTTTGACTCACAGCAGAACGGCCATATGGTGCCCGAGGCAGCAATAGACCCATGGTGACAAGTCTGCTGGAGGACGATGTATTGAATCGGGACGAAATTTGAGTGATCCATCGTCATTAGGTGGCCCTGAACGTTACAATTCACTATCAGTTTTTCGTCCCATTAGATAATCTAGACTCACAGCAGAACGGCCATAAGGTGCCCGAGGCAGCAATAGACCCATGGAGTCAAGTCGTCTGGAGGACAATGTATTGAATCGGGACGCAATTTGTGTGGTCCATCGTCATTAGGTGGCCCTGAATGTTACAATTCACTATCAGTTTTTCGTCCGATTCGAAAATCTTTGACTCACAGCAGAACGGCCATAAGGTGACCGAGGCAGCAATAGACCCATGGAGACAAGTCTGCTGGAGGACGATGTATTGAATCGGGACGCAATTTGAGTGATCCATCGTCATTAGGTGGCCCTGAATGTTACAATTCACTATCAGTTTTTCGTCAGATTTGAAAATCTTTGACTCACAGCAGAACGGCCATAAGGTGCACAAGGCAGCAATAGACCCATGAAGACAAGTCTGCTGGAGGACGATGTATTGAATCGGGACGCAATTTGAGTGTTCCATCGTCATTAGGAGGCCCTGAACGTTGCAATTCAGTATCAGTCTTTCGTCCGATTCGAAAATCTTTGACTCACAGCAGAACGGCCATAAGGTGCCCGAGGCAGCAATAGACCCATGGAGACAAGTCTGCTGGAGGACGATGTATTGAATCGGGACGCAATTTGAGAGTTCCATTGTCATTAGGAGGCCCTGAACGTTACAATTCACTATCAGATTTTCGTCCGATTCGAAAATCTTTGAGTCACAGCAGAACGGCCATAAGGTGCCCGAGGCAGCAATGGACCCATGGAGACAAGTCTGCTGGAGGACGATGTATTGAATCGGGACGCAATTTGAGTGATCCATCGTCATTAGGTGGGCTTGAACGTTACAATTCACTATCAGTTTTTCGTCCGATTCGAAAATCTTTGACTCACAGCAGAACGGCCATAACGTGCCCGAGGCAGCAATAGACCCATGGAGACAAGTCTGCTGGAGGACGATGTATTGAATCGGGACGCAATTTGAGTGATCCATCGTCATTAGGAGTAGTTTTTCGTCAGATTTGAAAATCTTTGACTCACAGCAGAACGGCCATAAGGTGCACAAGGCAGCAATAGACCCATGAAGACAAGTCTGCTGGAGGACGATGTATTGAATCGGGACGCAATTTGAGTGTTCCATCGTCATTAGGAGGCCCTGAACGTTGCAATTCACTATCAGTCTTTCGTCCGATTCGAAAATCTTTGAGTCACAGCAGAACGGCCATAAGGTGCCCGAGGCAGTAATAGACGCATGGTGACAAGTGTGCTGGTGGACGATGTATTGAATCGTGACGCAATTTGAGTGATCCATTGTCATTAGGTGGCCCTGAAATTTACAATTCACTTTCAGTTTTTCGTCCGATTCGAAAATATTTGAGTCACAGCAGAACGGCCATAAGGTGCCCGAGGCAGCAATAGACGCATGGAGACAATTCAGCTGGAGGGCGATGTATTGAATCGGGACGCAATTTGAGTGATCCATCGTCATTAGGCGGCCTTGAATGTTACAATTCACTGTCAGTTTTTCGTCCGATTCGAAAATCTTTGACTCACAGCAGAACGGCCATAAGGAACCCGAGTCAGCAATAGACCCATGGAGACAAGTCTGCTGGAGGACGATGTATTGAATCGGGACGCATTTTGAGTGTATCATCGTCATTAGGAGGCCCTGAATGTTACAATTAACTATCAGTTTTTCGTCCCATTCGATAATCTAGACTCACGGGAGAACGACCATAAGGTGCCCGAGGCAGCAATAGACCCATGGAGACAAGTCTGCTGGAGGACGATGTATTGAATCGGGACGCAATTTGAGTGATCCATCGTCATTAGGTGGCCCTGAAAGTTACAATTCACTATCAGTTTTTCGTCCGATTCGAAAATCTTTGACTCATAGCAGAACGGCCATAAGGTGCCCGAGGCAGCAATAGACATATGGAGACAAGTCTGCTGGAGGACGATGTATTGAATCGGGACGCAATTTGAGTGATCCATCGTCTTTAGGTCGCCATGAACGTTACAATTCACTATCACTTTTTCATCCCATTCGATAATCTAGACTCACAGCAGAACGGCCATAAGGTGCCCGAGGCAGCAATAGACGCATGGAGACAAGTCTGCTGGAGGACGATGTATTGAATCGGGACGCAATTTGAGTGATCCATCGTCATTAGGTCTCCCTGAACGTTACAATTCACTATCAGTTTTTCGTCCCATTCGATAATCTAGACTCACAGCAGAACGGCCATAAGGTGCCCGAGACAGGAATAGACCCATGGAGACAAGTCTGCTGGAGGACGATGTATTGAATCGGGACGCAATTTGAGTGTTCCATCGTCATTAGGAGGCCCTGAACGTTACAATTCACTATCAGTCTTTCGTCCGATTCGAAAATCTTTGAGTAACAGCAGAACGGCCATAAGGTGCCCGAGGCAGTAATAGACGCATGGTGACAAGTCTGCTGGTGGACGATGTATTGAGTCGGGACGCAATTTGAGTGATCCATCGTCATTAGGTGGCCCTGAATGTTACAATTCACTTTCAGCTTTTCGTCCGATTCGAAAATCTTTCACTCACAGCAGAACGGCCATAAGTTGCCCGAGGCAGCAATAGACGCATGGAGACAAGTCTGCTGGAGGACGATGTATTGAATCGGGACGCAATTTGAGTGATCCATCGTCATTAGGTGGCCCTGAACGTTACAATTCACTATTAGTTTTTCGTCCCATTAGATAATCTAGACTCACAGCAGTACGGCCATAAGGTGCCCGAGGCAGCAATAGACCCATGGAGTCAAGTCGTCTGGAGGACAATGTATTGAATCGGGACGCAATTTGTGTGGTCCGTCGTCATTAGGTGGCCCTGAATGTTACAATTCACTATCAGTTTTTCGTCCGATTCGAAAATCTTTGACTCACAGCAGAACGGCCATAAGGTGACCGAGGCATCAATAGACCCATGGAGACAAGTCTGCTGGAGGACGATGTATTGAATCGGGACGCAATTTGAGTAATCCATCGTCATTAGGTGGCCCTGAATGTTACAATTCACTATCAGTTTTTCGTCAGATTTGAAAATCTTTGACTCACAGCAGAACGGCAATAAGGTGCACAAGGCAGCAATAGACCTATGAAGACAAGTCTGCTGGAGGACGATGTATTGAATCGGGACGCAATTTGAGTGTTCCATCGTCATTAGGAGGCCCTGAACGTTGCAATTCAGTATCAGTTTTTCGTCCGATTCGAAAATCTTTGACTCACAGCAGAACGGCCATAAGGTGCCCGAGGCAGCAATAGACCCATGGAGACAAGTCTGCTGGAGGACGATGTATTGAATCGGGACGCAATTTGAGTGATCCATCGTCATTAGGTGGCCCTGAAAGTTACAATTCACTATCAGTTTTTCGTCCGATTCGAAAATCTTTGACTCATCGCAGAACGGCCATAAGGTGCCCGAGGCAGCAATAGACACATGGAGACAAGTCTGCCGGAGGACGATGTATTGAATCGGGACGCAATTTGAGTGATCCATCGTCATTAGGTGGCCCTGAACGTTACAATTCACTATCAGTTTTTCGTCCCATTCGATAATCTAGACTCACAGCAGAACGGCCATAAGGTGCCCGAGGCAGCAATAGACCAATGGAGACAAGTCTGCTGGAGGACGATGTATTGAATCGGGACGCAATTTGAGTGATCCATCGTCTTTAGGTCGCCATGAACGTTACAATTCACTATCAGTTTTTCGTCCCATTCGATAAACTAGACTCACAGCAGAACGGCCATAAGGTGCCCGAGGCAGCAATAGACCCATGGAGTCAAGTCCGCTCGAGGACGATGTATTGAATCGGGACGCAATTTGTGTGGTCCATCGTCATTAGGTGGAACTGAATGTTACAATTCACTATCAGTTTTTCGTCCGATTCGAAAATCTTTGACTCACAGCAGAACGGCCAAAAGGTGCCCGAGGCAGCAATAGACCCATGGAGACAAGTCTGCTGGAGGTCGGTGTATTGAATCGGGATGCAATTTGAGTGTTCCATCGTCATCAGGAGGCCCTGAACGTTACAATTCACTATCAGTTTTTCGTCCGATTCGAAAATCTTTAACTCACAGCAGAACGGCCATAAGGTGCCCGAGGCAGCAATAGACCCATGGAGACATGTCGGCTGGAGTAATGAATGCAGACAAGTCTACTGGAGGACGATGTATTGAATCGGGACGCAATTTGAGTGATCCATTGTCATTAGGTGGCCCTGAACGTTACAATTCACTATCAGTTTTTAGTCCCATTCGATAATCTAGACTCACAGCAGAACGGCTGGAGGCGATGTATTGAATCGGGACGCAATTTGTGTGGTCCATTGTCATTAGGTGGCCCTGAATGTTACAATTCACTATCAGTTTTTCGTCCGATTCGAAAATCTTTGACTCACAGCATAACGGCCATAAGGTGCCCGAGGCATCAATAGACCCATGGAGACAAGTCTGCAGGAGGACGATGTATTGAATCGGGACGCAATTTGAGTGTTCCATCGTCATTAGGAGGCCCTGAACGTTACAATTCACTATCAGTTTTTCGTCCGATTCGAAAATCTTTGACTCATAGCAGAACGGCCATAAGGTGCCCGAGGCAGCAATAGACATATGGAGACAAGTCTGCTGGAGGACGATGTATTGAATCGGGACGCAATTTGAGTGATCCATCGTCTTTAGGTCGCCATGAACGTTACAATTCACTATCACTTTTTCATCCCATTCGATAATCTAGACTCACAGCAGAACGGCCATAAGGTGCCCGAGGCAGCAATAGACGCATGGAGACAAGTCTGCTGGAGGACGATGTATTGAATCGGGACGCAATTTGAGTGATCCATCGTCATTAGGTGGCCCTGAACGTTACAATTCACTATCAGTTTTTCGTCCCATTCGATAATCTAGACTCACAGCAGAACGGCCATAAGGTGCCCGAGACAGGAATAGACCCATGGAGACAAGTCTGCTGGAGGACGATGTATTGAATCGGGACGCAATTTGAGTGTTCCATCGTCATTAGGAGGCCCTGAACGTTACAATTCACTATCAGTCTTTCGTCCGATTCGAAAATCTTTGAGTAACAGCAGAACGGCCATAAGGTGCCCGAGGCAGTAATAGACGCATGGTGACAAGTCTGCTGGTGGACGATGTATTGAGTCGGGACGCAATTTGAGTGATCCATCGTCATTAGGTGGCCCTGAATGTTACAATTCACTTTCAGTTTTTCGTCCGATTCGAAAATCTTTCACTTACAGCAGAACGGCCATAAGGTGCCCGAGGCAGCAATAGACCCATGGAGACAAGTCTGCTGGAGGACGATGTATTGAATCGGGACGCAATTTGAGTGATCCATCGTCATTAGGTGGCCCTGAACGTTACAATTCACTATCAGTTTTTCGTCCCATTAGATAATCTAGACTCACAGCAGTACGGCCATAAGGTGCCCGAGGCAGCAATAGACCCATGGAGTCAAGTCGTCTGGAGGACAATGTATTGAATCGGGACGCAATTTGTGTGGTCCATCGTCATTAGGTGGCCCTGAATGTTACAATTCACTATCAGTTTTTCGTCCGATTCGAAAATCTTTGACTCACAGCAGAACGGCCATAAGGTGACCGAGGCATCAATAGACCCATGGAGACAAGTCTGCTGGAGGACGATGTATTGAATCGGGACGCAATTTGAGTAATCCATCGTCTTTAGGTCGCCATGAACGTTACAATTCACTATCACTTTTTCATCCCATTCGATAATCTAGACTCACAGCAGAACGGCCATAAGGTGCCCGAGGCAGCAATAGACGCATGGAGACAAGTCTGCTGGAGGACGATGTATTGAATCGGGACGCAATTTGAGTGATCCATCGTCATTAGGTGGCCCTGAACGTTACAATTCACTATCAGTTTTTCGTCCCATTCGAAAATCTAGACTCACAGCAGAACGGCCATAAGGTGCCCGAGACAGGAATAGACCCATGGAGACAAGTCTGCTGGAGGACGATGTATTGAATCGGGACGCAATTTGAGTGTTCCATCGTCATTAGGAGGCCCTGAACGTTACAATTCACTATCAGTCTTTCGTCCGATTCGAAAATCTTTGAGTAACAGCAGAACGGCCATAAGGTGCCCGAGGCAGTAATAGACGCATGGTGACAAGTCTGCTGGTGGACGATGTATTGAGTCGGGACGCAATTTGAGTGATCCATCGTCATTAGGTGGCCCTGAATGTTACAATTCACTTTCAGTTTTTCGCCCGATTCGAAAATCTTTCACTCACAGCAGAACGGCCATAAGGTGCCCGAGGCAGCAATAGACCCATGGAGACAAGTCTGCTGGAGGACGATGTATTGAATCGGGACGCAATTTGAGTGATCCATCGTCATTAGGTGACCCTGAACGTTACAATTCACTATTAGTTTTTCGTCCCATTAGATAGTCTAGACTCACAGCAGTACGGCCATAAGGTGCCCGAGGCAGCAATAGACCCATGGAGTCAAGTCGTCTGGAGGACAATGTATTGAATCGGGACGCAATTTGAGTGATCCGTCGTCATTAGGTGGCCTTGAACGTTACAATTCACTATCAGTTTTTCGTCCGATTCGAAAATCTTTGACTCACAGCAGAACGGCCATAAGGTGCCCGAGGCAGCAATAGACCCATGGAGACAAGTCTGCTGCAGGACGATGTATTGAATCGGGACGCAATTTGAGTGATCCATCGTCATTAGGTGGCCCTGAAAGTTACAATTCACTATCAGTTTTTCGTCCGATTCGAAAATCTTTGACTCATCGCAGAACGGCCATAAGGTGCCCGAGGCAGCAATAGACACATGGAGACAAGTCTGCTGGAGGTCGGTGTATTGAATCGGGACGCAATTTGAGTGTTCCATCGTCATCAGGAGGCCCTGAACGTTACAATTCACTATCAGTTTTTCGTCCGATTCAAAAATCTTTAACTCACAGCAGAACGGCCATAAGGTGCCCGAGGCAGCAATAGACCCATGGAGACATGTCGGCTGGAGTATTGAATGCAGACAAGTCTACTGGAGGACGATGTATTGAATCGGGCCGCAATTTGAGTGATCCATCGTCATTAGGTGGCCCTGAACGTTACAATTCACTATCAGTTTTTAGTCCCATTCGATAATCTAGACTCACAGCAGAACGGCCATAAGGTGCCCGAGGCAGCAATAGACCCATGGAGTCAAGTCGGCTGGAGGCGATGTATTGAATCGGGACGCAATTTGTGTGGTCCATTGTCATTAGGTGGCCCTGAATGTTACAATTCACTATCAGTTTTTCGTCCGATTCGAAAATCTTTGACTCACAGCATAACGGCCATAAGGTGCCCGAGGCATCAATAGACCCATGGACACAAGTCTGCTGGAAGACGATGTATTGAATCGGGACGCAATTTGAGTGTTCCATCGTCATTAGGAGGCCCTGAACGTTACAATTCACTATCAGTTTTTCGTCCGATTCGAAAATCTTTGACTCATAGCAGAACGGCCATAAGGTGCCCGAGGCAGCAATAGACATATGGAGACAAGTCTGCTGGAGGACGATGTATTGAATCGGGACGCAATTTGAGTGTTCCATCGTCATTAGGAGGCCCTGATTGTTACAATTAACTATCAGCTTTTCGTCCCATTCGATATTCTAGACTCACGGAAGAACGACCATAAGGTGCCCGAGGCAGCAATAGACCCATGGAGACAAGTCTGCTGGAGGACGATGTATTGAATCGGGACGCAATTTGAGTGTTCCATCGTCATTTGGAGGCCCTGAACGTTACAATTCACTATCAGTCTTTCGTCCGATTCGAAAATCTTTGAGTAACAGCAGAACGGCAATAAGGTGCCCGAGGCAGTAATAGACGCATGGTGACAAGTCTGCTGGTGGACGATGTTTAGAATCGGGACGCAATTTGAGTGTTCCATCGTCATTAGGAGGCCCTGAACGTTACAATTCACTTTCAGTTTTTCGTCCGATTCGAAAATCTTTCACTCACAGCAGAACGGCTATAAGGTGCCCGAGGCAGCAATAGACCCATGGAGTCAAGTCCGCTGGAGGACGATGTATTGAATCGGGACGCAATTTGTGTGGTCCATCGTCATTAGGTGGAACTGAATGTTACAATTCACTATCAGTTTTTCGTCCGATTCGAAAATCTTTGACTCACAGCAGAACGGCCATAAGGTGCCCGAGGCAGCAATAGACCCATGGAGACAAGTCTGCTGGAGGACGATGTATTGAATCGGGACGCAATTTGAGTGTTCCATCGTCATCAGGAGGCCCTGAACGTTACAATTCACTATCAGTTTTTCGTCCGATTCGAAAATCTTTAACTCACAGCAGAACGGCCATAAGGTGCCCGAGGCAGCAATAGACCCATGGAGACAAGTCGGCTGGAGTATTGAATGCAGACAAGTCTGCTGGAGGACGATGTATTGAATCGGGACGCAATTTGAGTGATCCATCGTCATTAGGTGGCCCTGAACGTTACAATTCACTATCAGTTTTTCGTCCCATTCGATAATTTAGACTCACAGCAGAACGGCCATAAGGTGCCCGAGGCAGCAATAGACCCATGGAGTCAAGTCGGCTGGAGGACGATGTATTGAATCGGGACGCAATTTGTGTGGTCCATTGTCATTAGGTGGCCCTGAATGTTACAATTCACTATCAGTTTTTCGTCCGGATCGAAAATCTTTGACTCACAGCAGAACGGCCTTAAGGTGCACAAGGCAGCAATAGACCCATGGAGACAAGTCTGCTGGAGGACGATGTATTGAATCGGGACGCAATTTGAGTGATCCATCGTCATTAGGTGGCCCTGAATGTTACAATTCACTATCAGTTTTTCGTCAGATTTGGAAATCTTTGCTTCACAGCAGAACGGCCATAAGGTGCCCGAGGCAGCAATAGACCCATGAAGACAAGTCTGCTGGAGGACGATGTATTGAATCGGGACGCAATTTGTGTGGTCCATTGTCATTAGGTGGCCCTGAATGTTACAATTCACTATCAGTTTTTCGTCCGATTCGAAAATCTTTGAGTCACAGCATAACGGCCATAAGGTGCCCGAGGCATCAATAGACCCATGGTGACAAGTCTGCTGGTGGACGATGTATTTAATCGGGACGCAATTTGAGTGATCCATCGCCATTAGGTGGCCCTGAATGTTACAATTCACTTTCAGTTTTTCAACCGATTCGAAAATCTTTGACTCACAGCAGAACGGCCATAAGGTGCCCGAGGCATCAATAGACCCATGGTGACAAGTCTGCTGGTGGACGATGTATTGAATCGGGACGCAATTTGAGTGATCCATCGCCATTAGGTGGCCCTGAATGTTACAATTCACTTTCAGTTTTTCGTCAGATTCGAAAATCTTTGACTCACAGCAGAACGGCCATAAGGTGCCCGAGGCAGCAATAGACCCATGGAGACAAGTCTGCTGGAGGACGATGTATTGAATCGGGACGCAATTTGAGTGATCCATCGTCATTAGGTGGCCCTGAACGTTACAATTCAATTTCAGTTTTTTGTCCGATTCGAAAATCTTTGACTCACAGCAGAACGGCCATAAGGTGCCCGAGGCAGCAATAGACCCATGGAGACAAGTCTGCTGGAGGACGATGTATTGAATCGGGACGCAATTTGAGTGATCCATCGTCATTAGGTGGCCCTGAACGTTACAATTCACTATCAGTTTTTCGTCCCATTAGATAATCTAGACTCACAGCAGTACGGCCATAAGGTGCCCGAGGCAGCAATAGACCCATGGAGTCAAGTCGTCTGGAGGACAATGTATTGAATCGGGACGCAATTTGTGTGGTCCATCGTCATTAGGTGGCCCTGAATGTTACAATTCACTATCAGTTTTTCGTCCGATTCGAAAATCTTTGACTCACAGCAGAACGGCCATAAGGTGACCGAGGCATCAATAGACCCATGGAGACATGTCTGCTGGAGGACGATGTATTGAATCGGGACGCAATTTGAGTAATCCATCGTCATTAGGTGGCCCTGAATGTTACAATTCACTATCAGTTTTTCGTCAGATTCGAAAATCTTTGACTCACAGCAGAACGGCAATAAGGTGCACAAGGCAGCTATAGACCCATGAAGACAAGTCTGCTGGAGGACGATGTATTGAATCGGGACGAAATTTGAGTGATCCATCGTCATTAGGTGGCCCTGAAAGTTACAATTCACTATCAGTTTTTCGTCCGATTCGAAAATCTTTGACTCATCGCAGAACGGCCATAAGGTGCCCGAGGCAGCAATAGACACATGGAGACAAGTCTGCCGGAGGACGATGTATTGAATCGGGACGCAATTTGAGTGATCCATCGTCATTAGGTGGCCCTGAACGTTACAATTCACTATCAGTTTTTCGTCCCATTCGATAATCTAGACTCACAGCAGAACGGCCATAAGGTGCCCGAGGCAGCAATAGACCAATGGAGACAAGTCTGCTGGAGGACGATGTATTGAATCGGGACGCAATTTGAGTGATCCATCGTCATTAGGTGGCCCTGAAAGTTACAATTCACTATCAGTTTTTCGTCCGATTCGAAAATCTTTGACTCACAGCAGAACGGCCATAAGGTGCCCGAGGCAGCAATAGACCCATGGAGACAAGTCTGCTGGAGGACGATGTATTGAATCGGGACGCAATTTGAGTGATCCATCGTCATTAGGTGGCCCTGAAAGTTACAATACACTATCAGTTTTTCGTCCGATTCGAAAATCTTTGACTCATCGCAGAACGGCCATAAGGTGCCCGAGGCAGCAATAGACACATGGAGACAAGTCTGCCGGAGGACGATGTATTGAATCGGGACGCAATTTGAGTGATCCATCGTCATTAGGTGGCCCTGAACGTTACAATTCACTATCAGTTTTTCGTCCCATTCGATAATCTAGACTCACAGCAGAACGGCCATAAGGTGCCCGAGGCAGCAATAGACCAATGGAGACAAGTCTGCTGGAGGACGATGTATTGAATCGGGACGCAATTTGAGTGATCCATCGTCTTTAGGTCGCCATGAACGTTACAATTCACTATCAGTTTTTGTCCCATTCGATAAACTAGACTCACAGCAGAACGGCCATAAGGTGCCCGAGGCAGCAATAGACCCATGGAGTCAATCCGCTCGAGGACGATGTATTGAATCGGGACGCAATTTGTGTGGTCCATCGTCATTAAGTGGAACTGAATGTTACAATTCACTATCAGTTTTTCGTCCGATTCGAAAATCTTTGACTCACAGCAGAACGGCCATAAGGTGCCCGAGGCAGCTATAGACCCATGGAGACAAGTCTGCTGGAGGTCGGTGTATTGAATCGGGACGCAATTTGAGTGTTCCATCGTCATCAGGAGGCCCTGAACGTTACAATTCACTATCAGTTTTTCGTCCGATTCGAAAATCTTTAACTCACAGCAGAACGGCCATAAGGTGCCCTAGGCAGCAATAGACCCATGGAGACATGTCGGCTGGAGTATTGAATGCAGACAAGTCTACTGGAGGACGATGTATTGAATCGGGACGCAATTTGAGTGATCCATCGTCATTAGGTGGCCCTGATCGTTACAATTCACTATCAGTTTTTCGTCCCATTCGATAATCTAGACTCACAGCAGAACGGCCATAAGGTGCCCGAGGCAGCAATAGACCCATGGAGTCAAGTCGGCTGGAGGCGATGTATTGAATCGGGACGCAATTTGTGTGGTCCATTGTCATTAGGTGGCCCTGAATGTTACAATTCACTATCAGTTTTTCGTCCGATTCGAAAATCTTTGACTCACAGCATAACGGCCATAAGGTGCCCGAGGCATCAATAGACCCATGGAGACAAGTCTGCTGGAGGACGATGTATTGAATCGGGACGCAATTTGAGTGTTCCATCGTCATTAGGAGGCCCTGAACGTTACAATTCACTATCAGTCTTTCGTCCGATTCGAAAATCTTTGAGTAACAGCAGAAAGGCCATAAGGTGCCCGAGGCAGTAATAGACGCATGGTGACAAGTCTGCTGGTGGACGATGTATTGAATCGGGACGTAATTTCAGTGATCCATCGTCATTAGGTGGCCCTGAATGTTACAATTCACTTTCAGTTTTTCGTCCGATTCGAAAATCTTTCACTCACAGCAGAACGGCCATAAGGTGACCGAGGCATCAATAGACCCATGGAGACAAGTCTGCTGGAGGACGATGTATTGAATCGGGACGCAATTTGAGTGATCCATCGTCATTAGGTGGCCCTGAAAGTTACAATTCACTATCAGTTTTTCGTCCGATTCGAAAATCTTTGACTCATAGCAGAACGGCCATAAGGTGCCCGAGGCAGCAATAGACACATGGAGACAAGTCTGCTGGAGAACGATGTATTGAATCGGGACGCAATTTGAGTGATCCATCGTCATTAGGTGGCCCTGAACGTTACAATTCACTATCAGTTTTTCGTCCCATTCGATAATCTAGACTCACAGCAGAACGGCCATAAGGTGCCCGAGGCAGCAATAGACCAATGGAGGCAAGTCTGCTGGAGGACGATGTATTGAATCGGGACGCAATTTGAGTGATCCATCGTCTTTAGGTCGCCATGAACGTTACAATTCACTATCAGTTTTTCGTCCCATTCGATAAACTAGACTCACAGCAGAACGGCCATAAGGTGCCCGAGGCAGCATTAGACCCATGGAGACAAGTCTGCTGGAGGACGATGTATTGAATCCGGACGCATTTTGAGTGTTTCATCGTCATTAGGAGGCCCTGAATGTTACAATTAACTATCAGTTTTTCGTCCCATTCGATAATCTAGACCCACGGGAGAACGACCATAAGGTGCCCGAGGCAGCAATAGACCCATGGAGACAAGTCTGCTGGAGGACAATGTATTGAATCGGGACGCAATTTGAGTGATCCATCGGCATTAGGTGGCCCTGAAAGTTACAATTCACTATCAGTCTTTCGTCCGATTCGAAAATCTTTGAGTCACAGCAGAACGGCCATAAGGTGCCCGAAGCAGCAATAGACCCATGGAGACAAGTCTGCTGGAGGACGATGTATTGAATCGGGACGCAATTTGAGTGTTCCATTGTCATTAGGAGGCCCTGAACGTTACAATTCACTATCAGTTTTTCGTCCGATTCGAAAATCTTTGAGTCACAGCAGAACGGCCATAAGGTGCCCGAGGCAGCAATGGACCCATGGAGGCAAGTCTGCTGGAGGACGATGTATTGATTCGGGACGCAATTTGAGTGATCCATCGTCATTAGGTGGCCCTGAACGTTACAATTCACTATCAGTTTTTCGTCCCATTAGATAATCTAGACTCACAGCAGAACGGCCATAAGGTGCCCGAGGCAGCAATAGACCCATGGAGCCAAGTCGTCTGGAGGACAATATTGAATCGGGACGCAATTTGTGTGGTCCATCGTCATTAGGTGGCCCTGAATGTTACAATTCACTATCAGTTTTTCGTCCGATTCGAAAATCTTTGACTCACAGCAGAACGGCCATAAGGTGACCGAGGCATCAATAGACCCATGGAGACAAGTCTGCTGGAGGACGATGTATTGAATCGGGACGCAATTTGAGTGTTCCATCGTCATTAGGAGGCCCTGAACGTTGCAATTCAGTATCAGTCTTTCGTCCGATTCGAAAATCTTTGAGTCACAGCAGAACGGCCATAAGGTGCCCGAAGCAGCAATAGACCCATGGAGACAAGTCTGCTGGAGGACGATGTATTGAATCGGGACGCAATTTGAGTGTTCCATTGTCATTAGGAGGCCCTGAACGTTACAATTCACTATCAGTTTTTCGTCCGATTCGAAAATCTTTGAGTCACAGCAGAACGGCCATAAGGTGCCCGAGGCAGCAATGGACCCATGGAGACAAGTCTGCTGGAGGACGATGTATTGAATCGGGACGCAATTTGAGTGATCCATCGTCATTAGGTGGGCTTGAACGTTTCAATTCACTATCAGTTTTTCGTCCGATTCGAAAATCTTTGACTCACAGCAGAACGGCCATATGGTGCCCGAGGCAGCAATAGACCCATGGAGACAAGTCTGCTGGAGGACGATATACTGAATCGGGACGCAATTTGAGTGATCCATCGTCATTAGGTGGCCCTGAAAGTTACAATTCACTATCAGTTTTTCGTCCGATTCGAAAATCTTTGACTCATCGCAGAACGGCCATAAGGTGCCCGAGGCAGCAATAGACACATGGAGACAAGTCTGCTGGAGGACGATGTATTGAATCGGGACGCAATTTGAGTGATCCATCGTCATTAGGTGGCCCTGAACGTTACAATTCACTATCAGTTTTTCGTCCGATTCGAAAATCTTTGACTCATCGCAGAACGGCCATAAGATGCCCGAGGCAGCAATAGACACATGGAGACAAGTCTGCCGGAGGACGATGTATTGAATCGGGACGCAATTTGAGTGATCCATCGTCATTAGGTGGCCCTGAACGTTACAATTCACTATCAGTTTTTCGTCCCATTCGATAATCTAGACTCACAGCAGAACGGCCATAAGGTGCCCGAGGCAGCAATAGACCAATGGAGACAAGTCTGCTGGAGGACGATGTATTGAATCGGGACGCAATTTGAGTGATCCATCGTCTTTAGGTCGCCATGAACGTTACAATTCACTATCAGTTTTTCGTCCCATTCGATAAACTAGACTCACAGCAGAACGGCCATAAGGTGCCCGAGGCAGCAATAGACCCATGGAGTCAATCCTCTCGAGGACGATGTATTGAATCGGGACGCAATTTGTGTGGTCCATCGTCATTAGGTGGAACTGAATGTTACAATTCACTATCAGTTTTTCGTCCGATTCGAAAATCTTTGACTCACAGCAGAACGGCCATAAGGTGCCCGAGGCAGCTATAGACCCATGGAGACAAGTCTGCTGGAGGTCGGTGTATTGAATCGGGACGCAATTTGAGTGTTCCATCGTCATCAGGAGGCCCTGAACGTTACAATTCACTATCAGTTTTTCGTCCGATTCGAAAATCTTTAACTCACAGCAGAACGGCCATAAGGTGCCCTAGGCAGCAATAGACCCATGGAGACATGTCGGCTGGAGTATTGAATGCAGACAAGTCTACTGGAGGACGATGTATTGAATCGGGACGCAATTTGAGTGATCCATCGTCATTAGGTGGCCCTGAACGTTACAATTCACTATCAGTTTTTCGTCCCATTCGATAATCTAGACGCACAGCAGAACGGCCATAAGGTGCCCGAGGCAGCAATAGATCCATGGAGTCAAGTCGGCTGGAGGCGATGTATTGAATCGGGACGCAATTTGTGTGGTCCATTGTCATTAGGTGGCCCTGAATGTTACAATTCACTATCAGTTTTTCGTCCGATTCGAAAATCTTTGACTCACAGCATAACGGCCATAAGGTGCCCGAGGCATCAATAGACCCATGGAGACAAGTCTGCTGGAGGACGATGTATTGAATCGGGACGCAATTTGAGTGTTCCATCGTCATTAGGAGGCCCTGAACGTTACAATTCACTATCAGTCTTTCGTCCGATTCGAAAATCTTTGAGTAACAGCAGAAAGGCCATAAGGTGCCCGAGGCAGTAATAGACGCATGGTGACAAGTCTGCTGGTGGACGATGTATTGAATCGGGACGTAATTTCAGTGATCCATCGTCATTAGGTGGCCCTGAATGTTACAATTCACTTTCAGTTTTTCGTCCGATTCGAAAATCTTTCACTCACAGCAGAACGGCCATAAGGTGACCGAGGCATCAATAGACCCATGGAGACAAGTCTGCTGGAGGACGATGTATTGAATCGGGACGCAATTTGAGTGATCCATCGTCATTAGGTGGCCCTGAAAGTTACAATTCACTATCAGTTTTTCGTCCGATTCGAAAATCTTTGACTCATAGCAGAACGGCCATAAGGTGCCCGAGGCAGCAATAGACACATGGAGACAAGTCTGCTGGAGAACGATGTATTGAATCGGGACGCAATTTGAGTGATCCATCGTCATTAGGTGGCCCTGAACGTTACAATTCACTATCAGTTTTTCGTCCCATTCGATAATCTAGACTCACAGCAGAACGGCCATAAGGTGCCCGAGGCAGCAATAGACCAATGGAGGCAAGTCTGCTGGAGGACGATGTATTGAATCGGGACGCAATTTGAGTGATCCATCGTCTTTAGGTCGCCATGAACGTTACAATTCACTATCAGTTTTTCGTCCCATTCGATAAACTAGACTCACAGCAGAACGGCCATAAGGTGCCCGAGGCAGCATTAGACCCATGGAGACAAGTCTGCTGGAGGACGATGTATTGAATCCGGACGCATTTTGAGTGTTTCATCGTCATTAGGAGGCCCTGAATGTTACAATTAACTATCAGTTTTTCGTCCCATTCGATAATCTAGACCCACGGGAGAACGACCATAAGGTGCCCGAGGCAGCAATAGACCCATGGAGACAAGTCTGCTGGAGGACGATGTATTGAATCGGGACGCAATTTGAGTGATCCATCGGCATTAGGTGGCCCTGAAAGTTACAATTCACTATCAGTCTTTCGTCCGATTCGAAAATCTTTGAGTCACAGCAGAACGGCCATAAGGTGCCCGAAGCAGCAATAGACCCATGGAGACAAGTCTGCTGGAGGACGATGTATTGAATCGGGACGCAATTTGAGTGTTCCATTGTCATTAGGAGGCCCTGAACGTTACAATTCACTATCAGTTTTTCGTCCGATTCGAAAATCTTTGAGTCACAGCAGAACGGCCATAAGGTGCCCGAGGCAGCAATGGACCCATGGAGGCAAGTCTGCTGGAGGACGATGTATTGATTCGGGACGCAATTTGAGTGATCCATCGTCATTAGGTGGCCCTGAACGTTACAATTCACTATCAGTTTTTCGTCCCATTAGATAATCTAGACTCACAGCAGAACGGCCATAAGGTGCCCGAGGCAGCAATAGACCCATGGAGCCAAGTCGTCTGGAGGACAATATTGAATCGGGACGCAATTTGTGTGGTCCATCGTCATTAGGTGGCCCTGAATGTTACAATTCACTATCAGTTTTTCGTCCGATTCGAAAATCTTTGACTCACAGCAGAACGGCCATAAGGTGACCGAGGCATCAATAGACCCATGGAGACAAGTCTGCTGGAGGACGATGTATTGAATCGGGACGCAATTTGAGTGTTCCATCGTCATCAGGAGGCCCTGAACGTTGCAATTCAGTATCAGTCTTTCGTCCGATTCGAAAATCTTTGACTCACAGCAGAACGGCCATAAGGTGCCCGAAGCAGCAATAGACCCATGGAGACAAGTCTGCTGGAGGACGATGTATTGAATCGGGACGCAATTTGAGTGTTCCATTGTCATTAGGAGGCCCTGAACGTTACAATTCACTATCAGTTTTTCGTCCGATTCGAAAATCTTTGAGTCACAGCAGAACGGCCATAAGGTGCCCGAGGCAGCAATGGACCCATGGAGACAAGTCTGCTGGAGGACGATGTATTGAATCGGGACGCAATTTGAGTGATCCATCGTCATTAGGTGGGCTTGAACGTTTCAATTCACTATCAGTTTTTCGTCCGATTCGAAAATCTTTGACTCACAGCAGAACGGCCATAAGGTGCCCGAGGCAGCAATAGACCCATGGAGATAAGTCTGCTGGAGGACGATATATTGAATCGGGACGCAATTTGAGTGATCCATCGTCATTAGGTGGCCCTGAACGTTACAATTCACTATCAGTTTTTCGTCCCATTCGATAATCTAGACTCACAGCAGAACGGCCATAAGGTGCCCGAGGCAGCAATAGACCAATGGAGACAAGTCTGCTGGAGGACGATGTATTGAATCGGGACGCAATTTGAGTGATCCATCGTCTTTAGGTCGCCATGAACGTTACAATTCACTATCAGTTTTTCGTCCCATTCGATAAACTAGACTCACAGCAGAACGGCCATAAGGTGCCCGAGGCAGCAATAGACCCATGGAGTCAAGTCCGCTCGAGGACGATGTATTGAATCGGGACGCAATTTGTGTGGTCCATCGTCATTAGGTGGAACTGAATGTTACAATTCACTATCAGTTTTTCGTCCGATTCGAAAATCTTTGACTCACAGCAGAACGGCCATAAGGTGCCCGAGGCAGTAATAGACGCATGGTGACAAGTCTGCTGGTGGACGATGTATTGAATCGGGACGCAATTTGAGTGATCCATCGTCATTAGGTGGCCCTGAATGTTACAATTCACTTTCAGTTTTTCGTCCGATTCGAAAATCTTTGACTCACAGCAGAACGGCCATAAGGTGCCCGAGGCAGCAATAGACCCATGGAGACAAGTCTGCTGGAGGACGATGTATTGAATCGGGACGCAATTTGAGTGTTCCATCGTCATTAGGAGGCCCTGATTGTTACAATTAACTATCAGCTTTTCGTCCCATTCGATATTCTAGACTCACGGAAGTACGACCATAAGGTGCCAGAGGCAGCAATAGACCCATGGAGTCAAGTCCGCTGGAGGACGATGTATTGAATCGGGACGCAATTTGTGTGGTCCATCGTCATTAGGTGGAACTGAATGTTACAATTCACTATCAGTTTTTCGTCCGATTCGAAAATCTTTGACTCACAGCAGAACGGCCATAAGGTGCCCGAGGCAGCAATAGACCCATGGAGACAAGTCTGCTGGAGGACGATGTATTGAATCGGGACGCAATTTGAGTGTTCCATCGTCATCAGGAGGCACTGAACGTTACAATTCACTATCAGTTTTTCGTCCGATTCGAAAATCTTTAACTCACAGCAGAACGGCCATAAGGTGCCCGAGGCAGCAATAGACCCATGGAGACAAGTCGGCTGGTGTATTGAATGCAGACAAGTCTGCTGGAGGACGATGTATTGAATCGGGACGCAATTTGAGTGATCCATCGTCATTAGGTGGCCCTGAACGTTACAATTCACTATCAGTTTTTCGTCCCATTCGATAATTTAGACTCACAGCAGAACGGCCATAAGGTGCCCGAGGCAGCAATAGACCCATGGAGTCAAGTCGGCTGGAGGACGATGTATTGAATCGGGACGCAATTTGTGTGGTCCATTGTCATTAGGTGGCCCTGAATGTTACAATTCACTATCAGTTTTTCGTCCGATTCGAAAATCTTTGACTCACAGCAGAACGGCCTTAAGGTGCACAAGGCAGCAATAGACCCATGGAGACAAGTCTGCTGGAGGACGATGTATTGAATCGGGACGCAATTTGAGTGATCCATCGTCATTAGGTGGCCCTGAATGTTACAATTCACTATCAGTTTTTCGTCAGATTTGGAAATCTTTGCTTCAGAGCAGAACGGCCATAAGGTGCCCGAGGCAGCAATAGACCCATGAAGACAAGTCTGCTGGAGGACGATGTATTGAATCGGGACGCAATTTGTGTGGTCCATTGTCATTAGGTGGCCCTGAATGTTACAATTCACTATCAGTTTTTCGTCCGATTCGAAAATCTTTGAGTCACAGCATAACGGCCATAAGGTGCCCGAGGCATCAATAGACCCATGGTGACAAGTCTGCTGGTGGACGATGTATTTAATCGGGACGCAATTTGAGTGATCCATCGCCATTAGGTGGCCCTGAATGTTACAATTCACTTTCGGTTTTTCAACCGATTCGAAAATCTTTGACTCACAGCAGAACGGCCATAAGATGCCCGAGGCATCTATAGACCCATGGTGACAAGTCTGCTGGTGGACGATGTATTGAATCGGGACGCAATTTGAGTGATCCATCGCCATTAGGTGGCCCTGAATGTTACAATTCACTTTCAGTTTTTCGTCCGATTCGAAAATCTTTGACTCACAGCAGAACGGCCATAAGGTGCCCGAGGCAGCAATAGACCCATGGAGTCAAGTCTGCTGGAGGACGATGTATTGAATCAGGACGCAATTTGAGTGATCCATCGTCATTAGGTGGCCCTGAACGTTACAATTCAATGTCAGTTTTTTGTCCGATTCGAAAATCTTTGACTCACAGCAGACCGGCCATAAGGTGCCCGAGGCAGCAATAGACCCATGGAGACAAGTCTGCTGGAGGACGATGTATTGAATCGGGACGCAATTTGAGTGATCCATCGTCATTAGGTGGCCCTGAACGTTACAATTCACTATCAGTCTTTCGTCCGATTCGAAAATCTTTGAGTCACAGCAGAACGGCCATAAGGTGCCCGAGGCAGTAATAGACGCATGGTAACAAGTCTGCTGGTGGACGATGTATTGAATCGGGACGCAATTTGAGTGATCCATCGTCATTAGGTGGCCCTGAATGTTACAATTCACTTTCAGTTTTTCGTCCGATTCGAAAATCTTTGACTCACAGCAGAACGGCCATAAGGTGCCCGAGGCAGCAATAGAATCATGGAGACAAGTCTGCTGGAGGACGATGTATTGAATCGGGACGCAATTTGAGTGATCCATGGTCATTAGGTGACCCTGAACGTTACAATTCACTATCAGTTTTACGTCCGATTCGAAAATCTTTGACTCAGCAGAACGGCTAAAAGGTGCCCGAGGCAGCAATAGACCCATGGAGACAAGTCGGCCGGAGGACGATGTATTGAATCGGGACGCAATTTGAGTGTTCCATCGTCAATAGGTGGCCCTGAAAGTTACAATTCACTATCAGTTTTTCGTCCGATTCGAAAATCTTTGACTCATAGCAGAACGGCCATAAGGTGCCCGAGGCAGCAATAGACACATGGAGACAAGTCTGCTGGAGGACGATGTATTGAATCGGGACGCAATTTGAGTGATCCATCGTCATTAGGTGGCCCTGAATGTTACAATTCACTATCAGTTTTTCTTCAGATTTGAAAATCTTTGACTCACAGCAGAACGGCCTTAAGGTGCACAAGGCATCAATAGACCCATGGAGACAAGTCTGCTGGAGGACGATGTATTGAATCGGGACGCAATTTGAGTGATCCATCGTCATTAGGTGGCCCTGAATGTTACAATTCACTATCAGTTTTTCGTCAGATTTGGAAATCTTTGCTTCACAGCAGAACGGCCATAAGGTGCCCGAGGCAGCAATAGACCCATGAAGACAAGTCTGCTGGAGGACGATGTATTGAATCGGGACGCAATTTGAGTGTTCCATCGTCATTAGGTGGCCCTGAACGTTACAATTCACTATCAGTCTTTCGTCCGATTCGAAAATCTTTGAGTCACAGCAGAACGGCCATAAGGTGCCCGAGGCAGTAATAGACGCATGGTGACAAGTCTGCTGGTGGACGATGTATTGAATCGGGACGCATTTTGAGTGATCCATCGTCATTAGGTGGCCCTGAATGTTACAATTCACTTTCAGTTTTTCGTCCGATTCGAAAATCTTTGACTCACAGCAGAACGGCCATAAGGTGCCCGAGGCAGCAATAGAATCATGGAGACAAGTCTGCTGGAGGACGATGTATTGAATCGGGACGCAATTTGAGTGTTACATCGTCATTAGGAGGCCCTGAAAGTTACAATTCACTATCAGTTTTTCGTCCGATTCGAAAATCTTTGAGTCACAGCAGAACGGCCATAAGGTGCCCGAGGCAGCAATAGACCCATGGAGACAAGTCTGCTGGAGGACGATGTATTGAATCGGGACGCAATTTGAGTGATCCATCGTCATTAGGTGGCCCTGAACGTTACAATTCACTATCAGTTTTTCGTCCCATTCGATAATCTAGACTCACAGCAGAACGGCCATAAGGTGCCCGAGGCAGCAATAGACCCATGGAGTCAAGTCGGCTGGAGGACGATGTATTGAATCGGGACGCAATTTGTGTGGTCCATTGTCATTAGGTGGCCCTGAATGTTACAATTCACTATCAGTTTTTCGTCCGATTCGAAAATCTTTGAGTCACAGCAAAACGGCCATAAGGTGCCCGAGGCAGCAATAGACCCATGGAGACAAGTCTGCTGGAGGACGATGTATTGAATCGAGACGCAATTTGAGTGATCCATGGTCATTAGGTGGCCCTGAACGTTACAATTCACTATCAGTTTTACGTCCGATTCGAAAATCTTTGACTCAGCAGAACGGCTAAAAGGTGCCCGAGGCAGCAATAGACCCATGGAGACAAGTCGGCTGGAGGACGATGTATTGAATCGGGACGCAATTTGAGTGTTCCATCGTCAATAGGTGGCCCTGAAAGTTACAATTCACTATCAGTTTTTCGTCCGATTCGAAAATCTTTGACTCATAGCAGAACGGCCATAAGGTGCCCGAGGCAGCAATAGACACATATAGACAAGTCTGCTGGAGGACGATGTATTGAAACGGGACGCAATTTGAGTGATCCATCGTCATTAGGTGGCCCTGAACGTTACAATTCACTATCAGTTTTGCGTCCCATTCGGTAATCTAGACTCACAGCAGAACGGCCATAAGGTGCCCGAGGCAGCAATAGACCCATGGAGACAAGTCTGCTGGAGGACGATGTATTGAATCGGGACGCAATTTGAGTGATCCATCGTCATTAGGTGGCCCTGAATGTTACAATTCACTATCAGTTTTTCGTCAGATTTGAAAATCTTTGACTCACAGCAGAACGGCCTTAAGGTGCACAAGGCAGCAATAGACCCATGGAGACAAGTCTGCTGGAGGACGATGTATTGAATCGGGACGCAATTTGAGTGATCCATCGTCATTAGGTGGCCCTGAATGTTACAATTCACTATCAGTTTTTCGTCCGATTCGAAAATCTTTGACTCACAGCAGAACGGCCATAAGGTGCCCGAGGCAGCAATAGACCCATGGAGACAAGTCTGCTGGAGGACGATGTATTGAATCGGGACGCAATTTGAGTGCTCCATCGTCATCAGGAGGCCCTGAACGTTACAATTCACTATCAGTTTTTCGTCCGATTCGAAAATCTTTAACTCACAGCAGAACGGCCATAAGGTGCCCGAGGCAGCAATAGACCCATGGAGACAAGTCGGCTGGAGTATTGAATGCAGACAAGTCTGCTGGAGGACGATGTATTGAATCGGGACGCAATTTGAGTGATCCATCGTCATTAGGTGGCCCTGAACGTTACAATTCACTATCAGTTTTTCGTCCCATTCAATAATCTAGACTCACAGCAGAACGGCCATAAGGTGCCCGAGGCAGCAATAGACCCATGGAGTCAAGTCGGCTGGAGGACGATGTTTTGAATCGGGACGCAATTTGTGTGGTCCATTGTCATTAGGTGGCCCTGAATGTTACAATTCACTATCAGTTTTTCGTCCGATTCGAAAATCTTTGACTCACAGCAGAACGGCCATAAGGTGCCCGAGGCATCAATAGACCCATGGAGACAAGTCTGCTGGAGGACGATGTATTGAATCGGGACGCAATTTGAGTGATCCATCGTCATTAGGTGGCCCTGAATGTTACAATTCACTATCAGTTTTTTGTCAGATTTGAAAATCTTTGACTCACAGCAGAACGGCCATAAGGTGCCCGAGGCAGCAATAGACCCATGAAGACAAGTCTGCTGGAGGACGATGTATTGAATCGGGACGCAATTTGAGTGATCCATCGTCATTAGGTGGCCCTGAATGTTACAATTCACTATCAGTTTTTCGTCAGATTTGAAAATCTTTGACTCACAGCAGAACGGCCTTAAGGTGCACAAGGCAGCAATAGACCCATGGAGACAAGTCTGCTGGAGGACGATGTATTGAATCGGGACGCAATTTGAGTGTTCCATCGTCATTAGGAGGCCTGAATGTTACAATTAACTATCAGTTTTTCGTCCCATTCGATAATCTAGACTCACGGGAGAACGACCATAAGGTGCCCGAGGCAGCAATAGACCCATGGAGACAAGTCTGCTGGAGGACGATGCAATGAATCGGGACGCAATTTGAGTGATCCATCGTCATTAGGTGGCCCTGAACGTTACAATTCAATGTCAGTTTTTTGTCCGATTCGAAAATCTTTGACTCACAGCAGAACGGCCATAAGGTGCCCGAGGCAGCAATAGACCCATGGAGACAAGTCTGCTGGAGGACGATGTATTGAATCGGGACGCAATTTGAGTGATCCATCGTCATTAGGTGGCCCTGAACGTTACAATTCACTATCAGTCTTTCGTCCGATTCGAAAATCTTTGAGTCACAGCAGAACGGCCATAAGGTGCTGGAGGCAGTAATAGACGCATGGTGACAAGTCTGCTGGTGGACGATGTATTGAATCGGGACGCAATTTGAGTGATCCATCGTCATTAGGTGGCCCTGAATGTTACAATACACTTTCAGTTTCTCGTCCGATTCGAAAATCTTTGACTCACAGCAGAACGGCCATAAGGTGCCCGAGGCAGCAATAGACCCATGGAGACAAGTCTGCTGGAGGACGATGTATTGAATCGGGACGCAATTTGAGTGTTCCATCGTCATTAGGAGGCCCTGAACGTTACAATTCACTATCAGTTTTTCGTCCGATTCGAAAATCTTTGAGTCACAGCAGAACGGCCAAAAGGTGGCCGAGGCAGCAATAGACCCATGGAGACAAGTCTGCTGGAGGACGATGTATTGAATCGGGACGCAATTTGAGTGATCCATGGTCATTAGGTGGCCATGAACGTTACAATTCACTATCAGTTTTACGTCAGATTCGAAAATCTTTGACTCAGCAGAACGGCCAAAAGGTGCCCGAGGCAGCAATAGACCCATGGAGACAAGTCTGCTGGAGGACGATGTATTGAATCGGGACGCAATTTGAGTGTTCCATCGTCATTAGGAGGCCCTGAACGTTACAATTCACTATCAGTTTTTCGTCCGATTCGAAAATCTTTGAGTCACAGCAGAACGGCCAAAAGGTGGCCGAGGCAGCAATAGACCCATGGAGACAAGTCTGCTGGAGGACGATGTATTGAATCGGGACGCAATTTGAGTGTTCCATCGTCAATAGGTGGCCTTGAAAGTTACAATTCACTATCAGTTTTTCGTCCGATTCGAAAATCTTTGACTCATAGCAGAACGGCCATAAGGTGCCCGAGGTAGCAATAGACACATGGAGACAAGTCTGCTGGAGGACGATGTATTGAATCGGGACGCAATTTGAGTGATCCATCGTCATTAGGTGGCCCTGAACGTTACAATTCACTATCAGTTTTTCGTCCCATTCGATAATCTAGACTCACAGCAGAACGGCCATAAAGTGCCCGAGGCAGCAATAGACCCATGGAGACAAGTCTGCTGGAGGACGATGTATTGAATCGGGACGCAATTTGAGTGATCCATCGTCATTAGGTGGCCCTGAATGTTACAATTCACTATCAGTTTTTCGTCAGATTTGAAAATCTTTGACTCACAGCAGAACGGCCTTAAGGTGCACAAGGCAGCAATAGACCCATGGAGACAAGTCTGCTGGAGGACGATGTATTGAATCGGGACGCAATTTGAGTGATCCATCGTCATTAGGTGGCCCTGAAAGTTACAATTCACTATCAGTTTTTCGTCCGATTCGAAAATCTTTGACTCATAGCAGAACGGCCATAAGGTGCCCGAGGCAGCAATAGACACATGGAGACAAGTCTGCTGGAGGACGATGTATTGAATCGGGACGCAATTTGACTGATCCATCGTCATTAGGTGGCCCTGAACGTTACAATTAACTATCAGTTTTTCGTCCCATTCGATTATCTAGACTCACACAGAACGGCCATAAGGTGCCCGAGGCAGCAATAGGCCAATGGAGACAAGTCTGCTGGAGAACGATGTATTGAATCGGGACGCAATTTGAGTGATCCATCGTCTTTAGGTCGCCATGATCGTTACAATTCACTATCAGTTTTTCGTCCCATTCGATAAACTAGACTCACAGCAGAACGGCCATAAGGTGCCCGAGGCAGCAATAGACCCATGGAGTCAAGTCCGATGGAGGACGATGTATTGAATCGGGACGCAATTTGTGTGGTCCATCGTCATTAGGTGGAACTGAATGTTACAATTCACTATCAGTTTTTCGTCCGATTCGAAAATCTTTGACTCACAGCAGAACGGCCATAAGGTGCCCGAGGCAGCAATAGACCCATGGAGACAAGTCTGCTGGAGGACGATGTATTGAATCGGGACGCAATTTGAGTGTTCCATCGTCATCAGTAGGCCCTGAACGTTACAATTCACTATCAGTTTTTCGTCCGATTCGAAAATCTTTAACTCACAGCAGAACGGCCATAAGGTGCCCGAGGCAGCAATAGACCCATGGAGACAAGTCGGCTGGAGTATTGAATGCAGACAAGTCTGCTGGAGGACGATGTATTGAATCGGGACGCAATTTGAGTGTTCCATCGTCATTAGGAGGCCCTGAATGTTGCTATTAACTATCAGTTTTTCGTCCCATTCGATAATCTAGACTCACGGGAGAACGACCATAAGGTGCCCGAGGCAGCAATAGACCCATGGAGACAAGTCTGCTGGAGGACGATGTATTGAATCGGGACGCAATTTGAGTGATCCATGGTCATTAGGTGGCCCTGAATGTCATAATTCACTATCAGTTTTTCGTCCGATTCGAAAATCTTTGACTCATAGCAGAGCGGCCATAAGGTGCCCGAGGCAGCAATAGACACATGGAGACAAGTCTGCTGGAGGACGATGTATTGAATCGGGACGCAATTTGAGTGATCCATCGTCATTAGGTGGCCCAGAACGTTACAATTCACTATCAGTTTTTCGTACCATTCGATAATCTAGACTCACAGCAGAACGGCCATAAGGTGCCCGAGGCAGCAATAGACCCATGCAGACAAGTCTGCTGGAGGACGATGTATTGAATCGGGACGCAATTTGAGTGATCCATCGTCATTAGGTGGCCCTGAATGTTACAATTCACTATCAGTTTTTCGTCAGATTCTAAAATCTTTGACTCACAGCAGAACGGCCATAAGGTGCCCAAGGCAGCAATAGACCCATGAAGACAAGTCTGCTGGAGGACGATGTATTGAATCGGGACGCAATTTGAGTGTTCCATCGTCATTAGGAGGCCCTGAACGTTACAATTCACTATCAGTTTTTCGTCCGATTCGAAAATCTTTGACTCACAGCAGAACGGCCATAAGGTGCCCGAGGCAGCAATAGACCCATGGAGACAAGTCTGCTGGAGGACGATGTATTGAATCGGGACGCAATTTGAGTGACCCATCGTCATTAGGTGGCCCTGAACGTTACAATTACTGTCAGTTTTTTTCCGATTCGAAAATCTTTGACTCACAGCAGAACGGCAATAAGGTGCCCGAGGCAGCAATAGACCCATGGAGACAAGTCTGCCGGAGGACGATGTATTGAATCGGGACGCAATTTGAGTGATCCATCGTCATTAGGTGGCCCTGAACGATACAATTCACTATCAGTCTTTCGTCCGATTCGAAAATCTTTGAGTCACAGCAGAACGGCCATAAGGTGCCCGAGGCAGCAATAGACCCATGGAGACAAGTCTGCTGGAGGACGATGTATTGAATCGGGACGCAATTTGAGTGATCCATCGTCATTAGGAGGCCCTGAACGTTACAATTCACAATCAGTTTTTCGTCCGATTCGAAAATCTTTGACTCACAGCAGAACGGCCATAAGGTGCCCGAGACAGCAATAGACCCATGGAGACAAGTCTGCTGGAGGACGATGTATTGAATCGGGACGCAATTTGAGTGTTCCATCGTCATTAGGAGGCCCTGAATGTTACAATTAACTATCAGTTTTTCGTCCCATTCGATAATCTAGACTCACGGGAGAACGACCATATGGTGCCCGAGGCAGCAATAGACCCATGGAGACAAGTCTGCTGGAGGACGATGTATTGAATCGGGACGCAATTTGAGTGATCCATCGTCATTAGGTGGCCCTGAACGTTACAATTATCTGTCAGTTTTTGTCCGATTCGAAAATCTTTGACTCACAGCAGAACGGTCATAAAGTGCCCGAGGCAGCAATAGACCCATGGAGAAAAGTATGCTGGAGGACGATGTATTGAATCGGGACGCAATTTGAGTGATCCATCGTCTTTAGGTCGCCATTAACGTTACTATTAACTATCAGTTTTTCGTCCCATTCGATAATCTAGACTCACGGGAGAACGACCATAAGGTGCCCGAGGCAGCAATAGACACATGGAGACAAGTCTGCTGGAGGACGATGTATTGAATCGGGACGCAATTTGAGTGATCCATCGTCATTAGGTGGCCCTGAACGTTACAATTCACTATCAGTTTTTCGTCCCATTCGATAATCTAGACTCACAGCAGAACGGCCATAAGGTGCCCGAGGCAGCAATAGACCAATGGAGACAAGTCTGCTGGAGGACGATGTATTGAATCGGGACGCCATTTGAGTGATCCATCGTCTTTAGGTCGCCATTAACGTTACAATTCAATATCAGTTTTTCGTCCCATTCGATAAACTAGACTCACAGCAGAACGGCCATAAGGTGCCCGAGGCAGCAATAGACCCATGGAGTCAAGTCCGATGGAGGACGATGTATTGAATCGGGACGCAATTTGTGTGGTCCTTCGTCATTAGGTGGAACTGAATGTTACAATTCACTATCAGTTTTTCGTCCGATTCGAAAATCTTTGACTCACAGCAGAACGGCCATAAGGTGCCCGAGGCAGCAATAGACCCATGGAGACAAGTCTGCTGGAGGACGATGTATTGAATCGGGACGCAATTTGAGTGTTCCATCGTCATCAGGAGGCCCTGAACGTTACAATTCACTATCAGTTTTTCGTCCGATTCGAAAATCTTTAACTCACAGCAGAACGGCCATAAGGTGCCCGAGGCAGCAATAGACCCATGGAGACAAGTCGGCTGGAGTATTGAATGCAGACAAGTCTGCTGGAGGACGATGTATTGAATCGGGACGCAATTTGAGTGATCCATCGTCAGGTGGCCCTGAACGTTACAATTCAATATCAGTTTTTCGTCCCATTCGATAAACTTGACTCACAGCAGAACGGCCATAAGGTGCCCGAGGCAGCAATAGACCCATGGAGTCAAGTCGGCTGGAGGACGATGTATTGAATCGGGACGCAATTTGTGTGGTCCATCGTCATTAGGAGGCCCTGAACGTTACAATTCACTATCAGTTTTTCTTCCGATTCGAAAATCTTTGAGTCACAGCAGAACGGCCATAAGGTGCCCGAGGCAGCAATAGACCCATGGAGACAAGTCTGCTGGAGGACGATGTATTGAATCGGGACGCAATTTGAGTGATCCATCGTCATTAGGTGGCCCTGAATGTTACAATTCACTATCAGTTTTTCGTCAGATTCGAAAATCTTTGACTCACAGCAGAACGGCCATAAGGTGCCCGAGGCAGCAATAGACCCATGGAGACAAGTCTGCTGGAGGACGATGTATTGAATCGGGACGCAATTTGAGTGACCCATCGTCATTAGATGGCCCTGAACGTTACAATTAACTGTCAGTTTTTTTCCGATTCGAAAATCTTTGACTCACAGCAGAACGGCAATAAGGTGCCCGAGGCAGCAATAGACCCATGGAGACAAGTCTGCTGGAGGACGATGTATTGAATCGGGACGCAATTTGAGTGATCCATCGTCATTAGGTGGCCCTGAACGTTACAATTCACTGTCAGTCTTTCGTCCGATTCGAAAATCTTTGAGTCACAGCAGAACGGCCATAAGGTCCCCGAGGCAGTAATAGACGCATGGTGACAAGTCTGCTGGTGGACGATGTATTGAATCGGGACGCAATTTGAGTGATCCATCGTCATTAGGTGGCCCTGAATGTTACAATTCACTATCAGTTTTTCGTCCGATTCGAAAATCTTTGACTCACAGCAGAACGGCCATAAGGTGCCCGAGGCAGCAATAGACCCATGGAGACAAGTCTGCTGGAGGACGATGTATTGAATCCGGACGCAATTTGAGTGTTCCATCGTCATTAGGAGGCCCTGAATGTTACAATTAACTATCAGTTTTTCGTCCCATTCGATAATCTAGACTCACGGGACTACGACCATATGGTGCCCGAGGCAGCAATAGACCCATGGAGACAAGTCTGCTGGAGGACGATGTATTGAATCGGGACGCAATTTGAGTGACCCATCGTCATTAGGTGGCCCTGAACGTTACAATTAACTGTCAGTTTTTTGTCCGATTCGAAAATCTTTGACTCACAGCAGAACGGCCATAAGGTGCCCGAGGCAGAAATAGACCCATGGAGACAAGTCTGCTGGAGGACGATGTATTGAATCGGGACGCAATTTGAGTGATCCATCGTCATTAGGTGGCCCTGAAAGTTACAATTCACTATCAGTTTTTCGTCCCATTCGAAAATCTTTGAGTCACAGCAGAACGGCCATTAGGTGCCCAGGCAGCAATAGACCCATGGAGACAAGACTGCTGGAGGACGATGTATTGAATTGGGACGCAATTTGAGTGATCCATCGTCATTAGGTGGCCCTGAACGTTACAATTCACTATCAGTTTTTCGTCCGATATTAAAATCTTTGACTCACAGCAGAACGGCCAAAAGGTGCCCGAGGCAGCAATAGACCCATGGAGACAAGTCGGCTGGAGGACGATGTATTGAATTGGGACGCAATTTGCGTGTTCCATCGTCATTAGGAGGCCCTGAACGTTACAATTCACTATCAGTTTTTCGTCCGATTCGAAAATCTTTGACTCACAGCAGAACGGCCATAAGGTGCCCGAGGCAGCAATAGACCCAAGGAGACAAGTCTGCTGGAGGACGATGTATTGAATCGGGACGCAATTTGAGTGTTCCATCACCATTAGGAGGCCCTGAACGTAACAATTCACTATCAGTTTTTCGTTCGATTCGAAAATCTTTGAGTCACAGCAGAACGGCCATAGCACGAGGCAGCAATAGACCCATGGAGACAAGTCTGCTGGAGGACGATGTATTGAATCGGGACGCAATTTGAGTGTTCCATCGTCATTAGGAGGCCCTGAATGTTACAATTAACTATCAGTTTTTCGTCCCATTCGATAATGTAGACTCACGGGAGAACGACCATAAGGTGCCCGATGCAGCAATAGACCCATGGAGACAGGTCGGCTGGAGGACGATGTATTGAATCGGGACGCAGTTTGAGTGATCCATCGTCATTAGGTGGCCCAGAACGTTACAATTCACTATCAGTTTTTTGTCCGATTCGATAATCTTTGACTCACAGCAGTACGGCCATTAGGTGCCCGAGGCAGCAATAGATCCATGGAGACAAGTCTGCTGGAGGACGATGTATTGAATCGGGACGCAATTTGAGTGATCCATCGTCATTAGGTGGCCCTGAACGTTACAATTTACTATCAGTTTTTCGTCCCATTCGATAATCTAGACTCACAGCAGAACGGCCATAAGATGCCCGAGGCAGCAATAGACCCATGGGATCAAGTCGGCTGGAGGACGATGTATTGAATCGGGACGCAATTTGTGTGGTCCATCGTCATTAGGTGGCCCTGAATTTTAAAATTCACTATCAGTTTTTCGTCCGATTCGAAAATCTTTGACCCACAGCAGAACGGCCATAAGGTGCCCGAGGCAGCAATAGACCCATGGAGACAAGTCTGCTGGAGGACGATGTATTGAATCGGGACGCAATTTGAGTGTTCCATCGTCATTAGGAGGCCCTGAACGTTACAATTCACTATCAGTTTTTCGTCCGATTCGAAAATCTTTGAGTCACAGCAGAACGGCCATAAGGTGCCCGAGGCAGCAATAGACCCATGGAGACAAGTCTGCTGGAGGACGATGTATTGAATCGGGACGCAATTTGAGTGATCCATCGTCATTAGGTGGCCCTGAATGTTACAATTCACTATCAGTTTTTCGTCAGATTCCAAAATCTTTGACTCACAGCAGAACGGCCATAAGGTGCCCAAGGCAGCAATAGACCCATGAAGACAAGTCTGCTGGAGGACGATGTATTGAATCGGGACGCAATTTGAGTGTTCCATCGTCATTAGGAGGCCCTGAACGTTACAATTCACTATCAGTTTTTCGTCCGATTCGAAAATCTTTGACTCACAGCAGAACGGCCATAAGGTGCCCGAGGCAGCAATAGACCCATGGAGACAAGTCTGCTGGAGGACGATGTATTGAATCGGGACGCAATTTGAGTGTTCCATCGTCATTAGGAGGCCATGAACGTTACAATTCACTATCAGTTTTTCGTCCGATTCGAAAATCTTTGACTCACAGAAGAACGGCCATAAGTTGCCCGAGGCAGCAGTAGACTCATGGAGACAAGTCTGCTGGAGGACGATGTATTGAATCGGGACGGAATTTGAGTGATCCATCGTCATTAGGTGGCCCTGAACGTTACAATTCACTATCAGTCTTTCGTCCGATTCGAAAATCTTTGAGTCACAGCAGAACGGCCATAAGGTGCCCGAGGCAGTAATAGACGCATGGTGACAAGTCTGCTGGTGGACGATGTATTGAATCGGGACGCAATTTGAGTGATCCATCGTCATTAGGTGGCCCTGAATGTTACAATTCACTTTCACTTTTTCGTCCGATTCGAAAATCTTTGACTCACAGCAGAACGGCCATAAGGTGCCCGAGGCAGCAATAAACCCATGGAGACAAGTCTGCTGGAGGACGATGTATTGAATCGGGACGCAATTTGAGTGTTCCATCGTCATTAGGAGGCCCTGAATGTTACAATTAACTATCAGTTTTTCGTCCCATTCGATATTCTAGACTCACGTGAGAACGACCATATGGTGCCCGAGGCAGCAATAGACCCATGGAGACAAGTCTGCTGGAGGACGATGTATTGAATCGGGACGCAATTTGAGTGACCAACGTCGGTAGGTGGCCCTGAACGTTACAATTAACTGTCAGTTTTTTGTCCGATTCGAAAATCTTTGACTCACAGCAGAACGGCCATAAGGTGCCCGAGGCAGCAATAGACCCATGGAGACAAGTCTGCTGGAGGACGATGTATTGAATCGGGACGCAATTTGAGTGATCCATCGTCATTAGGTGGCCCTGAACGTTACAATTCACTATCAGTTTTTCGTCCCATTCGATAATCTAGACTCACAGCAGAACGGCCATAAGTTGCCGGAGGCAGCAATAGACCCATGGAGACAAGTCTGCTGGAGGACGATGTATTGAATCGGGACGCAATTTGAGTGATCCATCGTCATTAGGTGGCCCTGAACGTTACAATTCACTATCAGTTTTTCGTCCCATTCGATAATCTAGACTCACAGCAGAACGGCCATAAGGTGCCCGAGGCAGCAACAGACCCATGGAGTCAAGTCGGCTAGAGGACGATGTATTGAATTGGGACGCAATTTGCGTGTTCCATCGTCATTAGGAGGCCCTGAACGTTACAATTCACTATCAGTTTTTCGTCCGATTCGAAAATCTTTGACTCACAGCAGAACGGCCATAAGGTGCCCGAGGCAGCAATAGACCCAAGGAGACAAGTCTGCTGGAGGACGATGTATTGAATCGGGACGCAATTTGAGTGTTCCATCACCATTAGGAGGCCCTGAACGTAACAATTCACTATCAGTTTTTCGTCCGATTCGAAAATCTTTGAGTCACAGCAGAACGGCCATAGCACGAGGCAGCAACAGACCCATGGAGACAAGTCTGCTGGAGGACGATGTATTGAATCGGGACGCAATTTGAGTGTTCCATCGTCATTAGGAGGCCCTGAATGTTACAATTAACTATCAGTTTTTCGTCCCATTCGATAATGTAGACTCACGGGAGAACGACCATAAGGTGCCCGATGCAGCAATAGACCCATGGAGACAGGTCGGCTGGAGGACGATGTATTGAATCGGGACGCAGTTTGAGTGATCCATCGTCATTAGGTGGCCCAGAACGTTACAATTCACTATCAGTTTTTTGTCCGATTCGATAATCTTTGACTCACAGCAGTACGGCCATTAGGTGCCCGAGGCAGCAATAGATCCATGGAGACAAGTCTGCTGGAGGACGATGTATTGAATCGGGACGCAATTTGAGTGATCCATCGTCATTAGGTGGCCCTGAACGTTACAATTTACTATCAGTTTTTCGTCCCATTCGATAATCTAGACTCACAGCAGAACGGCCATAAGATGCCCGAGGCAGCAATAGACCCATGGGATCAAGTCGGCTGGAGGACGATGTATTGAATCGGGACGCAATTTGTGTGGTCCATCGTCATTAGGTGGCCCTGAATTTTAAAATTCACTATCAGTTTTTCGTCCGATTCGAAAATCTTTGACCCACAGCAGAACGGCCATAAGGTGCCCGAGGCAGCAATAGACCCATGGAGACAAGTCTGCTGGAGGACGATGTATTGAATCGGGACGCAATTTGAGTGGTCCATCGTCATTAGGTGGCCCTGAATGTTACAATTCACTATGAGATTTTCGTCTGATTCGAAAATCTTTGACTCACAGCAGAACGGCCATAAGGTGCCCGAGGCAGCAATAGACCCATGGAGACAAGTCTGCTGGAGGACGATGTATTGAATCGGGACGCAATTTGAGTGATCCATCGTCATTAGGTGGCCCTGAACGTTACAATTCACTTTCACTTTTTCGTCCGATTCGAAAATCTTTGACTCACAGCAGAACGGCCATAAGGTGCCCGAGGCAGCAATAAACCCATGGAGACAAGTCTGCTGGAGGACGATGTATTGAATCGGGACGCAATTTGAGTGTTCCATCGTCATTAGGAGGCCCTGAACGTTACAATTTACTATCAGTTTTTCGTCCGATTCGAAAATCTTTGACTCACAGCAGAACGGCCATAAGGTGCCCGAGGCAGCAATAGACCCATGGAGACAAGTCTGCTGGAGGACGATGTATTGAATCGAGACGCAATTTGAGTGTTCCATCGTCATTAGGAGGCCATGAACGTTACAATTCACTATCAGTTTTTCGTCCGATTCGAAAATCTTTGACTCACAGAAGAACGGCCATAAGTTGCCCGAGGCAGCAGTAGACTCATGGAGACAAGTCTGCTGGAGGACGATGTATTGAATCGGGACGGAATTTGAGTGATCCATCGTCATTAGGTGGCCCTGAACGTTACAATTCACTATCAGTCTTTCGTCCGATTCGAAAATCTTTGAGTCACAGCAGAACGGCCATAAGGTGCCCGAGGCAGTAATAGACGCATGGTGACAAGTCTGCTGGTGGACGATGTATTGAATCGGGACGCAATTTGAGTGATCCATCGTCATTAGGTGGCCCTGAATGTTACAATTCACTTTCACTTTTTCGTCCGATTCGAAAATCTTTGACTCACAGCAGAACGGCCATAAGGTGCCCGAGGCAGCAATAAACCCATGGAGACAAGTCTGCTGGAGGACGATGTATTGAATCGGGACGCAATTTGAGTGTTCCATCGTCATTAGGAGGCCCTGAATGTTACAATTAACTATCAGTTTTTCGTCCCATTCGATATTCTAGACTCACGTGAGAACGACCATATGGTGCCCGAGGCAGCAATAGACCCATGGAGACAAGTCTGCTGGAGGACGATGTATTGAATCGGGACGCAATTTGAGTGACCAACGTCGGTAGGTGGCCCTGAACGTTACAATTAACTGTCAGTTTTTTGTCCGATTCGAAAATCTTTGACTCACAGCAGAACGGCCATAAGGTGCCCGAGGCAGCAATAGACCCATGGAGACAAGTCTGCTGGAGGACGATGTATTGAATCGGGACGCAATTTGAGTGATCCATCGTCATTAGGTGGCCCTGAACGTTGCAATTCACTATCAGTCTTTCGTCCGATTCGAAAATCTTTGAGTCACAGCAGAACGGCCATAAGGTGCCCGAGGCAGCAATAGACCCATGGAGACAAGTCTGCTGGAGGACGATGTATTGAATCGGGACGCAATTTGAGTGTTCCATCGTCATTAGGAGGCCCTGAACGTTACAATTCACAATCAGTTTTTCGTCCGATTCGAAAATCTTTGACTCACAGCAGAACGGCCATAAGGTGCCCGAGGCAGCAATAGGCCCATGGAGACAAGTCTGCTGGAGGACGATGTATTGAATCAGGACGCAATTTGAGTGTTTCATCGTCATTAGAAGGCCCTGAATGTTACAATTAACTATCAGTTTTTCGTCCCATTCGATAAACTAGACTCACGGGAGAACAACCATATGGTGCCCGAGGCAGCAATAGACCCATGGAGACAAGTCTGCTGGAGGACGATGTATTGAATCGGGACGCAATTTGAGTGACGCATCTTCATTAGGTTGCCCTGAACGTTACAATTAACTGTCAGTTTTTTGTCCGATTCGAAAATCTTTGACTCACAGCAGAACGGCCATAAGGTGCCCGAGGCAGCGATAGACCCATGGAGACAAGTCTGCTGGAAGACGATGTATTGAATCGGGACGCAATTTGAGTGATCCATCGTCATTAGGTGGCCCTGAACGTTACAATTCACTGTCAGTTTTTTGTCCGATTCGAAAATCTTTGACTCACAGCAGAACGGCCATAAGGTGCCCGAGGCAGCAATAGACCCATGGAGTCAAGTCGGCTGGAGGACGATGTATTGAATCGGGACGCAATTTGTGTGGTCCATCGTCATTAGGTGGCCCTGAATGTTACAATTCACTATGAGATTTTCGTCCGATTCGAAAATCTTTGACTCACAGCAGAACGGCCATAAGGTGCCCGAGGCAGCAATAGACCCATGGAGACAAGTCTGCTGGAGGACGATGTATTGAATCGGGACGCAATTTGAGTGATCCATCGTCATTAGGTGGCCCTGAATGTTACAATTCACTTTCACTTTTTCGTCCGATTCGAAAATCTTTGACTCGCAGCAGAACGGCCATAAGGTGCCCGAGGCAGCAATAAACCCATGGAGACAAGTCTGCTGGAGGACGATGTATTGAATCGGGACGCAATTTGAGTGTTCCATCGTCATTAGGAGGCCCTGAATGTTACAATTAACTATCAGTTTTTCGTCCCATTCGATATTCTAGACTCACGTGAGAACGACCATATGGTGCCCGAGGCAGCAATAGACCCATGGAGACAAGTCTGCTGGAGGACGATGAATTGAATCGGGACGCAATTTGAGTGACCAACGTCGGTAGGTGGCCCTGAACGTTACAATTAACTGTCAGTTTTTTGCCCGATTCGAAAATCTTTGACTCACAGCAGAACGGCCATAAGGTGCCCGAGGCAGCAATAGACCCATGGAGACAAAGTCTGCTGGAGGACGATGTATTGAATCGGGACGCAATTTGAGTGATCCATCGTCATTAGGTGGCCCTGAACGTTGCAATTCACTATCAGTCTTTCGTCCGATTCGAAAATCTTTGAGTCACAGCAGAACGGCCATAAGGTGCCCGAGGCAGCAATAGACCCATGGAGACAAGTCTGCTGGAGGACGATGTATTGAATCGGGACGCAGTTTGAGTGTTCCATCGTCATTAGGAGGCCCTGAACGTTACAATTCACAATCAGTTTTTCGTCCGATTCGAAAATCTTTGACTCACAGCAGAACGGCCATAAGGTGCCCGAGGCAGCAATAGGCCCATGGAGACAAGTCTGCTGGAGGACGATGTATTGAATCGGGACGCAATTTGAGTGTTTCATCGTCATTAGAAGGCCCTGAATGTTACAATTAACTATCAGTTTTTCGTCCCATTCGATAATCTAGACTCACGGGAGAACAACCATATGGTGCCCGAGGCAGCAATAGACCCATGGAGACAAGTCTGCTGGAGGACGATGTATTGAATCGGGACGCAATTTGAGTGACGCATCTTCATTAGGTGGCCCTGAACGTTACAATTAACTGTCAGTTTTTTGTCCGATTCGAAAATCTTTGACTCACAGCAGAACGGCCATAAGGTGCCCGAGGCAGCGATAGACCCAAGGAGACAAGTCTGCTGGAAGACGATGTATTGAATCGGGACGCAATTTGAGTGATCCATCGTCATTAGGTGGCCCTGAACGTTACAATTCACTGTCAGTTTTTTGTCCGATTCGAAAATCTTTGACTCACAGCAGAACGGCCATAAGGTGCCCGAGGCAGCAATAGACCCATGGAGTCAAGTCGGCTGGAGGACGATGTATTGAATCGGGACGCAATTTGTGTGGTCCATCGTCATTAGGTGGCCCTGAATGTTACAATTCACTATGAGATTTTCGTCCGATTCGAAAATCTTTGACTCACAGCAGAACGGCCAAAAGGTGCCCGAGGCAGCAATAGACCCATGGAGACAAGTCGGCTGGAGGACGATGTATTGAATTGGGACGCAATTTGCGTGTTCCATTGTCATTAGAAGGCCCTGAACGTTACAATTCACTATCAGTTTTTCGTCCGATTCGAAAATCTTTGACTCACAGCAGAACGGCCATAATGTGCCCGAGGCAGCAATAGACCCATGGAGACAAGTCTCCTGGAGGACGATGTATTGAATCGGGACGCAATTTGAGTGATCCATCGTCATTAGGTGGCCCTGAATGTTAAAATTCACTATCAGTTTCTCGTCCGATTCGAAAATCTTTCACTCACAGCAGAACGGCCATAAGGTGCCCGAGGCAGCATTAGACCCATGGAGACAAGTCTGCTGGAGGACGATGTATTGAATCGGGACGCAATTTGAGTGTTCCATCGTCATTAGGAGGCCCTGAATGTTACAATTAACTATCAGTTCTTCGTCGCATTCGATAATCTAGACTCACGGGAGAACGACCATAAGGTGCCCGAGGCAGCAATAGACCCATGGAGACAAGTCTGCTGGAGGACGATGTATTGAATCGGGACGCAATTTGAGTGATCCATCGTCATTAGGTGGCCCTGAACGTTACAATTCACTATCAGTTTTTCGTCCCATTCGATAATCTAGACTCACAGCAGAACGGCCATAAGTTGCCCGAGGCAGCAATAGACCCATGGAGACAAGTCTGCTGGAGGACGATGTATTGAATCGGGACGCAATTTGAGTGATTCATCGTCATTAGGTGGCCCTGAACGTTACAATTCACTATCAGTTTTTCGTCCTATTCAATAATCTAGACCCACAGCAGAACGGCCATAAGGTGCCCGAGGCAGCAATAGACCCATGGAGTCAAGTCGGCTGGAGGACGATGTATTGAATCGGGACGCAATTTGTGTGGTCCATCGTCATTAGGTGGCCCTGAATGTTACAATTCACTATCAGATTTTCGTCCGATTCGAAAATCTTTGACTCACTGCAGAACGGCCATAAGGTGCCCGAGGCAGCAATAGACCCATGGAGACAAGTCTGCTGGAGGACGATGTATTGAATCGGGACGCAATTTGAGTGATCCATCGTCATTAGGTGGCCCTGAACGTTACAATTCACTATCAGTTTTTCGTCCCATTCGAAAATCTTTGACTCACAGCAGAACGGCCAAAAGGTGCCCGAGGCAGCTATAGACCCATGGAGACAAGTCGGCTGGAGGACGATGTATTGAATTGGGACGCAATTTGCGTGTTCCATCGTCATTAGGAGGCCCTGAACGTTACAATTCACTATCAGTTTTTCGTCCGATTCGAAAATCTTTGACTCACAGCAGAACGGCCATAAGGTGCCCGCGGCAGCAATAGACCCATGGAGACAAGTCTGCTGGAAAACGATGTATTGAATCGGGACGCAATTTGTGTGTTCCATCGCCATTAGGAGGCCCTGAACGTTACAATTCACTATCACTTTTTCGTCCGATTCGAAAATCTTTGAGTCACAGCAGTACGGCCATAAGGTGCACGAGGCAGCAATAGACCCATGGAGACAAGTCTGCTGGAGGATGATGTATTGAATCGGGACGCAATTTGAGTGTTCCATCGTCATTAGGAGGCCCTGAATGTTACAATTAACTACCAGTTTTTCGTCCCATTCGATAATGTAGACTCACGGGAGAACGACCATAAGGTGCCCGAGGCAGCAATAGACCCATGGAGACAGGTCGGCTGGAGGACGATGTATTGAATCGGGACGCAGTTTGAGTGATCCATCGTCATAAGGTGGCCCTGAACGTTACAATTCACTATCAGTTTTTTGTCCGATTCGATAATCTTTGACTCACAGCAGAACGGCCATTAGGTGCCCGAGGCAGCAATAGATCCATGGAGACGAGTCTGCTGGAGGACGATGTATTGAATCGGGACGCAATTTGAGTGATCCATCGTCATTAGGTGGCCCTGAACGTTACAATTTACTATCAGTTTTTCGTCCCATTCGATAATCTAGACTCACAGCAGAACGGCCATAAGATGCCCGAGGCAGCAACAGACCCATGGAGTCAAGTCGGCTGGAGGACGATGTATTGAATCGGGACGCAATTTGTGTGGTCCATCGTCATTAGGTGGCCCTGAATGTTACAATTCAGTATCAGTTTTTCGTCAGATTCGAAAATCTTTGACTCACAGCAGAACGGCCATAAGGTGCCCAAGGCAGCAATATACCCATGAAGACAAGTCTGCTGAAGGACGATGTATTGAATCGGGACGCAATTTGAGTGTTCCATCGTCATTAGGAGGCCCTGAATAATACAATTAACTACCAGTTTTTCGTCCCATTCGATAATGTAGACTCACGGGAGAACGACCATAAGGTGCCCGAGGCAGCAATAGACCCATGGAGACAGGTCGGCTGGAGGACGATGTATTGAATCGGGACGCAGTTTGAGTGATCCATCGTCATTAGGAGGCCCTGAACGTTACAATTCACTATCAGTTTTGCGTCCGATTCGAAAATCTTTGACTCACAGCAGAACGGCCATAAGGTGCCCGAGGCAGCAATAGACCCATGGAGTCAAGTCTGCTGGAGGACGATGTATTGATTCGGGACGCAATTTGAGTGTTCCATCGTCATTAGGAGGCCATGAACGTTACAATTCACTATCAGTTTTTCGTCCGATTCGAAAATCTTTGACTCACAGAAGAACGGCCATAAGGTGCCCGAGGCAGCAGTAGACCCATGGAGACAAGTCTGCTGGAGGACGATGTATTGAATCGGGACGCAATTTGAGTGATCTATCGTCATTAGGTGGCCCTGAAGGTTACAATTCACTATCAGTCTTTCGTCCGATTCGAAAATCTTTGAGTCACAGCAGAACGGCCATAAGGTGCCCGAGGCAGTAATAGACGCATGGTGACAAGTCTGCTGGTGGACGATGTATTGAATCGGGACGCAATTTGAGTGATCCATCGTCATTAGGTGGCCCTGAACGTTACAATTCACTGTCAGTTTTTTGTCCGATTCGAAAATCTTTGACTCACAGCAGAACGGCCATAAGGTGCCCGAGGCAGCAATAGACCCATGGAGACAAGTCTGCTGGAGGACGATGTATTGAATCTGGACGCAATTTGAGTGATCCATCGTCATTAGGTGGCCCTGAACGTTACAATTTACTATCAGTTTTTCGTCCCATTCGATAATCTAGACTCACAGCAGAACGGCCATAAGGTGCCCGAGGCAGCAATTGACCCATGGAGTCAAGTCGGCTGGAGGACGATGTATTGAATCGGGACGCAATTTGTGTGGTCCATCGTCATTAGGTGGCCCTGAATGTTAAAATTCACTATCAGTTTTTCGTCCGATTCAAAAATCTTTGACCCACAGCAGAACGGCCATAAGGTGCCCGAGGCAGCAATAGACCCATGGAGACAAGTCTGCTGGAGGACGATGTATTGAATCGGGACGCAATTTGAGTGTTCCATCGTCATTAGGAGGCCCTGAACGTTACAATTCACTTACAGTTTTTCGTCCGATTCGAAAATCTTTGAGTCACAGCAGAACGGCCGTAAGGTGCCCGAGGCAGCAATAGACCCATGGAGACAAGTCTGCTGGAGGACGATGTATTGAATCTGGACGCAATTTGAGTGATCCATCGTCATTAGGTGGCCCTGAACGTTACAATTTACTATCAGTTTTTCGTCCCATTCGATAATCTGGACTCACAGCAGAACGGCCATAAGGTGCCCGAGGCAGCAATTGACCCATGGAGACAAGTCTGTTGGAGGACGATGTATTGAATCGGGACGCAATTTGAGTGATCCATCGTCATTAGGTGGCCCTGAACGTTACAATTAACTATCAGTTTTTCGTCCCATTCGATAATCTAGATTCACAGCAGAACGGCCATAAGGTACCCGAGGCAGCAATAGACCCATGGAGTCAAGTCGGCTGGAGGACGATGTATTGAATCGGGACGCAATTTGTGTGGTCCATCGTCATTAGGTGGCCCTGAATGTTACAATTCACTATCAGATTTTCGTCCGATTCGAAAATCTTTGACTCACTACAGAACGGCCATAAGGTGCCCGAGGCAGCAATAGACCCATGGAGACAAGTCTGCTGGAGGACGATGTATTGAATCGGGACGCAATTTGAGTGATCCATCGTCATTAGGTGGCCCTGAACGTTACAATTCACTATCAGTTTTTCGTCCCATTCGAAAGTCTTTGACTCACAGCAGAACGGCCAAAAGGTGCCCGAGGCAGCTATAGACCCATGGAGAGAAGTCGGCTGGAGGACGATGTATTGAATTGGGACGCAATTTGCGTGTTCCATCGTCATTAGGTGGCCCTGAACGTTACAATTCACTATCAGTTTTTCGTCCGATTCGAAAATCTTTGACTCACAGCAGAACGGCCATAAGGTGCCCGAGGCAGCAATAAACCCATGGAGACAAGTCTGCTGGAGGACGATGTATTGAATCGGGACGCAATTTGTGTGTTCCATCGCCATTAGGAGGCCCTGAACGTTACAATTCACTATCAGTTTTTCGTCCGATTCGAAAATCTTTGAGTCACAGCAGAACGGCCATAAGGTGCACGAGGCAGCAATAGACCCATGGAGACAAGTCTGCTGGAGGACGATGTATTGAATCGGGACGCAATTTGAGTGTTCCATCGTCATTAGGAGGCCCTGAATGTTACAATTAACTACCAGTTTTTCGTCCCATTCGATAATGTAGACTCACGGGAGAACGACCATAAGGTGCCCGAGGCAGCAATAGACCCATGGAGACAGGTCGGCTGGAGGACGATGTATTGAATCGGGACGCAGATTGAGTGATCCATCGTCATAAGGTGGCCCTGAACGTTACAATTCACTATCAGTTTTTTGTCCGATTCGATAATCTTTGACTCACAGCAGAACGGCCATTAGGTGCCCGAGGCAGCAATAGATCCATGGAGACGAGTCTGCTGGAGGACGATGTATTGAATCGGGACGCAATTTGAGTGATCCATCGTCATTAGGTGGCCCTGAACGTTACAATTTACTATCAGTTTAACGTCCCATTCGATAATCTAGACTCACAGCAGAACGGCCATAAGATGCCCGAGGCAGCAACAGACCCATGGAGTCAAGTCGGCTGGAGGACGATGTATTGAATCGGGACGCAATTTGTGTGGTCCATCGTCATTAGGTGGCCCTGAATGTTACAATTCAGTATCAGTTTTTCGTCAGATTCGAAAATCTTTGACTCACAGCAGAACGGCCATAAGGTGCCCAAGGCAGCAATATACCCATGAAGACAAGTCTGCTGAAGGACGATGTATTGAATCGGGACGCAATTTGAGTGTTCCATCGTCATTAGGAGGCCCTGAATGTTACAATTAACTACCAGTTTTTCGTCCCATTCGATAATGTAGACTCACGGGAGAACGACCATAAGGTGCCCGAGGCAGCAATAGACCCATGGAGACAGGTCGGCTGGAGGACGATGTATTGCATCGGGACGCAGTTTGAGTGATCCATCGTCATTAGGAGGCCCTGAACGTTACAATTCACTATCAGTTTTGCGTCCGATTCGAAAATCTTTGACTCACAGCAGAACGGCCATAAGGTGCCCGAGGCAGCAATAGACCCATGGAGACAGGTCTGCTGGAGGACGATGTATTGAATCGGGACTCAATTTGAGTGTTCCATCGTCATTAGGAGGCCATGAACGTTACAATTCACTATCAGTTTTTCGTCCGATTCGAAAATCTTTGACTCACAGAAGAACGGCCATAAGGTGCCCGAGGCAGCAGTAGACCCATGGAGACAAGTCTGCTGGAGGACGATGTATTGAATCGGGACGCAATTTGAGTGATCTATCGTCATTAGGTGTCCCTGAAGGTTACAATTCACTATCAGTCTTTCGTCCGATTCGAAAATCTTTGAGTCACAGCAGAACGGCCATAAGGTGCCCGAGGCAGTAATAGACGCATGGTGACAAGTCTGCTGGTGGACGATGTATTGAATCGGGACGCAATTTGAGTGATCCATCGTCATTAGGTGGCCCTAAATGTTACAATTCACTTTCAGTTTTTCGTCCGATTCGAAAATCTTTGACTCACAGCAGAACGGCCATAAGGTGCCCGAGGCAGCAATAGACCCATGGAGACAAGTCTGCTGGAGGGCGATGTATTGAATCGGGACGCAATTTGAGTGATCCATCGTCATTAGGTGGCCCTGAACGTTACAATTCACTGTCAGTTTTTTGTCCGATTCGAAAATCTTTGACTCACAGCAGAACGGCCATAAGGTGCCCGAGGCAGCAATAGACCCATGGAGACAAGTCTGCTGGAGGACGATGTATTGAATCTGGACGCAATTTGAGTGATCCATCGTCATTAGGTGGCCCTGAACGTTACAATTTACTATCAGTTTTTCGTCCCATTCGATAATCTAGACTCACAGCAGAACGGCCATAAGGTGCCCGAGGCAGCAATTGACCCATGGAGTCAAGTCGGCTGGAGGACGATGTATTGAATCGGGACGCAATTTGTGTGGTCCATCGTCATTAGGTGGCCCTGAATGTTAAAATTCACTATCAGTTTTTCGTCCGATTCAAAAATCTTTGACCCACAGCAGAACGGCCATAAGGTGCCCGAGGCAGCAATAGACCCATGGAGACAAGTCTGCTGGAGGACGATGTATTGAATCGGGACGCAATTTGAGTGTTCCATCGTCATTAGGAGGCCCTGAACGTTACAATTCACTTACAGTTTTTCGTCCGATTCGAAAATCTTTGAGTCACAGCAGAACGGCCGTAAGGTGCCCGAGGCAGCAATAGACCCATGGAGACAAGTCTGCTGGAGGACGATGTATTGAATCTGGACGCAATTTGAGTGATCCATCGTCATTAGGTGGCCCTGAACGTTACAATTTACTATCAGTTTTTCGTCCCATTCGATAATCTAGACTCACAGCAGAACGGCCATAAGGTGCCCGAGGCAGCAATAGACCCATGGAGACAAGTCTGTTGGAGGACGATGTATTGAATCGGGACGCAATTTGAGTGATCCATCGTCATTAGGTGGCCCTGAACGTTACAATTAACTATCAGTTTTTCGTCCCATTCGATAATCTAGATTCACAGCAGAACGGCCATAAGGTACCCGAGGCAGCAATAGACCCATGGAGTCAAGTCGGCTGGAGGACGATGTATTGAATCGGGACGCAATTTGTGTGGTCCATCGTCATTAGGTGGCCCTGAATGTTACAATTCACTATCAGATTTTCGTCCGATTCGAAAATCTTTGACTCACTACAGAACGGCCATAAGGTGCCCGAGGCAGCAATAGACCCATGGAGACAAGTCTGCTGGAGGACGATGTATTGAATCGGGACGCAATTTGAGTGATCCATCGTCATTAGGTGGCCCTGAACGTTACAATTCACTATCAGTCTTTCGTCCGATACGAAAATCTTTGAGTCACAGCAGAACGGCCATAAGGTGCCCGAGGCAGCAATAGACCCATGGAGACAAGTCTGCTGGAGGACGATGTATTGAATCGGGACGCAATTTGAGTGTTCCATCGTCATTAGGAGGCCATGAACGTTACAATTCACTATCAGTTTTTCGTCCGATTCGAAAATCTTTGACTCACAGAAGAACGGCCATAAGGTGCCCGAGGCAGCAGTAGACCCATGGAGACAAGTCTGCTGGAAGACGATGTATTGAATCGGGACGCAATTTGAGTGATCTATCGTCATTAGGTGTCCCTGAAGGTTACAATTCACTATCAGTCTTTCGTCCGATTCGAAAATCTTTGAGTCACAGCAGAACGGCCATAAGGTGCCCGAGGCAGTAATAGACGCATGGTGACAAGTCTGCTGGTGGACGATGTATTGAATCGGGACGCAATTTGAGTGATCCATCGTCATTAGGTGGCCCTAAATGTTACAATTCACTTTCAGTTTTTCGTCCGATTCGAAAATCTTTGACTCACAGCAGAACGGCCATAAGGTGCCCGAGGCAGCAATAGACCCATGGAGACAAGTCTGCTGGAGGGCGATGTATTGAATCAGGACGCAATTTGAGTGTTCCATCGTCATTAGGAGGCCCTGAATGTTACAATTAACTATCAGTTTTTCGTCCCATTCGATAATCTAGACTCACGGGAGAACGACCATATGATGCCCGAGGAAGCAATAGACCCATGGAGACAAGTCTGCTGGAGGACGATGTCTTGAATCGGGACGCAATTTGAGTGACCCATCGTCATTAGGTGGCCCTGAACGTTACAATTAACTGTCAGTTTTTTGTCCGATTCGAAAATCTTTGACTCACAGCAGAACGGCCATAAGGTGCCCGAGGCAGCAATAGACCCATGGAGACAAGTCTGCTGGAGGACGATGTATTGAATCGGGACGCAATTTGAGTGATCCATCGTCATTAGGTGGCCCTGAACGTTACAATTCACTGTCAGTTTTTTGTCCGATTCGAAAATCTTTGACTCACAGCAGAACGGCCATAAGGTGCCCGAGGCAGCAATAGACCCATGGAGACAAGTCTGCTGGAGGACGATGTATTGAATCTGGACGCAATTTGAGTGATCCATCGTCATTAGGTGGCCCTGAACGTTACAATTTACTATCAGTTTTTCGTCCCATTCGATAATCTAGACTCACAGCAGAACGGCCATAAGGTGCCCGAGGCAGCAATTGACCCATGGAGTCAAGTCGGCTGGAGGACGATGTATTGAATCGGGACGCAATTTGTGTGGTCCATCGTCATTAGGTGGCCCTGAATGTTAAAATTCACTATCAGTTTTTCGTCCGATTCAAAAATCTTTGACCCACAGCAGAACGGCCATAAGGTGCCCGAGGCAGCAATAGACCCATGGAGACAAGTCTGCTGGAGGACGATGTATTGAATCGGGACGCAATTTGAGTGTTCCATCGTCATTAGGAGGCCCTGAACGTTACAATTCACTTACAGTTTTTCGTCCGATTCGAAAATCTTTGAGTCACAGCAGAACGGCCGTAAGGTGCCCGAGGCAGCAATAGACCCATGGAGACAAGTCTGCTGGAGGACGATGTATTGAATCTGGACGCAATTTGAGTGATCCATCGTCATTAGGTGGCCCTGAACGTTACAATTTACTATCAGTTTTTCGTCCCATTCGATAATCTAGACTCACAGCAGAACGGCCATAAGGTGCCCGAGGCAGCAATAGACCCATGGAGACAAGTCTGTTGGAGGACGATGTATTGAATCGGGACGCAATTTGAGTGATCCATCGTCATTAGGTGGCCCTGAACGTTACAATTAACTATCAGTTTTTCGTCCCATTCGATAATCTAGATTCACAGCAGAACGGCCATAAGGTACCCGAGGCAGCAATAGACCCATGGAGTCAAGTCGGCTGGAGGACGATGTATTGAATCGGGACGCAATTTGTGTGGTCCATCGTCATTAGGTGGCCCTGAATGTTACAATTCACTATCAGATTTTCGTCTGATTCGAAAATCTTTGACTCACTACAGAACGGCCATAAGGTGCCCGAGGCAGCAATAGACCCATGGAGACAAGTCTGCTGGAGGACGATGTATTGAATCGGGACGCAATTTGAGTGATCCATCGTCATTAGGTGGCCCTGAACGTTACAATTCACTATCAGTTTTTCGTCCCATTCGAAAATCTTTGACTCACAGCAGAACGGCCAAAAGGTGCCCGAGGCAGCTTTAGACCCATGGAGACAAGTCGGCTGGAGGACGATGTATTGAATTGGGACGCAATTTGCGTGTTCCATCGTCATTAGGTGGCCCTGAACGTTACAATTCACTATCAGTTTTTCGTCCGATTCGAAAATCTTTGACTCACAGCAGAACGGCCATAAGGTGCCCGAGGCAGCAATAAACCCATGGAGACAAGTCTGCTGGAGGACGATGTATTGAATCGGGACGCAATTTGAGTGTTCCATCGTCATTAGGAGGCCCTGAATGTTACAATTAACTATCAGTTTTTCGTCCCATTCGATAATCTAGACTCACGGGAGAACGACCATATGGTGCCCGAGGCAGCAATAGACCCATGGAGACAAGTCTGCTGGAGGACGATGTATTGAATCGGGACGCAATTTGAGTGATCCATCGTCATTAGGTGGCCCTGAACGTTACAATTCACTATCAGTCTTTCGTCCGATACGAAAATCTTTGAGTCACAGCAGAACGGCCATAAGGTGCCCGAGGCAGCAATAGACCCATGGAGACAAGTCTGCTGGAGGACGATGTATTGAATCGGGACGCAATTTGAGTGCTCCATCGTCATTAGGAGGCCCTGAACGTTACAATTCACAATCAGTTTTTCGTCCGATTCGAAAATCTTTGACTCACAGCAGAACGGCCATAAGGTGCCCGAGGCAGCAATAGACCCATGGAGACAAGTCTGCTGGAGGACGATGTATTGAATCGGGACGCAATTTGAGTGTTTCATCGTCATTAGGAGGCCCTGAATGTTACAATTAACTATCAGTTTTTCGTCCCATTCGATAATCTAGACTCACGGGAGAACGACCATATGGTGCCCGAGCCAGCAATAGACCCATGGAGACAAGTCTGCTGGAGGACGATGTATTGAATCGGGACGCAATTTGAGTGACCCATCGTCATTAGGTGGCCCTGAACGTTACAATTAACTGTCAGTTTTTTGTCCGATTCGAAAATCTTTGACTCACAGCAGAACGGCCATAAGGTGCCCGAGGCAGCAATAGAACCATGGAGACAAGTCTGCTGGAGGACGATGTATTGAATCGGGACGCAATTTGAGTGATCCATCGTCATTAGGTGGCCCTGAACGTTGCAATTCATTGTCAGTTTTTTGTCCGATTCGAAAATCTTTGACTCACAGCAGAACGGCCATAAGGTGCCCGAGGCAGCAATAGACCCATGGAGACAAGTCTGCTGCAGGACGATGTATTGAATCGGGACGCAATTTCAGTGATCCATCGTCATTAGGTGGCCCTGAACGTTACAGTTCACTATCAGATTTTCGTCCGATTCGAAAATCTTTGACTCACAGCAGAACGGCCAAAAGGTGCCCGAGGCAGCAATAGACCCATGGAGACAAGTCGGCTGGAGGACGATGTATTGAATTGGGACGCAATTTGCGTGTTCCATCGTCATTAGGAGGCCCTGAACGTTACAATTCACTATCAGTTTTTCGTCCGATTCGAATATCTTTGACTCACAACAGAACGGCCATAAGGTGCCCGAGGCAGCAATAGACCCATGGAGTCAAGTCTGCTGGAGGACGATGTATTGAATCGGGACGCAATTTCAGTGATCCATCGTCATTAGGAGGCCCTGAATGTTAAAATTCACTATCAGTTTCTCGTCCGATTCGAAAATCTTTCACTCACAGCAGAACGGCCATAAGGTGCCCGAGGCAGCATTAGACCCATGGAGACAAGTCTGCTGGAGGACGATGTATTGAATCGGGACGCAATTTGAGTGTTCCTTCGTCATTAGGAGGACCTGAATGTTACAATTAACTATCAGTTTTTCGTCGCATTCGATAATCTAGACTCACGGGAGAACGACCATATGGTGCCCGAGGCAGCAATAGACCCATGGAGACAAGTCTGCTGGAGGACGATGTATTGAATCGGGACGCAATTTGAGTGTTCCATCGTCATTAGGAGGCCCTGAACGTTACAATTCACTATCAGTTTTTCGTCCGATTCGAAAATCTTTGAGTCACAGCAGAACGGCCATAAGGTGCCCGAGGCAGCAATAGACCCATGGAGACAAGTCTGCTGGAGGACGATGTATTGAATCGGGACGCAATTTGAGTGATCCATCGTCATTAGGTGGCCCTGAACGTTACAATTCACTATCAGTTTTTCGTCCCATTCGATAATCTAGACTCACAGCAGAACGGCCATAAGTTGCCCGAGGCAGCAATAGACCCATGGAGACAAGTCTGCTGGAGGACGATGTATTGAATCGGGACGCAATTTGAGTGATCCATCGTCATTAGGTGGCCCTGAACGTTACAATTCACTATCAGTTTTTCGTCCCATTCGATAATCTAGACTCACAGCAGAACGGCCATAAGGTGCCCGAGGCAGCAATAGACCCATGGAGTCAAGTCGGCTGGAGGACGATGTATTGAATCGGGACGCAATTTGTGTGGTCCATCGTCATTAGGTGGCCCTGAATGTTACAATTCACTATCAGATTTTCGTCCGATTCGATAATCTTTGACTCACTGCAGAACGGCCATAAGGTGCCCGAGGCAGCAATAGACCCATGGAGACAAGTCTGCTGGAGGACGATGTATTGAATCGGGACGCAATTTGAGTGTTCCATCGTCATTAGGAGGCCCTGAACGTTACAATTCACTATCAGTTTTTCGTCCGATTCGAAAATCTTTGAGTCACAGCAACAGACCCATGGAGACAAGTCTGCTTGAGGACGATGTATTGAATCGGGACGCAATTTGTGTGGTCCATCGTCATTAGGTGGCCCTGAATGTTAAAATTCACTATCAGTTTTTCGTCCGATTCGAAAATCTTTGACCCACAGCAGAACGGCCATAAGGTGCCCGAGGCAGCAATAGACCCATGGAGACAAGTCTGCTGGAGGACGATGTATTGAATCGGGACGCAATTTGAGTGTTCCATCGTCATTAGGAGGCCCTGAACGTTACAATTCACTATCAGTTTTTCGTCCGATTCGAAAATCTTTGAGTCACAGCAGAACGGCCATAAGGTGCCCGAGGCAGCAATAGACCCATGGAGACAAGTCTGCTGGAGGACGATGCATTGAATCGGGACGCAATTTGAAAGATCCATCGTCATTAGGTGGCCCTGAACGTTACAATTCACTATCAGTTTTTCGTCCCATTCGATAATCTAGACTCACAGCAGAACGGCCATAAGGTGCCCGAGGCAGCAATAGACCCATGGAGACAAGTCTGTTGGAGGACGATGTATTAAATCGGGACGCAATTTGAGTGATCCATCGTCATTAGGAGGCCCTGAACGTTACAATTCACTATCAGTTTTTCGTCCGATTCGAAAATCTTTGACTCACAGCAGAACGGCCATAAGGTGCCCGAGGCAGCAATAGACCCAAGGAGACAAGTCGGCTGGAGGACCATGTATTGAATTGGGACGCAATTTGCGTGTTCCATCGTCATTAGGACGCCCTGAACGTTACAATTCACTATCAGTTTTTCGTCCGATTCGAAAATCTTTGACTCACAGCAGAACGGCCATAAGGTGCCCGAGGCAGCAATAGACCCAAGGAGACAAGTCTGCTGGAGGACGATGTATTGAATCGGGATGCAATTTGTGTGTTCCATCGCCATTAGGAGGCCCTGAACGTTACAATTCACTATCAGTTTTTCGTCCGATTCGAAAATCTTTGAGTCACAGCAGAACGGCCATAAGGTGCACGAGGCAGCAATAGACCCATGGAGACAAGTCTGCTGGAGGACGATGTATTGAATCGGGACGCAATTTGAGTGTTCCATCGTCATTAGCAGGCCCTGAATGTTACAATTAACTATCAGTTTTTCGTCCCATTCGATAATGTAGACTCACGGGAGAACGACCATTAGGTGCCCGAGGCAGCAATAGACCCATGGAGACAGGTCGGCTGGAGGACGATGTATTGAATCGGGACGCAGTTTGAGTGATCCATCGTCATTAGGTGGCCCTGAACGTTACAATTCACTATCAGTTTTTTGTCCGATTCGATAATCTTTGACTCACAGCAGAACGGCCATTAGGTACCCGAGGCAGCAATAGATCCATGGAGACAAGTCTGCTGGAGGAAGATGTATTGAATCGGGACGCAATTTGAGTGATCCATCGTCATTAGGTGGCCCTGAACGTTACAATTTACTATCAGTTTTTCGTCCCATTCGATAATCTAGACTCACAGCAGAACGGCCATAAGATGCCCGAGGCAGCAATAGACCCATGGAGTCAAGTCGGCTGGAGGACGATGTATTGAATCGGGACGCAATTTGTGTGGTCCATCGTCATTAGGTGGCCCTGAATTTTAAAATTCACTATCAGTTTTTCGTCCGATTCGAAAATCTTTGACCCACAGCAGAACGGCCATAAGGTGCCCGAGGCAGCAATAGACCCATGGAGACAAGTCTGCTGGAGGACGATGTATTGAATCGGGACGCAATTTGAGTGTTCCATCGTCATTAGGAGGCCCTGAACGTTACAATTCACTATCAGTTTTTCGTCCGATTCGAAAATCTTTGAGCCACAGCAGAACGGCCATAAGGTGCCCGAGGCAGCAATAGACCCATGGAGACAAGTCTGCTGGAGGATGATGTATTGAATCGGGACGCAATTTGAGTGATCCATCGTCATTAGGTGGCCCTGAATGTTACAATTCACTATCAGTTTTTCGTCAGATTCGAAAATCTTTGACTCACAGCAGAACGGCCATAAGGTGCCCAAGGCAGCAATAGACCCATGAAGACAAGTCTGCTGGAGGACGATGTATTGAATCGGGACGCAATTTGAGTGTTCCATCGTCATTAGGGGCCCTGAACGTTACAATTCACTATCAGTTTTTCGTCCGATTCGAAAATCTTTGACTCACAGCAGAACGGCCATAAGGTGCCCGAGGCAGCAATAGACCCATGGAGACAAGTCTGCTGGAGGACGATGTATTGAATCGGGACGCAATTTAAGTGTTCCATCGTCATTAGGAGGCCATGAACGTTACAATTCACTATCAGTTTTTCGTCCGATTCGAAAATCTTTGACTCACAGAAGAACGGCCATAAGGTGCCCGAGGCAGCAGTAGACCCATGGAGACAAGTCTGCTGGAGGACGATGTATTGAATCGGGACGCAATTTGAGTGACCCAACGTCATTAGGTGGCCCTGAACGTTACAATTAACTGTCAGTTTTTTGTCCGATTCGAAAATCTTTGACTCACAGCAGAACGGCCATAAGGTGCCCGACGCAGCAATAGACCCATGGAGACAAGTCTGCTGGAGGACGATGTATTGAATCGGGACGCAATTTGAGTGATCCATCGTCATTAGGTGGCCCTGAACGTTACAATTCACTATCAGTTTTTCGTCCGATTCGAAAATCTTTGACTCACAGCAGAACGGCCATAAGGTGCCCGAGGCAGCAATAGACCCAAGGAGACAAGTCGGCTGGAGGACCATGTATTGAATTGGGACGCAATTTGCGTGTTCCATCGTCATTAGGAGGCCCTGAACGTTACAATTCACTATCAGTTTTTCGTCCGATTCGAAAATCTTTGACTCACAGCAGAACGGCCATAAGGTGCACGAGGCAGCAATAGACCCAAGGAGACAAGTCTGCTGGAGGACGATGTATTGAATCGGGACGCAATTTGAGTGTTCCATCGTCATTAGGAGGCCCTGAACGTTACAATTCACTATCAGTTTTTCGTCCGATTCGAAAATCTTTGAGTCACAGCAGAACGGCCATAAGGTGCCCGAGGCAGCAATAGACCCATGGAGACAAGTCTGCTGGAGGACGATGTATTGAATCGGGACGCAATTTGAGTGATCCATCGTCATTAGGTGGCCCTGAATGTTACAATTCACTATCAGTTTTTCGTCAGATTCGAAAATCTTTGACTCACAGCAGAACGGCCATAAGGTGCCCAAGGCAGCAATAGACCCATGAAGACAAGTCTGCTGGAGGACGATGTATTGAATCGGGACGCAATTTGAGTGTTCCATCGTCATTAGGAGGCCCTGAACGTTACAATTCACTATCAGTTTTTCGTCCGATTCGAAAATCTTTGACTCACAGCAGAACGGCCATAAGGTGCCCGAGACAGCAATAGACCCATGGAGACAAGTCTGCTGGAGGACGATGTATTGAATCGGGACGCAATTTAAGTGTTCCATCGTCATTAGGAGGCCATGAACGTTACAATTCACTATCAGTTTTTCGTCCGATTTGAAAATCTTTGACTCACAGAAGAACGGCCATAAGGTGCCCGAGGCAGCAGTAGACCCATGGAGACAAGTCTGCTGGAGGACGATGTATTGAATCGGGACGCAATTTGAGTGACCCAACGTCATTAGGTGGCCCTGAACGTTACAATTAACTGTCAGTTTTTTGTCCGATTCGAAAATCTTTGACTCACAGCAGAACGGCCATAAGGTGCCCGACGCAGCAATAGACCCATGGAGACAAGTCTGCTGGAGGACGATGTATTGAATCGGGACGCAATTTGAGTGATCCATCGTCATTAGGTGGCCCTGAACGTTACAATTCACTATCAGTCTTTCGTCCGATTCGAAAATCTTTGAGTCACAGCAGAACGGCCATAAGGTGCCCGAGGCAGCAATAGACCCAAGGAGACAAGTCTGTTGGAGGACGATGTATTGAATCGGGACGCAATTTGAGTGATCCATCGTCATTAGGAGGCCCTGAACGTTACAATTCACTATCAGTTTTTCGTCCGATTCGAAAATCTTTGACTCACAGCAGAACGGCCATAAGGTGCCCGAGGCAGCAATAGACCCAAGGAGACAAGTCGGCTGGAGGACCATGTATTGAATTGGGACGCAATTTGCGTGTTCCATCGTCATTAGGAGGCCCTGAACGTTACAATTCACTATCAGTTTTTCGTCCGATTCGAAAATCTTTGACTCACAGCAGAACGGCCATAAGGTGCCCGAGGCAGCAATAGACCCAAGGAGACAGGTCTGCTGGAGGACGATGTATTGAATCGGGACGCAATTTGTGTGTTCTATCGCCATTAGGAGGCCCTGAACGTTACAATTCACTATCAGTTTTTCGTCCGATTCGAAAATCTTTGAGTCACAGCAGAACGGCCATAAGGTGCACGAGGCAGCAATAGACCCATGGAGACAAGTCTGCTGGAGGACGATGTATTGAATCGGGACGCAATTTGAGTGTTCCATCGTCATTAGGAGGCCCTGAATGTTACAATTAACTATCAGTTTTTCGTCCCATTCGATAATGTAGACTCACGGGAGAACGACCATTAGGTGCCCGAGGCTGCAATAGACCCATGGAGACAGGTCGGCTGGAGGACGATGTATTGAATCGGGACGCAGTTTGAGTGATCCATCGTCATTAGGTGGCCCTGAACGTTACAATTCACTATCAGTTTTTTGTCCGATTTGATAATCTTTGACTCACAGCAGAACGGCCATTAGGTGCCCTACGCAGCAATAGACCCATGGAGACAAGACTGCTTGAGGACGATGTATTGAATCGGGACGCAATTTGTGTGGTCCATCGTCATTAGGTGGCCCTGAATGTTAAAATTCACTATCAGTTTTTCGTCCGATTCGAAAATCTTTGACCCACAGCAGAACGGCCATAAGGTGCCCGAGGCAGCAATAGACCCATGGAGACAAGTCTGCTGGAGGACGATGTATTGAATCGGGACGCAATTTGAGTGTTCCATCGTCATTAGGAGGCCCTGAACGTTACAATTCACTATCAGTTTTTCGTCCGATTCGAAAATCTTTGACTCACAGCAGAACGGCCATAAGGTGCCCGAGGCAGCAATAGACCCAAGGAGACAAGTCGGCTGGAGGACCATGTATTGAATTGGGACGCAATTTGCGTGTTCCATCGTCATTAGGAGGCCCTGAACGTTACAATTCACTATCAGTTTTTCGTCCGATTCGAAAATCTTTGACTCACAGCAGAACGGCCATAAGGTGCCCGAGGCAGCAATAGACCCAAGGAGACAGGTCTGCTGGAGGACGATGTATTGAATCGGGACGCAATTTGTGTGTTCTATCGCCATTAGGAGGCCCTGAACGTTACAATTCACTATCAGTTTTTCGTCCGATTCGAAAATCTTTGAGTCACAGCAGAACGGCCATAAGGTGCACGAGGCAGCAATAGACCCATGGAGACAAGTCTGCTGGAGGACGATGTATTGAATCGGGACGCAATTTGAGTGTTCCATCGTCATTAGGAGGCCCTGAATGTTACAATTAACTATCAGTTTTTCGTCCCATTCGATAATGTAGACTCACGGGAGAACGACCATTAGGTGCCCGAGGCTGCAATAGACCCATGGAGACAGGTCGGCTGGAGGACGATGTATTGAATCGGGACGCAGTTTGAGTGATCCATCGTCATTAGGTGGCCCTGAACGTTACAATTCACTATCAGTTTTTTGTCCGATTCGATAATCTTTGACTCACAGCAGAACGGCCATTAGGTGCCCTACGCAGCAATAGACCCATGGAGACAAGACTGCTTGAGGACGATGTATTGAATCGGGACGCAATTTGTGTGGTCCATCGTCATTAGGTGGCCCTGAATGTTAAAATTCACTATCAGTTTTTCGTCCGATTCGAAAATCTTTGACCCACAGCAGAACGGCCATAAGGTGCCCGAGGCAGCAATAGACCCATGGAGACAAGTCTGCTGGAGGACGATGTATTGAATCGGGACGCAATTTGAGTGTTCCATCGTCATTAGGAGGCCCTGAACGTTACAATTCACTATCAGTTTTTCGTCCGATTCGAAAATCTTTGAGTCACAGCAGAACGGCCATAAGGTGCCCGAGGCAGCAATAGACCCATGGAGACAAGTCTGCTGGAGGACGATGCATTGAATCGCGACGCAATTTGAAAGATCCATCGTCATTAGGTGGCCCTGAACGTTACAATTCACTATCAGTTTTTCGTCCCATTCGATAATCTAGACTCACAGCAGAACGGCCATAAGATGCCCGAGGCAGCAATAGACCCATGGAGTCAAGTCGGCTGGAGGACGATGTATTGAATCGGGACGCAATTAGTGTGTTCCATCGCCATTAGGAGGCCCTGAACGTTACAATTCACTATCAGTTTTTCGTCCGATTCGAAAATCTTTGAGTCACAGCAGAACGGCCATAAGGTGCACGAGGCAGCAATAGACTCATGGAGACAAGTCTGCTGGAGGACGATGTATTGAATCGGGACGCAATTTGAGTGTTCCATCGTCATTAGGAGGCCCTGAATGTTACAATTAACTATCAGTTTTTCGTCCCATTCGATAATGTAGACTCACGGGAGAACGACCATTAGGTGCCCGAGGCAGCAATAGACCCATGGAGACAGGTCGGCTGGAGGACGATGTATTGAATCGGGACGCAGTTTGAGTGATCCATCGTCATTAGGTGGCCCTGAACGTTACAATTCACTATCAGTTTTTCGTCCCATTCGATAATCTAGACTCACAGCAGAACGGCCATAAGATGCCCGAGGCAGCAATAGACCCATGGAGTCAAGTCGGCTGGAGGACGATGTATTGAATCGGGACGCAATTTGTGTGGTCCATCGTCATTAGGTGGCCCTGAATTTTAAAATTCGCTATCAGTTTTTCGTCCGATTCGAAAATCTTTGACCCACAGCAGAACGGCCATAAGGTGCCCGAGGCAGCAATAGACCCATGGAGACAAGTCTGCTGGAGGACGATGTATTGAATCGGGACGCAATTTGAGTGTTCCATCGTCATTAGGAGGCCCTGAACGTTACAATTCACTATCAGTTTTTCGTCCGATTCGAAAATCTTTGAGTCACAGCAGAACGGCCATAAGGTGCCCGAGGCAGCAATAGACCCATGGAGACAAGTCTGCTGGAGGACGATGTATTGAATCGGGACGCAATTTGAGTGATCCATCGTCATTAGGTGGCCCTGAATGTTACAATTCACTATCAGTTTTTCGTCAGATTCGAAAATCTTTGACTCACAGCAGAACGGCCATAAGGTGCCCAAGGCAGCAATAGACCCATGAAGACAAGTCGGCTGGAGGACGATGTATTGAATCGGGACGCAATTTGAGTGTACCATCGTCATTAGGAGGCCCTGAACGTTACAATTTACTATCAGTTTTTCGTCCGATTCGAAAATCTTTGACTCACAGCAGAACGGCCATAAGGTGCCCGAGGCAGCAATAGACCCATGGAGACAAGTCTGCTGGAGGACGATGTATTGAATCGGGACGCAATTTAAGTGTTCCATCGTCATTAGGAGGCCATGAACGTTACAATTCACTATCAGTTTTTCGTCCGATTCGAAAATCTTTGACTCACAGAAGAACGGCCATAAGGTGCCCGAGGCAGCAGTAGACCCATGGAGACAAGTCTGCTGGAGGACGATGTATTGAATCGGGACGCAATTTGAGTGACCCAACGTCATTAGGTGGCCCTGAACGTTACAATTAACTGTCAGTTTTTTGTCCGATTCGAAAATCCTTGACTCACAGCAGAACGGCCATAAGGTACCCGACGCAGCAATAGACCCATGGAGTCAAGTCGGCTGGAGGACGATGTATTGAATCGGGACGCAATTTGTGTGGTCCATCGTCATTAGGTGGCCCTGAATTTTAAAATTCACTATCAGTTTTTCGTCCGATTCGAAAATCTTTGACCCACAGCAGAACGGCCATAAGGTGCCGAAGGCAGCAGTAGACCCATGGAGACAAGTCTGCTGGAGGACGATGTATTGAATCGGGACGCAATTTGAGTGACCCAACGTCATTAGGTGGCCCTGAACGTTACAATTCACTATCAGTTTTTCGTCCGATTCGAAAATCTTTGAGTCACAGCAGAACGGCCATAAGGTGCCCGAGGCAGCAATAGACCCATGGAGACAAGTCTGCTGGAGGACGATGTATTGAATCGGGACGCAATTTGAGTGATCCATCGTCATTAGGTGGCCCTGAATGTTACAATTCACTATCAGTTTTTCGTCAGATTCGAAAATCTTTGACTCACAGCAGAACGGCCATAAGGTGCCGAAGGCAGCAGTAGACCCATGGAGACAAGTCTGCTGGAGGACGATGTATTGAATCGGGACGCAATTTGAGTGACCCAACGTCATTAGGTGGCCCTGAACGTTACAATTAACTGTCAGTTTTTTGTCCGATTAGAAAATCTTTGACTCACAGCAGAACGGCCATAAGGTGCCCGACGCAGCAATAGACCCATGGAGACAAGTCTGCTGGAGGACGATGTATTGAATCGGGACGCAATTTGAGTGATCCATCGTCATTAGGTGGCCCTGAACGTTACAATTCACTATCAGTCTTTCGTCCGATTCGAAAATCTTTGAGTCACAGCAGAACGGCCATAAGGTGCCCGAGGCAGCAATAGACCCATGGAGACAAGTCTGCTGGAGGACGATGTATTGAATCGAGACGCAATTTGAGTGTTCCATCGTCATTAGGAGGCCCTGAACGTTACAATTCACAATCAGTTTTTCGTCCGATTCGAAAATCTTTGAGTCACAGCAGAACGGCCATAAGGTGCACGAGGCAGCAATAGACCCATGGAGACAAGTCTGCTGGAGGACGATGTATTGAATCGGGACGCAATTTGAGTGTTCCATCGTCATTAGGAGGCCCTGAATGTTACAATTAACTATCAGTTTTTCGTCCCATTCGATAATGTAGACTCACGGGAGAACGACCATTAGGTGCCCGAGGCCGCAATAGACCCATGGAGACAGGTCGGCTGGAGGACGATGTATTGAATCGGGACGCAGTTTGAGTGATCCATCGTCATTACGTGGCCCTGAACGTTACAATTCACTATCAGTTTTTCGTCCCATTCGATAATCTAGACTCACAGCAGAACGGCCATAAGATGCCCGAGGCAGCAATAGACCCATGGAGTCAAGTCGGCTGGAGGACGATGTATTGAATCGGGACGCAATTTGTGTGGTCCATCGTCATTAGGTGGCCCTGAATTTTAAAATTCACTATCAGTTTTTCGTCCGATTCGAAAATCTTTGACCCACAGCAGAACGGCCATAAGGTGCCCGAGGCAGCAATAGACCCATGGAGACAAGTCTGCTGGAGGACGATGTATTGAATCGGGACGCAATTTGAGTGTTCCATCGTCATTAGGAGGCCCTGAACGTTACAATTCACTATCAGTTTTTCGTCCGATACGAAAATCTTTGAGTCACAGCAGAACGGCCATAAGGTGCCCGTGGCAGCAATAGACCCATGGAGACAAGTCTGCTGGAGGACGATGTATTGAATCGGGACGCAATTTGAGTGATCCATCGTCATTAGGTGGCCCTGAATGTTACAATTCACTATCAGTTTTTCGTCAGATTCGAAAATCTTTGACTCACAGCAGAACGGCCATAAGGTGCCCAAGGCAGCAATAGACCCATGAAGACAAGTCTGCTGGAGGACGATGTATTGAATCGGGACGCAATTTGAGTGTACCATCGTCATTAGGAGGCCCTGAACGTTACAATTTACTATCAGTTTTTCGTCCGATTCGAAAATCTTTGACTCACAGCAGAACGGCCATAAGGTGCCCGAGGCAGCAATAGACCCATGGAGACAAGTCTGCTGGAGGACGATGTATTGAATCGGGACGCAATTTAAGTGTTCCATCGTCATTAGGAGGCCATGAACGTTACAATTCACTATCAGTTTTTCGTCCGATTCGAAAATCTTTGACTCACAGAAGAACGGCCATAAGGTGCCCGAGGCAGCAGTAGACCCATGGAGACAAGTCTGCTGGAGGACGATGTATTGAATCGGGACGCAATTTGAGTGACCCAACGTCATTAGGTGGCCCTGAACGTTACAATTAACTGTCAGTTTTTTGTCCGATTCGAAAATCCTTGACTCACAGCAGAACGGCCATAAGGTACCCGACGCAGCAATAGACCCATGGAGTCAAGTCGGCTGGAGGACGATGTATTGAATCGGGACGCAATTTGTGTGGTCCATCGTCATTAGGTGGCCCTGAATTTTAAAATTCACTATCAGTTTTTCGTCCGATTCGAAAATCTTTGACCCACAGCAGAACGGCCATAAGGTGCCCGAGGCAGCAATAGACCCATGGAGACAAGTCTGCTGGAGGACGATGTATTGAATCGGGACGCAATTTGAGTGTTCCATCGTCATTAGGAGGCCCTGAACGTTACAATTCACTATCAGTTTTTCGTCCGATTCGAAAATCTTTGAGTCACAGCAGAACGGCCATAAGGTGCCCGAGGCAGCAATAGACCCATGGAGACAAGTCTGCTGGAGGACGATGTATTGAATCGGGACGCAATTTGAGTGATCCATCGTCATTAGGTGGCCCTGAATGTTACAATTCACTATCAGTTTTTCGTCAGATTCGAAAATCTTTGACTCACAGCAGAACGGCCATAAGGTGCCCAAGGCAGCAATAGACCCATGAAGACAAGTCGGCTGGAGGACGATGTATTGAATCGGGACGCAATTTGAGTGTACCATCGTCATTAGGAGGCCCTGAACGTTACAATTTACTATCAGTTTTTCGTCCGATTCGAAAATCTTTGACTCACAGCAGAACGGCCATAAGGTGCCCGAGGCAGCAATAGACCCATGGAGACAAGTCTGCTGGAGGACGATGTATTGAATCGGGACGCAATTTAAGTGTTCCATCGTCATTAGGAGGCCATGAACGTTACAATTCACTATCAGTTTTTCGTCCGATTCGAAAATCTTTGACTCACAGAAGAACGGCCATAAGGTGCCCGAGGCAGCAGTAGACCCATGGAGACAAGTCTGCTGGAGGACGATGTATTGAATCGGGACGCAATTTGAGTGACCCAACGTCATTAGGTGGCCCTGAACGTTACAATTAACTGTCAGTTTTTTGTCCGATTCGAAAATCCTTGACTCACAGCAGAACGGCCATAAGGTACCCGACGCAGCAATAGACCCATGGAGTCAAGTCGGCTGGAGGACGATGTATTGAATCGGGACGCAATTTGTGTGGTCCATCGTCATTAGGTGGCCCTGAATTTTAAAATTCACTATCAGTTTTTCGTCCGATTCGAAAATCTTTGACCCACAGCAGAACGGCCATAAGGTGCCGAAGGCAGCAGTAGACCCATGGAGACAAGTCTGCTGGAGGACGATGTATTGAATCGGGACGCAATTTGAGTGACCCAACGTCATTAGGTGGCCCTGAACGTTACAATTCACTATCAGTTTTTCGTCCGATTCGAAAATCTTTGAGTCACAGCAGAACGGCCATAAGGTGCCCGAGGCAGCAATAGACCCATGGAGACAAGTCTGCTGGAGGACGATGTATTGAATCGGGACGCAATTTGAGTGTTCCATCGTCATTAGGAGGCCCTGAACGTTACAATTCACTATCAGTTTTTCGTCCGATTCGAAAATCTTTGAGTCACAGCAGAACGGCCATAAGGTGCCCGAGGCAGCAATAGACCCATGGAGACAAGTCTGCTGGAGGACGATGTATTGAATCGGGACGCAATTTGAGTGATCCATCGTCATTAGGTGGCCCTGAATGTTACAATTCACTATCAGTTTTTCGTCAGATTCGAAAATCTTTGACTCACAGCAGAACGGCCATAAGGTGCCCAAGGCAGCAATAGACCCATGAAGACAAGTCGGCTGGAGGACGATGTATTGAATCGGGACGCAATTTGAGTGTACCATCGTCATTAGGAGGCCCTGAACGTTACAATTTACTATCAGTTTTTCGTCCGATTCGAAAATCTTTGACTCACAGCAGAACGGCCATAAGGTGCCCGAGGCAGCAATAGACCCATGGAGACAAGTCTGCTGGAGGACGATGTATTGAATCGGGACGCAATTTAAGTGTTCCATCGTCATTAGGAGGCCATGAACGTTACAATTCACTATCAGTTTTTCGTCCGATTCGAAAATCTTTGACTCACAGAAGAACGGCCATAAGGTGCCCGAGGCAGCAGTAGACCCATGGAGACAAGTCTGCTGGAGGACGATGTATTGAATCGGGACGCAATTTGAGTGACCCAACGTCATTAGGTGGCCCTGAACGTTACAATTAACTGTCAGTTTTTTGTCCGATTCGAAAATCCTTGACTCACAGCAGAACGGCCATAAGGTACCCGACGCAGCAATAGACCCATGGAGTCAAGTCGGCTGGAGGACGATGTATTGAATCGGGACGCAATTTGTGTGGTCCATCGTCATTAGGTGGCCCTGAATTTTAAAATTCACTATCAGTTTTTCGTCCGATTCGAAAATCTTTGACCCACAGCAGAACGGCCATAAGGTGCCGAAGGCAGCAGTAGACCCATGGAGACAAGTCTGCTGGAGGACGATGTATTGAATCGGGACGCAATTTGAGTGACCCAACGTCATTAGGTGGCCCTGAACGTTACAATTCACTATCAGTTTTTCGTCCGATTCGAAAATCTTTGAGTCACAGCAGAACGGCCATAAGGTGCCCGAGGCAGCAATAGACCCATGGAGACAAGTCTGCTGGAGGACGATGTATTGAATCGGGACGCAATTTGAGTGATCCATCGTCATTAGGTGGCCCTGAATGTTACAATTCACTATCAGTTTTTCGTCAGATTCGAAAATCTTTGACTCACAGCAGAACGGCCATAAGGTGCCGAAGGCAGCAGTAGACCCATGGAGACAAGTCTGCTGGAGGACGATGTATTGAATCGGGACGCAATTTGAGTGACCCAACGTCATTAGGTGGCCCTGAACGTTACAATTAACTGTCAGTTTTTTGTCCGATTAGAAAATCTTTGACTCACAGCAGAACGGCCATAAGGTGCCCGACGCAGCAATAGACCCATGGAGACAAGTCTGCTGGAGGACGATGTATTGAATCGGGACGCAATTTGAGTGATCCATCGTCATTAGGTGGCCCTGAACGTTACAATTCACTATCAGTCTTTCGTCCGATTCGAAAATCTTTGAGTCACAGCAGAACGGCCATAAGGTGCCCGAGGCAGCAATAGACCCATGGAGACAAGTCTGCTGGAGGACGATGTATTGAATCGAGACGCAATTTGAGTGTTCCATCGTCATTAGGAGGCCCTGAACGTTACAATTCACAATCAGTTTTTCGTCCGATTCGAAAATCTTTGAGTCACAGCAGAACGGCCATAAGGTGCCCGTGGCAGCAATAGACCCATGGAGACAAGTCTGCTGGAGGACGATGTATTGAATCGGGACGCAATTTGAGTGATCCATCGTCATTAGGTGGCCCTGAATGTTACAATTCACTATCAGTTTTTCGTCAGATTCGAAAATCTTTGACTCACAGCAGAACGGCCATAAGGTGCCCAAGGCAGCAATAGACCCATGAAGACAAGTCTGCTGGAGGACGATGTATTGAATCGGGACGCAATTTGAGTGTACCATCGTCATTAGGAGGCCCTGAACGTTACAATTTACTATCAGTTTTTCGTCCGATTCGAAAATCTTTGACTCACAGCAGAACGGCCATAAGGTGCCCGAGGCAGCAATAGACCCATGGAGACAAGTCTGCTGGAGGACGATGTATTGAATCGGGACGCAATTTAAGTGTTCCATCGTCATTAGGAGGCCATGAACGTTACAATTCACTATCAGTTTTTCGTCCGATTCGAAAATCTTTGACTCACAGAAGAACGGCCATAAGGTGCCCGAGGCAGCAGTAGACCCATGGAGGCAAGTCTGCTGGAGGACGATGTATTGAATCGGGACGCAATTTGAGTGACCCAACGTCATTAGGTGGCCCTGAACGTTACAATTAACTGTCAGTTTTTTGTCCGATTCGAAAATCTTTGACTCACAGCAGAACGGCCATAAGGTGCCCGACGCAGCAATAGACCCATGGAGACAAGTCTGCTGGAGGACGATGTATTGAATCGGGACGCAATTTGAGTGATCCATCGTCATTAGGTGGCCCTGAACGTTACAATTCACTATCAGTCTTTCGTCCGATTCGAAAATCTTTGAGTCACAGCAGAACGGCCATAAGGTGCCCGAGGCAGCAATAGACCCATGGAGACAAGTCTGTTGGAGGACGATGTATTGAATCGGGACGCAATTTGAGTGATCCATCGTCATTAGGAGGCCCTGAACGTTACAATTCACTATCAGTTTTTCGTCCGATTCGAAAATCTTTGACTCACAGCAGAACGGCCATAAGGTGCCCGAGGCAGCAATAGACCCAAGGAGACAAGTCGGCTGGAGGATCATGTATTGAATTGGGACGCAATTTGCGTGTTCCATCGTCATTAGGAGGCCCTGAACGTTACAATTCACTATCAGTTTTTCGTCCGATTCGAAAATCTTTGACTCACAGCAGAACGGCCATAAGGTGCCCGAGGCAGCAATAGACCCAAGGAGACAAGTCTGCTGGAGGACGATGTATTGAATCGGGACGCAATTTGTGTGTTTCATCGTCATTAGGAGGCCCTGAATGTTACAATTAACTATCAGTTTTTCGTCCCATTCGATAATCTAGACTCACGGGAGAACGACCACATGGTGCCCGAGGCAGCAATAGACCCATGGAGACAAGTCTGCTGGAGGACGATGTATTGAATCGGGACGCAATTTGAGTGATCCATCGTCATTAGGTGGCCCTGAACGTTACAATTCATTGTCAGTTTTTTGTCAGATTCGAAAATCTTTGACTCACAGCAGAACGGCCATAAGGTGCCCGAGGCAGCAATAGACCCATGGAGACAAGTCTGCTGGAGGACGATGTATTGAATCGGGACGCAATTTGAGTGATCCATCGTCATTAGGTGGCCCTGAACGTTACAATTCATTGTCAGTTTTTTGTCAGATTCGAAAATCTTTGACTCACAGCAGAACGGCCATAAGGTGCCCGAGGCAGCAATAGACCCATGGAGACAAGTCTGCTGCAGGACGATGTATTGAATCGGGACGCAATTTGAGTGATCCATCGTCATTAGGAGGCCCTGAACGTTACAATTCACTATTAGTTTTTCGTCCGATTCGAATATCTTTGACTCACAACAGAACGGCCATAAGGTGCCCGAGGCAGCAATAGACCCATGGAGACAAGCCTGCTGGAGGACGATGTATTGAATCGCGACGCAATTTGAGTGATCCATCGTCATTAGGTGGCCCTGAATGTTAAAATTCACTATCAGTTTCTCGTCCGATTCGAAAATCTTTCACTCACAGCAGAACGGCCATAAGGTGCCCGAGGCAGCAATAGACCCATGGAGACAAGTCTGCTGGAGGACGATGTATTGAATCGGGACGCAATTTGAGTGTTCCATCGTCATTAGGAGTCCCTGAATGTTACAATTAACTATCAGTTTTTCGTCGCATTCGATAATCTAGACTCACGAGAGAACGACCATAAGGTGCCCGAGGCAGCAATAGACCCATGGAGACAAGTCTGCTGGAGGACGATGTATTGAATCGGGACGCAATTTGAGTGATCCATCGTCATTAGGTGGCCCTGAACGTTACAGTTCACTATCAGATTTTCGTCCGATTCGAAAATCTTTGACTCACAGCAGAACGGCCATAAGGTGCCCGAGGCAGCAATAGACCCATGGAGACAAGTCGGCTGGAGGACGATGTATTGAATTGGGACGCAATTTGCGTGTTCCATCGTCATTAGGAGGCCCTGAACGTTACAATTCAGTATCAGTTTTTCGTCCGATTCGAATATCTTTGACTCACAACAGAACGGCCATAAGGTGCCCGAGGCAGGAATAGACCCATGGAGACAAGTCTGCTGGAGGACGATGTATTGAATCGGGACGCAATTTGAGTGATCCATCGTCATTAGGTGGCCCTGAACGCTACAATTCACTATCAGTTTTTCGTCCCATTCGATAATCTAGACTCACAGCAGAACTGCCATAAGGTGCCCGAGGCAGCAATAGACCCATGGAGTCAAGTCGGCTGGAGGACGATGTATTGAATCGGGACGCAATTTGTGTGGTCCATCGTCATTAGGTGGCCCTGAATGTTACAATTCACTATCAGATATTCGTCCGATTCGAAAATCTTTGACTCACTGCAGAACGGCCATAAGGTGCCCGAGGCAACAATAGACCCATGGAGACAAGTCTGCTGGAGGACGATGTATTGAATCGGGACGCAATTTGAGTGATCCATCGTCATTAGGTGGCCCTGAACGTTACAATTCACTATCAGTCTTTCGTCCGATTCGAAAATCTTTGAGTCACAGCAGAACGGCCATAAGGTGCCCGAGGCAGCAATAGACCCATGGAGACAAGTCTGTTGGAGGACGATGTATTGAATCGGGACGCAATTTGAGTGATCCATCGTCATTAGGAGGCCCTGAACGTTACAATTCACTATCAGTTTTTCGTCCGATTCGAAAATCTTTGACTCACAGCAGAACGGCCATAAGGTGCCCGAGGCAGCAATAGACCCAAGGAGACAAGTCGGCTGGAGGATCATGTATTGAATTGGGACGCAATTTGCGTGTTCCATCGTCATTAGGAGGCCCTGAACGTTACAATTCACTATCAGTTTTTCGTCCGATTCGAAAATCTTTGACTCACAGCAGAACGGCCATAAGGTGCCCGAGGCAGCAATAGACCCAAGGAGACAAGTCTGCTGGAGGACGATGTATTGAATCGGGACGCAATTTGTGTGTTTCATCGTCATTAGGAGGCCCTGAATGTTACAATTAACTATCAGTTTTTCGTCCCATTCGATAATCTAGACTCACGGGAGAACGACCACATGGTGCCCGAGGCAGCAATAGACCCATGGAGACAAGTCTGCTGGAGGACGATGTATTGAATCGGGACGCAATTTGAGTGATCCATCGTCATTAGGTGGCCCTGAACGTTACAATTCATTGTCAGTTTTTTGTCAGATTCGAAAATCTTTGACTCACAGCAGAACGGCCATAAGGTGCCCGAGGCAGCAATAGACCCATGGAGACAAGTCTGCTGGAGGACGATGTATTGAATCGGGACGCAATTTGAGTGATCCATCGTCATTAGGTGGCCCTGAACGTTACAATTCATTGTCAGTTTTTTGTCAGATTCGAAAATCTTTGACTCACAGCAGAACGGCCATAAGGTGCCCGAGGCAGCAATAGACCCATGGAGACAAGTCTGCTGCAGGACGATGTATTGAATCGGGACGCAATTTGAGTGATCCATCGTCATTAGGAGGCCCTGAACGTTACAATTCACTATTAGTTTTTCGTCCGATTCGAATATCTTTGACTCACAACAGAACGGCCATAAGGTGCCCGAGGCAGCAATAGACCCATGGAGACAAGCCTGCTGGAGGACGATGTATTGAATCGCGACGCAATTTGAGTGATCCATCGTCATTAGGTGGCCCTGAATGTTAAAATTCACTATCAGTTTCTCGTCCGATTCGAAAATCTTTCACTCACAGCAGAACGGCCATAAGGTGCCCGAGGCAGCAATAGACCCATGGAGACAAGTCTGCTGGAGGACGATGTATTGAATCGGGACGCAATTTGAGTGATCCATCGTCATTAGGTGGCCCTGAACGTTACAGTTCACTATCAGATTTTCGTCCGATTCGAAAATCTTTGACTCACAGCAGAACGGCCATAAGGTGCCCGAGGCAGCAATAGACCCATGGAGACAAGTCGGCTGGAGGACGATGTATTGAATTGGGACGCAATTTGCGTGTTCCATCGTCATTAGGAGGCCCTGAACGTTACAATTCAGTATCAGTTTTTCGTCCGATTCGAATATCTTTGACTCACAACAGAACGGCCATAAGGTGCCCGAGGCAGCAATAGACCCATGGAGACAAGTCTGCTGGAGGACGATGTATTGAATCGGGACGCAATTTGAGTGATCCATCGTCATTAGGTGGCCCTGAATGTTAAAATTCACTATCAGTTTCTCGTCCGATTCGAAAATCTTTCACTCACAGCAGAACGGCCATAAGGTGCCCGAGGCAGCATTAGACCCATGGAGACAAGTCTGCTGGAGGACGATGTATTGAATCGGGACGCAATTTGAGTGTTCCATCGTCATTAGGAGGCCCTGAATGTTACAATTAACTATCAGTTTTTCGTCGCATTCGATAATCTAGACTCACGGGAGAACGACCATAAGGTGCCCGAGGCAGCAATAGACCCATGGAGACAAGTCTGATGGAGGACGATGTATTGAATCGGGACGCAATTTGAGTGTTCCATCGTCATTAGGAGGCCCTGAACGTTACAATTCACTATCAGTTTTTCGTCCGATTCGAAAATCTTTGAGTCACAGCAGAACGGCCATAAGGTGCCCGAGGCGGCAATAGACCCATGGAGACAAGTCTGCTGGAGGACGATATATTGAATCGGGACGCAATTTGAGTGATCCATCGTCATTAGGTGGCCCTGAACGCTACAATTCACTATCAGTTTTTCGTCCCATTCGATAATCTAGACTCACAGCAGAACTGCCATAAGGTGCCCGAGGCAGCAATAGACCCATGGAGTCAAGTCGGCTGGAGGACGATGTATTGAATCGGGACGCAATTTGTGTGGTCCATCGTCATTAGGTGGCCCTGAATGTTACAATTCACTATCAGATATTCGTCCGATTCGAAAATCTTTGACTCACTGCAGAACGGCCATAAGGTGCCCGAGGCAACAATAGACCCATGGAGACAAGTGTGCTGGAGGACGATGTATTGAATCGGGACGCAATTTGAGTGTTCCATCGTCATTAGGAGGCCCTGAACGTTACAATTCACTATCAGTTTTCGTCCGATTCGAAAATCTTTGAGTCACAGCAGAACGGCCATTAGGTGCCCTAGGCAGCAATAGACCCATGGAGACAAGTCTGCTTGAGGACGATGTATTGAATCGGGACGCAATTTGTGTGGTCCATCGTCATTAGGTGGCCCTGAATGTTAAAATTCACTATCAGTTTTTCGTCCGATTCGAAAATCTTTGACCCACAGCAGAACGGCCATAACGTGCTCGAGGCAGCAATAGACCCATGGAGACAAGTCTGCTGGAGGACGATGTATTGAATCGGGACGCAATTTGAGTGTTCCGTCGTCATTAGGAGGCCCTGAACGTTACAATTCACTATCAGTTTTTCGTCCGATTCGAAAATCTTTGAGTGACAGCAGAACGGCCATAAGGTGCCCGAGGCAGCAATAGACCCATGGAGACAAGTCTGCTGGAGGACGATGTATTGAATCGGGACGCAATTTGAGTGATCCATCGTCATTAGGTGGCCCTGAACGTTACAATTCACTATCAGTTTTTCGTCTCATTCGATAATCTAGACTCACAGCAGAACGGCCATAAGGTGCCCGAGGCAGCAATAGACCCATGGAGACAAATCTGTTGGAGGACGATGTATTGAATCGGGACGCAATTTGAGTGATCCATCGTCATTAGGTGGCCCTGAACGTTACAATTCACTATCAGTTTTTCGTCCCATTCGATAATCTAGACTCACAGCAGAACGGCTATAAGGTGCCCGAGGCAGCGATAGACCCATGGAGTCAAGTCGGCTGGAGGACGATGTATTGAATCGGGACGCAATTTGTGTGGTCCATCGTCATTAGGTGGCCCTGAATGTTACAATTCACTATCAGATTTTCGTCCGATTCGAAAATCTTTGACTCACTGCAGAACGGCCATAACGTGCCCGAGGCAGCAATAGACCCATGGAGACAAGTCTGCTGGAGGACGATGCATTGAATCGGGACGCAATTTGAAAGATCCATCGTCATTAGGTGGCCCTGAACGTTACAATTCACTATCAGTTTTTCGTCCGATTCGAAAATCTTTGAGTCACAGCAGAACGGCCATTATGTGCCCGAGGCAGCAATAGACCCATGGAGACAAGTCTGCTGGAGGACGATGTATTGAATCGGGACGCAATTTGAGTGATCCATCGTCATTAGGTGGCCCTGAACGTTACAATTCACTATCAGTTTTTCGTCCGATTCGAAAATCTTTGACTCACAGCAGAACGGCCAAAAGGTGCCCGAGGCAGCAATAGGCCCATGGAGACAAGTCGGCTGGAGGACGATGTATTGAATTGGGACGCAATTTGCGTGTTCCAACGTCATTAGGAGGCCCTGAACGTTACAATTCACTATCAGTTTTTCGTCCGATTCGAAAATCTTTGACTCACAGCTGAACGGCCACAAGGTGCCCGAGGCAGCAATAGACCCAAGGAGACAAGTCTGCTGGAGGACGATGTATTGAATCGGGACGCAATTTGTGTGTTCCATCCCCATTAGGAGGCCCTGAACGTTACAATTCACTATCAGTTTTTCGTCCGATTCGAAAATCTTTGAGTCACAGCAGAACGGCCCTAAGGTGCACGAGGCAGCAATAGACCCATGGAGACAAGTCTGCTGGAGGACGATGTATTGAATCGGGACGCAATTTGAGTGTTCCATCGTCATTAGGAGGCCCTGAATGTTACAATTAACTATCAGTTTTTCGTCCCATTCGATAATGTAGACTCACGGGAGAACGACCATAAGGTGCCCGAGGCAGCAATAGACCCATGGAGACAGGTCGGCTGGAGGACGATGTATTGAATCGGGACGCAGTTTGAGTGATCCATCGTCATTAGGTGGCCATGAACGTTACAATTCAATATCAGTTTTTTGTCCGATTCGATAATCTTTGACTCACAGCAGAACGGCCATTAGGTGCCCGAGGCAGCAATAGACACATGGAGACAAGTCTGTTGGAGGACGATGTATTGAATCGGGACGCAATTTGAGTGATCCATCGTCATTAGGTGGCCCTGAACGTTACAATTTACTATCAGTTTTTCGTCCCATTCGATAATCTAGACTCACAGCAGAACGGCCATAAGATGCCCGAGGCAGCAATAGACCCATGAAGTCAAGTCGGCTGGAGGACGATGTATTGAATCGGGACGCAATTTGTGTGGTCCATCGTCATTAGGTGGCCCTGAATTTTAAAATTCACTATCAGTTTTTCGTCCGATTCGAAAATCTTTGACCCACAGCAGAACGGCCATAAGGTGCCCGAGGCAGCAATAGACCCATGGAGACAAGTCGGCTGGAGGACGATGTATTGAATAGGGACGCAATTTGAGTGTTCCATCGTCATTAGGATGCCCTGAACGTTACAATTCACTATCAGTTTTTCGTCAGATTCGAAAATCTTTGAGTCACAGCAGAACGGCCATAAGGTGCCCGAGGCAGCAATAGACCCATGGAGACAAGTCTGCTGGAGGACGATGTATTGAATCGGGACGCAATTTGCGTGATCCATCGTCATTAGGTGGCCCTGAATGTTACAATTCACTATCAGTTTTTCGTCAGATTCGAAAATCTTTGACTCACAGCAGAACGGCCATAAGGTGCCCATGGCAGCAATAGACCCATGAAGACAAGTCTGCTGGAGGACGATGTATTGAATCGGGACGCAATTTGAGTGTTCCATCGTCATTAGGAGGCCCTGAACGTTACAATTCACTATCAGTTTTTCGTCCGATTCGAAAATCTTTGACTCACAGCAGAACGGCCATAAGGTGCCCGAGGCAGCAATAGACCCATGGAGACAAGTCTGCTGGAGGACGATGTATTGAATCGGGACGCAATTTGAGTGTTCCATCGTCATTAGGATGCCCTGAACGTTACAATTCACTATCAGTTTTTCGTCCGATTCGAAAATCTTTGACTCACAGCAGAACGGCCATAAGGTGCCCGAGGCAGCAATAGACCCATGGAGACAAGTCTGCTGGAGGACGATGTATTGAATCGGGACGCAATTTAAGTGTTCCATCGTCTTTAGGAGGCCATGAACGTTACAATTCACTATCAGTTTTTCGTCCGATTCGAAAATCTTTGACTCACAGAAGAACGGCCATAAGGTGCCCGAGGCAGCAGTAGACCCATGGAGACAAGTCTGCTGGAGGACGATGTATTGAATCGGGACGCAATTTGAGTGACCCAATGTCATTAGGTGGCCCTGAACGTTACAATTAACTGTCAGTTTTTTGTCCGATTCGAAAATCTTTGACTCACAGCAGAACGGCCATAAGGTGCCCGACGCAGCAATAGACCCATGGAGTCAAGTCGGCTGGAGGACGATGTATTGAATCGGGACGCAATTTGAGTGATCCATCGTCATTAGGTGGCCCTGAACGTTACAATTCACTATCAGTCTTTCGTCCGATTCGAAAATCTTTGAGTCACAGCAGAACGGCCATAAGGTGCCCGAGGCAGCAATAGACCCATGGAGACAAGTCTGCTGGAGGACGATGTATTGAATCGGGACGCAATTTGAGTGTTCCATCGTCATTAGGAGGCCCTGAACGTTACAATTCACAATCAGTTTTTCGTCCGATTCGAAAATCTTTGACTCACAGCAGAAAGACCATAAGGTGCCGGAGGCATAAATAGACCCATGGAGACAAGTCTGCTGGAGGACGATGTATTGAATCGGGACGCAATTTGAGTGTTTCATCGTCATTAGGAGGCCCTGAATGTTACAATTAACTATCAGTTTTTCGTCCCATTCGATAATCTAGACTCACGGGAGAACGACCATATGGTGCCCGAGGCAGCAATAGACCCATGGAGACAAGTCTGCTGGAGGACGATGTATTGAATCGGGACGCAATTTGAGTGACCCAACGTCATTAGGTGGCCCTGAACGTTACAATTAACTGTCAGTTTTTTGTCCGATTCGAAAATCTTTGACTCACAGCAGAACGGCCATAAGGTGCCCGACGCAGCAATAGACCCATGGAGACAAGTCTGCTGGAGGACGATGTATTGAATCGGGACGCAATTTGAGTGATCCATCGTCATTAGGTGGCCCTGAACGTTACAATTCACTATCAGTCTTTCGTCCGATTCGAAAATCTTTGAGTCACAGCAGAACGGCCATAAGGTGCCCGAGGCAGCAATAGACCCATGGAGACAAGTCTGCTGGAGGACGATGTATTGAATCGGGACGCAATTTGAGTGTCCCATCGTCATTAGGAGGCCCTGAACGTTACAATTCACAATCAGTTTTTCGTCCGATTCGAAAATCTTTGACTCACAGCAGAACGACCATAAGGTGCCCGAGGCATAAATAGACCCATGGAGACAAGTCTGCTGGAGGACGATGTATTGAATCGGGACGCAATTTGAGTGTTTCATCGTCATTAGGAGGCCCTGAATGTTACAATTAACTATCAGTTTTTCGACCCATTCGATAATCTAGACTCACGGGAGAACGACCATATGGTGCCCGAGGCAGCAATAGACCCATGGAGACAAGTCTGCTGGAGGACGATGTATTGAATCGGGACGCAATTTGAGTGACCCATCGTCATTAGGTGGCCCTGAACGTCACAATTAACTGTCAGTTTTTTGTCCGATTCGCAAATCTTTGAGTCACAGCAGAACGACCATAAGGTGCCCGAGGCAGCAATAGACCCATGGAGACAAGTCTGCTGGAGGACGATGTATTGAATCGGGACGCAATTTGAGTGATCCATCGTCATTAGGTGGCCCTGAACGTTACAATTCACTATCAGTTTTTCGTCCCATTCGATAATCTAGACTCACAGCAGAACGGCCATAAGTTGCCCGAGGCAGCAATAGACCCATGGAGACAAGTCTGCTGGAGGACGATGTATTGAATCGGGACGCAATTTGAGTGATCCATCGTCATTAGGTGGCCCTGAACGTTACAATTCACTATCAGTTTTTCGTTCGATTCGAAAATCTTTGAGTCACAGCAGAACGGCCATAAGGTGCCCGAGGCAGCAATAGACCCATGGAGACAAGTCTGCTGGAGGTCAATGTATTGAATCGGGACGCAATTTGAGTGTTCCATCGTCATTAGGAGGCCCTGAACGTTACAATTCACTATCAGTTTTTCGTTCGATTCGAAAATCTTTGAGTCACAGCAGAACGGCCATAAGATGCCCTAGGCAGCAATAGACCCATGGAGACAAGTCTGCTTGAGGACGATGTATTGAATCGGGACGCAATTTGAGTGATCCATCGTCATTAGGTGGCCCTGAACGTTACAATTCACTATCAGTTTTTCGTCCGATTCGAAAATCTTTGAGTCACAGCAGAACGGCCATAAGGTGCCCGAGGCAGCAATAGTCCCATGGAGACAATTCTGCTGGAGGACGATGTATTGAATCGGGACGCAATTTGAGTGATCCATCGTCATTAGATGGCCCTGAATGTTAAAATTCACTATCAGTTTCTCGTCCGATTCGAAAATCTTTCACTCACAGCAGAACGGCCATAAGGTGCCCGAGGCAGCAATAGACCCATGGAGACAAGTCTGCTGGAGGACGATGTATTGAATCGGGACGCAATTTGAGTGTTCCATCGTCATTAGGAGGCCCTGAATATTACAATTAACTATCAGTTTTTCGTCCCATTCGATAATCTAGACTCACGGGAGAACGACCATAAGGTGCCCGAGGCAGCAATAGACCCATGGAGACAAGTCTGCTGGAGGACGATGTATTGAATCGGGACGCAATTTGAGTGTTCCATCGTCATTAGGAGGCCCTGAACGTTACAATTCACTATCAGTTTTTCGTCCGATTCGAAAATCTTTGAGTCACAGCAGAACGGCCATAATGTGGCCGAGGCAGCAATAGACCCATTGAGACAAGTCTGCTGGAGGACGATGTATTGAATCGGGACGCAATTTGAGTGATCCATCGTCATTAGGTGGCCCTGAACGTTACAATTCACTATCAGTTTTTCGTCCGATTCGAAAATCTTTGACTCATAGCAGAACGGCCATAAGGTGCCCGAGGCAGCAATAGACACATGGAGACAAGTCTGCTGGAGGACGATGTATTGAATCGGGACGCAATTTGAGTGATCCATCGTCATTAGGTGGCCCTGAACGTTACAATTCACTATCAGTTTTTCGTCCCATTCGATAATCTAGACTCACAGCAGAACGGCCATAAGGTGCCCGAGGCAGCAATAGACACATGGAGACAAGTCTGCTGGAGGACGATGTATTGAATCGGGACGCAATTTGAGTGATCCATCGTCATTAGGTGGCCCTGAACGTTACAATTCACTATCAGTTTTTCGTCCGATTCGAAAATCTTTGACTCATAGCAGAACGGCCATAAGGTGCCCGAGGCAGCAATAGACACATGGAGGACGATGTATTGAATCGGGACGCAATTTGAGTGATCCATCGTCATTAGGTGGCCCTGAACGTTACAATTCACTATCAGTTTTTCGTCCGATTCGAAAATCTTTGACTCATAGCAGAACGGCCATAAGGTGCCCGAGGCAGCAATAGACACATGGAGACAAGTCTGCTGGAGGACGATGTATTGAATCGGGACGCAATTTGAGTGTTCCATCGTCATTAGGAGGCCCTGAATGTTACAATTAACTATCAGTTTTTCGTCCCATTCGATAATCTAGACTCACGGGAGAACGACCATAAGGTGCCCGAGGCAGCAATAGACCCATGGAGACAAGTCTGCTGGAGGACGATGTATTGAATCGGACGCAATTTGAGTGATCCATCGTCATTAGGTGGCCCTGAACGTTACAATTCACTATCAGTTTTTCGTCCGATTCGAAAATCTTTGACTCACAGCAGAACGGCCATAAGGTGCCCGAGGCAGCAATAGACCCAGGGAGACAAGTCTGCTGGAGGACGATGTATTGAATCGGGACGCAATTTGAGTGTTCCATCGTCATTAGGAGGCCCTGTACGTTACAATTCACTATCAGTTTTTCGTCCGATTCGAAAATCTTTGAGTCACAGCAGAACGGCCATAATGTGGCCGAGGCAGCAATAGACCCATGGAGACAAGTCTGCTGGAGGACGATGTATTGAATCGGGACGCAATTTGAGTGATCCATCGTCATTAGATGGCCCTGAATGTTAAAATTCACTATCAGTTTCTCGTCCGATTCGAAAATCTTTGACTCACAGCAGAACGGCCATAAGGTGCCCGAGGCAGCAATAGACCCATGGAGACAAGTCTGCTGGAGGACGATGTATTGAATCGGGACGCAATGTGAGTGTTCCATCGTCATTAGGAGGCCCTGAATGTTACAATTAACTATCAGTTTTTCGTCCCATTCGATAATCTAGACTCACGGGAGAACGACCATAAGGTGCCCGAGGCAGCAATAGACCCATGGAGACAAGTCTGCTGGAGGACGATGTATTGAATCGGGACGCAATTTGAGTGTTCCATCGTCATTAGGAGGCCCTGATCGTTACAATTCACTATCAGTTTTTCGTCCGATTCGAAAATCTTTGTGTGACAGCAGAACGGCCATAATGTGGCCGAGGCAGCAATAGACCCATTGAGACAAGTCTGCTGGAGGACGATGTATTGAATCGGGACGCAATTTGAGTGATCCATCGTCATTAGGTGGCCCTGAACGATACAATTCACTATCAGTTTTTCGTCCCATTCGATAATCTAGACTCACAGCAGAACGGCCATAAGGTGCCCGAGGCAGCAATAGACACATGGAGACAAGTCTGCTGGAGGACGATGTATTGAATCGGGACGCAATTTGAGTGATCCATCGTCATTAGGTGTCCCTGAACGTTACAATTCACTATCAGTTTTTCGTCCGATTCGAAAATCTTTGACTCATAGCAGAACGGCCATAAGGTGCCCGAGGCTGCAATAGACACATGGAGACAAGTCTGCTGGAGGACGATGTATTGAATCGGGACGCAATTTGAGTAATCCATCGTCATTAGGAGGCCCTGAATGTTACAATTAACTATCAGTTTTTCGTCCCATTCGATAATCTAGACTCACGGGAGAACGACCATAAGGTGCCCGAGGCAGCAATAGACCCATGGAGACAAGTCTGCTGGAGGACGATGTATTGAATCGGGACGCAATTTGAGTGATCCATCGTCATTAGGTGGCCCTGAACGTTACAATTCACTATCAGTCTTTCGTCCGATTCGAAAATCTTTGAGTCACAGCAGAACGGCCGTAAGGTGCCCGAGGCAGTAATAGACGCATGGTGACAAGTCTGCTGGTGGACGATGTATTGAATCGGGACGCAATTTGAGTGATCCATCGTCATTAGGTGGCCCTGAATAATACAATTCACTTTCAGTTTTTCGTCCGATTCGAAAATCTTTGACTCACAGCAGAATGGCCATAAGGTGCCCGAGGCAGCAATAGACCCAGGGAGACAAGTCTGCTGGAGGACGATGTATTGAATCGGGACGCAATTTGAGTGTTCCATCGTCATTAGGAGGCCCTGAACGTTACAATTCACTATCAGTTTTTCGTCCGATTCGAAAATCTTTGAGTCACAGCAGAACGGCCATAATGTGGCCGAGGCAGCAATAGACCCATTGAGACAAGTCTGCTGGAGGACGATGTATTGAATCGGGACGCAATTTGAGTGATCCATCGTCATTAGGTGGCCCTGAACGTTACAATTCACTATCAGTTTTTCGTCCGATTCGAAAATCTTTGACTCATAGCAGAACGGCCATAAGGTGCCCGAGGCAGCAATAGACACATGGAGACAAGTCTGCTGGAGGACGATGTATTGAATCGGGACGCAATTTGAGTGATCCATCGTCATTAGGTGGCCCTGAACGTTACAATTCACTATCAGTTTTTCGTCCCATTCGATAATCTAGACTCACAGCAGAACGGCCATAAGGTGCCCGAGGCAGCAATAGACACATGGAGACAAGTCTGCTGGAGGACGATGTATTGAATCGGGACGCAATTTGAGTGATCCATCGTCATTAGGTGGCCCTGAACGTTACAATTCACTATCAGTTTTTCGTCCGATTCGAAAATCTTTGACTCATAGCAGAACGGCCATAAGGTGCCCGAGGCAGCAATAGACACATGGAGACAAGTCTGCTGGAGGACGATGTATTGAATCGGGACGCAATTTGAGTGTTCCATCGTCATTAGGAGGCCCTGAACGTTACAATTCACTATCAGTTTTTCGTCCGATTCGAAAATCTTTGAGTCACAGCAGAACGGCCATAATGTGGCCGAGGCAGCAATAGACCCATTGAGACAAGTCTGCTGGAGGACGATGTATTGAATCGGGACGCAATTTGAGTGATCCATCGTCATTAGGTGGCCCTGAACGTTACAATTCACTATCAGTTTTTCGTCCGATTCGAAAATCTTTGACTCATAGCAGAACGGCCATAAGGTGCCCGAGGCAGCAATAGACACATGGAGACAAGTCTGCTGGAGGACGATGTATTGAATCGGGACGCAATTTGAGTGATCCATCGTCATTAGGTGGCCCTGAACGTTACAATTCACTATCAGTTTTTCGTCCCATTCGATAATCTAGACTCACAGCAGAACGGCCATAAGGTGCCCGAGGCAGCAATAGACACATGGAGACAAGTCTGCTGGAGGACGATGTATTGAATCGGGACGCAATTTGAGTGATCCATCGTCATTAGGTGGCCCTGAACGTTACAATTCACTATCAGTTTTTCGTCCGATTCGAAAATCTTTGACTCATAGCAGAACGGCCATAAGGTGCCCGAGGCAGCAATAGACACATGGAGACAAGTCTGCTGGAGGACGATGTATTGAATCGGGACGCAATTTGAGTGATCCATCGTCATTAGGTGGCCCTGAACGTTACAATTCACTATCAGTTTTTCGTCCGATTCGAAAATCTTTGACTCATAGCAGAACGGCCATAAGGTGCCCGAGGCAGCAATAGACACATGGAGACAAGTCTGCTGGAGGACGATGCATTGAATCGGGACGCAATTTGAGTGTTCCATCGTCATTAGGAGGCCCTGAATGTTACAATTAACTATCAGTTTTTCGTCCCATTCGATAATCTAGACTCACGGGAGAACGACCATAAGGTGCCCGAGGCAGCAATAGACCCATGGAGACAAGTCTGCTGGAGGACGATGTATTGAATCGGACGCAATTTGAGTGATCCATCGTCATTAGGTGGCCCTGAACGTTACAATTCACTATCAGTTTTTCGTCCGATTCGAAAATCTTTGACTCACAGCAGAACGGCCATAAGGTGCCCGAGGCAGCAATAGACCCAGGCAGACAAGTCTGCTGGAGGACGATGTATTGAATCGGGACGCAATTTGAGTGTTCCATCGTCATTAGGAGGCCCTGTACGTTACAATTCACTATCAGTTTTTCGTCCGATTCGAAAATCTTTGAGTCACAGCAGAACGGCCATAATGTGGCCGAGGCAGCAATAGACCCATGGAGACAAGTCTGCTGGAGGACGATGTATTGAATCGGGACGCAATTTGAGTGTTCCATCGTCATTAGGAGGCCCTGATCGTTACAATTCACTATCAGTTTTTCGTCCGATTCGAAAATCTTTGTGTGACAGCAGAACGGCCATAATGTGGCCGAGGCAGCAATAGACCCATTGAGACAAGTCTGCTGGAGGACGATGTATTGAATCGGGACGCAATTTGAGTGATCCATCGTCATTAGGTGGCCCTGAACGATACAATTCACTATCAGTTTTTCGTCCCATTCGATAATCTAGACTCACAGCAGAACGGCCATAAGGTGCCCGAGGCAGCAATAGACACATGGAGACAAGTCTGCTGGAGGACGATGTATTGAATCGGGACGCAATTTGAGTGATCCATCGTCATTAGGTGTCCCTGAACGTTACAATTCACTATCAGTTTTTCGTCCGATTCGAAAATCTTTGACTCATAGCAGAACGGCCATAAGGTGCCCGAGGCTGCAATAGACACATGGAGACAAGTCTGCTGGAGGACGATGTATTGAATCGGGACGCAATTTGAGTAATCCATCGTCATTAGGAGGCCCTGAATGTTACAATTAACTATCAGTTTTTCGTCCCATTCGATAATCTAGACTCACGGGAGAACGACCATAAGGTGCCCGAGGCAGCAATAGACCCATGGAGACAAGTCTGCTGGAGGACGATGTATTGAATCGGGACGCAATTTGAGTGATCCATCGTCATTAGGTGGCCCTGAACGTTACAATTCACTATCAGTCTTTCGTCCGATTCGAAAATCTTTGAGTCACAGCAGAACGGCCGTAAGGTGCCCGAGGCAGTATTAGACGCATGGTGACAAGTCTGCTGGTGGACGATGTATTGAATCGGGACGCAATTTGAGTGATCCATCGTCATTAGGTGGCCCTGAATAATACAATTCACTTTCAGTTTTTCGTCCGATTCGAAAATCTTTGACTCACAGCAGAATGGCCATAAGGTGCCCGAGGCAGCAATAGACCCAGGGAGACAAGTCTGCTGGAGGACGATGTATTGAATCGGGACGCAATTTGAGTGTTCCATCGTCATTAGGAGGCCCTGAACGTTACAATTCACTATCAGTTTTTCGTCCGATTCGAAAATCTTTGAGTCACAGCAGAACGGCCATAATGTGGCCGAGGCAGCAATAGACCCATTGAGACAAGTCTGCTGGAGGACGATGTATTGAATCGGGACGCAATTTGAGTGATCCATCGTCATTAGGTGGCCCTGAACGTTACAATTCACTATCAGTTTTTCGTCCGATTCGAAAATCTTTGACTCATAGCAGAACGGCCATAAGGTGCCCGAGGCAGCAATAGACACATGGAGACAAGTCTGCTGGAGGACGATGTATTGAATCGGGACGCAATTTGAGTGATCCATCGTCATTAGGTGGCCCTGAACGTTACAATTCACTATCAGTTTTTCGTCCCATTCGATAATCTAGACTCACAGCAGAACGGCCATAAGGTGCCCGAGGCAGCAATAGACACATGGAGACAAGTCTGCTGGAGGACGATGTATTGAATCGGGACGCAATTTGAGTGATCCATCGTCATTAGGTGGCCCTGAACGTTACAATTCACTATCAGTTTTTCGTCCGATTCGAAAATCTTTGACTCATAGCAGAACGGCCATAAGGTGCCCGAGGCAGCAATAGACACATGGAGGACGATGTATTGAATCGGGACGCAATTTGAGTGATCCATCGTCATTAGGTGGCCCTGAACGTTACAATTCACTATCAGTTTTTCGTCCGATTCGAAAATCTTTGACTCATAGCAGAACGGCCATAAGGTGCCCGAGGCAGCAATAGACACATGGAGACAAGTCTGCTGGAGGACGATGTATTGAATCGGGACGCAATTTGAGTGTTCCATCGTCATTAGGAGGCCCTGAATGTTACAATTAACTATCAGTTTTTCGTCCCATTCGATAATCTAGACTCACGGGAGAACGACCATAAGGTGCCCGAGGCAGCAATAGACCCATGGAGACAAGTCTGCTGGAGGACGATGTATTGAATCGGACGCAATTTGAGTGATCCATCGTCATTAGGTGGCCCTGAACGTTACAATTCACTATCAGTTTTTCGTCCGATTCGAAAATCTTTGACTCACAGCAGAACGGCCATAAGGTGCCCGAGGCAGCAATAGACCCAGGGAGACAAGTCTGCTGGAGGACGATGTATTGAATCGGGACGCAATTTGAGTGTTCCATCGTCATTAGGAGGCCCTGTACGTTACAATTCACTATCAGTTTTTCGTCCGATTCGAAAATCTTTGAGTCACAGCAGAACGGCCATAATGTGGCCGAGGCAGCAATAGACCCATGGAGACAAGTCTGCTGGAGGACGATGTATTGAATCGGGACGCAATTTGAGTGATCCATCGTCATTAGATGGCCCTGAATGTTAAAATTCACTATCAGTTTCTCGTCCGATTCGAAAATCTTTGACTCACAGCAGAACGGCCATAAGGTGCCCGAGGCAGCAATAGACCCATGGAGACAAGTCTGCTGGAGGACGATGTATTGAATCGGGACGCAATGTGAGTGTTCCATCGTCATTAGGAGGCCCTGAATGTTACAATTAACTATCAGTTTTTCGTCCCATTCGATAATCTAGACTCACGGGAGAACGACCATAAGGTGCCCGAGGCAGCAATAGACCCATGGAGACAAGTCTGCTGGAGGACGATGTATTGAATCGGGACGCAATTTGAGTGTTCCATCGTCATTAGGAGGCCCTGATCGTTACAATTCACTATCAGTTTTTCGTCCGATTCGAAAATCTTTGTGTGACAGCAGAACGGCCATAATGTGGCCGAGGCAGCAATAGACCCATTGAGACAAGTCTGCTGGAGGACGATGTATTGAATCGGGACGCAATTTGAGTGATCCATCGTCATTAGGTGGCCCTGAACGATACAATTCACTATCAGTTTTTCGTCCCATTCGATAATCTAGACTCACAGCAGAACGGCCATAAGGTGCCCGAGGCAGCAATAGACACATGGAGACAAGTCTGCTGGAGGACGATGTATTGAATCGGGACGCAATTTGAGTGATCCATCGTCATTAGGTGTCCCTGAACGTTACAATTCACTATCAGTTTTTCGTCCGATTCGAAAATCTTTGACTCATAGCAGAACGGCCATAAGGTGCCCGAGGCTGCAATAGACACATGGAGACAAGTCTGCTGGAGGACGATGTATTGAATCGGGACGCAATTTGAGTAATCCATCGTCATTAGGAGGCCCTGAATGTTACAATTAACTATCAGTTTTTCGTCCCATTCGATAATCTAGACTCACGGGAGAACGACCATAAGGTGCCCGAGGCAGCAATAGACCCATGGAGACAAGTCTGCTGGAGGACGATGTATTGAATCGGGACGCAATTTGAGTGATCCATCGTCATTAGGTGGCCCTGAACGTTACAATTCACTATCAGTCTTTCGTCCGATTCGAAAATCTTTGAGTCACAGCAGAACGGCCGTAAGGTGCCCGAGGCAGTAATAGACGCATGGTGACAAGTCTGCTGGTGGACGATGTATTGAATCGGGACGCAATTTGAGTGATCCATCGTCATTAGGTGGCCCTGAATAATACAATTCACTTTCAGTTTTTCGTCCGATTCGAAAATCTTTGACTCACAGCAGAATGGCCATAAGGTGCCCGAGGCAGCAATAGACCCAGGGAGACAAGTCTGCTGGAGGACGATGTATTGAATCGGGACGCAATTTGAGTGTTCCATCGTCATTAGGAGGCCCTGAACGTTACAATTCACTATCAGTTTTTCGTCCGATTCGAAAATCTTTGAGTCACAGCAGAACGGCCATAATGTGGCCGAGGCAGCAATAGACCCATTGAGACAAGTCTGCTGGAGGACGATGTATTGAATCGGGACGCAATTTGAGTGATCCATCGTCATTAGGTGGCCCTGAACGTTACAATTCACTATCAGTTTTTCGTCCGATTCGAAAATCTTTGACTCATAGCAGAACGGCCATAAGGTGCCCGAGGCAGCAATAGACACATGGAGACAAGTCTGCTGGAGGACGATGTATTGAATCGGGACGCAATTTGAGTGATCCATCGTCATTAGGTGGCCCTGAACGTTACAATTCACTATCAGTTTTTCGTCCCATTCGATAATCTAGACTCACAGCAGAACGGCCATAAGGTGCCCGAGGCAGCAATAGACACATGGAGACAAGTCTGCTGGAGGACGATGTATTGAATCGGGACGCAATTTGAGTGATCCATCGTCATTAGGTGGCCCTGAACGTTACAATTCACTATCAGTTTTTCGTCCGATTCGAAAATCTTTGACTCATAGCAGAACGGCCATAAGGTGCCCGAGGCAGCAATAGACACATGGAGACAAGTCTGCTGGAGGACGATGTATTGAATCGGGACGCAATTTGAGTGATCCATCGTCATTAGGTGGCCCTGAACGTTACAATTCACTATCAGTTTTTCGTCCGATTCGAAAATCTTTGACTCATAGCAGAACGGCCATAAGGTGCCCGAGGCAGCAATAGACACATGGAGACAAGTCTGCTGGAGGACGATGCATTGAATCGGGACGCAATTTGAGTGTTCCATCGTCATTAGGAGGCCCTGAATGTTACAATTAACTATCAGTTTTTCGTCCCATTCGATAATCTAGACTCACGGGAGAACGACCATAAGGTGCCCGAGGCAGCAATAGACCCATGGAGACAAGTCTGCTGGAGGACGATGTATTGAATCGGACGCAATTTGAGTGATCCATCGTCATTAGGTGGCCCTGAACGTTACAATTCACTATCAGTTTTTCGTCCGATTCGAAAATCTTTGACTCACAGCAGAACGGCCATAAGGTGCCCGAGGCAGCAATAGACCCAGGCAGACAAGTCTGCTGGAGGACGATGTATTGAATCGGGACGCAATTTGAGTGTTCCATCGTCATTAGGAGGCCCTGTACGTTACAATTCACTATCAGTTTTTCGTCCGATTCGAAAATCTTTGAGTCACAGCAGAACGGCCATAATGTGGCCGAGGCAGCAATAGACCCATGGAGACAAGTCTGCTGGAGGACGATGTATTGAATCGGGACGCAATGTGAGTGTTCCATCGTCATTAGGAGGCCCTGAATGTTACAATTAACTATCAGTTTTTCGTCCCATTCGATAATCTAGACTCACGGGAGAACGACCATAAGGAGCCCGAGGCAGCAATAGACCCATGGAGACAAGTCTGCTGGAGGACGATGTATTGAATCGGGACGCAATTTGAGTGTTCCATCGTCATTAGGAGGCCCTGAACGTTACAATTCACTATCAGTTTTTCGTCCGATTCGAAAATCTTTGTGTCACAGCAGAACGGCCATAATGTGGCCGAGGCAGCAATAGACCCATTGAGACAAGTCTGCTGGAGGACGATGTATTGAATCGGGACGCAATTTGAGTGAGCCATCGTCATTAGGTGGCCCTGAACGTTACAATTCACTATCAGTTTTTCGTCCGATTCGAAAATCTTTGACTCATAGCAGAACGGCCATAAGGTGCCCGAGGCAGCAATAGACACATGGAGACAAGTCTGCTGGAGGACGATGTATTGAATCGGGACGCAATTTGAGTGATCCATCGTCATTAGGTGGCCCTGAACGTTACAATTCACAATCAGTTTTTCGTCCCATTCGATAATCTAGACTCACAGCAGAACGGCCATAAGGTAGCCGAGGCAGCAATAGACACATGGAGACAAGTCTGCTGGAGGACGATGTATTGAATCGGGACGCAATTTGAGTGATCCATCGTCATTAGGTGGCCCTGAACGTTACAATTCACTATCAGTTTTTCGTCCGATTCGAAAATCTTTGACTCATAGCAGAACGGCCATAAGGTGCCCGAGGCAGCAATAGACACATGGAGACAAGTCTGCTGGAGGACGATGTATTGAATCGGGACGCAATTTGAGTAATCCATCGTCATTAGGAGGCCCTGAATGTTACAATTAACTATCAGTTTTTCGTCCCATTCGATAATCTAGACTCACGGGAGAACGACCATAAGGTGCCCGAGGCAGCAATAGACCCATGGAGACAAGTCTGCTGGAGGACGATGTATTGAATCGGGACGCAATTTGAGTGATCCATCGTCATTAGGTGGCCCTGAACGTTACAATTCACTATCAGTCTTTCGTCCGATTCGAAAATCTTTGAGTCACAGCAGAACGGCCGTAAGGTGCCCGAGGCAGTAATAGACGCATGGTGACAAGTCTGCTGGTGGACGATGTATTGAATCGGGACGCAATTTGAGTGATCCATCGTCATTAGGTGGCCCTAAATAATACAATTCACTTTCAGTTTTTCGTCCGATTCGAAAATCTTTGACTCACAGCAGAACGGCCATAAGGTGCCCGAGGCAGCAATAGACCCAGGGAGACAAGTCTGCTGGAGGACGATGTATTGAATCGGGACGCAATTTGAGTGTTCCATCGTCATTAGGAGGCCCTGAACGTTACAATTCACTATCAGTTTTTCGTCCGATTCGAAACTCTTTGAGTCACAGCAGAACGGCCATAATGTGGCCGAGGCAGCAATAGACCCATGGAGACAAGTCTGCTGGAGGACGATGTATTGAATCGGGACGCAATTTGAGTGATCCATCGTCATTAGGTGGCCCTGAACGTTACACTTCACTATCAGTTTTTCGTCCGATTCGAAAATCTTTGACTCATAGCAGAACGGCCATAAGGTGCCCGAGGCAGCAATAGACACATGGAGACAAGTCTGCTGGAGGACGATGTATTGAATCGGGACGCAATTTGAGTGATCCATCGTCATTAGATGGCCCTGAACGTTACAATTCACTATCAGTTTTTCGTCCGATTCGAAAATCTTTGACTCATAGCAGAACGGCCATAAGGTGCCCGAGGCAGCAATAGACCCATGGAGACAAGTCTGCTGGAGGACGATGTATTGAATCGGGACACAATTTGAGTGTTCCATCGTCATTAGGAGGCCCTGAACGTTACAATTCACAATCAGTTTTTCGTCCGATTCGAAAATCTTTGACTCACAGCAGAACGACCATAAGGTGCCCGAGGCATAAATAGACCCATGGAGACAAGTCTGCTGGAGGACGATGTATTGAATCCGGACGCAATTTGAGTGTTTCATCGTCATTAGGAGGCCCTGAATGTTACAATTAACTATCAGTTTTTCGACCCATTCGATAATCTAGACTTACGGGAGAACGACCATATGGTGCCCGAGGCAGCAATAGACCCATGGAGACAAGTCAGCTGGAGGACGATGTATTGAATCGGGACGCAATTTGAGTGACCATCGTCATTAGGTGGCCCTGAACGTCACAATTAACTGTCAGTTTTTTGTCCGATTCGCAAATCTTTGAGTCACAGCAGAACGGCCATAAGGTGCCCGAGGCAGCAATAGACCCATGGAGACAAGTCTGCTGGAGGACGATGTATTGAATCGGGACGCAATTTGAGTGATCCATCGTCATTAGGTGGCCCTGAACGTTACAATTCACTATCAGTTTTTCGTCCCATTCGATAATCTAGACTCACAGCAGAACGGCCATAAGTTGCCGGAGGCAGCAATAGACCCATGGAGACAAGTCTGCTGGAGGACGATGTATTGAATCGGGACGCAATTTGAGTGATCCATCGTCATTAGGTGGCCCTGAACGTTACAATTCACTATCAGTTTTTCGTCCCATTCGATAATCTAGACTCACAGCAGAACGGCCATAAGGTGCCCGAGGCAGCAACAGACCCATGGAGTCAAGTCGGCTAGAGGACGATGTATTGAATCGGGACGCAATTTGAGTGTTCCATCGTCATTAGGAGGCCCTGAACGTTACAATTCACTATCAGTTTTTCGTCCGATTCGAAAATCTTTGAGTCACAGCGGAACGGCCATAAGGTGCCCTAGGCAGCAATAGACCCATGGAGACAAGTCTGCTTGAGGACGATGTATTGAATCGGGACGCAATTTGAGTGATCCATCGTCATTAGGTGGCCCTGAACGCTACAATTCACTATCAGTTTTTCGTCCGATTTGAAAATCTTTGACTCACAGCAGAACGGCCAAAAGGTGCCCGAGGCAGCAATAGACCCATGGAGACAAGTCGGCTGGAGGACGATGTATTGAATTGGGACGCAATTTGCGTGTTCCATCGTCATTAGGAGGCCCTGAACGTTACAATTCACTATCAGTTTTTCGTCCGATTCGAAAATCTTTGACTCACAACAGAACGGCCATAAGGTGCCCGAGGCAGCAATAGACCCATGGAGACAAGTCTGCTGGAGGTCGATGTATTGAATCGGGACGCAATTTGAGTGATCCATCGTCATTAGATGGCCCTGAATGTTAAAATTCACTATCAGTTTCTCGTCCGATTCGAAAATCTTTCACTCACAGCAGAACGGCCATAAGGTGCCCGAGGCAGCAATAGACCCATGGAGACAAGTCTGCTGGAGGACGATGTATTGAATCGGGACGCAATTTGAGTGTTCCATCGTCATTAGGAGGCCCTGAATGTTACAATTAACTATCAGTTTTTCGTCCCATTCGATAATCTAGACTCACGGGAGAACGACCATAAGGTGCCCGAGGCAGCAATAGACCCATGGAGACAAGTCTGCTGGAGGACGATGTATTGAATCGGGACGCAATTTGAGTGTTCCATCGTCATTAGGAAGCCCTGAACGTTACAATTCACTATCAGTTTTTCGTCCGATTCGAAAATCTTTGAGTCACAGCAGAACGGCCATAATGTGGCCGAGGCAGCAATAGACCCATTGAGACAAGTCTGCTGGAGGACGATGTATTGAATCGGGACGCAATTTGAGTGATCCATCGTCATTAGGTGGCCCTGAACGTTACAATTCACTATCAGTTTTTCGTCCGATTCGAAAATCTTTGACTCATAGCAGAACGGCCATAAGGTGCCCGAGGCAGCAATAGACACATGGAGACAAGTCTGCTGGAGGACGATGTATTGAATCGGGACGCAATTTGAGTGATCCATCGTCATTAGGTGGCCCTGAACGTTACAATTCACTATCAGTTTTTCGTCCCATTCGATAATCTAGACTCACAGCAGAACGGCCATAAGGTGCCCGAGGCAGCAATAGACACATGGAGACAAGTCTGCTGGAGGACGATGTATTGAATCGGGACGCAATTTGAGTGATCCATCGTCATTAGGTGGCCCTGAACGTTACAATTCACAATCAGTTTTTCGTCCGATTCGAAAATCTTTGACTCATAGCAGAACGGCCATAAGGTGCCCGAGGCAGCAATAGACACATGGAGACAAGTCTGCTGGAGGACGATGTATTGAATCGGGACGCAGTTTGAGTGATCCATCGTCATTAGGTGGCCCTGAACGTTACAATTCACTATCAGTTTTTCGTCCGATTCGAAAATCTTTGACTCATAGCAGAACGGCCATAAGGTGCCCGAGGCAGCAATAGCCACATGGAGACAAGTCTGCTGGAGGACGATGTATTGAATCGGGACGCAATTTGAGTGTTCCATCGTTATTAGGAGGCCCTGAATGTTACAATTAACTATCAGTTTTTCGTCCCATTCGATAATCTAGACTCACGGGAGAACGACCATAAGGTGCCCGAGGCAGCAATAGACCCATGGAGACAAGTCTGCTGGAGGACGATGTATTGAATCGGGACGCAATTTGAGTGATCCATCGTCATTAGGTGGCCCTGAACGTTACAATTCACTATCAGTCTTTCGTCCGATTCGAAAATCTTTGAGTCACAGCAGAACGGCCATTAGGTGCCCGAGGCAGTAATAGACGCATGGTGACAAGTCTGCTGGTGGACGATGTATTGAATCGGGACGCAATTTGAGTGATCCATCGTCATTAGGTGGCCCTGAATAATACAATTCACTTTCAGTTTTTCGTCCGATTCGAAAATCTTTGACTCACAGCAGAACGGCCATAAGGTGCCCGAGGCAGCAATAGACCCAGGGAGACAAGTCTGCTGGAGGACGATGTATTGAATCGGGACGCAATTTGAGTGTTCCATCGTCATTAGGAGGCCCTGAACGTTACAATTCACTATCAGTTTTTCGTCCGATTCGAAAATCTTTGACTCACAACAGAACGGCCATAAGGTGCCCGAGGCAGCAATAGACCCATGGAGACAAGTCTGCTGGAGGACGATGTATTGAATCGGGACGCAATTTGAGTGATCCATCGTCATTAGATGGCCCTGAATGTTAAAATTCACTATCAGTTTCTCGTCCGATTCGAAAATCTTTGACTCACAGCAGAACGGCCATAAGGCGCCCGAGGCAGCAATAGACCCATGGAGACAAGTCTGCTGGAGGACGATGTATTGAATCGGGACGCAATTTGAGTGTTCCATCGTCATTAGGAGGCCCTGAATGTTACAATTAACTATCAGTTTTTCGTCCCATTCGATAATCTAGACTCACGGGAGAACGACCATAAGGTGCCCGAGGCAGCAATAGACCCATGGAGACAAGTCTGCTGGAGGACGATGTATTGAATCGGGACGCAATTTGAGTGTTCCATCGTCATTAGGAGGCCCTGAACGTTACAATTCACTATCAGTTTTTCGTCCGATTCGAAAATCTTTGTGTCACAGCAGAACGGCCATAATGTGGCCGAGGCAGCAATAGACCCATTGAGACAAGTCTGCTGGAGGACGATGTATTGAATCGGGACGCAATTTGAGTGATCCATCGTCATTAGGTGGCCCTGAACGTTACAATTCACTATCAGTTTTTCGTCCGATTCGAAAATCTTTGACTCATAGCAGAACGGCCATAAGGTGCCCGAGGCAGCAATAGACCCATGGAGACAAGTCTGCTGGAGGACGATGTATTGAATCGGGACGCAATTTGAGTGATCCATCGTCATTAGGTGGCCCTGAACGTTACAATTCACTATCAGTTTTTCGTCCGATTCGAAAATCTTTGACTCATAGCAGAACGGCCATGAGGTGCCCGAGGCAGCAATAGACACATGGAGACAAGTCTGCTGGAGGACGATGTATTGAATCGGGACGCAATTTGAGTAATCCATCGTCATTAGGAGGCCCTGAATGTTACAATTAACTATCAGTTTTTCGTCCCATTCGATAATCTAGACTCACGGGAGAACGACCATAAGGTGCCCGAGGCAGCAATAGACCCATGGAGACAAGTCTGCTGGAGGACGATGTATTGAATCGGGACGCAATTTGAGTGTTCCATCGTCATTAGGAGGCCCTGAACGTTACAATTCACTATCAGTCTTTCGTCCGATTCGAAAATCTTTGAGTCACAGCAGAACGGCCGTAAGGTGCCCGAGGCAGTAATAGACGCATGGTGACAAGTCTGCTGGTGGACGATGTATTGAATCGGGACGCAATTTGAGTGATCCATCGTCATTAGGTGGCCCTGAATAATACAATTCACTTTCAGTTTTTCGTCCGATTCGAAAATCTTTGACTCACAGCAGAACGGCCATAAGGTGCCCGAGGCAGCAATAGACCCAGGGAGACAAGTCTGCTGGAGGACGATGTATTGAATCGGGACGCAATTTGAGTGTTCCATCGTCATTAGGAGGCCCTGAACGTTACAATTCACTATCAGTTTTTCGTCCGATTCGAAACTCTTTGAGTCACAGCAGAACGGCCATAATGTGGCCGAGGCAGCAATAGACCCATGGAGACAAGTCTGCTGGAGGACGATGTATTGAATCGGGACGCAATTTGAGTGATCCATCGTCATTAGGTGGCCCTGAACGTTACACTTCACTATCAGTTTTTCGTCCGATTCGAAAATCTTTGACTCATAGCAGAACGGCCATAAGGTGCCCGAGGCAGCAATAGACCCATGGAGACAAGTCTGCTGGAGGACGATGTATTGAATCGGGACGCAATTTGAGTGTTCCATCGTCATTAGGAGGCCCTTAACGTTACAATTCACAATCAGTTTTTCGTCCGATTCGAAAATCTTTGACTCACAGCAGAACGACCATAAGGTGCCCGAGGCATAAATAGACCCATGGAGACAAGTCTGCTGGAGGACGATGTATTGAATCGGGACGCAATTTGAGTGTTTCATCGTCATTAGGAGGCCCTGAATGTTACAATTAACTATCAGTTTTTCGACCCATTCGATAATCTAGACTCACGGGAGAACGACCATATGGTGCCCGAGGCAGCAATAGACCCATGGAGACAAGTCTGCTGGAGGACCATGTATTGAATCGGGACGCAATTTGAGTGACCATCGTCATTAGGTGGCCCTGAACGTCACAATTAACTGTCAGTTTTTTGTCCGATTCGCAAATCTTTGAGTCACTGCAGAACGGCCATAAGGTGCCCGAGGCAGCAATAGACCCATGGAGACAAGTCTGCTGGAGGACGATGTATTGAATCGGGACGCAATTTGAGTGATCCATCGTCATTAGGTGGCCCTGAACGTTACAATTCACTATCAGTTTTTCGTCCCATTCGATAATCTAGACTCACAGCAGAACGGCCATAAGGTGCCCGAGGCAGCAACAGACCCATGGAGTCAAGTCGGCTGGAGGACGATGTATTGAATCGGGACGCAATTTGTGTGGTCCATCGTCATTAGGTGGCCCTGAATGTTACAATTCACTATCAGATTTTTGTCCGATTCGAAAATCTTTGACTCACTGCAGAACGGCCATAAGGTGCCCGAGGCAGCAATAGACCCATGGAGACAAGTCTGCTGGAGGACGATGTATTGAATCGGGACGCAATTTGAGTGTTCCATCGTCATTAGGAGGCCCTGAACGTTACAATTCACTATCAGTTTTTCGTCCGATTCGAAAATCTTTGAGTCACAGCGGAACGGCCATAAGGTGCCCTAGGCAGCAATAGACCCATGGAGACAAGTCTGCTTGAGGACGATGTATTGAATCGGGACGCAATTTGAGTGATCCATCGTCATTAGGTGGCCCTGAACGTTACAATTCACTATCAGTTTTTCGTCCGATTCGAAAATCTTTGACTCACAGCAGAACGGCCAAAAGGTGCCCGAGGCAGCAATAGACCCATGGAGACAAGTCGGCTGGAGGACGATGTATTGAATTGGGACGCAATTTGCGTGTTCCATCGGCATTAGGAGGCCCTGAACGTTACAATTCACTATCAGTTTTTCGTCCGATTCGAAAATCTTTGACTCACAGCAGAACGGCCATAAGGTGCCCGAGGCAGCTATAGACCCATGGAGACAATTCTGCTGGAGGACGATGTATTGAATCGGGACGCAATTTGAGTGTTCCATCGTCATTAGGAGGCCCTGAACGTTACAATTCACTATCAGTTTTTCGTCCGATTCGAAAATCTTTGACTCACAACAGAACGGCCATAAGGTGCCCGAGGCAGCAATAGACCCATGGAGACAAGTCTGCTGGAGGACGATGTATTGAATCGGGACGCAATTTGAGTGATCCATCGTCATTAGATGGCCCTGAATGTTAAAATTCACTATCAGTTTCTCGTCCGATTCGAAAATCTTTGACTCACAGCAGAACGGCCATAAGGTGCCCGAGGCAGCAATAGACCCATGGAGACAAGTCTGCTGGAGGACGATGTATTGAATCGGGACGCAATTTGAGTGTTCCATCGTCATTAGGAGGCCCTGAATGTTACAATTCACTATCAGTTTTTCGTCCCATTCGATAATCTAGACTCACGGGAGAACGACCATAAGGTGCCCGAGGCAGCAATAGACCCATGGAGACAAGTCTGCTGGAGGACGATGTATTGAATCGGGACGCAATTTGAGTGATCCATCGTCATTAGGTGGCCCTGAACGTTACAATTCACTATCAGTTTTTCGTCCCATTCGATAATCTAGACTCACAGCAGAACGGCCATAAGGTGCCCGAGGCAGCAATAGACACATGGAGACAAGTCTGCTGGAGGACGATGTATTGAATCGGGACGCAATTTGAGTGATCCATCGTCATTAGGTGGCCCTGAACGTTACAATTCACTATCAGTTTTTCGTCCGATTCGAAAATCTTTGACTCATAGCAGAACGGCCATAAGGTGCCCGAGGCAGCAATAGACACATGGAGACAAGTCTGCTGGAGGACGATGTATTGAATCGGGACGCAATTTGAGTGATCCATCGTCATTAGGTGGCCCTGAACGTTACAATTCACTATCAGTTTTTCGTCCGATTCGAAAATCTTTGACTCATAGCAGAACGGCCATAAGGTGCCCGAGGCAGCAATAGACACATGGAGACAAGTCTGCTGTAGGACGATGTATTGAATCGGGACGCAATTTGAGTGTTCCATCGTCATTAGGAGGCCCTGAATGTTACAATTCACTATCAGTTTTTCGTCCCATTCGATAATCTAGACTCACGGGAGAACGACCATAAGGTGCCCGAGGCAGCAATAGACCCATGGAGACAAGTCTGCTGGAGGACGATGTATTGAATCGGGACGCAATTTGAGTGTTCCATCGTCATTAGGAGGCCCTGAACGTAACAATTCACTATCAGTTTTTCGTCCGATTCGAAAATCTTTGACTCACAACAGAACGGCCATAAGGTGCCCGAGGCAGCAATAGACCCATGGAGACAAGTCTGCTGGAGGACGATGTATTGAATCGGGACGCAATTTGAGTGATCCATCGTCATTAGATGGCCCTGAATGTTAAAATTCACTATAAGTTTCTCGTCCGATTCGAAAATCTTTCACTCACAGCAGAACGGCCATAAGGTGCCCGAGGCAGCAATAGACCCATGGAGACAAGTCTGCTGGAGGACGATGTATTGAATCGGGACGCAATTTGAGTGTTCCATCGTCATTAGGAGGCCCTGAACGTTACAATTCACTATCAGTTTTTCGTCCGATTCGAAAATCTTTGAGTCACAGCAGAACGGCCATAAGGTGCCCGAGGCAGCAATAGACACATGGAGACAAGTCTGCTGGAGGACGATGTATTGAATCGGGACGCAATTTGAGTGATCCATCGTCATTAGGTGGCCCTGAACGTTACAATTCACTATCAGTTTTTCGTCCCATTCTATAATCTAGACTTACAGCAGAACGGCCATAAGGTGCCCGAGGCAGCAATAGACACATGGAGACAAGTCTGCTGGAGGACGATGTATTGAATCGGGACGCAATTTGAGTGATCCATCGTCATTAGGTGGCCCTCAACGTTTCAATTCACTATCAGTTTTCCGTCCGATTCGAAAATCTTTGACTCATAGCAGAACGGCCATACGGTGCCCGAGGCAGCAATAGACACATGGAGACAAGTCTGCTGGAGGACGATGTATTGAATCGGGACGCAATTTGAGTGATCCATCGTCATTAGGTGGCCCTGAACGTTACAATTCACTATCAGTCTTTCGTCCGATTCGAAAATCATTAGGAGGCCCTGAATGTTACAATTAACTATCAGTTTTTCGTCCCATTCGATAATCTAGACTCACGGGAGAACGACCATAAGGTGCCCGAGGCAGCAATAGACCCATGGAGACAAGTCTGCTGGAGGACGATGTATTGAATCGGGACGCAATTTGAGTGATCCATCGTCATTAGGTGGCCCTGAACGTTACAATTCACTATCAGTCTTTCGTCCGATTCGAAAATCTTTGAGTCACAGCAGAACAGCCATTAGGTGCCCGAGGCAGTAATAGACGCATGGTGACAAGTCTGCTGGTGGACGATGTATTGAATCGGGACGCAATTTGAGTGATCCATCGTCATTAGGTGGCCCTGAATAATACAATTCACTTTCGGTTTTTCGTCCGATTCGAAAATCTTTGACTCACAGCAGAAGGGCCATAAGGTGCCCGAGGCAGCAATAGACCCAGGGAGACAAGTCTGCTGGAGGACGATGTATTGAATCGGGACGCAATTTGAGTGTTCCATCGTCATTAGGAGGCCCTGAACGTTACAATTCACTATCAGTTTTTCGTCCGATTCGAAAATCTTTGAGTCACAGCAGAACGGCCATAATGTGGCCGAGGCAGCAATAGACCCATTGAGACAAGTCTGCTGGAGGACGATGTATTGAATCGGGACGCAATTTGAGTGATCCATCGTCATTAGGTGGCCCTGAACGTTACAATTCACTATCAGTTTTTCGTCCGATTCGAAAATCTTTGACTCATAGCAGAACGGCCATAAGGTGCCCGAGGCAGCAATAGACACATGGAGACAAGTCTGCTGGAGGACGATGTATTGAATCGGGACGCAATTTGAGTGATCCATCGTCATTAGGTGGCCCTGAACGTTACAATTCACTATCAGTTTTTCGTCCCATTCGATAATCTAGACTCACAGCAGAACGGCCATAAGGTGCCCGAGGCAGCAATAGACACATGGAGACAAGTCTGCTGGAGGACGATGTATTGAATCGGGACGCAATTTGAGTGATCCATCGTCATTAGGTGGCCCTGAACGTTACAATTCACTATCAGTTTTTCGTCCGATTCGAAAATCTTTGACTCACAGCAGAACGGCCAAAAGGTGCCCGAGGCAGCAATAGACCCATGGAGACAAGTCTCCTGGAGGACGATGTATTGAATCGGGACGCAATTTGAGTGTTCCATCGTCATTAGGAGGCCCTGAATGTTACAATTAACTATCAGTTTTTCGTCCCATTCGATAATCTAGACTCACGGGAGAACGACCATATGGTGCCCGAGGCAGCAATAGACCCATGGAGACAAGTCTGCTGGAGGACGATGTATTGAATCGGGACGCAATTTGAGTGTTCCATCGTCATTAGGAGGCCCTGAACGTTACAATTCACTATCAGTTTTTCGTCCGATTCGAAAATCTTTGTGTCACAGCAGAACGGCCATAATGTGGCCGAGGCAGCAATAGACCCATTGGGACAAGTCTGCTGGAGGACGATGTATTGAATCGGGACGCAATTTGAGTGATCCATCGTCATTAGGTGGCCCTGAACGTTACAATTCACTATCAGTTTTTCGTCCGATTCGAATATCTTTGACTCACAGCAGAACGGCCATAAGGTGCCCGAGGCAGCAATAGACCCATGGAGACAATTCTGCTGGAGGACGATGTATTGAATCGGGACGCAATTTGAGTGTTCCATCGTCATTAGATGGCCCTGAATGTTAAAATTCACTATCAGTTTCTCGTCCGATTCGAAAATCTTTGACTCACAGCAGAACGGCCATAAGGTGCCCGAGGCAGCAATAGACCCATGGAGACAAGTCTCCTGGAGGACGATGTATTGAATCGGGACGCAATTTGAGTGTTCCATCGTCATTAGGAGGCCCTGAATGTTACAATTAACTATCAGTTTTTCGTCCCATTCGATAATCTAGACTCACGGGAGAACGACCATATGGTGCCCGAGGCAGCAATAGACCCATGGAGACAAGTCTGCTGGAGGACGATGTATTGAATCGGGACGCAATTTGAGTGTTCCATCGTCATTAGGAGGCCCTGAACGTTACAATTCACTATCAGTTTTTCGTCCGATTCGAAAATCTTTGTGTCACAGCAGAACGGCCATAATGTGGCCGAGGCAGCAATAGACCCATTGGGACAAGTCTGCTGGAGGACGATGTATTGAATCGGGACGCAATTTGAGTGATCCATCGTCATTAGGTGGCCCTGAACGTTACAATTCACTATCAGTTTTTCGTCCGATTCGAAAATCTTTGACTCATAGCAGAACGGCCATAAGGTGCCCGAGGCAGCAATAGACACATGGAGACAAGTCTGCTGGAGGACGATGTATTGAATCGGGACGCAATTTGAGTGATCCATCGTCATTAGGTGGCCCTGAACGTTACAATTCACTATCAGTTTTTCGTCCCATTCGATAATCTAGACTCACAGCAGAACGGCCATAAGGTGCCCGAGGCAGCAATAGACACATGGAGACAAGTCTGCTGGAGGACGATGTATTGAATCGGGACGCAATTTGAGTGATCCATCGTCATTAGGTGGCCCTGAACGTTACAATTCACTATCAGTTTTTCGTCCGATTCGAAAATCTTTGACTCATAGCAGAACGGCCATAAGGTGCCCGAGGCAGCAATAGACACATGGAGACAAGTCTGCTGGAGGACGATGTATTGAATCGGGACGCAATTTGAGTGATCCATCGTCATTAGGTGGCCCTGAACGTTACAATTCACTATCAGTTTTTCGTCCGATTCGAAAATCTTTGACTCATAGCAGAACGGCCATAAGGTGCCCGAGGCAGCAATAGACACATGGAGACAAGTCTGCTGTAGGACGATGTATTGAATCGGGACGCAATTTGAGTGTTCCATCGTCATTAGGAGGCCCTGAATGTTACAATTCACTATCAGTTTTTCGTCCCATTCGATAATCTAGACTCACGGGAGAACGACCATAAGGTGCCCGAGGCAGCAATAGACCCATGGAGACAAGTCTGCTGGAGGACGATGTATTGAATCGGGACGCAATTTGAGTGTTCCATCGTCATTAGGAGGCCCTGAACGTAACAATTCACTATCAGTTTTTCGTCCGATTCGAAAATCTTTGACTCACAACAGAACGGCCATAAGGTGCCCGAGGCAGCAATAGACCCATGGAGACAAGTCTGCTGGAGGACGATGTATTGAATCGGGACGCAATTTGAGTGATCCATCGTCATTAGATGGCCCTGAATGTTAAAATTCACTATAAGTTTCTCGTCCGATTCGAAAATCTTTCACTCACAGCAGAACGGCCATAAGGTGCCCGAGGCAGCAATAGACCCATGGAGACAAGTCTGCTGGAGGACGATGTATTGAATCGGGACGCAATTTGAGTGTTCCATCGTCATTAGGAGGCCCTGAACGTTACAATTCACTATCAGTTTTTCGTCCGATTCGAAAATCTTTGAGTCACAGCAGAACGGCCATAAGGTGCCCGAGGCAGCAATAGACACATGGAGACAAGTCTGCTGGAGGACGATGTATTGAATCGGGACGCAATTTGAGTGATCCATCGTCATTAGGTGGCCCTGAACGTTACAATTCACTATCAGTTTTTCGTCCCATTCTATAATCTAGACTTACAGCAGAACGGCCATAAGGTGCCCGAGGCAGCAATAGACACATGGAGACAAGTCTGCTGGAGGACGATGTATTGAATCGGGACGCAATTTGAGTGATCCATCGTCATTAGGTGGCCCTCAACGTTTCAATTCACTATCAGTTTTCCGTCCGATTCGAAAATCTTTGACTCATAGCAGAACGGCCATACGGTGCCCGAGGCAGCAATAGACACATGGAGACAAGTCTGCTGGAGGACGATGTATTGAATCGGGACGCAATTTGAGTGATCCATCGTCATTAGGTGGCCCTGAACGTTACAATTCACTATCAGTCTTTCGTCCGATTCGAAAATCATTAGGAGGCCCTGAATGTTACAATTAACTATCAGTTTTTCGTCCCATTCGATAATCTAGACTCACGGGAGAACGACCATAAGGTGCCCGAGGCAGCAATAGACCCATGGAGACAAGTCTGCTGGAGGACGATGTATTGAATCGGGACGCAATTTGAGTGATCCATCGTCATTAGGTGGCCCTGAACGTTACAATTCACTATCAGTCTTTCGTCCGATTCGAAAATCTTTGAGTCACAGCAGAACAGCCATTAGGTGCCCGAGGCAGTAATAGACGCATGGTGACAAGTCTGCTGGTGGACGATGTATTGAATCGGGACGCAATTTGAGTGATCCATCGTCATTAGGTGGCCCTGAATAATACAATTCACTATCAGTTTTTCGTCCCATTCGATAATCTAGACTCACAGCAGAACGGCCATAAGGTGCCCGAGGCAGCAATAGACACATGGAGACAAGTCTGCTGGAGGACGATGTATTGAATCGGGACGCAATTTGAGTGATCCATCGTCATTAGGTGGCCCTGAACGTTACAATTCACTATCAGTTTTTCGTCCGATTCGAAAATCTTTGACTCACAGCAGAACGGCCAAAAGGTGCCCGAGGCAGCAATAGACCCATGGAGACAAGTCTCCTGGAGGACGATGTATTGAATCGGGACGCAATTTGAGTGTTCCATCGTCATTAGGAGGCCCTGAATGTTACAATTAACTATCAGTTTTTCGTCCCATTCGATAATCTAGACTCACGGGAGAACGACCATAGGTGCCCGAGGCAGCAATAGACCCATGGAGACAAGTCTGCTGGAGGACGATGTATTGAATCGGGACGCAATTTGAGTGTTCCATCGTCATTAGGAGGCCCTGAACGTTACAATTCACTATCAGTTTTTCGTCCGATTCGAAAATCTTTGTGTCACAGCAGAACGGCCATAATGTGGCCGAGGCAGCAATAGACCCATTGGGACAAGTCTGCTGGAGGACGATGTATTGAATCGGGACGCAATTTGAGTGATCCATCGTCATTAGGTGGCCCTGAACGTTACAATTCACTATCAGTTTTTCGTCCGATTCGAAAATCTTTGACTCACAGCAGAACGGCCATAAGGTGCCCGAGGCAGCAATAGACCCATGGAGACAATTCTGCTGGAGGACGATGTATTGAATCGGGACGCAATTTGAGTGTTCCATCGTCATTAGATGGCCCTGAATGTTAAAATTCACTATCAGTTTCTCGTCCGATTCGAAAATCTTTGACTCACAGCAGAACGGCCATAAGGTGCCCGAGGCAGCAATAGACCCATGGAGACAAGTCTCCTGGAGGACGATGTATTGAATCGGGACGCAATTTGAGTGTTCCATCGTCATTAGGAGGCCCTGAATGTTACAATTAACTATCAGTTTTTCGTCCCATTCGATAATCTAGACTCACGGGAGAACGACCATATGGTGCCCGAGGCAGCAATAGACCCATGGAGACAAGTCTGCTGGAGGACGATGTATTGAATCGGGACGCAATTTGAGTGTTCCATCGTCATTAGGAGGCCCTGAACGTTACAATTCACTATCAGTTTTTCGTCCGATTCGAAAATCTTTGTGTCACAGCAGAACGGCCATAATGTGGCCGAGGCAGCAATAGACCCATTGGGACAAGTCTGCTGGAGGACGATGTATTGAATCGGGACGCAATTTGAGTGATCCATCGTCATTAGGTGGCCCTGAACGTTACAATTCACTATCAGTTTTTCGTCCGATTCGAAAATCTTTGACTCATAGCAGAACGGCCATAAGGTGCCCGAGGCAGCAATAGACACATGGAGACAAGTCTGCTGGAGGACGATGTATTGAATCGGGACGCAATTTGAGTGATCCATCGTCATTAGGTGGCCCTGAACGTTACAATTCACTATCAGTTTTTCGTCCCATTCGATAATCTAGACTCACAGCAGAACGGCCATAAGGTAGCCGAGGCAGCAATAGACACATGGAGACAAGTCTGCTGGAGGACGATGTATTGAATCGGGACGCAATTTGAGTGATCCATCGTCATTAGGTGGCCCTGAACGTTACAATTCACTATCAGTTTTTCGTCCGATTCGAAAATCTTTGACTCATAGCAGAACGGCCATAAGGTGCCCGAGGCAGCAATAGACACATGGAGACAAGTCTGCTGGAGGACGATGTATTGAATCGGGACGCAATTTGAGTGATCCATCGTCATTAGGTGGCCCTGAACGTTACAATTCACTATCAGTTTTTCGTCCCATTCGATAATCTAGACTCACAGCAGAACGGCCATAAGGTGCCCGAGGCAGCAATAGACACATGGAGGCAAGTCTGCTGGAGGACGATGTATTGAATCGGGACGCAATTTGAGTGATCCATCGTCATTAGGTGGCCCTGAACGTTACAATTCACTATCAGTTTTTCGTCCGATTCGAAAATCTTTGACTCATAGCAGAACGGCCATAAGGTGTCCGAGGCAGCAATAGACACATGGAGACAAGTCTGCTGGAGGACGATGTATTGAATCGGGACGCAATTTGAGTATTCCATCGTCATTAGGTGGCCCTGAACGTTACAATTCACTATCAGTTTTTCGTCAGATTCGAAAATCTTTGACTCATAGCGGAACGGCCATAAGGTGCCCGAGGCAGCAATAGACCCATGGAGACAAGTCTGCTGGAGGTCGATGTATTGAATCGGGACGCAATTTGAGTGTTCCATCGTCATTAGGAGGCCCTGAATGTTACAATTCACTATCAGTTTTTCGTCCCATTCGATAATCTAGACTCACGGGAGAACGACCATAAGGTGCCCGAGGCAGCAATAGACCCATGGAGACAAGTCTGCTGGAGGACGATGTATTGAATCGGGACGCAATTTGAGTGTTCCATCGCCATTAGGAGGCCCTGAACGTTACAATTCACTATCAGTTTTTCGTCCGATTCGAAAATCTTTGAGTCACAGCAGAACGGCCATAATGTGGCCGAGGCAGCAATAGACCCATTGAGACAAGTCTGCTGGAGGACGATGTATTGAATCGGGACGCAATTTGAGTGATCCATCGTCATTAGGTGGCCCTGAACGTTACAATTCACTATCAGGTTTTCGTCCGATTCGAAAATCTTTGACTCATAGCAGAACGGCCATAAGGTGCCCGAGGCAGCAATAGACACATGGAGACAAGTCTGCTGGAGGACGATGTATTGAATCGGGACGCAATTTGAGTGATCCATCGTCATTAGGTGGCCCTGAACGTTACAATTCACTATCAGTTTTTCGTCCCATTCGATAATCTAGACTCACAGCAGAACGGCCATAAGGTGCCCGAGGCAGCAATAGACACATGGAGACAAGTCTGCTGGAGGACGATGTATTGAATCGGGACGCAATTTGAGTGATCCATCGTCATTAGGTGGCCCTGAACGTTACAATTCACTATCAGTTTTTCGTCCGATTCGAAAATCTTTGACTCATAGCAGAACGGCCATAAGGTGCCCGAGGCAGCAATAGACACATGGAGACAAGTCTGCTGGACGACGATGTATTGAATCGGGACGCAATTTGAGTGATCCATCGTCATTAGGTGGCCCTGAACGTTACAATTCACTATCAGTTTTTCGTCCGATTCGAAAATCTTTGACTCATAGCAGAACGGCCATAAGGTGCCCGAGGCAGCAATAGACACATGGAGACAAGTCTGCTGTAGGACGATGTATTGAATCGGGACGCAATTTGAGTGTTCCATCGTCATTAGGAGGCCCTGAATGTTACAATTCACTATCAGTTTTTCGTCCCATTCGATAATCTAGACTCACGGGAGAACGACCATAAGGTGCCCGAGGCAGCAATAGACCCATGGAGACAAGTCTGCTGGAGGACGATGTATTGAATCGGGACGCAATTTGAGTGTTCCATCGTCATTAGGAGGCCCTGAACGTTACAATTCACTATCAGTTTTTCGTCCGATTCGAAAATCTTTGACTCACAACAGAACGGCCATAAGGTGCCCGAGGCAGCAATAGACCCATGGAGACAAGTCTGCTGGAGGACGATGTATTGAATCGGGACGCAATTTGAGTGTTCCATCGTCATTAGGAGGCCCTGAACGTTACAATTCACTATCAGTTTTTCGTCCGATTCGAAAATCTTTGTGTCACAGCAGAACGGCCATAATGTGGCCGAGGCAGCAATAGACCCATTGGGACAAGTCTGCTGGAGGACGATGTATTGAATCGGGACGCAATTTGAGTGATCCATCGTCATTAGGTGGCCCTGAACGTTACAATTCACTATCAGTTTTTCGTCCGATTCGAAAATCTTTGACTCACAGCAGAACGGCCATAAGGTGCCCGAGGCAGCAATAGACCCATGGAGACAATTCTGCTGGAGGACGATGTATTGAATCGGGACGCAATTTGAGTGTTCCATCGTCATTAGATGGCCCTGAATGTTAAAATTCACTATCAGTTTCTCGTCCGATTCGAAAATCTTTGACTCACAGCAGAACGGCCATAAGGTGCCCGAGGCAGCAATAGACCCATGGAGACAAGTCTCCTGGAGGACGATGTATTGAATCGGGACGCAATTTGAGTGTTCCATCGTCATTAGGAGGCCCTGAATGTTACAATTAACTATCAGTTTTTCGTCCCATTCGATAATCTAGACTCACGGGAGAACGACCATATGGTGCCCGAGGCAGCAATAGACCCATGGAGACAAGTCTGCTGGAGGACGATGTATTGAATCGGGACGCAATTTGAGTGTTCCATCGTCATTAGGAGGCCCTGAACGTTACAATTCACTATCAGTTTTTCGTCCGATTCGAAAATCTTTGTGTCACAGCAGAACGGCCATAATGTGGCCGAGGCAGCAATAGACCCATTGGGACAAGTCTGCTGGAGGACGATGTATTGAATCGGGACGCAATTTGAGTGATCCATCGTCATTAGGTGGCCCTGAACGTTACAATTCACTATCAGTTTTTCGTCCGATTCGAAAATCTTTGACTCATAGCAGAACGGCCATAAGGTGCCCGAGGCAGCAATAGACACATGGAGACAAGTCTGCTGGAGGACGATGTATTGAATCGGGACGCAATTTGAGTGATCCATCGTCATTAGGTGGCCCTGAACGTTACAATTCACTATCAGTTTTTCGTCCCATTCGATAATCTAGACTCACAGCAGAACGGCCATAAGGTAGCCGAGGCAGCAATAGACACATGGAGACAAGTCTGCTGGAGGACGATGTATTGAATCGGGACGCAATTTGAGTGATCCATCGTCATTAGGTGGCCCTGAACGTTACAATTCACTATCAGTTTTTCGTCCGATTCGAAAATCTTTGACTCATAGCAGAACGGCCATAAGGTGCCCGAGGCAGCAATAGACACATGGAGACAAGTCTGCTGGAGGACGATGTATTGAATCGGGACGCAATTTGAGTGATCCATCGTCATTAGGTGGCCCTGAACGTTACAATTCACTATCAGTTTTTCGTCCCATTCGATAATCTAGACTCACAGCAGAACGGCCATAAGGTGCCCGAGGCAGCAATAGACACATGGAGGCAAGTCTGCTGGAGGACGATGTATTGAATCGGGACGCAATTTGAGTGATCCATCGTCATTAGGTGGCCCTGAACGTTACAATTCACTATCAGTTTTTCGTCCGATTCGAAAATCTTTGACTCATAGCAGAACGGCCATAAGGTGTCCGAGGCAGCAATAGACACATGGAGACAAGTCTGCTGGAGGACGATGTATTGAATCGGGACGCAATTTGAGTATTCCATCGTCATTAGGTGGCCCTGAACGTTACAATTCACTATCAGTTTTTCGTCAGATTCGAAAATCTTTGACTCATAGCGGAACGGCCATAAGGTGCCCGAGGCAGCAATAGACCCATGGAGACAAGTCTGCTGGAGGACGATGTATTGAATCGGGACGCAATTTGAGTGTTCCATCGTCATTAGGAGGCCCTGAATGTTACAATTCACTATCAGTTTTTCGTCCCATTCGATAATCTAGACTCACGGGAGAACGACCATAAGGTGCCCGAGGCAGCAATAGACCCATGGAGACAAGTCTGCTGGAGGACGATGTATTGAATCGGGACGCAATTTGAGTGTTCCATCGCCATTAGGAGGCCCTGAACGTTACAATTCACTATCAGTTTTTCGTCCGATTCGAAAATCTTTGAGTCACAGCAGAACGGCCATAATGTGGCCGAGGCAGCAATAGACCCATTGAGACAAGTCTGCTGGAGGACGATGTATTGAATCGGGACGCAATTTGAGTGATCCATCGTCATTAGGTGGCCCTGAACGTTACAATTCACTATCAGGTTTTCGTCCGATTCGAAAATCTTTGACTCATAGCAGAACGGCCATAAGGTGCCCGAGGCAGCAATAGACACATGGAGACAAGTCTGCTGGAGGACGATGTATTGAATCGGGACGCAATTTGAGTGATCCATCGTCATTAGGTGGCCCTGAACGTTACAATTCACTATCAGTTTTTCGTCCCATTCGATAATCTAGACTCACAGCAGAACGGCCATAAGGTGCCCGAGGCAGCAATAGACACATGGAGACAAGTCTGCTGGAGGACGATGTATTGAATCGGGACGCAATTTGAGTGTTCCATCGTCATTAGGAGGCCCTGAACGTTACAATTCACTATCAGTTTTTCGTCCGATTCGAAAATCTTTGACTCACAACAGAACGGCCATAAGGTGCCCGAGGCAGCAATAGACCCATGGAGACAAGTCTGCTGGAGGACGATGTATTGAATCGGGACGCAATTTGAGTGATCCATCGTCATTAGATGGCCCTGAATGTTAAAATTCACTATCAGTTTCTCGTCCGATTCGAAAATCTTTCACTCACAGCAGAACGGCCATAAGGTGCCCGAGGCAGCAATAGACCCATGGAGACAAGTCTGCTGGAGGACGATGTATTGAATCGGGACGCAATTTGAGTGTTCCATCGTCATTAGGAGGTCCTGAATGTTACAATTAACTATCAGTTTTTCGTCCCATTCGATAATCTAGACTCACGGGAGAACGACCATAAGGTGCCCGAGGCAGCAATAGACCCATGGAGACAAGTCTGCTGGAGGACGATGTATTGAATCGGGACGCAATTTGAGTGATCCATCGTCATTAGATGGCCCTGAATGTTAAAATTCACTATCAGTTTTTCGTCCGATTCGAAAATCTTTGACTCATAGCAGAACGGCCATAAGGTGCCCGAGGCAGCAATAGACACATGGAGACAAGTCTGCTGGAGGACGATGTATTGAATCGGGACGCAATTTGAGTGATCCATCGTCATTAGGTGGCCCTGAACGTTACAATTCACTATCAGTTTTTCGTCCCATTCGATAATCTAGACTCACAGCAGAACGGCCATAAGGTGCCCGAGGCAGCAATAGACACATGGAGGCAAGTCTGCTGGAGGACGATGTATTGAATCGGGACGCAATTTGAGTGATCCATCGTCATTAGGTGGCCCTGAACGTTACAATTCACTATCAGTTTTTCGTCCGATTCGAAAATCTTTGACTCATAGCAGAACGGCCATAAGGTGTCCGAGGCAGCAATAGACACATGGAGACAAGTCTGCTGGAGGACGATGTATTGAATCGGGACGCAATTTGAGTATTCCATCGTCATTAGGTGGCCCTGAACGTTACAATTCACTATCAGTTTTTCGTCAGATTCGAAAATCTTTGACTCATAGCGGAACGGCCATAAGGTGCCCGAGGCAGCAATAGACCCATGGAGACAAGTCTGCTGGAGGACGATGTATTGAATCGGGACGCAATTTGAGTGTTCCATCGTCATTAGGAGGCCCTGAATGTTACAATTCACTATCAGTTTTTCGTCCCATTCGATAATCTAGACTCACGGGAGAACGACCATAAGGTGCCCGAGGCAGCAATAGACCCATGGAGACAAGTCTGCTGGAGGACGATGTATTGAATCGGGACGCAATTTGAGTGTTCCATCGCCATTAGGAGGCCCTGAACGTTACAATTCACTATCAGTTTTTCGTCCGATTCGAAAATCTTTGAGTCACAGCAGAACGGCCATAATGTGGCCGAGGCAGCAATAGACCCATTGAGACAAGTCTGCTGGAGGACGATGTATTGAATCGGGACGCAATTTGAGTGATCCATCGTCATTAGGTGGCCCTGAACGTTACAATTCACTATCAGGTTTTCGTCCGATTCGAAAATCTTTGACTCATAGCAGAACGGCCATAAGGTGCCCGAGGCAGCAATAGACACATGGAGACAAGTCTGCTGGAGGACGATGTATTGAATCGGGACGCAATTTGAGTGATCCATCGTCATTAGGTGGCCCTGAACGTTACAATTCACTATCAGTTTTTCGTCCCATTCGATAATCTAGACTCACAGCAGAACGGCCATAAGGTGCCCGAGGCAGCAATAGACACATGGAGACAAGTCTGCTGGAGGACGATGTATTGAATCGGGACGCAATTTGAGTGATCCATCGTCATTAGGTGGCCCTGAACGTTACAATTCACTATCAGTTTTTCGTCCGATTCGAAAATCTTTGACTCATAGCAGAACGGCCATAAGGTGCCCGAGGCAGCAATAGACACATGGAGACAAGTCTGCTGGACGACGATGTATTGAATCGGGACGCAATTTGAGTGATCCATCGTCATTAGGTGGCCCTGAACGTTACAATTCACTATCAGTTTTTCGTCCGATTCGAAAATCTTTGACTCATAGCAGAACGGCCATAAGGTGCCCGAGGCAGCAATAGACACATGGAGACAAGTCTGCTGTAGGACGATGTATTGAATCGGGACGCAATTTGAGTGTTCCATCGTCATTAGGAGGCCCTGAATGTTACAATTCACTATCAGTTTTTCGTCCCATTCGATAATCTAGACTCACGGGAGAACGACCATAAGGTGCCCGAGGCAGCAATAGACCCATGGAGACAAGTCTGCTGGAGGACGATGTATTGAATCGGGACGCAATTTGAGTGTTCCATCGTCATTAGGAGGCCCTGAACGTTACAATTCACTATCAGTTTTTCGTCCGATTCGAAAATCTTTGACTCACAACAGAACGGCCATAAGGTGCCCGAGGCAGCAATAGACCCATGGAGACAAGTCTGCTGGAGGACGATGTATTGAATCGGGACGCAATTTGAGTGATCCATCGTCATTAGATGGCCCTGAATGTTAAAATTCACTATCAGTTTCTCGTCCGATTCGAAAATCTTTCACTCACAGCAGAACGGCCTTAAGGTGCCCGAGGCAGCAATAGACCCATGGAGACAAGTCTGCTGGAGGACGATGTATTGAATCGGGACGCAATTTGAGTGTTCCATCGTCATTAGGAGGTCCTGAATGTTACAATTAACTATCAGTTTTTCGTCCCATTCGATAATCTAGACTCACGGGAGAACGACCATAAGGTGCCCGAGGCAGCAATAGACCCATGGAGACAAGTCTGCTGGAGGACGATGTATTGAATCGGGACGAAATTTGAGTGATCCATCGTCATTAGATGGCCCTGAATGTTAAAATTCACTATCAGTTTCTCGTCCGATTCGAAAATCTTTCACTCACAGCAGAACGGCCATAAGGTGCCCGAGGCAGCAATAGACCCATGGAGACAAGTCTGCTGGAGGACGATGTATTGAATCGGGACGCAATTTGAGTGTTCCATCGTCATTAGGAGGCCCTGAACGTTACAATTCACTATCAGTTTTTCGTCCGATTCGAAAATCTTTGAGTCACAGCAGAACGGCCATAAGGTGCCCGAGGCAGCAATAGACCCATGGAGACAAGTCTGCTGGAGGACGATGTATTGAATCGGGACGCAATTTGAGTGTTCCATCGTCATTAGGAGGCCCTGAATGTTACAATTAACTATCAGTTTTTCGTCCCATTCGATAATCTAGACTCACGGGAGAACGACCATAAGGTGCCCGAGGCAGCAATAGACCCATGGAGACAAGTCTGCTGGAGGACGATGTATTGCATCGGGACGCAATTTGAGTGTTCCATCGTCATTAGGAGGCCCTGAACGTTACAATTCACTATCAGTTTTTCGTCCGATTCGAAAGTCTTTGAGTCACAGCAGAACGGCCATAATGTGGCCGAGGCAGCAATAGACCCATTGAGACAAGTCTGCTGGAGGACGATGTATTGAATCGGGACGCAATTTGAGTGATCCATCGTCATTAGGTGGCCCTGAACGTTACAATTCACTATCAGTTTTTCGTCCGATTCGAAAATCTTTGACTCATAGCAGAACGGCCATAAGGTGCCCGAGGCAGCAATAGACACATGGAGACAAGTCTGCTGGAGGACGATGTATTGAATCGGGACGCAATTTGAGTGATCCATCGTCATTAGGTGGCCCTGAACGTTACAATTCACTATCAGTTTTTCGTCCCATTCGATAATCTGGACTCACAGCAGAACGGCCATAAGGTGCCCGAGGCAGCAATAGACACATGGAGACAAGTCTGCTGGAGGACGATGTATTGAATCGGGACGCAATTTGAGTGATCCATCGTCATTAGGTGGCCCTCAACGTTTCAATTCACTATCAGTTTTTCGTCCGATTCGAAAATCTTTGACTCATAGCAGAACGGCCATAAGGTGCCCGAGGCAGCAATAGACACATGGAGACAAGTCTGCTGGAGGACGATGTATTGAATCGGGACGCAATTTGAGTGATCCATCGTCATTAGGTGGCCCTGAACGTTACAATTCACTATCAGTCTTTCGTCCGATTCGAAAATCTTTGAGTCACAGCAGAACAGCCATTAGGTGCCCGAGGCAGTAATAGACGCATGGTGACAAGTCTGCTGGTGGACGATGTATTGAATCGGGACGCAATTTGAGTGATCCATCGTCATTAGGTGGCCCTGAGTAATACAATTCACTTTCAGTTTTTCGTCCGATTCGAAAATCTTTGACTCACAGCAGAACGGCCATAAGGTGCCCGAGGCAGCAATAGACCCAGGGAGACAAGTCTGCTGGAGGACGATGTATTGAATCGGGACGTAATTTGAGTGTTCCATCGTCATTAGGAGGCCCTGAACGTTACAATTCACTATCAGTTTTTCGTCCGATTCGAAAATCTTTGAGTCACAGCAGAACGGCCATAATGTGGCCAAGGCAGCAATAGACCCATTGAGACAAGTCTGCTGGAGGACGATGTATTGAATCGGGACGCAATTTGAGTGATCCATCGTCATTAGGTGGCCCTGAACGTTACAATTCACTATCAGTTTTTCGTCCGATTCGAAAATCTTTGACTCATAGCAGAACGGCCATAAGGTGCCCGAGGCAGCAATAGACACATGGAGACAAGTCTGCTGGAGGACGATGTATTGAATCGGGACGCAATTTGAGTGATCCATCGTCATTAGGTGGCCCTGAACGTTACAATTCACTATCAGTTTTTCGTCCCATTCGATAATCTAGACTCACAGCAGAACGGCCATAAGGTGCCCGAGGCAGCAATAGACACATGGAGACAAGTCTGCTGGAGGACGATGTATTGAATCGGGACGCAATTTGAGTGATCCATCGTCATTAGGTGGCCCTGAACGTTACAATTCACTATCAGTTTTTCGTCCGATTCGAAAATCTTTGACTCACAGCAGAACGGCCAAAATGTGCCCGAGGCAGCAATAGACCCATGGAGACAAGTCGGCTGGAGGACGATGTATTGAATTGGGACGCAATTTGCGTGTTCCATCGGCATTAGGAGGCCCTGAACGTTACAATTCACTATCAGTTTTTCGTCCGATTCGAAAATCTTTGACTCACAGCAGAACGGCCATAAGGTGCCCGAGGCAGCTATAGACCCATGGAGACAATTCTGCTGGAGGACGATGTATTGAATCGGGACGCAATTTGAGTGTTCCATCGTCATTAGGAGGCCCTGAACGTTACAATTCACTATCAGTTTTTCGTCCGATTCGAAAATCTTTGACTCACAACAGAACGGCCATAAGGTGCCCGAGGCAGCAATAGACCCATGGAGACAAGTCTGCTGGAGGACGATGTATTGAATCGGGACGCAATTTGAGTGATCCATCGTCATTAGATGGCCCTGAATGTTAAAATTCACTATCAGTTTCTCGTCCGATTCGAAAATCTTTCACTCACAGCAGAACGGCCATAAGGTGCCCGAGGCAGCAATAGACCCATGGAGACAAGTCTGCTGGAGGACGATGTATTGAATCGGGACGCAATTTGAGTGTTCCTTCGTCATTAGGAGGCCCTGAACGTTACAATTCACTATCAGTTTTTCGTCCGATTCGAAAATCTTTGTGTCACAGCAGAACGGCCATAATGTGGCCGAGGCAGCAATAGACCCATTGGGACAAGTCTGCTGGAGGACGATGTATTGAATCGGGACGCAATTTGAGTGATCCATCGTCATTAGGTGGCCCTGAACGTTACAATTCACTATCAGTTTTTCGTCCGATTCGAAAATCTTTGACTCATAGCAGAACGGCCATAAGGTGCCCGAGGCAGCAATAGACACATGGAGACAAGTCTGCTGGAGGACGATGTATTGAATCGGGACGCAATTTGAGTGATCCATCGTCATTAGGTGGCCCTGAACGTTACAATTCACTATCAGTTTTTCGTCCCATTCGATAATCTAGACTCACAGCAGAACGGCCATAAGGTAGCCGAGGCAGCAATAGACACATGGAGACAAGTCTGCTGGAGGACGATGTATTGAATCGGGACGCAATTTGAGTGATCCATCGTCATTAGGTGGCCCTGAACGTTACAATTCACTATCAGTTTTTCGTCCGATTCGAAAATCTTTGACTCATAGCAGAACGGCCATAAGGTGCCCGAGGCAGCAATAGACACATGGAGACAAGTCTGCTGGAGGACGATGTATTGAATCGGGACGCAATTTGAGTGATCCATCGTCATTAGGTGGCCCTGAACGTTACAATTCACTATCAGTTTTTCGTCCCATTCGATAATCTAGACTCACAGCAGAACGGCCATAAGGTGCCCGAGGCAGCAATAGACACATGGAGACAAGTCTGCTGGAGGACGATGTATTGAATCGGGACGCAATTTGAGTGATCCATCGTCATTAGGTGGCCCTGAACGTTACAATTCACTATCAGTTTTTCGTCCGATTCGAAAATCTTTGACTCATAGCAGAACGGCCATAAGGTGCCCGAGGCAGCAATAGACACATGGAGACAAGTCTGCTGGAGGACGATGTATTGAATCGGGACGCAATTTGAGTATTCCATCGTCATTAGGTGGCCCTGAACGTTACAATTCACTATCAGTTTTTCGTCAGATTCGAAAATCTTTGACTCATAGCAGAACGGCCATAAGGTGCCCGAGGCAGCAATAGACACATGGAGACAAGTCTCCTGGAGGACGATGTATTGAATCGGGACGCAATTTGAGTGTTCCATCGTCATTAGGAGGCCCTGAATGTTACAATTAACTATCAGTTTTTCGTCCCATTCGATAATCTAGACTCACGGGAGAACGACCATAAGGTGCCCGAGGCAGCAATAGACCCATGGAGACAAGTCTGCTGGAGGACGATGTATTGAATCGGGACGCAATTTGAGTGTTCCATCGTCATTAGGAGGCCCTGAACGTTACAATTCACTATCAGTTTTTCGTCCGATTCGAAAATCTTTGACTCACAACAGAACGGCCATAAGGTGCCCGAGGCAGCAATAGACCCAAGGAGACAAGTCTGCTGGAGGACGATGTATTGAATCGGGACGCAATTTGAGTGATCCATCGTCATTAGATGGCCCTGAATGTTAAAATTCACTATCAGTTTCTCGTCCGATTCGAAAATCTTTCACTCACAGCAGAACGGCCATAAGGTGCCCGAGGCAGCAATAGACCCATGGAGACAAGTCTGCTGGAGGACGATGTATTGAATCGGGACGCAATTTGAGTGTTCCATCGTCATTAGGAGGTCCTGAATGTTACAATTAACTATCAGTTTTTCGTCCCATTCGATAATCTAGACTCACGGGAGAACGACCATAAGGTGCCCGAGGCAGCAATAGACCCATGGAGACAAGTCTGCTGGAGGACGATGTATTGAATCGGGACGCAATTTGAGTGTTCCATCGTCATTAGGAGGCCCTGAACATTACAATTCACTATCAGTTTTTCGTCCGATTCGAAAATCTTTGAGTCACAGCAGAACGGCCATAATGTGGCCGAGGCAGCAATAGTCCCATTGAGACAAGTCTGCTGGAGGACGATGTATTGAATCGGGACGCAATTTGAGTGATCCATCGTCATTAGGTGGCCCTGAACGTTACAATTCACTATCAGTTTTTCGTCCGTTTCGAAAATCTTTGAGTCACAGCAGAACGGCCATAATGTGGCCGAGGCAGCAATAGACCCATTGAGACAAGTCTGCTGGAGGACGATGTATTGAATCGGGACGCAATTTGAGTGATCCATCGTCATTAGGTGGCCCTGAACGTTACAATTCACTATCAGTTTTTCGTCCGATTCGAAAATCTTTGACTCATAGCAGAACGGCCATAAGGTGCCCGAGGCAGCAATAGACACATGGAGACAAGTCTGCTGGAGGACGATGTATTGAATCGGGACGCAATTTGAGTGATCCATCGTCATTAGGTGGCCCTGAACGTTACAATTCACTATCAGTTTTTCGTCCCATTCGATAATCTAGACTCACAGCAGAACGGCCATAAGGTGCCCGAGGCAGCAATAGACACATGGAGACAAGTCTGCTGGAGGACGATGTATTGAATCGGGACGCAATTTGAGTGATCCATCGTCATTAGGTGGCCCTGAACGTTACAATTCACTATCAGTTTTTCGTCCGATTCGAAAATCTTTGACTCACAGCAGAACGGCCAAAAGGTGCCCGAGGCAGCAATAGACCCATGGAGACAAGTCGGCTGGAGGACGATGTATTGAATTGGGACGCAATTTGCGTGTTCCATCGTCATTAGGAGGCCCTGAACGTTACAATTCACTATCATTTTTTCGTCCGATTCGAAAATCTTTGACTCACAGCAGAACGGCCATAAGGTGCCCGAGGCAGCAATAGACCCATGGAGACAATTCTGCTGGAGGACGATGTATTGAATCGGGACGCAATTTGAGTGTTCCATCGTCATTAGGAGGCCCTGAACGTTACAATTCACTATCAGTTTTTCGTCCGATTCGAAAATCTTTGACTCACAACAGAACGGCCATAAGGTGCCCGAGGCAGCAATAGACCCATGGAGACAAGTCTGCTGGAGGACGATGTATTGAATCGGGACGCAATTTGAGTGTTCCATCGTCATTAGATGGCCCTGAATGTTAAAATTCACTATCAGTTTCTCGTCCGATTCGAAAATCTTTGACTCACAGCAGAACGGCCATAAGGTGCCCGAGGCAGCAATAGACCCATGGAGACAAGTCTGCTGGAGGACGATGTATTGAATCGGGACGCAATTTGAGTGTTCCATCGTCATTAGGAGGCCCTGAATGTTACAATTAACTATCAGTTTTTCGTCCCATTCGATAATCTAGACTCACGGGAGAACGACCATAAGGTGCCCGAGGCAGCAGTAGACCCATGGAGACAAGTCTGCTGGAGGACGATGTATTGAATCGGGACGCAATTTGAGTGTTCCATCGTCATTAGGAGGCCCTGAACGTTACAATTCACTATCAGTTTTTCGTCCGATTCGAAAATCTTTGTGTCACAGCAGAACGGCCATAATGTGGCCGAGGCAGCAATAGACCCATTGAGACAAGTCTGCTGGAGGACGATGTATTGAATCGGGACGCAATTTGAGTGATCCATCGTCATTAGGTGGCCCTGAACGTTACAATTCACAATCAGTTTTTCGTCCGATTCGAAAATCTTTGACTCATAGCAGAACGGCCATAAGGTGCCCGAGGCAGCAATAGACACATGGAGACAAGTCTGCTGGAGGACGATGTATTGAATCGGGACGCAATTTGAGTGATCCATCGTCATTAGGTGGCCCTGAAAGTTACAATTCACTATCAGTTTTTCGTCCCATTCGATAATCTAGACTCACAGCAGAACGGCCATAAGGTAGCCGAGGCAGCAATAGACACATGGAGACAAGTCTGCTGGAGGACGATGTATTGAATCGGGACGCAATTTGAGTGATCCATCGTCATTAGGTGGCCCTGAACGTTACAATTCACTATCAGTTTTTCGTCCGATTCGAAAATCTTTGACTCATAGCAGAACGGCCATAAGGTGCCCGAGGCAGCAATAGACACATGGAGACAAGTCTGCTGGAGGACGATGTATTGAATCGGGACGCAATTTGAGTGTTCCATCGTCATTAGGAGGCCCTGAATGTTACAATTAACTATCAGTTTTTCGTCCCATTCGATAATCTAGACTCACGGGAGAACGACCATAAGGTGCCCGAGGCAGCAATAGACCCATGGAGACAAGTCTGCTGGAGGACGATGTATTGAATCGGGACGCAATTTGAGTGTTCCATCGTCATTAGGAGGCCCTGAACGTTACAATTCACTATCAGTTTTTCGTCCGATTCGAAAATCTTTGTGTCACAGCAGAACGGCTATAATGTGGCCGAGGCAGCAATAGACCCATTGAGACAAGTCTGCTGGAGGACGATGTATTGAATCGGGACGCAATTTGAGTGATCCATCGTCATTAGGTGGCCCTGAACGTTACAATTCACTATCAGTTTTTCGTCCGATTCGAAAATCTTTGACTCATAGCAGAACGGCCATAAGGTGCCCGAGGCAGCAATAGACACATGGAGACAAGTCTGCTGGAGGACGATGTATTGAATCGGGACGCAATTTGAGTGATCCATCGTCATTAGGTGGCCCTGAACGTTACAATTCACTATCAGTTTTTCGTCCCATTCGATAATCTAGACTCACAGCAGAACGGCCATAAGGTGCCCGAGGCAGCAATAGACACATGGAGACAAGTCTGCTGGAGGACGATGTATTGAATCGGGACGCAATTTGAGTGATCCATCGTCATTAGGTGGCCCTGAACGTTACAATTCACTATCAGTTTTTCGTCCGATTCGAAAATCTTTGACTCATAGCAGAACGGCCATAAGGTGCCCGAGGCAGCAATAGACACATGGAGACAAGTCTGCTGGAGGACGATGTATTGAATCGGGACGCAATTTGAGTATTCCATCGTCATTAGGTGGCCCTGAACGTTACAATTCACTATCAGTTTTTCGTCAGATTCGAAAATCTTTGACTCATAGCAGAACGGCCATAAGGTGCCCGAGGCAGCAATAGACACATGGAGACAAGTCTGCTGGAGGACGATGTATTGAATCGGGACGCAATTTGAGTGTTCCATTGTCATTAGGAGGCCCTGAATGTTACAATTAACTATCAGTTTTTCGTCGCATTCGATAATCTAGACTCACGGGAGAACGACCATAAGGTGCCCGAGGCAGCAATAGACCCATGGAGACAAGTCTGCTGGAGGACGATGTATTGAATCGGGACGCAATTTGAGTGTTCCATCGTCATTAGGAGGCCCTGAACGTTACAATTCACTATCAGTTTTTCATCCGATTCGAAAATCTTTGACTCACAACAGAACGGCCATAAGGTGCCCGAGGCAGCAATAGACCCATGGAGACAAGTCTGCTGGAGGACGATGTATTGAATCGGGACGCAATTTGAGTGATCCATCGTCATTAGATAGCCCTGAATGTTAAAATTCACTATCAGTTTCTCGTCCGATTCGAAAATCTTTCACTCACAGCAGAACGGCCATAAGGTGCCCGAGGCAGCAATAGACCCATGGAGACAAGTCTGCTGGAGGACGATGTATTGAATCGGGACGCAATTTGAGTGTTCCATCGTCATTAGGAGGCCCTGAATGTTACAATTAACTATCAGTTTTTCGTCCCATTCGATAATCTAGACTCACGGGAGAACGACCATAAGGTGCCCGAGGCAGCAATAGACCCATGGAGACAAGTCTGCTGGAGGACGATGTATTGAATCGGGACGCAATTTGAGTGTTCCATCGTCATTAGGAGGCCCTGAACGTTACAATTCACTATCAGTTTTTCGTCCGATTCGAAAATCTTTGAGTCACAGCAGAACGGCCATAATGTGGCCGAGGCAGCAATAGACCCATTGAGACAAGTCTGCTGGAGGACGATGTATTGAATCGGGACGCAATTTGAGTGATCCATCGTCATTAGGTGGCCCTGAACGTTACAATTCACTATCAGTTTTTCGTCCGATTCGAAAATCTTTGACTCATAGCAGAACGGCCATAAGGTGCCCGAGGCAGCAATAGACACATGGAGACAAGTCTGCTGGAGGACGATGTATTGAATCGGGACGCAATTTGAGTGATCCATCGTCATTAGGTGGCCCTGAACGTTACAATTCACTATCAGTTTTTCGTCCCATTCGATAATCTAGACTCACAGCAGAACGGCCATAAGGTGCCCGAGGCAGCAATAGACACATGGAGACAAGTCTGCTGGAGGACGATGTATTGAATCGGGACGCAATTTGAGTGATCCATCGTCATTAGGTGGCCCTGAACGTTACAATTCACTATCAGTTTTTCGTCCGATTCGAAAATCTTTGACTCATAGCAGAACGGCCATAAGGTGCCCGATGCAGCAATAGACACATGGAGACAAGTCAGCTGGAGGACGATGTATTGAATCGGGACGCAATTTGAGTGATCCATCGTCATTAGGTGGCCCTGAACGTTACAATTCACTATCAGTTTTTCGTCAGATTCGAAAATCTTTGACTCATAGCAGAACGGCCATAAGGTGCCCGAGGCAGCAATAGACACATGGAGACAAGTCTGCTGGAGGACGATGTATTGAATCGGGACGCAATTTGAGTGTTCCATCGTCATTAGGTGGCCCTGAATAATACAATTCACTTTCAGTTTTTCGTCCGATTCGAAAATCTTTGACTCACAGCAGAACGGCCATAAGGTGCCCGAGGCAGCAATAGACCCAGTGAGACAAGTCTGCTGGAGGACGATGTACTGAATCGGGACGCAATTTGAGTGTTCCATCGTCATTAGGAGGCCCTGAACGTTACAATTCACTATCAGTTTTTCGTCCGATTCGAAAATCTTTGAGTCACAGCAGAACGGCCATAATGTGGCCGAGGCAGCAATAGACCAATTGAGACAAGTCTGCTGGAGGACGATGTATTGAATCGGGACGTAATTTGAGTGATCCATCGTCATTAGGTGGCCCTGAACGTTACAATTCACTATCAGTTTTTCGTCCGATTCGAAAATTTTTGACTCATAGCAGAACGGCCATAAGGTGCCCGAGGCAGCAATAGACACATGGAGACAAGTCTGCTGGAGGACGATGTATTGAATCGGGACGCAATTTGAGTGATCCATCGTCATTAGGTGGCCCTGAACGTTACAATTCACTATCAGTTTTTCGTCCCATTCGATAATCTAGACTCACAGCAGAACGGCCATAAGGTGCCCGAGGCAGCAATAGACACATGGAGACAAGTCTGCTGGAGGACGATGTATTGAATCGGGACGCAATTTGAGTGATCCATCGTCATTAGGTGGCCCTGAACGTTACAATTCACTATCAGTTTTTCGTCCGATTCGAAAATCTTTGACTCACAGCAAAACGGCCAAAAGGTGCCCGAGGCAGCAATAGACCCATGGAGACAAGTCGGCTGGAGGACGATGTATTGAATTGGGACGCAATTTGCGTGTTCCATCGTCATTAGGAGGCCCTGAACGTTACAATTCACTATCATTTTTTCGTCCGATTCGAAAATCTTTGACTCACAGCAGAACGGCCATAAGGTGCCCGAGGCAGCAATAGACCCATGGGGACAATTCTGCTGGAGGACGATGTATTGAATCGGGACGCAATTTGAGTGTTCCATCGTCATTAGGAGGCCCTGAACGTTACAATTCACAATCAGTTTTTCGTCCGATTCGAAAATCTTTGACTCACAACAGAACGGCCATAAGGTGCCCGAGGCAGCAATAGACCCATGGAGACAAGTCTGCTGGAGGACGATGTATTGAATCGGGACGCAATTTGAGTGTTCCATCGTCATTAGATGGCCCTGAATGTTAAAATTCACTATCAGTTTCTCGTCCGATTCGAAAATCTTTGACTCACAGCAGAACGGCCATAAGGTGCCCGAGGCAGCAATAGACCCATGGAGACAAGTCTGCTGGAGGACGATGTATTGAATCGGGACGCAATTTGAGTGTTCCATCGTCATTAGGAGGCCCTGAACGTTACAATTCACTATCAGTTTTTCGTCCGATTCGAAAATCTTTGAGTCACAGCAGAACGGCCATAATGTGGCCGAGGCAGCAATAGACCCATTGAGACAAGTCTGCTGGAGGACGATGTATTGAATCGGGACGTAATTTGAGTGATCCATCGTCATTAGGTGGCCCTGAACGTTACAATTCACTATCAGTTTTTCGTCCGATTCGAAAATTTTTGACTCATAGCAGAACGGCCATAAGGTGCCCGAGGCAGCAATAGACACATGGAGACAAGTCTGCTGGAGGACGATGTATTGAATCGGGACGCAATTTGAGTGATCCATCGTCATTAGGTGGCCCTGAACGTTACAATTCACTATCAGTTTTTCGTCCCATTCGATAATCTAGACTCACAGCAGAACGGCCATAAGGTGCCCGAGGCAGCAATAGACACATGGAGACAAGTCTGCTGGAGGACGATGTATTGAATCGGGACGCAATTTGAGTGATCCATCGTCATTAGGTGGCCCTGAACGTTACAATTCACTATCAGTTTTTCGTCCGATTCGAAAATCTTTGACTCACAGCAAAACGGCCAAAAGGTGCCCGAGGCAGCAATAGACCCATGGAGACAAGTCGGCTGGAGGACGATGTATTGAATTGGGACGCAATTTGCTTGTTCCATCGTCATTAGGAGGCCCTGAACGTTACAATTAACTATCAGTTTTTCGTCCCATTCGATAATCTAGACTCACGGGAGAACGACCATAAGGTGCCCGAGGCAGCAATAGACCCATGGAGACAAGTCTGCTGGAGGACGATGTATTGAATCGGGACGCAATTTGAGTGTTCCATCGTCATTAGGAGGCCCTGAACGTTACAATTCACTATCAGTTTTTCGTCCGATTCGAAAATCTTTGTGTCACAGCAGAACGGCCATAATGTGGCCGAGGCAGCAATAGACCCATTGAGACAAGTCTGCTGGAGGACGATGTATTGAATCGGGACGCAATTTGAGTGATCCATCGTCATTAGGTGGCCCTGAACGTTACAATTCACTATCAGTTTTTCGTCCGATTCGAAAATCTTTGACTCATAGCAGAACGGCCATAAGGTGCCCGAGGCAGCAATAGACACATGGAGACAAGTCTGCTGGAGGACGATGTATTGAATCGGGACGCAATTTGAGTGATCCATCGTCATTAGGTGGCCCTGAACGTTACAATTCACTATCAGTTTTTCGTCCGATTCGAAAATCTTTGACTCATAGCAGAACGGCCATAAGGTGCCCGAGGCAGCAATAGACACATGGAGACAAGTCTGCTGGAGGACGATGTATTGAATCGGGACGCAATTTGAGTAATCCATCGTCATTAGGAGGCCCTGAATGTTACAATTAACTATCAGTTTTTCGTCCCATTCGATAATCTAGACTCACGGGAGAACGACCATAAGGTGCCCGAGGCAGCAATAGACCCATGGAGACAAGTCTGCTGGAGGACGATGTATTGAATCGGGACGCAATTTGAGTGTTCCATCGTCATTAGATGGCCCTGAATGTTAAAATTCACTATCAGTTTCTCGTCCGATTCGAAAATCTTTGACTCACAGCAGAACGGCCATAAGGTGCCCGAGGCAGCAATAGACCCATGGAGACAAGTCTGCTGGAGGACGATGTATTGAATCGGGACGCAATTTGAGTGTTCCATCGTCATTAGGAGGCCCTGAATGTTACAATTAACTATCAGTTTTTCGTCCCATTCGATAATCTAGACTCACGGGAGAACGACCATAAGGTGCCCGAGGCAGCAATAGACCCATGGAGACAAGTCTGCTGGAGGACGATGTATTGAATCGGGACGCAATTTGAGTGTTCCATCGTCATTAGGAGGCCCTGAACGTTACAATTCACTATCAGTTTTTCGTCCGATTCGAAAATCTTTGTGTCACAGCAGAACGGCCATAATGTGGCCGAGGCAGCAATAGACCCATTGAGACAAGTCTGCTGGAGGACGATGTATTGAATCGGGACGCAATTTGAGTGATCCATCGTCATTAGGTGGCCCTGAACGTTACAATTCACTATCAGTTTTTCGTCCGATTCGAAAATCTTTGACTCATAGCAGAACGGCCATAAGGTGCCCGAGGCAGCAATAGACACATGGAGACAAGTCTGCTGGAGGACGATGTATTGAATCGGGACGCAATTTGAGTGATCCATCGTCATTAGGTGGCCCTGAACGTTACAATTCACTATCAGTTTTTCGTCCGATTCGAAAATCTTTGACTCATAGCAGAACGGCCATAAGGTGCCCGAGGCAGCAATAGACACATGGAGACAAGTCTGCTGGAGGACGATGTATTGAATCGGGACGCAATTTGAGTAATCCATCGTCATTAGGAGGCCCTGAATGTTACAATTAACTATCAGTTTTTCGTCCCATTCGATAATCTAGACTCACGGGAGAACGACCATAAGGTGCCCGAGGCAGCAATAGACCCATGGAGACAAGTCTGCTGGAGGACGATGTATTGAATCGGGACGCAATTTGAGTGATCCATCGTCATTAGGTGGCCCTGAACGTTACAATTCACTATCAGTCTTTCGTCCGATTCGAAAATCTTTGAGTCACAGCAGAACGGCCATACGGTGCCCGAGGCAGTAATAGACGCATGGTGACAAGTCTGCTGGTGGACGATGTATTGAATCGGGACGCAATTTGAGTGATCCATCGTCATTAGGTGGCCCTGAATAATACAATTCACTTTCAGTTTTTCGTCCGATTCGAAAATCTTTGACTCACAGCAGAACGGCCATAAGGTGCCCGAGGCAGCAATAGACCCAGGGAGACAAGTCTGCTGGAGGACGATGTATTGAATCGGGACGCAATTTGAGTGTTCCATCGTCATTAGGAGGCCCTGAACGTTACAATTCACTATCAGTTTTTCGTCCGATTCGAAACTCTTTGAGTCACAGCAGAACGGCCATAATGTGGCCGAGGCAGCAATAGACCCATGGAGACAAGTCTGCTGGAGGACGATGTATTGAATCGGGACGCAATTTGAGTGATCCATCGTCATTAGGTGGCCCTGAACGTTACACTTCACTATTAGTTTTTCGTCCGATTCGAAAATCTTTGACTCATAGCAGAACGGCCATAAGGTGCTCGAGGCAGCAATAGACACATGGAAACAAGTCTGCTGGAATACGATGTATTGAATCGGGACGCAATTTGAGTGATCCATCGTCATTAGATGGCCCTGAACGTTACAATTCACTATCAGTTTTTCGTCCGATTCGAAAATCTTTGACTCATAGCAGAACGGCCATAAGGTGCCCGAGGCAGCAATAGACCCATGGAGACAAGTCTGCTGGAGGACGATGTATTGAATCGGGACGCAATTTGAGTGTTCCATCGTCATTAGGAGGCCCTGAATGTTACAATTAACTATCAGTTTTTCGTCCCATTCGATAATCTAGACTCACGGGAGAACGACAATAAGGTGCCCGAGGCAGCAATAGACGCATGGTGACAAGTCTGCTGGAGGACGATGTATTGAATCGGGACGCAATTTGTGTGATCCATCGTCATTAGGTGGCCCTGAACGTTACAATTCACTATCAGTTTTTCGTCCGATTCGAAAATCTTTGACTCACAGCAAAACGGCCAAAAGGTGCCCGAGGCAGCAATAGACCCATGGAGACAAGTCGGCTGGAGGACGATGTATTGAATTGGGACGCAATTTGCGTGTTCCATCCTCATTAGGAGGCCCTGAACGTTACAATTCACTATCATTTTTTCGTCCGATTCGAAAATCTTTGACTCACAGCAGAACGGCCATAAGGTGCCCGAGGCAGCAATAGACCCATGGAGACAATTCTGCTGGAGGACGATGTATTGAATCGGGACGCAATTTGAGTGTTCCATCGTCATTAGGAGGCCCTGAACGTTACAATTCACAATCAGTTTTTCGTCCGATTCGAAAATCTTTGACTCACAACAGAACGGCCATAAGGTGCCCGAGGCAGCAATAGACCCATGGAGACAAGTCTGCTGGAGGACGATGTATTGAATCGGGACGCAATTTGAGTGTTCCATCGTCATTAGATGGCCCTGAATGTTAAAATTCACTATCAGTTTCTCGTCCGATTCGAAAATCTTTGACTCACAGCAGAACGGCCATAAGGTGCCCGAGGCAGCAATAGACCCATGGAGACAAGTCTGCTGGAGGACGATGTATTGAATCGGGACGCAATTTGAGTGTTCCATCGTCATTAGGAGGCCCTGAACGTTACAATTCACTATCAGTTTTTCGTCCGATTCGAAAATCTTTGAGTCACAGCAGAACGGCCATAATGTGGCCGAGGCAGCAATAGACCCATTGAGACAAGTCTGCTGGAGGACGATGTATTGAATCGGGACGTAATTTGAGTGATCCATCGTCATTAGGTGGCCCTGAACGTTACAATTCACTATCAGTTTTTCGTCCGATTCGAAAATTTTTGACTCATAGCAGAACGGCCATAAGGTGCCCGAGGCAGCAATAGACACATGGAGACAAGTCTGCTGGAGGACGATGTATTGAATCGGGACGCAATTTGAGTGATCCATCGTCATTAGGTGGCCCTGAACATTACAATTCACTATCAGTTTTTCGTCCCATTCGATAATCTAGACTCACAGCAGAACGGCCATAAGGTGCCCGAGGCAGCAATAGACACATGGAGACAAGTCTGCTGGAGGACGATGTATTGAATCGGGACGCAATTTGAGTGATCCATCGTCATTAGGTGGCCCTGAACGTTACAATTCACTATCAGTTTTTCGTCCGATTCGAAAATCTTTGACTCACAGCAAAACGGCCAAAAGGTGCCCGAGGCAGCAATAGACCCATGGAGACAAGTCGGCTGGAGGACGATGTATTGAATTGGGACGCAATTTGCGTGTTCCATCGTCATTAGGAGGCCCTGAACGTTACAATTCACTATCATTTTTTCGTCCGATTCGAAAATCTTTGACTCACAGCAGAACGGCCATAAGGTGCCCGAGGCAGCAATAGACCCATGGAGACAATTCTGCTGGAGGACGATGTATTGAATCGGGACGCAATTTGAGTGTTCCATCGTCATTAGATGGCCCTGAATGTTAAAATTCACTATCAGTTTCTCGTCCGATTCGAAAATCTTTGACTCACAGCAGAACGGCCATAAGGTGCCCGAGGCAGCAATAGACCCATGGACACAAGTCTGCTGGAGGACGATGTATTGAATCGGGACGCAATTTGAGTGTTCCATCGTCATTAGGAGGCCCTGAATGTTACAATTAACTATCAGTTTTTCGTCCCATTCGATAATCTAGACTCACGGGAGAACGACCATAAGGTGCCCGAGGCAGCAATAGACCCATGGAGACAAGTCTGCTGGAGGACGATGTATTGAATCGGGACGCAATTTGAGTGTTCCATCGTCATTAGGAGGCCCTGAACGTTACAATTCACTATCAGTTTTTCGTCCGATTCGAAAATCTTTGTGTCACAGCAGAACGGCCATAATGTGGCCGAGGCAGCAATAGACCCATTGAGACAAGTCTGCTGGAGGACGATGTATTGAATCGGGACGCAATTTGAGTGATCCATCGTCATTAGGTGGCCCTGAACGTTACAATTCACTATCAGTTTTTCGTCCGATTCGAAAATCTTTGACTCATAGCAGAACGGCCATAAGGTGCCCGAGGCAGCAATAGACACATGGAGACAAGTCTGCTGGAGGACGATGTATTGAATCGGGACGCAATTTGAGTGATCCATCGTCATTAGGTGGCCCTGAACGTTACAATTCACTATCAGTTTTTCGTCCGATTCGAAAATCTTTGACTCATAGCAGAACGGCCATAAGGTGCCCGAGGCAGCAATAGACACATGGAGACAAGTCTGCTGGAGGACGATGTATTGAATCGGGACGCAATTTGAGTAATCCATCGTCATTAGGAGGCCCTGAATGTTACAATTAACTATCAGTTTTTCGTCCCATTCGATAATCTAGACTCACGGGAGAACGACCATAAGGTGCCCGAGGCAGCAATAGACCCATGGAGACAAGTCTGCTGGAGGACGATGTATTGAATCGAGACGCAATTTGAGTGATCCATCGTCATTAGGTGGCCCTGAACGTTACAATTCACTATCAGTCTTTCGTCCGATTCGAAAATCTTTGAGTCACAGCAGAACGGCCATACGGTGCCCGAGGCAGTAATAGACGCATGGTGACAAGTCTGCTGGTGGACGATGTATTGAATCGGGACGCAATTTGAGTGATCCATCGTCATTAGGTGGCCCTGAATAATACAATTCACTTTCAGTTTTTCGTCCGATTCGAAAATCTTTGACTCACAGCAGAACGGCCATAAGGTGCCCGAGGCAGCAATAGACCCAGGGAGACAAGTCTGCTGGAGGACGATGTATTGAATCGGGACGCAATTTGAGTGTTCCATCGTCATTAGGAGGCCCTGAACGTTACAATTCACTATCAGTTTTTCGTCCGATTCGAAACTCTTTGAGTCACAGCAGAACGGCCATAATGTGGCCGAGGCAGCAATAGACCCATGGAGACAAGTCTGCTGGAGGACGATGTATTGAATCGGGACGCAATTTGAGTGATCCATCGTCATTAGGTGGCCCTGAACGTTACACTTCACTATCAGTTTTTCGTCCGATTCGAAAATCTTTGACTCATAGCAGAACGGCCATAAGGTGCCCGAGGCAGCAATAGACCCATGGAGACAAGTCTGCTGGAGGACGATGTATTGAATCGGGACGCAATTTGAGTGTTCCATCGTCATTAGGAGGCCCTGAATGTTACAATTAACTATCAGTTTTTCGTCCCATTCGATAATCTAGACTCACGGGAGAACGACAATAAGGTGCCCGAGGCAGCAATAGACGCATGGTGACAAGTCTGCTGGTGGACGATGTATTGAATCGGGACGCATTTTGAGTGATCCATCGTCATTAGGTGGCCCTGAATAATACAATTCACTTTCAGTTTTTCGTCCGATTCGAAAATCTTTGACTCACAGAAGAACGGCCATAAGGTGCCCGAGGCAGTAATAGACCCATGGAGACAAGTCTGCTGGAGGACGATGTATTGAATCGGGACGCAATTTGAGTGTTCCATCGTCATTAGGAGGCCCTGAACGTTACAATTCACTATCAGTTTTTCGTCCGATTCGAAAATCTTTGAGTCACAGCAGAACGGCCATAATGTGGCCGAGGCAGCAATAGACCCATGGAGACAAGTCTGCTGGAGGACGATGTATTGAATCGGGACGCAATTTGAGTGATCCATCGTCATTAGGTGGCCCTGAACGTTGCAATTCACTATTAGTTTTTCGTCCGATTCGAAAAGCTTTGACTCATAGCAGAACGGCCATAAGGTGCCCGAGGCAGCAGTAGACACATGGAGACAAGTCTGCTGGAGGACGATGTATTGAATCGGGACGCAATTTGAGTGATCCATCGTCATTAGGTGGCCCTGAACGTTACAATTCACTATCAGTTTTTCGTCCCACTCGATAATCTAGACTCACAGCAGAACGGCCATAAGGTGCCCGAGGCTGCAATAGCCCCATGGAGTCAAGTCGGCTGGAGGACAATGTATTGAATCGGAACGCAATTTGTGTGGTCCATCGTCATTAGGTGGCCCTGAATGTTACAATTCACTATCAGATTTTCGTCCGATTCGAAAATCTTTGACTCACTGCAGAACGGCCATAAGGTGCCCGAGGCAGCAATAGACCCATGGAGACAAGTCTGCTGGAGGACGATGTATTGAATCGGGACGCAATTTGAGTGTTCCATCGTCATTAGGAGGCCCTGAACGTTACAATTCACTATCAGTTTTTCGTCCGATTCGAAAATCTTTGACTCACAACAGAACGGCCATAAGGTGCCCGAGGCAGCAATAGACCCATGGAGACAAGTCTGCTGGAGGACGATGTATTGAATCGGGACGCACTTTGAGTGTTCCATCGTCATTAGATGGCCCTGAATGTTAAAATTCACTATCAGTTTCTCGTCCGATTCGAAAATCTTTGACTCACAGCAGAACGGCCATAAGGTGCCCGAGGCAGCAATAGACCCATGGAGACAAGTCTGCTGGAGGACGATGTATTGAATCGGGACGCAATTTGAGTGTTCCATCGTCATTAGGAGGCCCTGAATGTTACAATTAATTATCAGTTTTTCGTCCCATTCGATAATCTAGACTCACGGGAGAACGACCATAAGGTGCCCGAGGCAGCAATAGACCCATGGAGACAAGTCTGCTGGAGGACGATGTATTGAATCGGGACGCAATTTGAGTGTTCCATCGTCATTAGGAGGCCCTGAACGTTACAATTCACTATCAGTTTTTCGTCCGATTCGAAAATCTTTGTGTCACAGCAGAACGGCCATAATGTGGCCGAGGCAGCAATAGACCCATTGAGACAAGTCTGCTGGAGGACGATGTATTGAATCGGGACGCAATTTGAGTGATCCATCGTCATTAGGTGGCCCTGAACGTTACAATTCACTATCAGTTTTTCGTCCGATTCGAAAATCTTTGACTCATAGCAGAGCGGTCATAAGGTGCCCGAGGCAGCAATAGACACATGGAGACAAGTCTGCTGGAGGACGATGTATTGAATCGGGACGCAATTTGAGTGATCCATCGTCATTAGGTGGCCATGAACGTTACAATTCACTATCAGTTTTTCGTCCGATTCGAAAATCTTTGACTCATAGCAGAACGGCCATAAGGTGCCCGAGGCAGCAATAGACACATGGAGACAAGTCTGCTGGAGGACGATGTATTGAATCGGGACGCAATTTGAGTAATCCATCGTCATTAGGAGGCCCTGAATGTTACAATTAACTATCAGTTTTTCGTCCCATTCGATAATCTAGACTCACGGGAGAACGACCATAAGGTGCCCGAGGCAGCAATAGACCCATGGAGACAAGTCTGCTGGAGGACGATGTATTGAATCGGGACGCAATTTGAGTGATCCATCGTCATTAGGTGGCCCTGAACGTTACAATTCACTATCAGTCTTTCGTCCGATTCGAAAATCTTTGAGTCACAGCAGAACGGCCATAAGGTGCCCGAGGCAGTAATAGACGCATGGTGACAAGTCTGCTGGTGGACGATGTATTGAATCGGGACGCAATTTGAGTGATCCATCGTCATTAGGTGGCCCTGAATAATACAATTCACTTTCAGTTTTTCGTCCGATTCGAAAATCTTTGACTCACAGCAGAACGGCCATAAGGTGCCCGAGGCAGCAATAGACCCAGGGAGACAAGTCTGCTGGAGGACGATGTATTGAATCGGGACGCAATTTGAGTGTTCCATCGTCATTAGGAGGCCCTGAACGTTACAATTCACTATCAGTTTTTCGTCCGATTCGAAACTCTTTGAGTCACAGCAGAACGGCCATAATGTGGCCGAGGCAGCAATAGACCCATGGAGACAAGTCTGCTGGAGGACGATGTATTGAATCGGGACGCAATTTGAGTGATCCATCGTCATTAGGTGGCCCTGAACGTTACACTTCACTATCAGTTTTTCGTCCGATTCGAAAATCTTTGACTCATAGCAGAACGGCCATAAGGTGCTCGAGGCAGCAATAGACACATGGAAACAAGTCTGCTGGAGGACGATGTATTGAATCGGGACGCAATTTGAGTGATCCATCGTCATTAGATGGCCCTGAACGTTACAATTCACTATCAGTTTTTCGTCCGATTCGAAAATCTTTGACTCATAGCAGAACGGCCATAAGGTGCCCGAGGCAGCAATAGACCCATGGAGACAAGTCTGCTGGAGGACGATGTATTGAATCGGGACGCAATTTGAGTGTTCCATCGTCATTAGGAGGCCCTGAATGTTACAATTAACTATCAGTTTTTCGTCCCATTCGATAATCTAGACTCACGGGAGAACGACAATAAGGTGCCCGAGGCAGCAATAGACGCATGGTGACAAGTCTGCTGGTGGACGATGTATTGAATCGGGACGCATTTTGAGTGATCCATCGTCATTAGGTGGCCCTGAATAATACAATTCACTTTCAGTTTTTCGTCCGATTCGAAAATCTTTGACTCACAGAAGAACGGCCATAAGGTGCCCGAGGCAGTAATAGACCCATGGAGACAAGTCTGCTGGAGGACGATGTATTGAATCGGGACGCAATTTGAGTGTTCCATCGTCATTAGGAGGCCCTGAACGTTACAATTCACAATCAGTTTTTCGTCCGATTCGAAAATCTTTGAGTCACAGCAGAACGGCCATAATGTGGCCGAGGCAGCAATAGACCCATGGAGACAAGTCTGCTGGAGGACGATGTATTGAATCGGGACGCAATTTGAGTGATCCATCGTCATTAGGTGGCCCTGAACGTTGCAATTCACTATCAGTTTTTCGTCCGATTCGAAAAGCTTTGACTCATAGCAGAACGGCCATAAGGTGCCCGAGGCAGCAGTAGACACATGGAGACAAGTCTGCTGGAGGACGATGTATTGAATCGGGACGCAATTTGAGTGATCCATCGTCATTAGGTGGCCCTGAACGTTACAATTCACTATCAGTTTTTCGTCCCACTCGATAATCTAGACTCACAGCAGAACGGCCATAAGGTGCCCGAGGCTGCAATAGCCCCATGGAGTCAAGTCGGCTGGAGGACAATGTATTGAATCGGGACGCAATTTGTGTGGTCCATCGTCATTAGGTGGCCCTGAATGTTACAATTCACTATCAGATTTTCGTCCGATTCGAAAATCTTTGACTCACTGCAGAACGGCCATAAGGTGCCCGAGGCAGCAATAGACCCATGGAGACAAGTCTGCTGGAGGACGATGTATTGAATCGGGACGCAATTTGAGTGTTCCATCGTCATTAGGAGGCCCTGAACGTTACAATTCACTATCAGTTTTTCGTCCGATTCGAAAATCTTTGAGTTACAGCAGAACGGCCATAAGGTGCCCGAGGCAGCAATAGACCCATGGAGACAAGTCGGCTGGAGGACGATGTATTGAATTGGGACGCAATTTGCGTGTTCCATCGTCATTAGGAGGCCCTGAACGTTACAATTCACTATCAGTTTTTCGTCCGATTCGAATATCTTTGACTCACAACAGAACGGTCATAAGGTGCCCGAGGCAGCAATAGACCCATGGAGACAAGTCTGCTGGAGGACGATGTATTGAATCGGGACGCAATTTGAGTGATCCATCGTCATTAGGTGGCCCTGAATGTTAAAATTCACTATCAGTTTCTCGTCCGATTCGAAAATCTTTCACTCACAGCAGAACGGCCATAAGGTGCCCGAGGCAGCATTAGACCCATGGAGACAAGTCTGCTGGAGGACGATGTATTGAATCGGGACGCAATTTGAGTGTTCCATCGTCATTAGGAGGCCCTGAATGTTACAATTAACTATCAGTTTTTCGTCGCATTCGATAATCTAGACTCACGGGAGAACGACCATAAGGTGCCCGAGGCAGCAATAGACCCATGGAGACAAGTCTGCTGGAGGACGATGTATTGAATCGGGACGCAATTTGAGTGTTCCATCGTTATTAGGAGGCCCTGAAGGTTACAATTCACTATCAGTTTTTCGTCCGATTCGAAAATCTTTGAGTCACAGCAGAACGGCCATAAGGTGCCCGAGGCAGCAATAGACCCATGGAGACAAGTCTGCTGGAGGACGATGTATTGAATCGGGACGCAATTTGAGTGATCCATCGTCATTAGGTGGCCCTGAACGTTACAATTCACTATCAGTTTTTCGTCCCATTCGATAATCTAGACTCACAGCAGAACGGCCATAAGTTGCCCGAGGCAGCAATAGACCCATGGAGACAAGTCTGCTGGAGGACGATGTATTGAATCGGGACGCAATTTGAGTGATCCATCGTCATTAGGTGGCCCTGAACGTTACAATTCACTATCAGTTTTTCGTCCCATTCGATAATCTAGACTCACAGCAGAACGGCCATAAGGTGCCCGAGGCAGCAATAGACCCATGGAGTCAAGTCGGCTGGAGGACGATGTATTGAATCGGGACGCAATTTGTGTGGTCCATCGTCATTATTTGGCCATGAATGTTACAATTCACTATCAGATTTTCGTCCGATTCGAAAATCTTTGACTCACTGCAGAACGGCCATAAGGTGCCCGAGGCAGCAATGGACCCATGGAGACAAGTCTGCTGGAGGACGATGTATTGAATCGGGACGCAATTTGAGTGTTCCATCGTCATTAGGAGGCCCTGAACGTTACAATTCACTATCAGTTTTTCGTCCGATTCGAAAATCTTTGAGTCACAGCAGAACGGCCATTAGGTGCCCTAGGCAGCAATAGACCCATGGAGACAAGTCTGCTTGAGGACGATGTATTGAATCGGGACGCAATTTGTGTAGTCCATCGTCATTAGGTGGCCCTGAATGTTAAAATTCACTATCAGTTTTTCGTCCGATTCGAAAATCTTTGACCCACAGCAGAACGGCCATAAGGTGCCTGAGGCAGCAATAGACCCATGGAGACAAGTCTGCTGGAGGACGATGTATTGAATCGGGACGCAATTTGAGTGTTCCATCGTCATTAGGAGGCCCTGAACGTTAGAATTCACTATCAGTTTTTCGTCCGATTCGAAAATCTTTGAGTCACAGCAGAACGGCCATAAGGTGCCCGAGGCAGCAATACACCCATGGAGACAAGTCTGCTGGAGGACGATGTATTGAATCAGGACGCAATTTGAGTGATCCATCGTCATTAGGTGGCCCTGAACGTTACAATTCACTATCAGTTTTTCGTCCCATTCGATAATCTAGACTCACAGCAGAACGGCCATAAGGTGCCCGAGGCAGCAATAGACCCATGGAGACAAGTCTGTTGGAGGACGATGTATTGAATCGGGACGCAATTTGAGTGATCCATCGTCATTAGGTGGCCCTGAACGTTACAATTCACTATCAGTTTTTCGTCCCATTCGATAATCTAGACTCACAGCAGAACGGCCATAAGGTGCCCGAGGCAGCGATAGACCCATGGAGTCAAGTCGGCTGGAGGACGATGTATTGAATCGGGACGCAATTTGTGTGGTCCATCGTCATTAGGTGGCCCTGAATGTTACAATTCACTATCAGATTTTCGTCCGATTCGAAAATCTTTGACTCACTGCAGAACGGCCATAAGGTGCCCGAGGCAGCAATAGACCCATGGAGACAAGTCTGCTGGAGGACGATGTATTGAATCGGGACGCAATTTGAAAGATCCATCGTCATTAGGTGGCCCTGAACGTTACAATTCACTATCAGTTTTTCGTCCGATTCGAAAATCTTTGAGTCACAGCAGAACGGCCATTATGTGCCCGAGGCAGCAATAGACCCATGGAGACAAGTCTGCTGGAGGACGATGTACTGAATCGGGACGCAATTTGAGTGATCCATCGTCATTAGGTGGCCCTGAACGTTACAATTCACTATCAGTTTTCGTCCGATTCGAAAATCTTTGACTCACAGCAGAACGGCCAAAAGGTGCCCGAGGCAGCAATAGACCCATGGAGACAAGTCGGCTGGAGGACGATGTATTGAATTGGGACGCAATTTGCGTGTTCCATCGTCATTAGGAGGCCCTGAACGTTAAAATTCAGTATCAGTTTTTCGCCCGATTCGAAAATCTTTGACTCACAGCAGAACGGCCATAAGGTGCCCGAGGCAGCAATAGACCCAAGGAGACAAGTCTGCTGGAGGACGATGTATTGAATCGGGACGCAATTTGTGTGTTCCATCGCCATTAGGAGGCCCTGAATGTTACAATTAACTATCAGTTTTTCGTCCCATTCGATAATGTAGACTCAGGGGAGAACGACCATAAGGTGCCCGAGGCAGCAATAGACCCATGGAGACAGGTCGGCTGGAGGACGATGTATTGAATCGGGACGCAGTTTGAGTGATCCATCGGCATTAGGTGGCCCTGAACGTTACAATTCACTATCAGTTTTTCGTCCGATTCGAAAATCTTTGAGTCACAGCAGAACGGCCATTATGTGCCCGAGGCAGCAATAACACCCATGGAGACAAGTCTGCTGGAGGACGATGTACTGATTCGGGACGCAATTTGAGTGATCCATCGTCATTAGGTGGCCCTGAACGTTACAATTCACTATCAGTTTTCGTCCGATTCGAAAATCTTTGACTCACAGCAGAATGGCCAAAAGGTGCCCGAGGCAGCAATAGACCCATGGAGACAAGTCGGCTGGAGGACGATGAATTGAATTGGGACGCAATTTGCGTGTTCCATCGTCATTAGGAGGCCCTGAACGTTACAATTCAGTATCAGTTTTTCGTCCGATTCGAAAATCTTTGACTCACAGCAGAACGGCTATAAGGTGCCCGAGGCAGCAATAGACCCAAGCAGACAAGTCTGCTGGAGGACGATGTATTGAATCGGGACGCAATTTGTGTGTTCCATCGCCATTAGGAGGCCCTGAACGTTACAATTCACTATCAGTTTTTCGTCCGATTCGAAAATCTTTGAGTCACAGCTGAACGGCCATAAGGTGCACGAGGCAGCAATAGACCCATGGAGACAAGTCTGCTGGAGGACGATGTATTGAATCGGGACGCAATTTGAGTGATCCATCGTCATTAGATGGCCCTGAACGTTACAATTCACTATCAGTTTTTCGTCCGATTCGAAAATCTTTGACTCATAGCAGAACGGCCATAAGGTGCCCGAGGCAGCAATAGACCCATGGAGACAAGTCTGCTGGAGGACGATGTATTGAATCGGGACGCAATTTGAGTGTTCCATCGTCATTAGGAGGCCCTGAATGTTACAATTCACTATCAGTTTTTCGTCCCATTCGATAATCTAGACTCACGGGAGAACGACAATAAGGTGCCCGAGGCAGCAATAGACGCATGGTGACAAGTCTGCTGGTGGACGATGTATTGAATCGGGACGCATTTTGAGTGATCCATCGTCATTAGGTGGCCCTGAATAATACAATTCACTTTCAGTTTTTCGTCCGATTCGAAAATCTTTGACTCACAGCAGAACGGCCATAAGGTGCCCGAGGCAGTAATAGACCCATGGAGACAAGTCTGCTGGAGGACGATGTATTGAATCGGGACGCAATTTGAGTGATCCATCGTCATTAGGTGGCCCTGAACGTTACAATTCACTATCAGTTTTTCGTCCCATTCGATAATCTAGACTCACAGCAGAACGGCCATAAGGTGCCCGAGGCAGCAATAGACCCATGGAGTCAAGTCGGCTGGAGGACGATGTATTGAATCGGGACGCAATTTGTGTGGTCCATCGTCATTATTTGGCCATGAATGTTACAATTCACTATCAGATTTTCGTCCGATTCGAAAATCTTTGACTCACTGCAGAACGGCCATAAGGTGCCCGAGGCAGCAATGGACCCATGGAGACAAGTCTGCTGGAGGACGATGTATTGAATCGGGACGCAATTTGAGTGTTCCATCGTCATTAGGAGGCCCTGAACGTTACAATTCACTATCAGTTTTTCGTCCGATTCGAAAATCTTTGAGTCACAGCAGAACGGCCATTAGGTGCCCTAGGCAGCAATAGACCCATGGAGACAAGTCTGCTTGAGGACGATGTATTGAATCGGGACGCAATTTGTGTAGTCCATCGTCATTAGGTGGCCCTGAATGTTAAAATTCACTATCAGTTTTTCGTCCGATTCGAAAATCTTTGACCCACAGCAGAACGGCCATAAGGTGCCCGAGGCAGCAATAGACCCATGGAGACAAGTCTGCTGGAGGACGATGTATTGAATCGGGACGCAATTTGAGTGTTCCATCGTCATTAGGAGGCCCTGAACGTTAGAATTCACTATCAGTTTTTCGTCCGATTCGAAAATCTTTGAGTCACAGCAGAACGGCCATAAGGTGCCCGAGGCAGCAATACACCCATGGAGACAAGTCTGCTGGAGGACGATGTATTGAATCAGGACGCAATTTGAGTGATCCATCGTCATTAGGTGGCCCTGAACGTTACAATTCACTATCAGTTTTTCGTCCCATTCGATAATCTAGACTCACAGCAGAACGGCCATAAGGTGCCCGAGGCAGCAATAGACCCATGGAGACAAGTCTGTTGGAGGACGATGTATTGAATCGGGACGCAATTTGAGTGATCCATCGTCATTAGGTGGCCCTGAACGTTACAATTCACTATCAGTTTTTCGTCCCATTCGATAATCTAGACTCACAGCAGAACGGCCATAAGGTGCCCGAGGCAGCGATAGACCCATGGAGTCAAGTCGGCTGGAGGACGATGTATTGAATCGGGACGCAATTTGTGTGGTCCATCGTCATTAGGTGGCCCTGAATGTTACAATTCACTATCAGATTTTCGTCCGATTCGAAAATCTTTGACTCACTGCAGAACGGCCATAAGGTGCCCGAGGCAGCAATAGACCCATGGAGACAAGTCTGCTGGAGGACGATGTATTGAATCGGGACGCAATTTGAAAGATCCATCGTCATTAGGTGGCCCTGAACGTTACAATTCACTATCAGTTTTTCGTCCGATTCGAAAATCTTTGAGTCACAGCAGAACGGCCATTATGTGCCCGAGGCAGCAATAGACCCATGGAGACAAGTCTGCTGGAGGACGATGTACTGAATCGGGACGCAATTTGAGTGATCCATCGTCATTAGGTGGCCCTGAACGTTACAATTCACTATCAGTTTTCGTCCGATTCGAAAATCTTTGACTCACAGCAGAACGGCCAAAAGGTGCCCGAGGCAGCAATAGACCCATGGAGACAAGTCGGCTGGAGGACGATGTATTGAATTGGGACGCAATTTGCGTGTTCCATCGTCATTAGGAGGCCCTGAACGTTAAAATTCAGTATCAGTTTTTCGCCCGATTCGAAAATCTTTGACTCACAGCAGAACGGCCATAAGGTGCCCGAGGCAGCAATAGACCCAAGGAGACAAGTCTGCTGGAGGACGATGTATTGAATCGGGACGCAATTTGTGTGTTCCATCGCCATTAGGAGGCCCTGAATGTTACAATTAACTATCAGTTTTTCGTCCCATTCGATAATGTAGACTCAGGGGAGAACGACCATAAGGTGCCCGAGGCAGCAATAGACCCATGGAGACAGGTCGGCTGGAGGACGATGTATTGAATCGGGACGCAGTTTGAGTGATCCATCGGCATTAGGTGGCCCTGAACGTTACAATTCACTATCAGTTTTTCGTCCGATTCGAAAATCTTTGAGTCACAGCAGAACGGCCATTATGTGCCCGAGGCAGCAATAACACCCATGGAGACAAGTCTGCTGGAGGACGATGTACTGATTCGGGACGCAATTTGAGTGATCCATCGTCATTAGGTGGCCCTGAACGTTACAATTCACTATCAGTTTTCGTCCGATTCGAAAATCTTTGACTCACAGCAGAATGGCCAAAAGGTGCCCGAGGCAGCAATAGACCCATGGAGACAAGTCGGCTGGAGGACGATGTATTGAATTGGGACGCAATTTGCGTGTTCCATCGTCATTAGGAGGCCCTGAACGTTACAATTCAGTATCAGTTTTTCGTCCGATTCGAAAATCTTTGACTCACAGCAGAACGGCTATAAGGTGCCCGAGGCAGCAATAGACCCAAGCAGACAAGTCTGCTGGAGGACGATGTATTGAATCGGGACGCAATTTGTGTGTTCCATCGCCATTAGGAGGCCCTGAACGTTACAATTCACTATCAGTTTTTCGTCCGATTCGAAAATCTTTGAGTCACAGCTGAACGGCCATAAGGTGCACGAGGCAGCAATAGACCCATGGAGACAAGTCTGCTGGAGGACGATGTATTGAATCGGGACGCAATTTGAGTGATCCATCGTCATTAGATGGCCCTGAACGTTACAATTCACTATCAGTTTTTCGTCCGATTCGAAAATCTTTGACTCATAGCAGAACGGCCATAAGGTGCCCGAGGCAGCAATAGACCCATGGAGACAAGTCTGCTGGAGGACGATGTATTGAATCGGGACGCAATTTGAGTGTTCCATCGTCATTAGGAGGCCCTGAATGTTACAATTCACTATCAGTTTTTCGTCCCATTCGATAATCTAGACTCACGGGAGAACGACAATAAGGTGCCCGAGGCAGCAATAGACGCATGGTGACAAGTCTGCTGGTGGACGATGTATTGAATCGGGACGCATTTTGAGTGATCCATCGTCATTAGGTGGCCCTGAATAATACAATTCACTTTCAGTTTTTCGTCCGATTCGAAAATCTTTGACTCACAGCAGAACGGCCATAAGGTGCCCGAGGCAGTAATAGACCCATGGAGACAAGTCTGCTGGAGGACGATGTATTGAATCGGGACGCAATTTGAGTGTTCCATCGTCATTAGGAGGCCCTGAACGTTACAATTCACTATCAGTTTTTCGTCCGATTCGAAAATCTTTGAGTCACAGCAGAACGGCCATAATGTGGCCGAGGCAGCAATAGACCCATGGAGACAAGTCTGCTGGAGGACGATGTATTGAATCGGGACGCAATTTGAGTGATCCATCGTCATTAGGTGGCCCTGAACGTTGCAATTCACTATCAGTTTTTCGTCCGATTCGAAAAGCTTTGACTCATAGCAGAACGGCCATAAGGTGCCCGAGGCAGCAGTAGACACATGGAGACAAGTCTGCTGGAGGACGATGTATTGAATCGGGACGCAATTTGAGTGATCCATCGTCATTAGGTGGCCCTGAACGTTACAATTCACTATCAGTTTTTCGTCCCACTCGATAATCTAGACTCACAGCAGAACGGCCATAAGGTGCCCGAGGCTGCAATAGCCCCATGGAGTCAAGTCGGCTGGAGGACAATGTATTGAATCTGGACGCAATTTGTGTGGTCCATCGTCATTAGGTGGCCCTGAATGTTACAATTCACTATCAGATTTTCGTCCGATTCGAAAATCTTTGACTCACTGCAGAACGGCCATAAGGTGCCCGAGGCAGCAATAGACCCATGGAGACAAGTCTGCTGGAGGACGATGTATCGAATCGGGACGCAATTTGAGTGTTCCATCGTCATTAGGAGGCCCTGAACGTTACAATTCACTATCAGTTTTTCGTCCGATTCGAAAATCTTTGAGTTACAGCAGAACGGCCATAAGGTGCCCGAGGCAGCAATAGACCCATGGAGACAAGTCTGCTGGAGGACGATGAATTGAATCGGGACGCAATTTGAGTGATCCATCGTCATTAGGTGGCCCTGAACGTTACAGTTCACTATCAGATTTTCGTCCGATACGAAAATCTTTGACTCACAGCAGAACGGCCAAAAGGTGCCCGAGGCAGCAATAGACCCATGGAGACAAGTCGGCTGGAGGACGATGTATTGAATTGGGACGCAATTTGCGTGTTCCATCGTCATTAGGAGGCCCTGAACGTTACAATTCACTATCAGTTTTTCGTCCGATTCGAATATCTTTGACTCACAACAGAACGGCCATACGGTGCCCGAGGCAGCAATAGACCCATGGAGACAAGTCTGCTGGAGGACGATGTATTGAATCGGGACGCAATTTGAGTGTTCCATCGTCATTAGGAGGCCCTGAACGTTACAATTCACTATCAGTTTTTCGTCCGATTCGAAAATCTTTGAGTCACAGCAGAACGGCCATAAGGTGCCCGAGGCAGCAATAGACCCATGGAGACAAGTCTGCTGGAGGACGATGTATTGAATCGGGACGCAATTTGAGTGATCCATCGTCATTAGGTGGCCATGAACGTTACAATTCACTATCAGTTTTTCGTCCCATTCGATAATCTAGACTCACAGCAGAACGGCCATAAGTTGCCCGAGGCAGCAATAGACCCATGGAGACAAGTCTGCTGGAGGACGATGTATTGAATCGGGACGCAATTTGAGTGATCCATCGTCATTAGGTGGCCCTGAACGTTACAATTCACTATCAGTTTTTCGTCCCATTCGATAATCTAGACTCACAGCAGAACGGCCATAAGGTGCCCGAGGCAGCAATAGACCCATGGAGTCAAGTCGGCTGGAGGACGATGTATTGAATCGGGACGCAATTTGTGTGGTCCATCGTCATTATTTGGCCATGAATGTTACAATTCACTATCAGATTTTCGTCCGATTCGAAAATCTTTGACTCACTGCAGAACGGCCATAAGGTGCCCGAGGCAGCAAAGGACCCATGGAGACAAGTCTGCTGGAGGACGATGTATTGAATCGGGACGCAATTTGAGTGTTCCATCGTAATTAGGAGGCCCTGAACGTTACAATTCACTATCAGTTTTTCGTCCGATTCGAAAATCTTTGAGTCACAGCAGAACGGCCATTAGGTGCCCTAGGCAGCAATAGACCCATGGAGACAAGTCTGCTTGAGGACGATGTATTGAATCGGGACGCAATTTGTGTAGTCCATCGTCATTAGGTGGCCCTGAATGTTAAAATTCACTATCAGTTTTTCGTCCGATTCGAAAATCTTTGACCCACAGCAGAACGGCCATAAGGTGCCCGAGGCAGCAATAGACCCATGGAGACAAGTCTGCTGGAGGACGATGTATTGAATCGGGACGCAATTTGAGTGTTCCATCGTCATTAGGAGGCCCTGAACGTTAGAATTCACTATCAGTTTTTCGTCCGATTCGAAAATCTTTGAGTCACAGCAGAACGGCCATAAGGTGCCAGAGGCAGCAATACACCCATGGAGACAAGTCTGCTGGAGGACGATGTATTGAATCGGGACGCAATTTGAGTGATCCATCGTCATTAGGAGGCCCTGAACGTTACAATTCACTATCAGTTTTTCGTCCCATTCGATAATCTAGACTCACAGCAGAACGGCCATAAGGTGCCCGAGGCAGCAATAGACCCATGGAGACAAGTCTGTTGGAGGACGATGTATTGAATCGGGACGCAATTTGAGTGATCCATCGTCATTAGGTGGCCCTGAACGTTACAATTCACTATCAGTTTTTCGTCCCATTCGATAATCTAGACTCACAGCAGAACGGCCATAAGGTGCCCGAGGCAGCGATAGACCCATGGAGTCAAGTCGGCTGGAGGACGATGTATTGAATCGGGACGCAATTTGTGTGGTCCATCGTCATTAGGTGGCCCTGAATGTTACAATTCACTATCAGATTTTCGTCCGATTCGAAAATCTTTGACTCACTGCAGAACGGCCATAAGGTGCCCGAGGCAGCAATAGACCCATGGAGACAAGTCTGCTGGAGGACGATGTATTGAATCGGGACGCAATTTGAAAGATCCATCGTCATTAGGTGGCCCTGAACGTTACAATTCACTATGAGTTTTTCGTCCGATTCGAAAATCTTTGAGTCACAGCAGAACGGCCATTATGTGCCCGAGGCAGCAATAGACCCATGGAGACAAGTCTGCTGGAGGACGATGTACTGAATCGGGACGCAATTTGAGTGATCCATCGTCAATAGGTGGCCCTGAACGTTACAATTCACTATCAGTTTTCGTCCGATTCGAAAATCTTTGACTCACAGCAGAACGGCCAAAAGGTGCCCGAGGCAGCAATAGACCCATGGAGACAAGTCGGCTGGAGGACGATGTATTGAATTGGGACGCAATTTGCGTGTTCCATCGTCATTAGGAGGCCCTGAACGTTACAATTCACTATCAGTTTTTCGTCCGATTCGAAAATCTTTGACTCACAGCAGAACGGCCATAAGGTGCACGAGGCAGCAATAGACCCATGGAGACAAGTCTGCTGGAGGACGATGTATTGAATCGGGACGCAATTTGAGTGTTCCATCGTCATTAGGAGGCCCTGAATGTTACAATTAACTATCAGTTTTTCGTCCCAATCGATAATGTAGACTCAGGGGAGAACGACCATAAGGTGCCCGAGGCAGCAATAGACCCATGGAGACAGGTCGGCTGGAGGACGATGTATTGAATCGGGACGCAGTTTGAGTGATCCATCGGCATTAGGTGGCCCTGAACGTTACAATTCACTATCAGTTTTTTGTCCGATTCGATAATCTTTGACTCACAGCAGAACGGCCATTAGGTGCCCGAGGCAGCAATAGATCCATGGAGACAAGTCTGCTGGAGGACGATGTATTGAATCGGGACGCAATTTGAGTGATCCATCGTCATTAGGTGGCCCTGAACGTTACAATTCACTATCAGTTTTTCGTCCCATTCGATAATCTAGACTCACAGCATAACGGCCATAAGTTGCCCGAGGCAGCAATAGACCCATGGAGACAAGTCTGCTGGAGGACGATGTATAGAATCGGGACGCAATTTGAGTGATCCATCGTCATTAGGTGGCCCTGAACGTTACAATTCACTATCAGTTTTTCGTCCCATTCGATAATCTAGACTCACAGCAGAACGGCCATAAGGTGCCCGAGGCAGCAATAGACCCATGGAGTCAAGTCGGCTGGAGGACGATGTATTGAATTGGGACGCAATTTGTGTGGTCCATCGTCATTATTTGGCCATGAATGTTACAATTCACTATCAGATTTTCGTCCGATTCGAAAATCTTTGACTCACTGCAGAACGGCCATAAGGTGCCCGAGGCAGCAATGGACCCATGGAGACAAGTCTGCTGGAGGACGATGTATTGAATCGGGACGCAATTTGAGTGTTCCATCGTCATTAGGAGGCCCTGAACGTTACAATTCACTATCAGTTTTTCGTCCGATTCGAAAATCTTTGACCCACAGCAGAACGGCCATAAGGTGCCCGAGGCAGCAATAGACCCATGGAGACAAGTGAGCTGGAGGACGATGTATTGAATCGGGACGCAATTTGAGTGTTCCATCGTCATTAGGAGGCCCTGAACGTTAGAATTCACTATCAGTTTTTCGTCCGATTCGAAAATCTTTGAGTCACAGCAGAACGGCCATAAGGTGCCCGAGGCAGCAATACACCCATGGAGACAAGTCTGCTGGAGGACGATGTATTGAATCGGGACGCAATTTGAGTGATCCATCGTCATTAGGTGGCCCTGAACGTTACAATTCACTATCTGTTTTTCGTCCCATTCGATAATCTAGACTCACAGCAGAACGGCCATAAGGTGCCCGAGGCAGCAATAGACCCATGGAGACAAGGCTGTTGGAGGACGATGTATTGAATCGGGACGCAATTTGAGTGATCCATCGTCATTAGGTGGCCCTGAACGTTACAATTCACTATCAGTTTTTCGTCCCATTCGATAATCTAGACTCACAGCAGAACGGCCATAAGGTGCCCGAGGCAGCGATAGACCCATGGAGTCAAGTCGGCTGGAGGACGATGTATTGAATCGGGACGCAATTTGTGTGGTCCATCGTCATTAGGTGGCCCTGAATGTTACAATTCACTATCAGATTTTCGTCCGATTCGAAAATCTTTGACTCACTGCAGAACGGCCATAAGGTTCCCGAGGCAGCAATAGACCCATGGAGACAAGTCTGCTGGAGGACGATGTATTGAATCGGGACGCAATTTGAAAGATCCATCGTCATTAGGTGGCCCTGAACGTTACAATTCACTATCAGTTTTCGTCCGATTCGAAAATCTTTGACTCACAGCAGAACGGCCAAAAGGTGCCCGAGGCAGCAATAGACCCATGAAGACAAGTCGGCTGGAGGACGATGTATTGAATTGGGACGCAATTTGCGTGTTCCATCGTCATTAGGAGGCCCTGAACGTTACAATTCAGTATCAGTTTTTCGTCCGATTCGAAAATCTTTGACTCACAGCAGAACGGCCATAAAGTGCCCGAGGCAGCAATAGACCCAAGGAGACAAGTCTGCTGGAGGACGATGTATTGAATCGGGACGCAATTTGTGTGTTCCATCGCCATTAGGAGGCCCTGAACGTTACAATTCACTATCAGTTTTTCGTCCCATTCGATAATCTAGACTCACAGCAGAACGGCCATAAGATGCCCGAGGCAGCAATAGACCCATGGAGTCAAGTCGGCTGGAGGACGATGTATTGAATCGGGACGCAATTTGTGTGGTCCATCGTCATTAGGTGGCCCTGAATTTTAAAATTCACTATCAGTTTTTCGTCCGATTCGAAAATCTTTGACCCACAGCAGAACGGCCATAAGGTGCCCGAGGCAGCAATAGACCCATGGAGACAAGTCTGCTGGAGGACGATGTATTGAATCGGGACGCAATTTGAGTGTTCCATCTTCATTAGGAGGCCCTGAACGTTACAATTCACAATCAGTTTTTCGTCCGATTCGAAAATCTTTGAGTCACAGCAGAACGGCCATAAGGTGCCCGAGGCAGCAATAGACCCATGGAGACAAGTCTGCTGGAGGACGATGTATTGAATCGGGACGCAATTTGAGTGATCCATCGTCATTAGGTGGCCATGAATGTTACAATTCACTATCAGTTTTTCGTCAGATTCGAAAATCTTTGACTCACAGCAGAACGGCCATAAGGTGCCCAAGGCAGCAATAGACCCATGAAGACAAGTCTGCTGGAGGACGATGTATTGAATCGGGACGCAATTTGAGTGTTCCATCGTCATTAGGAGGCCCTGAACGTTACAATTCACTATCAGTTTTTCGTCCGATTCGAAAATCTTTGACTCACAGCAGAACGGCCATAAGGTGCCCGAGGCAGCAATAGACCCATGGAGACAAGTCTGCTGGAGGACGTAGTATTGAATCGGGACGCAATTTAAGTGTTCCATCGTCATTAGGAGGCCATGAACGTTACAATTCACTATCAGTTTTTCGTCCGATTCGAAAATCTTTGACTCACAGAAGAACGGCCATAAGGTGCCCGAGGCAGCAGTAGACCCATGGAGACAAGTCTGCTGGAGGACGATGTATTGAATCGGGACGCAATTTGAGTGACCCAACGTCATTAGGTGGCCCTGAACGTTACAATTAACTGTCAGTTTTTTGTCCGATTCGAAAATCTTTGACTCACAGCAGAACGGCCATAAGGTGCCCGACGCAGCAATAGACCCATGGAGACAAGTCTGCTGGAGGACGATGTATTGAATCGGGACGCAATTTGAGTGATCCATCGTCTTTAGGTGGCCCTGAACGTTACAATTCACTATCAGTCTTTCGTCCGATTCGAAAATCTTTGAGTCACAGCAGAACGGCCATAAGGTGCCCGAGGCAGCAATAGACCCATGGAGACAAGTCTGCTGGAGGACGATGTATTGAATCGGGACGCAATTTGAGTGTTCCATCGTCATTAGGAGGCCCTGAACGTTACATTTCACAATCAGTTTTTCGTCCGATTCGAAAATCTTTGACTCACAGCACAACGACCATAAGGTGCCCGAGGCATAAATAGACCCATGGAGACAAGTCTGCTGGAGGACGATGTATTGAATCGGGACGCAATTTGAGTGTTTCATCGTCATTAGGAGGCCCTGAATGTTACAATTAACTATCAGTTTTTCGTCCCATTCGATAATCTAGACTCACGGGAGAACGACCATATGGTGCCCGAGGCAGCAATAGACCCATGGAGACAAGTCTGCTGGAGGACGATGTATTGAATCGGGACGCAATTTGAGTGACCCAACGTCATTAGGTGGCCCTGAACGTTACAATTAACTGTCAGTTTTTTGTCCGATTCGAAAATCTTTGACTCACAGCAGAACGGCCATAAGGTGCCCGACGCAGCAATAGACCCATGGAGACAAGTCTGCTGGAGGACGATGTATTGAATCGGGACGCAATTTGAGTGATCCATCGTCATTAGGTGGCCCTGAACGTTACAATTCACTATCAGTCTTTCGTCCGATTCGAAAATCTTTGAGTCACAGCAGAACGGCCATAAGGTGCCCGAGGCAGCAATAGACCCATGGAGACAAGTTTGCTGGAGGACGATGTATTGAATAGGGACGCAATTTGAGTGTTCCATCGTCATTAGGAGGCCCTGAACGTTACATTTCACAATCAGTTTTTCGTCCGATTCGAAAATCTTTGACTCACAGCACAACGACCATAAGGTGCCCGAGGCATAAATAGACCCATGGAGACAAGTCTGCTGGAGGACGATGTATTGAATCGGGACGCAATTTGAGTGTTTCATCGTCATTAGGAGGCCCTGAATGTTACAATTAACTATCAGTTTTTCGTCCCATTCGATAATCTAGACTCACGGGAGAACGACCATATGGTGCCCGAGGCAGCAATAGACCCATGGAGACAAGTCTGCTGGAGGACGATGTATTGAATCGGGACGCAATTTGAGTGACCCAACGTCATTAGGTGGCCCTGAACGTTACAATTAACTGTCAGTTTTTTGTCCGATTCGAAAATCTTTGACTCACAGCAGAACGGCCATAAGGTGCCCGACGCAGCAATAGACCCATGGAGACAAGTCTGCTGGAGGACGATGTATTGAATCGGGACGCAATTTGAGTGATCCATCGTCATTAGGTGGCCCTGAACGTTACAATTCACTATCAGTCTTTCGTCCGATTCGAAAATCTTTGAGTCACAGCAGAACGGCCATAAGGTGCCCGAGGCAGCAATAGACCCATGGAGACAAGTTTGCTGGAGGACGATGTATTGAATAGGGACGCAATTTGAGTGTTCCATCGTCATTAGGAGGCCCTGAACGTTATAATTCACAATCAGTTTTTCGTCCGATTCGAAAATCTTTGACTCACAGCAGAACGACCATAAGGTGCCCGAGGCATAAATAGACCCATGGAGACAAGTCTGCTGGAAGACGATGTATTGAATCGGGACGCAATTTGAGTGTTTCATCGTCATTAGGAGGCCCTGAATGTTACAATTAACTATCAGTTTTTCGACCCATTCGATAATCTAGACTCACGGGAGAACGACCATATGGTGCCCGAGGCAGCAATAGACCCATGGAGACAAGTCTGCTGGAGGACGATGTATTGAATCGGGACGCAATTTGAGTGACACATCGTCATTAGGTGGCCCTGAACGTCACAATTAACTGTCAGTTTTTTGTCCGATTCGCAAATCTTTGAGTCACAGCAGAACGGCCATAAGGTGCCCGAGGCAGCAATAGACCCATGGAGACAAGTCTGCTGGAGGACGATGTATTGAATCGGGACGCAATTTGAGTGATCCATCGTCATTAGGTGGCCCTGAACGTTACAATTCACTATCAGTTTTTCGTCCCATTCGATAATCTAGACTCACAGCAGAACGGCCATAAGTTGCCCGAGGCAGCAATAGACCCATGGAGACAAGTCTGCTGGAGGACGATGTATTGAATCGGGACGCAATTTGAGTGATCCATCGTCATTAGGTGGCCCTGAACGTTACAATTCACTATCAGTTTTTCGTCCCATTCGATAATCTAGACTCACAGCAGAACGGCCATAAGGTGCCCGAGGCAGCAACAGACCCATGGAGTCAAGTCGGCTGGAGGACGATGTATTGAATCGGGACGCAATTTGTGTGGTCCATCGTCATTAGGTGGCCCTGAATGTTACAATTCACTATCAGATTTTCGTCCGATTCGAAAATCTTTGACTCACTGCAGAACGGCCATAAGGTGCCCGAGGCAGCAATAGACCCATGGAGACAAGTCTGCTGGAGGACGATGTATTGAATCGGGACGCAATTTGAGTGTTCCATCGTCATTAGGAGGCCCTGAACGTTACAATTCACTATCAGTTTTTCGTCCGATTCGAAAATTTTTGAGTCACAGCAGAACGGCCATAAGGTGCCCGAGGCAGCAATAGACACATGGAGACAAGTCTGCTGGAGGACGATGTATTGAATCGGGACGCAATTTGAGTGATCCATCGTCATTAGGTGGCCCTGAAGGTTACAATTCACTATCAGTTTTTCGTCCGATTCGAAAATCTTTGACTCATAGCAGAACGGCCATAAGGTGCCCGAGGCAGCAATAGACACATGGAGACAAGTCTGCTGGAGGACGATGTATTGAATCGGGACGCAATTTGAGTGATCCATTGTCATTAGGTGGCCCTGAACGTTACAATTCACTATCAGTTTTTCGTCCGATTCGAAAATCTTTGACTCATAGCAGAACGGCCATAAGGTGCCCGAGGCAGCAATAGACACATGGAGACAAGTCTGCTGGAGGACGATGTATTGAATCGGGACGCAATTTGAGTGTTCCATCGTCATTAGGAGGCCCTGAATGTTACAATTAACTATCAGTTTTTCGTCCCATTCGATAATCTAGACTCACGGGAGAACGACCATAAGGTGCCCGAGGCAGCAATAGACCCATGGAGACAAGTCTGCTGGAGGACGATGTATTGAATCGGGACGCAATTTGAGTGATCCATCGTCATTAGATGGCCCTGAATGTTAAAATTCACTATCAGTTTCTCGTCCGATTCGAAAATCTTTCACTCACAGCAGAACGGCCATAAGGTGCCCGAGGCAGCAGTAGACCCATGGAGACAAGTCTGCTGGAGGACGATGTATTGAATCGGGACGCAATTTGAGTGTTCCATCGTCATTAGGAGGCCCTGAATGTTACAATTAACTATTAGTTTTTCGTCCCATTCGATAATCTAGACTCACGGGAGAACGACCATAAGGTGCCCGAGGCAGCAATAGACCCATGGAGACAAGTCTGCTGGAGGACGATGTATTGAATCGGGACGCAATTTGAGTGTTCCATCGTCATTAGGAGGCCCTGAACGTTACAATTCACTATCAGTTTTTCGTCCGATTCGAAAATCTTTGAGTCACAGCAGAACGGCCATAATGTGGCCGAGGCAGCAATTGACCCATTGAGACAAGTCTGCTGGAGGACGATATATTGAATCGGGACGCAATTTGAGTGATCCATCGTCATTAGGTGGCCCTGAACATTACAATTCACTATCAGTTTTTCGTCCGATTCGAAAATCTTTGACTCATAGCAGAACGGCCATAAGGTGCCCGAGGCAGCAATAGACACATGGAGACAAGTCTGCTGGAGGACGATGTATTGAATCGGGACGCAATTTGAGTGATCCATCGTCATTAGGTGGCCCTGAACGTTACAATTCACTATCAGTTTTTCGTCCCATTCGATAATCTAGACTCACAGCAGAACGGCCATAAGGTGCCCGAGGCAGCAATAGACACATGGAGACAAGTCTGCTGGAGGACGATGTATTGAATCGGGACGCAATTTGAGTGATCCATCGTCATTAGGTGGCCCTGAAGGTTACAATTCACTATCAGTTTTTCGTCCGATTCGAAAATCTTTGACTCATAGCAGAACGGCCATAAGGTGCCCGAGGCAGCAATAGACACATGGAGACAAGTCTGCTGGAGGACGATGTATTGAATCGGGACGCAATTTGAGTGATCCATTGTCATTAGGTGGCCCTGAACGTTACAATTCACTATCAGTTTTTCGTCCGATTCGAAAATCTTTGACTCATAGCAGAACGGCCATAAGGTGCCCGAGGCAGCAATAGACACATGGAGACAAGTCTGCTGGAGGACGATGTATTGAATCGGGACGCAATTTGAGTGTTCCATCGTCATTAGGAGGCCCTGAATGTTACAATTAACTATCAGTTTTTCGTCCCATTCGATAATCTAGACTCACGGGAGAACGACCATAAGGTGCCCGAGGCAGCAATAGACCCATGGAGACAAGTCTGCTGGAGGACGATGTATTGAATCGGGACGCAATTTGAGTGGTCCATCGTCATTAGGTGGCCCTGAACGTTACAATTCACTATCAGTCTTTCGTCCGATTCGAAAATTTTTGAGTCACAGCAGAACGGCCATAAGGTGCCCGAGGCAGTAATAGACGCATGGTGACAAGTCTGCTGATGGACGATGTATTGAATCGGGACGCAATTTGAGTGATCCATCGTCATTAGGTGGCCCTGAATGTTAAAATTCACTATCAGTTTCTCGTCCGATTCGAAAATCTTTCACTCACAGCAGAACGGCCATAAGGTGCCCGAGGCAGCATTAGACACATGGAGACAAGTCTGCTGGAGGACGATGTATTGAATCGGGACGCAATTTGAGTGTTCCATCGTCATTAGGAGGCCCTGAATGTTACAATTAACTATCAGTTTTTCGTCGCATTCGATAATCTAGACTCACGGGAGAACGACCATAAGGTGCCCGAGGCAGCAATAGACCCATGGAGACAAGTCTGCTGGAGGACGATGTATTGAATCGGGACGCAATTTGAGTGATCCATCGTCATTAGGTGGCCCTGAACGTTACAGTTCACTATCAGATTTTCGTCCGATTCGAAAATCTTTGACTCACAGCAGAACGGCCAAAAGGTGCCCGAGGCAGCAATAGACCCATGGAGACAAGTCGGCTGGAGGACGATGTATTGAATTGGGACGCAATTTGCGTGTTCCATCGTCATTAGGAGGCCCTGAACGTTACAATTCACTATCAGTTTTTCGTCCCATTCGATAATCTAGACTCACAGCAGAACGGCCATAAGTTGCCCGAGGCAGCAATAGACCCATGGAGACAAGTCTGCTGGAGGACGATGTATTGAATCGGGACGCAATTTGAGTGATCCATCGTCATTAGGTGGCCCTGAACGTTACAATTCACTATCAGTTTTTCGTCCCATTCGATAATCTAGACTCACAGCAGAACGGCCATAAGGTGCCCGAGGCAGCAATAGACCCATGGAGTCAAGTCGGCTGGAGGACGATGTATTGAATCGGGACGCAATTTGTGTGGTCCATCGTCATTAGGTGGCCCTGAATGTTACAATTCACTATCAGATTTTCGTCCGATTCGAAAACCTTTGACTCACTGCAGAACGGCCATAAGGTGCCCGAGGCAGCAATAGACCCATGGAGACAAGTCTGCTGGAGGACGATGTATTGGATCGGGACGCAATTTGAGTGTTCCATCGTCATTAGGAGGTCCTGAACGTTACAATTCACTATCAGTTTTTCGTCCGATTCGAAAATCTTTGAGTCACAGCAGAACGGCCATTAGGTGCCCTAGGCAGCAATAGACCCATGGAGACAAGTCTGCTTGAGGACGATGTATTGAATCGGGACGCAATTTGTGTGGTCCATCGTCATTAGGTGGCCCTGAATGTTAAAATTCACTATCAGTTTTTCGTCCGATTCGAAAATCTTTGACCCACAGCAGAACGGCCATAAGGTGCCCGAGGCAGCAATAGACCCATGGAGACAAGTCTGCTGGAGGACGATGTATTGAATCGGGACGCAATTTGAGTGTTCCATCGTCATTAGGAGGCCCTGAACGTTACAATTCACTATCAGTTTTTCGTCCGATTCGAAAATCTTTGAGTCACAGCAGAACGGCCATAAGGTGCCCGAGGCAGCAATAGACCCATGGAGACAAGTCTGCTGGAGGACGATGTATTGAATCGGGACGCAATTTGAGTGATCCATCGTCATTAGGTGGCCCTGAACGTTACAATTCACTATCAGTTTTTCGTCCCATTCGATAATCTAGACTCACAGCAGAACGGCCATAAGGTGCCCGAGGCAGCAATAGACCCATGGAGACAAGTCAGTTGGAGGACGATGTATTGAATCGGGACGCAATTTGAGTGATCCATCGTCATTAGGTGGCCCTGAACGTTACAATTCACTATCAGTTTTTCGTCCCATTCGATAATCTAGACTCACAGCAGAACGGCCATAAGGTGCCCGAGGCAGCGATAGACACATGGAGTCAAGTCGGCTGGAGGACGATGTATTGAATCGGGACGCAATTTGTGTGGTCCATCGTCATTAGGTGGCCCTGAATGTTACAATTCACTATCAGATTTTCGTCCGATTCGAAAATCTTTGACTCACTGCAGAACGGCCATAAGGTGCCCGAGGCAGCAATAGACCCATGGAGACAAGTCTGCTGGAGGACGATGTATTGAATCGGGACGCAATTTGAAAGATTCATCGTCATTAGGTGGCCCTGAACGTTACAATTCACTATCAGTTTTTCGTCCGATTCGAAAATCTTTGAGTCACAGCAGAACCTCCATTATGTGCCCGAGGCAGCAATAGACCCATGGAGACAAGTCTGCTGGAGGACGATGTATTGAATCGGGACGCAATTTGAGTGATCCATCGTCATTAGGTGGCCCTGAACGTTACAATTCACTATCAGTTTTTCGTCCGATTCGAAAATCTTTGACTCACAGCAGAACGGCAAAAAGGTGCCCGAGGCAGCAATAGACCCATGGAGACAAGTCGGCTGGAGGACGATGTATTGAATTGGGACGCAATTTGCGTGTTCCATCGTCATTAGGAGGCCCTGAACGTTACAATTCACTATCAGTTTTTCGTCCGATTCGAAAATCTTTGACTCACAGCAGAACGGCCATAAGGTGCCCGAGGCAGCAATAGACCCAAGGAGACAAGTCAGCTGGAGGACGATGTATTGAATCGGGACGCAATTTGTGTGTTCCATCGCCATTAGGAGGCCCTGAACGTTACAATTCACTATCAGTTTTTCGTCCGATTCGAAAATCTTTGAGTCACAGCAGAACGGCCATAAGGTGCACGAGGCAGCAATAGACCCATGGAGACAAGTCCGCTGGAGGACGATGTACTGAATCGGGACGCAATTTGAGTGTTCCATCGTCATTAGGAGGCCCTGAATGTTACAATTAACTATCAGTTTTTCGTCCCATTCGATAATGTAGACTCACGGGAGAACGACCATAAGGTGCCCGAGGCAGCAATAGACCCATGGAGACAAGTCTTCTAGAGGACGATGTATTGAATCGGGACGCAATTTGAGTGTTCCATCGTCATTAGGAGGTCCTGAACGTTACAATTCACTATCAGTTTTTCGTCCGATTCGAAAATCTTTGAGTCACAGCAGAACGGCCATTAGGTGCCCTAGGCAGCAATAGACCCATGGAGACAAGTCTGCTTGAGGACGATGTATTGAATCGGGACGCAATTTGTGTGGTCCATCGTCATTAGGTGGCCCTGAATGTTAAAATTCACTATCAGTTTTTCGTCCGATTCGAAAATCTTTGACCCACAGCAGAACGGCCATAAGGTGCCCGAGGCAGCAATAGACCCATGGAGACAAGTCTGCTGGAGGACGATGTATTGAATCGGGACGCAATTTGAGTGTTCCATCGTCATTAGGAGGCCCTGAACGTTACAATTCACTATCAGTTTTTCGTCCGATTCGAAAATCTTTGAGTCACAGCAGAACGGCCATAAGGTGCCCGAGGCAGCAATAGACCCATGGAGACAAGTCTGCTGGAGGACGATGTATTGAATCGGGACGCAATTTGAGTGATCCATCGTCATTAGGTGGCCCTGAACGTTACAATTCACTATCAGTTTTTCGTCCCATTCGATAATCTAGACTCACAGCAGAACGGCCATCAGGTGCCCGAGGCAGCAATAGACCCATGGAGACAAGTCAGTTGGAGGACGATGTATTGAATCGGGACGCAATTTGAGTGATCCATCGTCATTAGGTGGCCCTGAACGTTACAATTCACTATCAGTTTTTCGTCCCATTCGATAATCTAGACTCACAGCAGAACGGCCATAAGGTGCCCGAGGCAGCGATAGACACATGGAGTCAAGTCGGCTGGAGGACGATGTATTGAATCGGGACGCAATTTGTGTGGTCCATCGTCATTAGGTGGCCCTGAATGTTACAATTCACTATCAGATTTTCGTCCGATTCGAAAATCTTTGACTCACTGCAGAACGGCCATAAGGTGCCCGAGGCAGCAATAGACCCATGGAGACAAGTCTGCTGGAGGACGATGTATTGAATCGGGACGCAATTTGAAAGATTCATCGTCATTAGGTGGCCCTGAACGTTACAATTCACTATCAGTTTTTCGTCCGATTCGAAAATCTTTGAGTCACAGCAGAACCTCCATTATGTGCCCGAGGCAGCAATAGACCCATGGAGACAAGTCTGCTGGAGGACGATGTATTGAATCGGGACGCAATTTGAGTGATCCATCGTCATTAGGTGGCCCTGAACGTTACAATTCACTATCAGTTTTTCGTCCGATTCGAAAATCTTTGACTCACAGCAGAACGGCAGAAAGGTGCCCGAGGCAGCAATAGACCCATGGAGACAAGTCGGCTGGAGGACGATGTATTGAATTGGGACGCAATTTGCGTGTTCCATCGTCATTAGGAGGCCCTGAACGTTACAATTCACTATCAGTTTTTCGTCCGATTCGAAAATCTTTGACTCACAGCAGAACGGCCATAAGGTGCCCGAGGCAGCAATAGACCCAAGGAGACAAGTCTGCTGGAGGACGATGTATTGAATCGGGACGCAATTTGTGTGTTCCATCGCCATTAGGAGGCCTTGAACGTTACAATTCACTATCAGTTTTTCGTCCGATTCGAAAATCTTTGAGTCACAGCAGAACGGCCATAAGGTGCACGAGGCAGCAATAGACCCATGGAGACAAGTCCGCTGGAGGACGATGTACTGAATCGGGACGCAATTTGAGTGTTCCATCGTCATTAGGAGGCCCTGAATGTTACAATTAACTATCAGTTTTTCGTCCCATTCGATAATGTAGACTCACGGGAGAACGACCATAAGGTGCCCGAGGCAGCAATAGACCCATGGAGACAGGTCGGCTGGAGGACGATGTATTGAATCGGGACGCAGTTTGAGTGATCCATCGTCATTAGGTGGCCCTGAACGTTACAATTCACTATGAGTTTTTTGTCCGATTCAATAATCTTTGACTCACAGCAGAACGGCCATTAGGTGCCCGAGGCAGCAATAGATCCATGGAGACAAGTCTGCTGGAGGACGATGTATTGAATCGGGACGCAATTTGAGTGTTCCATCGTCATTAGGAGGCCATGAACGTTACAATTCACTATCAGTTTTTCGTCCGATTCGAAAATCTTTGACTCACAGATGAACGGCCATAAGGTGCCCGAGGCAGCAGGAGACCCATGGAGACAAGTCTGCTGGAGGACGATGTATTGAATCGGGACGCAATTTGAGTGACCCAACGTCATTAGGTGGCCCTGAACGTTACAATTAACTGTCAGTTTTTTGTCCGATTCGAAAATCTTTGACTCACAGCAGAACGGCCATAAGGTGCCCGACGCAGCAATAGACCCATGGAGACAAGTCTGCTGGAGGACGATGTATTGAATCGGGACGCAATTTGAGTGATCCATCGTCATTAGGTGGCCCTGAACGTTACAATTCACTATCAGTCTTTCGTCCGATTCGAAAATCTTTGAGTCACAGCAGAACGGCCATAAGGTGCCCGAGGCAGCAATAGACCCATGGAGACAAGTCTGCTGGAGGACGATGTATTGAATCGGGACGCAATTTGAGTGTTCCATCGTCATTAGGAGGCCCTGAACGTTACAATTCACAATCAGTTTTTCGTCCGATTCGAAAATCTTTGACTCACAGCAGAACGACCATAAGGTGCCCGAGGCATAAATAGACCCATGTAGACAAGTCTGCTGGAGGACGATGTATTGAATCGGGACGCAATTTGAGTGTTTCATCGTCATTAGGAGGCCCTGAATGTTACAATTAACTATCAGTTTTTCGTCCCATTCGATAATCTAGACTCCACGGGATAACGACCATATGGTGCCCGAGGCAGCAATAGACCCATGGAGACAAGTCTGCTGGAGGACGATGTATTGAATCGGGACGCAATTTGAGTGACCCAACGTCATTAGGTGGCCCTGAACGTTACAATTAACTGTCAGTTTTTGTCCGATTCGAAAATCTTTGACTCACAGCAGAACGGCCATAAGGTGCCCGAGGCAGCATTAGACCCATGGAGACAAGTCTGCTGGAGGACGATGTAATGAATCGGGACGCAATTTGAGTGATCCATCGTCATTAGGTGGCCCTGAACGTTACAATTCACTATCAGTCTTTCGTCCGATTCGAAAATCTTTGAGTCACAGCAGAACGGCCATAAGGTGCACGAGGCAGCAATAGACCCATGGAGACAAGTCTGCTGGAGGACGATGTATAGAATGGGGACGCAATTTGAGTGATCCATCGTCATTAGGTGGCCCTGAACGTTACAATTCACTATCAGTTTTTCGTCCCATTCGATAATCTAGACTCACAGCAGAACGGCCATAAGTTGCCCGAGGCAGCAATAGACCCATGGAGACAAGTCTGCTGGAGGACGATGTATTGAATCGGGACGCAATTTGAGTGATCCATCGTCATTAGGTGGCCCTGAACGTTACAATTCACTATCAGTTTTTCGTCCCATTCGATAATCTAGACTCACAGCAGAACGGCCATAAGGTGCCCGAGGCAGCAACAGACCCATGGAGTCAAGTCGGCTGGAGGACGATGTATTGAATCGGGACGCAATTTGTGTGGTCCATCGTCATTAGGTGACCCTGAATGTTACAATTCACTATCAGATTTTCGTCCGATTCGAAAATCTTTGACTCACTGCAGAACGGCCATAAGGTGCCCGAGGCAGCAATAGACCCATGGAGACAAGTCTGCTGGAGGACGATGTATTGAATCGGGACGCAATTTGAGTGTTCCATCGTCATTAGGAGGCCCTGAACGTTACAATTCACTATCAGTTTTTCGTCCGATTCGAAAATCTTTGACTCACAGCAGAACGGCCATAAGGTGCCCGAGGCAGCAATAGACCCATGGAGACAATTCTGCTGGAGGACGATGTATTGAATCGGGACGCAATTTGAGTGTTCCATCGTCATTAGGAGGCCCTGAACGTTACAATTCACTATCAGTTTTTCGTCCGATTCGAAAATCTTTGACTCACAACAGAACGGCCATAAGGTGCCCGAGGCAGCAATAGACCCATGGAGACAAGTCTGCTGGAGGACGATGTGTTGAATCGGGACGCAATTTGAGTGATCCATCGTCATTAGATGGCCCTGAATGTTAAAATTCACTATCAGTTTCTCGTCCGATTCGAAAATCTTTCACTCACAGCAGAACGGCCATAAGGTGCCCGAGGCAGCAATAGACCCATGGAGACAAGTCTGCTGGAGGACGATGTATTGAATCGGGACGCAATTTGAGTGTTCCATCGTCATTAGGAGGCCCTGAATGTTACAATTCACTATCAGTTTTTCGTCCCATTCGATAATCTAGACTCACGGGAGAACGACCATAAGGTGCCCGAGGCAGCAATAGACCCATGGAGACAAGTCTGCTGGAGGACGATGTATTGAATCGGGTCGCAATTTGAGTGTTCCATCGTCATTAGGAGGCCCTGAACGTTACAATTCACTATCAGTTTTTCGTCCCATTCGAAAATCTTTGAGTCACAGCAGAACGGCCATAATGTGGCCGAGGCAGCAATAGACCCATTGAGACAAGTCTGCTGGAGGACGATGTATTGAATCGGGACGCAATTTGAGTGATCCATCGTCATTAGGTGGCCCTGAACGTTACAATTCACTATCAGTTTTTCGTCCGATTCGAAAATCTTTGACTCATAGCAGAACGGCCATAAGGTGCCCGAGGCAGCAATAGACACATGGAGACAAGTCTGCTGGAGGACGATGTATTGAATCGGGTCGCAATTTGAGTGATCCATCGTCATTAGGTGGCCCTGAACGATACAATTCACTATCAGTTTTTCGTCCCATTCGATAATCTAGACTCACAGCAGAACGGCCATAAGGTGCCCGAGGCAGCAATAGACACATGGAGACAAGTCTGCTGGAGGACGATGTATTGAATCGGGACGCAATTTGAGTGATCCATCGTCATTAGGTGGCCCTGAACGTTACAATTCACTATCAGTTTTTCGTCCGATTCGAAAATCTTTGACTCATAGCAGAACGGCCATAAGGTGCCCGAGGCAGCAATAGACACATGGAGACAAGTCTGCTGGAGGACGATGTATTGAATCGGGACGCAATTTGAGTGTTCCATCGTCATTAGGAGGCCCTGAATGTTACAATTAACTATCAGTTTTTCGTCCCATTCGATAATCTAGACTCACGGGAGAACGACCATAAGGTGCCCGAGGCAGCAATAGACCCATGGAGACAAGTCTGCTGGAGGACGATGTATTGAATCGGGACGCAATTTGAGTGATCCATCGTCATTAGGTGGCCCTGAACGTTACAATTCACTATCAGTCTTTCGTCCGATTCGAAAATCTTAGAGTCACAGCAGAACGGCCTTAAGGTGCCCGAGGCAGTAATAGACGCATGGTGACAAGTCTGCTGGTGGACGATGTATTGAATCGGGACGCAATTTGAGTGATCCATCGTCATTAGGTGGCCCTGAATAATACAATTCACTTTCAGTTTTTCGTCCGATTCGAAAATCTTTGACTCACAGCAGAACGGCCATAAGGTGCCCGAGGCAGCAATAGACCCAGGGAGACAAGTCTGCTGGAGGACGATGTATTGAATCGGGACGCAATTTGAGTGTACCATCGTCATTAGGAGGCCCTGAACGTTACAATTCACTATCAGTTTTTCGTCCGATTCGAAAATCTTTGACTCACAGCAGAACGGCCATAATGTGGCCGAGGCAGCAATAGACCCATTGAGACAAGTCTGCTGGAGGACGATGTATTGAATCGGGACGCAATTTGAGTGATCCATCGTCATTAGGTGGCCCTGAACGTTACAATTCACTATCAGTTTTTCGTCCGATTCGAAAATCTTTGACTCATAGCAGAACGGCCATAAGGTGCCCGAGGCAGCAATAGACACATGGAGACAAGTCTGCTGGAGGACGATGTATTGAATCGGGACGCAATTTGAGTGATCCATCGTCATTAGGTGGCCCTGAACGTTACAATTCACTATCAGTTTTTCGTCCCATTCGATAATCTAGACTCACAGCAGAACGGCCGTAAGGTGCCCGAGGCAGCAATAGACACATGGAGACAAGTCTGCTGGAGGACGATGTATTGAATCGGGACGCAATTTGAGTGATCCATCGTCATTAGGTGGCCCTGAACGTTACAATTCACAATCAGTTTTTCGTCCGATTCGAAAATCTTTGACCCACAGCAGAACGGCCATAAGGTGCCCGAGGCAGCAATAGACCCATGGAGACAATTCTGCTGGAGGACGATGTATTGAATCGGGACGCAATTTGAGTGTTCCATCGTCATTAGGAGGCCCTGAACGTTACAATTCACTATCAGTTTTTCGTCCGATTTGAAAATCTTTGACTTACAACAGAACGGCCATAAGGTGCCCGAGGAAGCAATAGACCCATGGAGACAAGTCTGCTGGAGGACGATGTATTGAATCGGGACGCAATTTGAGTGATCCATCGTCATTAGATGGCCCTGAATGTTAAAATTCACTATCAGTTTCTCGTCCGATTCGAAAATCTTTGACTCACAGCAGAACGGCCATAAGGTGCCCGAGGCAGCAATAGACCCATGGAGACAAGTCTGCTGGAGGACGATGTATTGAATCGGGACGCAATTTGAGTGTTCCATCGTCATTAGGAGGCCCTGAATGTTACAATTAACTATCAGTTTTTCGTCCCATTCGATAATCTAGACTCACGGGAGAACGACCATAAGGTGCCCGAGGCAGCAATAGACCCATGGAGACAAGTCTGCTGGAGGACGATGTATTGAATCGGGACGCAATTTGAGTGTTCCATCGTCATTAGGAGGCCCTGAACGTTACAATTCACTATCAGTTTTTCGTCCGATTCGAAAATCTTTGTGTCACAGCAGAACGGCCATAATGTGGCCGAGGCAGCAATAGACCCATTGAGACAAGTCTGCTGGAGGACGATGTATTGAATCGGGACGCAATTTGAGTGATCCATCGTCATTAGGTGGCCCTGAACGTTACAATTCACTATCAGTTTTTCGTCCGATTCGAAAATCTTTGACTCATAGCAGAACGGCCATAAGGTGCCCGAGGCAGCAATAGACACATGGAGACAAGTCTGCTGGAGGACGATGTATTGAATCGGGACGCAATTTGAGTGATCCATCGTCATTGGGTGGCCCTGAACGTTACAATTCACTATCAGTTTTTCGTCCCATTCGATAATCTAGACTCACAGCAGAACGGCCATAAGGTGCCCGAGGCAGCAATAGACACATGGAGACAAGTCTGCTGGAGGACGATGTATTGAATCGGGACGCAATTTGAGTGATCCATCGTCATTAGGTGGCCCTGAACGTTACAATTCACTATCAGTTTTTCGTCCGATTCGAAAATCTTTGACTCATAGCAGAACGGCCATAAGGTGCCCAAGGCAGCAATAGATACATGGAGACAAGTCTGCTGGAGGACGATGTATTGAATCGGGACGCAATTTGAGTGATCCATCGTCATTAGGTGGCCCTGAACGTTACAATTCACTATCAGTTTTTCGTCCGATTCGAAAATCTTTGACTCATAGCAGAACGGCCATAAGGTGCCCGAGGCAGCAATAGACACATGGAGACAAGGCTGCTGGAGGACGATGTATTGAATCGGGACGCAATTTGAGTGTTCCATCGTCATTAGGAGGCCCTGAATGTTACAATTAACTATCAGTTTTTCGTCCCATTCGATAATCTAGACTCACGGGAGAACGACCATAAGGTGCCCGAGGCAGCAATAGACCCATGGAGACAAGTCTGCTGGAGGACGATGTATTGAATCGGGACGCAATTTGAGTGACCCATCGTCATTAGGTGGCCCTGAACGTTACAATTCACTATCAGTCTTTCGTCCGATTCGAAAATCTTTGAGTCACAGCAGAACGGCCATAAGGTGCCCGAGGCAGTAATAGACGCATGGTGACAAGTCTGCTGGTGGACGATGTATTGAATCGGGCCGCAATTTGAGTGATCCATCGTCATTAGGTGGCCCTGAATAATACAATTCACTTTCAGTTTTTCGTCCGATTCGAAAATCTTTGACTCACAGCAGAACGGCCATAAGGTGCCCGAGGCAGCAATAGACCCAGGGAGACAAGTCTGCTGGAGGACGATGTATTGAATCGGGACGCAATTTGAGTGATCCATCATCATTAGGAGGCCCTGAACGTTACAATTCACTATCAGTTTTTCGTCCGATTCGAAACTCTTTGAGTCACAGCAGAACGGCCATAATGTGGCCGAGGCAGCAATAGACCCATGGAGACAAGTCTGCTGGAGGACGATGTATTGAATCGGGACGCAATTTGAGTGATCCATCGTCATTAGGTGGCCCTGAACGTTACACTTCACTATCAGTTTTTCGTCCGATTCGAAAATCTTTGACTCATAGCAGAACGGCCATAAGGTGCCCGAGGCAGCAATAGACACATGGAGACAAGTCTGCTGGAGGACGATGTATTGAATCGGGACGCAATTTGAGTGATCCATCGTCATTAGATGGCCCTGAACGTTACAATTCACTATCAGTTTTTCGTCCGATTCGAAAATCTTTGACTCATAGCAGAACGGCCATAAGGTGCCCGAGGCAGCAATAGACCCATGGAGACAAGTCTGCTGGAGGACGATGTATTGAATCGGGACGCAATTTGAGTGTTCCATCGTCATTAGGAGGCCCTGAATGTTACAATTAACTATCAGTATTTCGTCCCATTCGATAATCTAGACTCACGGGAGAACGACAATAAGGTGCCCGAGGCAGCAATAGACGCATGGTGACAAGTCTGCTGGTGGACGATGTATTGAATCGGGACGCATTTTGAGTGATCCATCGTCATTAGGTGGCCCTGAATAATACAATTCACTTTCAGTTTTTCGTCCGATTCGAAAATCTTTGACTCACAGCAGAACGGCCATAAGGTGCCCGAGGCAGTAATAGACCCATGGAGACAAGTCTGCTGGAGGACGATGTATTGAATCGGGACGCAATTTGAGTGTTCCATCGTCATTAGGAGGCCCTGAACGTTACAATTCACTATCAGTTTTTCGTCCGATTCGAAAATCTTTGAGTCACAGCAGTACGGCCAAAAGGTGCCCGAGGCAGCAATAGACCCATGGAGACAAGTCGGCTGGAGGACGATGTATTGAATTGGGACGCAATTTGCGTGTTCCATCGTCATTAGGAGGCCCTGAACGTTACAATTCACTATCAGTTTTTCGTCCGATTCGAAAATCTTTGAGTCACAGCAGAACGGCCATAAGGTGCCCGAGGCAGCAATAGACCCATGGAGTGAAGTCGGTTGGAGGACGATGTATTGAATCGGGACGCAATTTGTGTGGTCCATCGTCATTAGGTGGCCCTGAATGTTACAATTCACTATCAGTTTTTCGTCCGATTCGAAAATCTTTGACTCACAGCAGAACGGCCATAAGGTGCCCGAGGCAGCAATAGACCCAAGGAGACAAGTCTGCTGGAGGACGATGTATTGAATCGGGACGCAATTTGAGTGTTCCATCGCCATTAGGAGGCCCTGAACGTTACAATTCACTATCAGTTTTTCGTCCGATTCGAAAATCTTTGAGTCACAGCAGAACGGCCATAAGGTGCACGAGGCCGCAATAGATCCATGGAGACAAGTCTGCTGGAGGACGATGTATTGAATCGGGACGCAATTTGAGTGTTCCATCGTCATTAGGAGGCCCTGAATGTTACAATTAACTATCAGTTTTTCGTCCCATTCGATAATCTAGACTCACAGCAGAACGGCCATTAGGTGCCCGAGGCAGCAATAGACCCATGGAGACAAGTCTGCTGGAGGACGATGTATTGAATCGGGACGCAATTTGAGTGATCCATCGTCATTAGGTGGCCCTGAACGTTACAATTCACTATCAGTTTTTCGTCCCATTCGATAATCTAGACTCACAGCAGAACGGCCATAAGGTGCCCGAATCAGCAATAGACCCATGGAGTCAAGTCGTCTGGAGGACGATGTATTGAATAGGGACGCAATTTGTGTGGTCAATCGTCATTAGGTGGCCCTGAATGTTACAATTCACTATCAGATTTTCGTCCGATTCGAAAATCTTTGACTCACTGCAGAACGGCCATAAGGTGCCCGAGGCAGCAATAGACCCATGGAGACAAGTCTGCTGGAGGACGATGTATTGAATCGGGACGCAATTTGAGTGTTCCATCGTCATTAGGAGGCCCTGTACGTTACAATTCACTATCAGTTTTGCGTCCGATTCGAAAATCTTTGAGTCACAGCTGAACGGCCATATGGTGCCCGAGGCAGCAATAGACCCATGGAGACAAGTCTGCTGGAGGACGATGTATTGAATCGGGACGCAATTTGAGTGTTCCATCGTCATTAGGAGGCCCTGAACGTTACAATTCACTATCAGTTTTTCGTCCGATTCGAAAATCCTTGACTCATAGCGGAACGGCAATAATGTGCCCGAGGCAGCAATAGACACATGGAGACAAGTCTGCTGGAGGACGATGTATTGAATCGGGACGCAATTTGAGTCATCCATCGTCATTAGGTGGCCCTGAACGTTACAATTCACTATCAGTTTTCCGTCCCATTCGATAATCTAGACTCACAGCAGAACGGCCATAATGTGCCCGAGGCAGCAATAGACCAATGGAGAGAAGTCTGCTGGAGGACGATGTATTGAATCGGGACGCAATTTGAGTGATCCATCGTCTTTAGGTAGCCCTGAACGTTACAATTCACTATCAGTTTGTCGTCCCATTCGATAATCTAGACTCACAGCAGAACGGCCATAAGGTGCCCGAGGCAGCAATAGACCCATGGAGTCAAGTCTGCTGGAGGACGATGTATTGAATCGGGACGCAATTTGAGTGATCCATCGTCATTAGGTGGCCCTGAACGTTACAATTCACTATCAGTTTTTCGTCCGATTCGAAAATCTTTGACTCACAGCAGAACGGCCATAAGGTGCCCGAGGCAGCAATAGACCCATGGAGACAAGTCTGCTGGAGTACGATGTATTGAATCGGGACGCAATTTGAGTGTTCCATCGTCATTAGGAGGCCCAGAACGTTACAATTCACTATCAGTTTTTCGTCCCATTCGATAATCTAGACTCACGGGAGAACGACAATAAGGTGCCCGAGGCAGCAGTAGACCCATGGAGACAAATCTGCTGGAGGACGATGTATTGAATCGGGACGCAATTTGAATGTTCCATCGTCATTAGGAGGCCCTGAACGTTACAATTCACTATCAGTTTTTCGTCCGATTCGAAAATCTTTGACTCACAGGAGAACGGCCATAAGGTGCCCGAGGCAGCAATAGACCCATGGAGACAAGTCTGCTGGAGGACGATGTATTGAATCGAGACGCAATTTGAGTGTTCCATCGTCATTAGGAGGCCCTGAATGTTACAATTAACTATCAGTTTTTCGTCCGATTCGAAAATCTTTGACTCACAGGAGAACGGCCATAAGTTGCCCGAGGCAGCAATAGACCCATGGAGTCAAGTCTGCTGGAGGACGATGGTTTGAATCGGGACGCAATTTGAGTGATCCATCGTCATTAGGTGGCCCTGAACGTTACAATTCACTATCAGTTTTTCGTCAGATTCGAAAATCTTTCACTCACAGGAGAACGGCCATAAGGTGCCCGAGGCAGCAATAGACCCATGGAGACAAGTCTGCTGGAGGACGATGTATTGAATCGGGACGCAATTTGAGTGTTCCATCGTCATTAGGAGGCCCTGAACGTTACAATTCACTATCAGTTTTTCGTCCGATTCGAAAATCTTTGTGTCACAGCAGAACGGCCATAATGTGGCCGAGGCAGCAATAGACCCATTGAGACAAGTCTGCTGGAGGACGATGTATTGAATCGGGACGCAATTTGAGTGATCCATCGTCATTAGGTGGCCCTGAACGTTACAATTCACTATCAGTCTTTCGTCCGATTCGAAAATCTTTGAGTCACAGCAGAACGGCCATAAGGTGCCCGAGGCAGCAATAGACCCATGGAGACAAGTCTGCTGGAGGACGATGTATTGAATCGGGACGCAATTTGAGTGTTCCATCGTCATTAGGAGGCCCTGAACGTTACATTTCACAATCAGTTTTTCGTCCGATTCGAAAATCTTTGACTCACAGCACAACGACCATAAGGTGCCCGAGGCATAAATAGACCCATGGAGACAAGTCTGCTGGAGGACGATGTATTGAATCGGGACGCAATTTGAGTGTTTCATCGTCATTAGGAGGCCCTGAATGTTACAATTAACTATCAGTTTTTCGTCCCATTCGATAATCTAGACTCACGGGAGAACGACCATATGGTGCCCGAGGCAGCAATAGACCCATGGAGACAAGTCTGCTGGAGGACGATGTATTGAATCGGGACGCAATTTGAGTGACCCAACGTCATTAGGTGGCCCTGAACGTTACAATTAACTGTCAGTTTTTTGTCCGATTCGAAAATCTTTGACTCACAGCAGAACGGCCATAAGGTGCCCGACGCAGCAATAGACCCATGGAGACAAGTCTGCTGGAGGACGATGTATTGAATCGGGACGCAATTTGAGTGATCCATCGTCATTAGGTGGCCCTGAACGTTACAATTCACTATCAGTCTTTCGTCCGATTCGAAAATCTTTGAGTCACAGCAGAACGGCCATAAGGTGCCCGAGGCAGCAATAGACCCATGGAGACAAGTTTGCTGGAGGACGATGTATTGAATAGGGACGCAATTTGAGTGTTCCATCGTCATTAGGAGGCCCTGAACGTTATAATTCACAATCAGTTTTTCGTCCGATTCGAAAATCTTTGACTCACAGCAGAACGACCATAAGGTGCCCGAGGCATAAATAGACCCATGGAGACAAGTCTGCTGGAAGACGATGTATTGAATCGGGACGCAATTTGAGTGTTTCATCGTCATTAGGAGGCCCTGAATGTTACAATTAACTATCAGTTTTTCGACCCATTCGATAATCTAGACTCACGGGAGAACGACCATATGGTGCCCGAGGCAGCAATAGACCCATGGAGACAAGTCTGCTGGAGGACGATGTATTGAATCGGGACGCAATTTGAGTGACACATCGTCATTAGGTGGCCCTGAACGTCACAATTAACTGTCAGTTTTTTGTCCGATTCGCAAATCTTTGAGTCACAGCAGAACGGCCATAAGGTGCCCGAGGCAGCAATAGACCCATGGAGACAAGTCTGCTGGAGGACGATGTATTGAATCGGGACGCAATTTGAGTGATCCATCGTCATTAGGTGGCCCTGAACGTTACAATTCACTATCAGTTTTTCGTCCCATTCGATAATCTAGACTCACAGCAGAACGGCCATAAGTTGCCCGAGGCAGCAATAGACCCATGGAGACAAGTCTGCTGGAGGACGATGTATTGAATCGGGACGCAATTTGAGTGATCCATCGTCATTAGGTGGCCCTGAACGTTACAATTCACTATCAGTTTTTCGTCCCATTCGATAATCTAGACTCACAGCAGAACGGCCATAAGGTGCCCGAGGCAGCAACAGACCCATGGAGTCAAGTCGGCTGGAGGACGATGTATTGAATCGGGACGCAATTTGTGTGGTCCATCGTCATTAGGTGGCCCTGAATGTTACAATTCACTATCAGATTTTCGTCCGATTCGAAAATCTTTGACTCACTGCAGAACGGCCATAAGGTGCCCGAGGCAGCAATAGACCCATGGAGACAAGTCTGCTGGAGGACGATGTATTGAATCGGGACGCAATTTGAGTGTTCCATCGTCATTAGGAGGCCCTGAACGTTACAATTCACTATCAGTTTTTCGTCCGATTCGAAAATTTTTGAGTCACAGCAGAACGGCCATAAGGTGCCCTAGGCAGCAATAGACCCATGGAGACAAGTCTGCTTGAGGACGATGTATTGAATCGGGACGCAATTTGAGTGATCCATCGTCATTAGATGGCCCTGAATGTTAAAATTCACTATCAGTTTCTCGTCCGATTCGAAAATCTTTCACTCACAGCAGAACGGCCATAAGGTGCCCGAGGCAGCAGTAGACCCATGGAGACAAGTCTGCTGGAGGACGATGTATTGAATCGGGACGCAATTTGAGTGTTCCATCGTCATTAGGAGGCCCTGAATGTTACAATTAACTATTAGTTTTTCGTCCCATTCGATAATCTAGACTCACGGGAGAACGACCATAAGGTGCCCGAGGCAGCAATAGACCCATGGAGACAAGTCTGCTGGAGGACGATGTATTGAATCGGGACGCAATTTGAGTGTTCCATCGTCATTAGGAGGCCCTGAACGTTACAATTCACTATCAGTTTTTCGTCCGATTCGAAAATCTTTGAGTCACAGCAGAACGGCCATAATGTGGCCGAGGCAGCAATTGACCCATTGAGACAAGTCTGCTGGAGGACGATATATTGAATCGGGACGCAATTTGAGTGATCCATCGTCATTAGGTGGCCCTGAACATTACAATTCACTATCAGTTTTTCGTCCGATTCGAAAATCTTTGACTCATAGCAGAACGGCCATAAGGTGCCCGAGGCAGCAATAGACACATGGAGACAAGTCTGCTGGAGGACGATGTATTGAATCGGGACGCAATTTGAGTGATCCATCGTCATTAGGTGGCCCTGAACGTTACAATTCACTATCAGTTTTTCGTCCCATTCGATAATCTAGACTCACAGCAGAACGGCCATAAGGTGCCCGAGGCAGCAATAGACACATGGAGACAAGTCTGCTGGAGGACGATGTATTGAATCGGGACGCAATTTGAGTGATCCATCGTCATTAGGTGGCCCTGAAGGTTACAATTCACTATCAGTTTTTCGTCCGATTCGAAAATCTTTGACTCATAGCAGAACGGCCATAAGGTGCCCGAGGCAGCAATAGACACATGGAGACAAGTCTGCTGGAGGACGATGTATTGAATCGGGACGCAATTTGAGTGATCCATTGTCATTAGGTGGCCCTGAACGTTACAATTCACTATCAGTTTTTCGTCCGATTCGAAAATCTTTGACTCATAGCAGAACGGCCATAAGGTGCCCGAGGCAGCAATAGACACATGGAGACAAGTCTGCTGGAGGACGATGTATTGAATCGGGACGCAATTTGAGTGTTCCATCGTCATTAGGAGGCCCTGAATGTTACAATTAACTATCAGTTTTTCGTCCCATTCGATAATCTAGACTCACGGGAGAACGACCATAAGGTGCCCGAGGCAGCAATAGACCCATGGAGACAAGTCTGCTGGAGGACGATGTATTGAATCGGGACGCAATTTGAGTGGTCCATCGTCATTAGGTGGCCCTGAACGTTACAATTCACTATCAGTCTTTCGTCCGATTCGAAAATTTTTGAGTCACAGCAGAACGGCCATAAGGTGCCCGAGGCAGTAATAGACGCATGGTGACAAGTCTGCTGATGGACGATGTATTGAATCGGGACGCAATTTGAGTGATCCATCGTCATTAGGTGGCCCTGAATGTTAAAATTCACTATCAGTTTCTCGTCCGATTCGAAAATCTTTCACTCACAGCAGAACGGCCATAAGGTGCCCGAGGCAGCATTAGACACATGGAGACAAGTCTGCTGGAGGACGATGTATTGAATCGGGACGCAATTTGAGTGTTCCATCGTCATTAGGAGGCCCTGAATGTTACAATTAACTATCAGTTTTTCGTCGCATTCGATAATCTAGACTCACGGGAGAACGACCATAAGGTGCCCGAGGCAGCAATAGACCCATGGAGACAAGTCTGCTGGAGGACGATGTATTGAATCGGGACGCAATTTGAGTGATCCATCGTCATTAGGTGGCCCTGAACGTTACAGTTCACTATCAGATTTTCGTCCGATTCGAAAATCTTTGACTCACAGCAGAACGGCCAAAAGGTGCCCGAGGCAGCAATAGACCCATGGAGACAAGTCGGCTGGAGGACGATGTATTGAATTGGGACGCAATTTGCGTGTTCCATCGTCATTAGGAGGCCCTGAACGTTACAATTCACTATCAGTTTTTCGTCCCATTCGATAATCTAGACTCACAGCAGAACGGCCATAAGTTGCCCGAGGCAGCAATAGACCCATGGAGACAAGTCTGCTGGAGGACGATGTATTGAATCGGGACGCAATTTGAGTGATCCATCGTCATTAGGTGGCCCTGAACGTTACAATTCACTATCAGTTTTTCGTCCCATTCGATAATCTAGACTCACAGCAGAACGGCCATAAGGTGCCCGAGGCAGCAATAGACCCATGGAGTCAAGTCGGCTGGAGGACGATGTATTGAATCGGGACGCAATTTGTGTGGTCCATCGTCATTAGGTGGCCCTGAATGTTACAATTCACTATCAGATTTTCGTCCGATTCGAAAACCTTTGACTCACTGCAGAACGGCCATAAGGTGCCCGAGGCAGCAATAGACCCATGGAGACAAGTCTGCTGGAGGACGATGTATTGGATCGGGACGCAATTTGAGTGTTCCATCGTCATTAGGAGGTCCTGAACGTTACAATTCACTATCAGTTTTTCGTCCGATTCGAAAATCTTTGAGTCACAGCAGAACGGCCATTAGGTGCCCTAGGCAGCAATAGACCCATGGAGACAAGTCTGCTTGAGGACGATGTATTGAATCGGGACGCAATTTGTGTGGTCCATCGTCATTAGGTGGCCCTGAATGTTAAAATTCACTATCAGTTTTTCGTCCGATTCGAAAATCTTTGACCCACAGCAGAACGGCCATAAGGTGCCCGAGGCAGCAATAGACCCATGGAGACAAGTCTGCTGGAGGACGATGTATTGAATCGGGACGCAATTTGAGTGTTCCATCGTCATTAGGAGGCCCTGAACGTTACAATTCACTATCAGTTTTTCGTCCGATTCGAAAATCTTTGAGTCACAGCAGAACGGCCATAAGGTGCCCGAGGCAGCAATAGACCCATGGAGACAAGTCTGCTGGAGGACGATGTATTGAATCGGGACGCAATTTGAGTGATCCATCGTCATTAGGTGGCCCTGAACGTTACAATTCACTATCAGTTTTTCGTCCCATTCGATAATCTAGACTCACAGCAGAACGGCCATAAGGTGCCCGAGGCAGCAATAGACCCATGGAGACAAGTCAGTTGGAGGACGATGTATTGAATCGGGACGCAATTTGAGTGATCCATCGTCATTAGGTGGCCCTGAACGTTACAATTCACTATCAGTTTTTCGTACCATTCGATAATCTAGACTCACAGCAGAACGGCCATAAGGTGCCCGAGGCAGCGATAGACACATGGAGTCAAGTCGGCTGGAGGACGATGTATTGAATCGGGACGCAATTTGTGTGGTCCATCGTCATTAGGTGGCCCTGAATGTTACAATTCACTATCAGATTTTCGTCCGATTCGAAAATCTTTGACTCACTGCAGAACGGCCATAAGGTGCCCGAGGCAGCAATAGACCCATGGAGACAAGTCTGCTGGAGGACGATGTATTGAATCGGGACGCAATTTGAAAGATTCATCGTCATTAGGTGGCCCTGAACGTTACAATTCACTATCAGTTTTTCGTCCGATTCGAAAATCTTTGAGTCACAGCAGAACCTCCATTATGTGCCCGAGGCAGCAATAGACCCATGGAGACAAGTCTGCTGGAGGACGATGTATTGAATCGGGACGCAATTTGAGTGATCCATCGTCATTAGGTGGCCCTGAACGTTACAATTCACTATCAGTTTTTCGTCCGATTCGAAAATCTTTGACTCACAGCAGAACGGCAAAAAGGTGCCCGAGGCAGCAATAGACCCATGGAGACAAGTCGGCTGGAGGACGATGTATTGAATTGGGACGCAATTTGCGTGTTCCATCGTCATTAGGAGGCCCTGAACGTTACAATTCACTATCAGTTTTTCGTCCGATTCGAAAATCTTTGACTCACAGCAGAACGGCCATAAGGTGCCCGAGGCAGCAATAGACCCAAGGAGACAAGTCAGCTGGAGGACGATGTATTGAATCGGGACGCAATTTGTGTGTTCCATCGCCATTAGGAGGCCCTGAACGTTACAATTCACTATCAGTTTTTCGACCGATTCGAAAATCTTTGAGTCACAGCAGAACGGCCATAAGGTGCACGAGGCAGCAATAGACCCATGGAGACAAGTCCGCTGGAGGACGATGTACTGAATCGGGACGCAATTTGAGTGTTCCATCGTCATTAGGAGGCCCTGAATGTTACAATTAACTATCAGTTTTTCGTCCCATTCGATAATGTAGACTCACGGGAGAACGACCATAAGGTGCCCGAGGCAGCAATAGACCCATGGAGACAAGTCTTCTGGAGGACGATGTATTGAATCGGGACGCAATTTGAGTGTTCCATCGTCATTAGGAGGTCCTGAACGTTACAATTCACTATCAGTTTTTCGTCCGATTCGAAAATCTTTGAGTCACAGCAGAACGGCCATTAGGTGCCCTAGGCAGCAATAGACCCATGGAGACAAGTCTGCTTGAGGACGATGTATTGAATCGGGACGCAATTTGTGTGGTCCATCGTCATTAGGTGGCCCTGAATGTTAAAATTCACTATCAGTTTTTCGTCCGATTCGAAAATCTTTGACCCACAGCAGAACGGCCATAAGGTGCCCGAGGCAGCAATAGACCCATGGAGACAAGTCTGCTGGAGGACGATGTATTGAATCGGGACGCAATTTGAGTGTTCCATCGTCATTAGGAGGCCCTGAACGTTACAATTCACTATCAGTTTTTCGTCCGATTCGAAAATCTTTGAGTCACAGCAGAACGGCCATAAGGTGCCCGAGGCAGCAATAGACCCATGGAGACAAGTCTGCTGGAGGACGATGTATTGAATCGGGACGCAATTTGAGTGATCCATCGTCATTAGGTGGCCCTGAACGTTACAATTCACTATCAGTTTTTCGTCCCATTCGATAATCTAGACTCACAGCAGAACGGCCATAAGGTGCCCGAGGCAGCAATAGACCCATGGAGACAAGTCAGTTGGAGGACGATGTATTGAATCGGGACGCAATTTGAGTGATCCATCGTCATTAGGTGGCCCTGAACGTTACAATTCACTATCAGTTTTTCGTCCCATTCGATAATCTAGACTCACAGCAGAACGGCCATAAGGTGCCCGAGGCAGCGATAGACACATGGAGTCAAGTCGGCTGGAGGACGATGTATTGAATCGGGACGCAATTTGTGTGGTCCATCGTTATTAGGTGGCCCTGAATGTTACAATTCACTATCAGATTTTCGTCCGATTCGAAAATCTTTGACTCACTGCAGAACGGCCATAAGGTGCCCGAGGCAGCAATAGACCCATGGAGACAAGTCTGCTGGAGGACGATGTATTGAATCGGGACGCAATTTGAAAGATTCATCGTCATTAGGTGGCCCTGAACGTTACAATTCACTATCAGTTTTTCGTCCGATTCGAAAATCTTTGAGTCACAGCAGAACCTCCATTATGTGCCCGAGGCAGCAATAGACCCATGGAGACAAGTCTGCTGGAGGACGATGTATTGAATCGGGACGCAATTTGAGTGATCCATCGTCATTAGGTGGCCCTGAACGTTACAATTCACTATGTTTTTCGTCCGATTCGAAAATCTTTGACTCACAGCAGAACGGCAGAAAGGTGCCCGAGGCAGCAATAGACCCATGGAGACAAGTCGGCTGGAGGACGATGTATTGAATTGGGACGCAATTTGCGTGTTCCATCGTCATTAGGAGGCCCTGAACGTTACAATTCACTATCAGTTTTTCGTCCGATTCGAAAATCTTTGACTCACAGCAGAACGGCCATAAGGTGCCCGAGGCAGCAATAGACCCAAGGAGACAAGTCTGCTGGAGGACGATGTATTGAATCGGGACGCAATTTGTGTGTTCCATCGCCATTAGGAGGCCCTGAACGTTACAATTCACTATCAGTTTTTCGTCCGATTCGAAAATCTTTGAGTCACAGCAGAACGGCCATAAGGTGCACGAGGCAGCAATAGACCCATGGAGACAAGTCCGCTGGAGGACGATGTACTGAATCGGGACGCAATTTGAGTGTTCCATCGTCATTAGGAGGCCCTGAATGTTACAATTAACTATCAGTTTTTCGTCCCATTCGATAATGTAGACTCACGGGAGAACGACCATAAGGTGCCCGAGGCAGCAATAGACCCATGGAGACAGGTCGGCTGGAGGACGATGTATTGAATCGGGACGCAGTTTGAGTGATCCATCGTCATTAGGTGGCCCTGAACGTTACAATTCACTATGAGTTTTTTGTCCGATTCAATAATCTTTGACTCACAGCAGAACGGCCATTAGGTGCCCGAGGCAGCAATAGATCCATGGAGACAAGTCTGCTGGAGGACGATGTATTGAATCGGGACGCAATTTGAGTGTTCCATCGTCATTAGGAGGCCATGAACGTTACAATTCACTATCAGTTTTTCGTCCGATTCGAAAATCTTTGACTCACAGATGAACGGCCATAAGGTGCCCGAGGCAGCAGGAGACCCATGGAGACAAGTCTGCTGGAGGACGATGTATTGAATCGGGACGCAATTTGAGTGACCCAACGTCATTAGGTGGCCCTGAACGTTACAATTAACTGTCAGTTTTTTGTCCGATTCGAAAATCTTTGACTCACAGCAGAACGGCCATAAGGTGCCCGACGCAGCAATAGACCCATGGAGACAAGTCTGCTGGAGGACGATGTATTGAATCGGGACGCAATTTGAGTGATCCATCGTCATTAGGTGGCCCTGAACGTTACAATTCACTATCAGTCTTTCGTCCGATTCGAAAATCTTTGAGTCACAGCAGAACGGCCATAAGGTGCCCGAGGCAGCAATAGACCCATGGAGACAAGTCTGCTGGAGGACGATGTATTGAATCGGGACGCAATTTGAGTGTTCCATCGTCATTAGGAGGCCCTGAACGTTACAATTCACAATCAGTTTTTCGTCCGATTCGAAAATCTTTGACTCACAGCAGAACGACCATAAGGTGCCCGAGGCATAAATAGACCCATGTAGACAAGTCTGCTGGAGGACGATGTATTGAATCGGGACGCAATTTGAGTGTTTCATCGTCATTAGGAGGCCCTGAATGTTACAATTAACTATCAGTTTTTCGTCCCATTCGATAATCTAGACTCACGGGATAACGACCATATGGTGCCCGAGGCAGCAATAGACCCATGGAGACAAGTCTGCTGGAGGACGATGTATTGAATCGGGACGCAATTTGAGTGACCCAACGTCATTAGGTGGCCCTGAACGTTACAATTAACTGTCAGTTTTTGTCCGATTCGAAAATCTTTGACTCACAGCAGAACGGCCATAAGGTGCCCGAGGCAGCATTAGACCCATGGAGACAAGTCTGCTGGAGGACGATGTAATGAATCGGGACGCAATTTGAGTGATCCATCGTCATTAGGTGGCCCTGAACGTTACAATTCACTATCAGTCTTTCGTCCGATTCGAAAATCTTTGAGTCACAGCAGAACGGCCATAAGGTGCACGAGGCAGCAATAGACCCATGGAGACAAGTCTGCTGGAGGACGATGTATAGAATGGGGACGCAATTTGAGTGATCCATCGTCATTAGGTGGCCCTGAACGTTACAATTCACTATCAGTTTTTCGTCCCATTCGATAATCTAGACTCACAGCAGAACGGCCATAAGTTGCCCGAGGCAGCAATAGACCCATGGAGACAAGTCTGCTGGAGGACGATGTATTGAATCGGGACGCAATTTGAGTGATCCATCGTCATTAGGTGGCCCTGAACGTTACAATTCACTATCAGTTTTTCGTCCCATTCGATAATCTAGACTCACAGCAGAACGGCCATAAGGTGCCCGAGGCAGCAACAGACCCATGGAGTCAAGTCGGCTGGAGGACGATGTATTGAATCGGGACGCAATTTGTGTGGTCCATCGTCATTAGGTGACCCTGAATGTTACAATTCACTATCAGATTTTCGTCCGATTCGAAAATCTTTGACTCACTGCAGAACGGCCATAAGGTGCCCGAGGCAGCAATAGACCCATGGAGACAAGTCTGCTGGAGGACGATGTATTGAATCGGGACGCAATTTGAGTGTTCCATCGTCATTAGGAGGCCCTGAACGTTACAATTCACTATCAGTTTTTCGTCCGATTCGAAAATCTTTGACTCATAGCAGAACGGCCATAAGGTGCCCGAGGCAGCAATAGACCCATGGAGACAATTCTGCTGGAGGACGATGTATTGAATCGGGACGCAATTTGAGTGTTCCATCGTCATTAGGAGGCCCTGAACGTTACAATTCACTATCAGTTTTTCGTCCGATTCGAAAATCTTTGACTCACAACAGAACGGCCATAAGGTGCCCGAGGCAGCAATAGACCCATGGAGACAAGTCTGCTGGAGGACGATGTGTTGAATCGGGACGCAATTTGAGTGATCCATCGTCATTAGATGGCCCTGAATGTTAAAATTCACTATCAGTTTCTCGTCCGATTCGAAAATCTTTCACTCACAGCAGAACGGCCATAAGGTGCCCGAGGCAGCAATAGACCCATGGAGACAAGTCTGCTGGAGGACGATGTATTGAATCGGGACGCAATTTGAGTGTTCCATCGTCATTAGGAGGCCCTGAATGTTACAATTCACTATCAGTTTTTCGTCCCATTCTATAATCTAGACTCACGGGAGAACGACCATAAGGTGCCCGAGGCAGCAATAGACCCATGGAGACAAGTCTGCTGGAGGACGATGTATTGAATCGGGTCGCAATTTGAGTGTTCCATCGTCATTAGGAGGCCCTGAACGTTACAATTCACTATCAGTTTTTCGTCCCATTCGAAAATCTTTGAGTCACAGCAGAACGGCCATAATGTGGCCGAGGCAGCAATAGACCCATTGAGACAAGTCTGCTGGAGGACGATGTATTGAATCGGGACGCAATTTGAGTGATCCATCGTCATTAGGTGGCCCTGAACGTTACAATTCACTATCAGTTTTTCGTCCGATTCGAAAATCTTTGACTCATAGCAGAACGGCCATAAGGTGCCCGAGGCAGCAATAGACACATGGAGACAAGTCTGCTGGAGGACGATGTATTGAATCGGGTCGCAATTTGAGTGATCCATCGTCATTAGGTGGCCCTGAACGATACAATTCACTATCAGTTTTTCGTCCCATTCGATAATCTAGACTCACAGCAGAACGGCCATAAGGTGCCCGAGGCAGCAATAGACACATGGAGACAAGTCTGCTGGAGGACGATGTATTGAATCGGGACGCAATTTGAGTGATCCATCGTCATTAGGTGGCCCTGAACGTTACAATTCACTATCAGTTTTTCGTCCGATTCGAAAATCTTTGACTCATAGCAGAACGGCCATAAGGTGCCCGAGGCAGCAATAGACACATGGAGACAAGTCTGCTGGAGGACGATGTATTGAATCGGGACGCAATTTGAGTGTTCCATCGTCATTAGGAGGCCCTGAATGTTACAATTAACTATCAGTTTTTCGTCCCATTCGATAATCTAGACTCACGGGAGAACGACCATAAGGTGCCCGAGGCAGCAATAGACCCATGGAGACAAGTCTGCTGGAGGACGATGTATTGAATCGGGACGCAATTTGAGTGATCCATCGTCATTAGGTGGCCCTGAACGTTACAATTCACTATCAGTCTTTCGTCCGATTCGAAAATCTTAGAGTCACAGCAGAACGGCCATAAGGTGCCCGAGGCAGTAATAGACGCATGGTGACAAGTCTGCTGGTGGACGATGTATTGAATCGGGACGCAATTTGAGTGATCCATCGTCATTAGGTGGCCCTGAATAATACAATTCACTTTCAGTTTTTCGTCCGATTCGAAAATCTTTGACTCACAGCAGAACGGCCATAAGGTGCCCGAGGCAGCAATAGACCCAGGGAGACAAGTCTGCTGGAGGACGATGTATTGAATCGGGACGCAATTTGAGTGTTCCATCGTCATTAGGAGGCCCTGAACGTTACAATTCACTATCAGTTTTTCGTCCGATTCGAAAATCTTTGACTCACAGCAGAACGGCCATAATGTGGCCGAGGCAGCAATAGACCCATTGAGACAAGTCTGCTGGAGGACGATGTATTGAATCGGGACGCAATTTGAGTGATCCATCGTCATTAGGTGGCCCTGAACGTTACAATTCACTATCAGTTTTTCGTCCGATTCGAAAATCTTTGACTCATAGCAGAACGGCCATAAGGTGCCCGAGGCAGCAATAGACACATGGAGACAAGTCTGCTGGAGGACGATGTATTGAATCGGGACGCAATTTGAGTGATCCATCGTCATTAGGTGGCCCTGAACGTTACAATTCACTATCAGTTTTTCGTCCCATTCGATAATCTAGACTCACAGCAGAACGGCCGTAAGGTGCCCGAGGCAGCAATAGACACATGGAGACAAGTCTGCTGGAGGACGATGTATTGAATCGGGACGCAATTTGAGTGATCCATCGTCATTAGGTGGCCCTGAACGTTACAATTCACAATCAGTTTTTCGTCCGATTCGAAAATCTTTGACCCACAGCAGAACGGCCATAAGGTGCCCGAGGCAGCAATAGACCCATGGAGACAATTCTGCTGGAGGACGATGTATTGAATCGGGACGCAATTTGAGTGTTCCATCGTCATTAGGAGGCCCTGAACGTTACAATTCACTATCAGTTTTTCGTCCGATTTGAAAATCTTTGACTTACAACAGAACGGCCATAAGGTGCCCGAGGAAGCAATAGACCCATGGAGACAAGTCTGCTGGAGGACGATGTATTGAATCGGGACGCAATTTGAGTGATCCATCGTCATTAGATGGCCCTGAATGTTAAAATTCACTATCAGTTTCTCGTCCGATTCGAAAATCTTTGACTCACAGCAGAACGGCCATAAGGTGCCCGAGGCAGCAATAGACCCATGGAGACAAGTCTGCTGGAGGACGATGTATTGAATCGGGACGCAATTTGAGTGTTCCATCGTCATTAGGAGGCCCTGAATGTTACAATTAACTATCAGTTTTTCGTCCCATTCGATAATCTAGACTCACGGGAGAACGACCATAAGGTGCCCGAGGCAGCAATAGACCCATGGAGACAAGTCTGCTGGAGGACGATGTATTGAATCGGGACGCAATTTGAGTGTTCCATCGTCATTAGGAGGCCCTGAACGTTACAATTCACTATCAGTTTTTCGTCCGATTCGAAAATCTTTGTGTCACAGCAGAACGGCCATAATGTGGCCGAGGCAGCAATAGACCCATTGAGACAAGTCTGCTGGAGGACGATGTATTGAATCGGGACGCAATTTGAGTGATCCATCGTCATTAGGTGGCCCTGAACGTTACAATTCACTATCAGTTTTTCGTCCGATTCGAAAATCTTTGACTCATAGCAGAACGGCCATAAGGTGCCCGAGGCAGCAATAGACACATGGAGACAAGTCTGCTGGAGGACGATGTATTGAATCGGGACGCAATTTGAGTGATCCATCGTCATTGGGTGGCCCTGAACGTTACAATTCACTATCAGTTTTTCGTCCCATTCGATAATCTAGACTCACAGCAGAACGGCCATAAGGTGCCCGAGGCAGCAATAGACACATGGAGACAAGTCTGCTGGAGGACGATGTATTGAATCGGGACGCAATTTGAGTGATCCATCGTCATTAGGTGGCCCTGAACGTTACAATTCACTATCAGTTTTTCGTCCGATTCGAAAATCTTTGACTCATAGCAGAACGGCCATAAGGTGCCCAAGGCAGCAATAGATACATGGAGACAAGTCTGCTGGAGGACGATGTATTGAATCGGGACGCAATTTGAGTGATCCATCGTCATTAGGTGGCCCTGAACGTTACAATTCACTATCAGTTTTTCGTCCGATTCGAAAATCTTTGACTCATAGCAGAACGGCCATAAGGTGCCCGAGGCAGCAATAGACACATGGAGACAAGGCTGCTGGAGGACGATGTATTGAATCGGGACGCAATTTGAGTGTTCCATCGTCATTAGGAGGCCCTGAATGTTACAATTAACTATCAGTTTTTCGTCCCATTCGATAATCTAGACTCACGGGAGAACGACCATAAGGTGCCCGAGGCAGCAATAGACCCATGGAGACAAGTCTGCTGGAGGACGATGTATTGAATCGGGACGCAATTTGAGTGATCCATCGTCATTAGGTGGCCCTGAACGTTACAATTCACTATCAGTCTTTCGTCCGATTCGAAAATCTTTGAGTCACAGCAGAACGGCCATAATGTGGCCGAGGCAGCAATAGACCCATGGAGACAAGTCTGCTGGAGGACGATGTATTGAATAGGGACGCAATTTGAGTGATCCATCGTCATTAGGTGGCCCTGAACGTTACACTTCACTATCAGTTTTTCGTCCGATTCGGAAATCTTTGACTCATAGCAGAACGGCCATAAGGTGCCCGAGGCAGCAATAGACACATGGAGACAAGTCTGCTGGAGGACGATGTATTGAATCGGGACGCAATTTGAGTGATCCATCGTCATTAGATGGCCCTGAACGTTACAATTCACTATCAGTTTTTCGTCCGATTCGAAAATCTTTGACTCATAGCAGAACGGCCATAAGGTGCCCGAGGCAGCAATAGACCCATGGAGACAAGTCTGCTGGAGGACGATGTATTGAATCGGGACGCAATTTGAGTGTTCCATCGTCATTAGGAGGCCCTGAATGTTACAATTAACTATCAGTATTTCGTCCCATTCGATAATCTAGACTCACGGGAGAACGACAATAAGGTGCCCGAGGCAGCAATAGACGCATGGTGACAAGTCTGCTGGTGGACGATGTATTGAATCGGGACGCATTTTGAGTGATCCATCGTCATTAGGTGGCCCTGAATAATACAATTCACTTTCAGTTTTTCGTCCGATTCGAAAATCTTTGACTCACAGCAGAACGGCCATAAGGTGCCCGAGGCAGTAATAGACCCATGGAGACAAGTCTGCTGGAGGACGATGTATTGAATCGGGACGCAATTTGAGTGTTCCATCGTCATTAGGAGGCCCTGAACGTTACAATTCACTATCAGTTTTTCGTCCGATTCGAAAATCTTTGAGTCACAGCAGTACGGCCAAAAGGTGCCCGAGGCAGCAATAGACCCATGGAGACAAGTCGGCTGGAGGACGATGTATTGAATTGGGACGCAATTTGCGTGTTCCATCGTCATTAGGAGGCCCTGAACGTTACAATTCACTATCAGTTTTTCGTCCGATTCGAAAATCTTTGAGTCACAGCAGAACGGCCATAAGGTGCCCGAGGCAGCAATAGACCCATGGAGTGAAGTCGGTTGGAGGACGATGTATTGAATCGGGACGCAATTTGTGTGGTCCATCGTCATTAGGTGGCCCTGAATGTTACAATTCACTATCAGTTTTTCGTCCGATTCGAAAATCTTTGACTCACAGCAGAACGGCCATAAGGTGCCCGAGGCAGCAATAGACCCAAGGAGACAAGTCTGCTGGAGGACGATGTATTGAATCGGGACGCAATTTGAGTGTTCCATCGCCATTAGGAGGCCCTGAACGTTACAATTCACTATCAGTTTTTCGTCCGATTCGAAAATCTTTGAGTCACAGCAGAACGGCCATAAGGTGCACGAGGCCGCAATAGATCCATGGAGACAAGTCTGCTGGAGGACGATGTATTGAATCGGGACGCAATTTGAGTGTTCCATCGTCATTAGGAGGCCCTGAATGTTACAATTAACTATCAGTTTTTCGTCCCATTCGATAATCTAGACTCACAGCAGAACGGCCATTAGGTGCCCGAGGCAGCAATAGACCCATGGAGACAAGTCTGCTGGAGGACGATGTATTGAATCGGGACGCAATTTGAGTGATCCATCGTCATTAGGTGGCCCTGAACGTTACAATTCACTATCAGTTTTTCGTCCCATTCGATAATCTAGACTCACAGCAGAACGGCCATAAGGTGCCCGAATCAGCAATAGACCCATGGAGTCAAGTCGTCTGGAGGACGATGTATTGAATAGGGACGCAATTTGTGTGGTCAATCGTCATTAGGTGGCCCTGAATGTTACAATTCACTATCAGATTTTCGTCCGATTCGAAAATCTTTGACTCACTGCAGAACGGCCATAAGGTGCCCGAGGCAGCAATAGACCCATGGAGACAAGTCTGCTGGAGGACGATGTATTGAATCGGGACGCAATTTGAGTGTTCCATCGTCATTAGGAGGCCCTGTACGTTACAATTCACTATCAGTTTTGCGTCCGATTCGAAAATCTTTGAGTCACAGCTGAACGGCCATATGGTGCCCGAGGCAGCAATAGACCCATGGAGACAAGTCTGCTGGAGGACGATGTATTGAATCGGGACGCAATTTGAGTGTTCCATCGTCATTAGGAGGCCCTGAACGTTACAATTCACTATCAGTTTTTCGTCCGATTCGAAAATCCTTGACTCATAGCGGAACGGCAATAATGTGCCCGAGGCAGCAATAGACACATGGAGACAAGTCTGCTGGAGGACGATGTATTGAATCGGGACGCAATTTGAGTCATCCATCGTCATTAGGTGGCCCTGAACGTTACAATTCACTATCAGTTTTCCGTCCCATTCGATAATCTAGACTCACAGCAGAACGGCCATAATGTGCCCGAGGCAGCAATAGACCAATGGAGAGAAGTCTGCTGGAGGACGATGTATTGAATCGGGACGCAATTTGAGTGATCCATCGTCTTTAGGTAGCCCTGAACGTTACAATTCACTATCAGTTTGTCGTCCCATTCGATAATCTAGACTCACAGCAGAACGGCCATAAGGTGCCCGAGGCAGCAATAGACCCATGGAGTCAAGTCTGCTGGAGGACGATGTATTGAATCGGGACGCAATTTGAGTGATCCATCGTCATTAGGTGGCCCTGAACGTTACAATTCACTATCAGTTTTTCGTCCGATTCGAAAATCTTTGACTCACAGCAGAACGGCCATAAGGTGCCCGAGGCAGCAATAGACCCATGGAGACAAGTCTGCTGGAGTACGATGTATTGAATCGGGACGCAATTTGAGTGTTCCATCGTCATTAGGAGGCCCAGAACGTTACAATTCACTATCAGTTTTTCGTCCCATTCGATAATCTAGACTCACGGGAGAACGACAATAAGGTGCCCGAGGCAGCAGTAGACCCATGGAGACAAATCTGCTGGAGGACGATGTATTGAATCGGGACGCAATTTGAATGTTCCATCGTCATTAGGAGGCCCTGAACGTTACAATTCACTATCAGTTTTTCGTCCGATTCGAAAATCTTTGACTCACAGGAGAACGGCCATAAGGTGCCCGAGGCAGCAATAGACCCATGGAGACAAGTCTGCTGGAGGACGATGTATTGAATCGAGACGCAATTTGAGTGTTCCATCGTCATTAGGAGGCCCTGAATGTTACAATTAACTATCAGTTTTTCGTCCGATTCGAAAATCTTTGACTCACAGGAGAACGGCCATAAGTTGCCCGAGGCAGCAATAGACCCATGGAGTCAAGTCTGCTGGAGGACGATGGTTTGAATCGGGACGCAATTTGAGTGATCCATCGTCATTAGGTGGCCCTGAACGTTACAATTCACTATCAGTTTTTCGTCCGATTCGAAAATCTTTCACTCACAGGAGAACGGCCATAAGGTGCCCGAGGCAGCAATAGACCCATGGAGACAAGTCTGCTGGAGGACGATGTATTGAATCGGGACGCAATTTGAGTGTTCCATCGTCATTAGGAGGCCCTGAACGTTACAATTCACTATCAGTTTTTCGTCCGATTCGAAAATCTTTGTGTCACAGCAGAACGGCCATAATGTGGCCGAGGCAGCAATAGACCCATTGAGACAAGTCTGCTGGAGGACGATGTATTGAATCGGGACGCAATTTGAGTGATCCATCGTCATTAGGTGGCCCTGAACGTTACAATTCACTATCAGTTTTTCGTCCGATTCGAAAATCTTTGACTCATAGCAGAATGGCCATAAGGTGCCCGAGGCAGCAATAGACACATGGAGACAAGTCTGCTGGAGGACGATGTATTGAATCGGGACGCAATTTGAGTGATCCATCGTCATTAGGTGGCCCTGAACGTTACAATTCACTATCAGTTTTTCGTCCCATTCGATAATCTAGACTCACAGCAGAACGGCCATAAGGTGCCCGAGGCAGCAATAGACACATGGAGACAAGTCTGCTGGAGGACGATGTATTGAATCGGGACGCAATTTGAGTGATCCATCGTCATTAGGTGGCCCTGAAGGTTACAATTCACTATCAGTTTTTCGTCCGATTCGAAAATCTTTGACTCACAGCAGAACGGCCATAAGGTGCCCGAGGCAGCAATAGACCCATGGAGACAAGTCTGCTGGAGGACGATGTATTGAATCGGGACGCAATTTGAGTGTTCCATCGTCATTAGGAGGCCCAGAATGTTACAATTAACTATCAGTTTTTCGTCCCATTCGATAATCTAGACTCACGGGAGAACGACCATAAGGTGCCCGAGGCAGCAATAGACCCATGGAGACAAGTCTGCTGGAGGACGATGTATTGAATCGGGACGCAATTTGTGTGATCCATCGTCATTAGGTGGCCCTGAACGTTACAATTCACTATCAGTCTTTCGTCCGATTCGAAATTCTTTGAGTCACAGCAGAACGGCCATAAGGTGCCCGAGGCAGCAATAGACCCATGGAGACAAGTCTGCTGGAGGACGATGTATTGAATCGGGACGCAATTTGAGTGTTCCATCGTCATTAGGAGGCCCTGAACGTTACAATTCACTATCAGTTTTTCGTCCGATTCGAAAATCTTTGAGTCACAGCAGAACGGCCATAAGGTGCCCGAGGCAAAAATAGACCCATGGAGTCAAGTCGGTTGGAGGACGATGTATTGAATCGGAACGCAATTTGTGTGGTCCATCGTCATTAGGTGGCCCTGAATGTTACAATTCACTATCAGTTTTTCGTCCGATTCGAAAATCTTTGACTCACAGCAGAACGGCCATAAGGTGCCCTAGGCAGCAATAGACCCAAGGAGACAAGTCTGCTGGAGGACGATGTATTGAATCGGGACGCAATTTGAGTGTTCCATCGCCATTAGGAGGCCCTGAACGTTACAATTCACTATCAGTTTTTCGTCCGATTCGAAAATCTTCGAGTCACAGCAGAACGGTCATAAGGTGCACGAGGCCGCAATAGATCCATGGAGACAAGTCTGCTGGAGGACGATGTATTGAATTGGGACGCAATTTGAGTGTTCCATCGTCATTAGGAGGCCCTGAATGTTACAATTAACTATCAGTTTTTCGTCCCATTCGATAATCTAGACTCACAGCAGAACGGCCATAAGGTGCCCGAGGCAGCAATAGACCCATGGAGACAAGTCTGCTGGAGGACGATGTACTGAATCGGGACGCAATTTGAGTGATCCATCGTCATTAGGTGGCCCTGAACGTTACAATTCACTATCAGTTTTTCGTCCCATTCGATAATCTAGACTCACAGCAGAACGGCCATAAGGTGCCCGAATCAGCAATAGACCCATGGAGTCAAGTCGTCTGGAGGACGATGTATTGAATAGGGACGCAATTTGTGTGGTCCATCGTCATTAGGTGGCCCTGAATGTTACAATTCACTATCAGATTTTCGTCCGATTCGAAAATCTTTGATCCACTGCAGAACGGCCATAAGGTGCCCGAGGCAGCAATAGACCCATGGAGACAAGTCTGCTGGAGGACGATGTATTGAATCGGGACGCAATTTGAGTGTTCCATCGTCATTAGGAGGCCCTGAACGTTACAATTCACTATCAGTTTTGCGTCCGATTCGAAAATCTTTGAGTCACAGCTGAACGGCCATATGGTGCCCGAGGCAGCAATAGACCCATGGAGACAAGTCTGCTGGAGGACGATGTATTGAATCGGGACGCAATTTGAGTGTTCCATCGTCATTAGGAGGCCCTGAACGTTACAATTCACTATCAGTTTTTCGTCCGATTCGAAAATCTTTGAGTCACAGCAGAACGGCCATAATGTGGCCGAGGCAGCAATAGACCCATGGAGACAAGTCTGCTGGAGGACGATGTATTGAATCGGGACGCAATTTGAGTGATCCATCGTCATTAGGTGGCCCTGAACGTTACAATTCACTATCAGTTTTTCGTCCGATTCGAAAATCCTTGACTCATAGCGGAACGGCCATAAGGTGCCCGAGGCAGCAATAGACACATGGAGACAAGTCTGCTGGATTACGATGTATTGAATCGGGACGCAATTTGAGTGATCCATCGTCATTAGGTGGCCCTGAACGTTACAATTCACTATCAGTCTTTCGTCCGATTCGAAAATCTTTGAGTCACAGCAGAACGGCCATAAGGTGCCCGAGGCAGCAATAGACCCATGGAGACAAGTCTGCTGGAGGACGATGTATTGAATCGGGACGCAATTTGAGTGTTCCATCGTCATTAGGAGGCCCTGAACGTTACAATTCACTATCAGTTTTTCGTCCGATTCTAAAATCTTTGAGTCACAGCAGAACGGCCATAAGGTGCCCGAGGCAAAAATAGACCCATGGAGTCAAGTCGGTTGGAGGACGATGTATTGAATCGGGACGCAATTTGTGTGGTCCATCGTCATTAGGTGGCCCTGAATGTTACAATTAACTATCAGTTTTTCGTCCGATTCGAAAATCTTTGACTCACAGCAGAACGGCCATAAGGTGCCCGAGGCAGCAATAGACCCAAGGAGACAAGTCTGCTGGAGGACGATGTATTGAATCGGGACGCAATTTGAGTGTTCCATCGCCATTAGGAGGCCCTGAACGTTACAATTCACTATCAGTTTTTCGTCCGATTCGAAAATCTTTGAGTCACAGCAGAACGGCCATAAGGTGCACGAGGCCGCAATACATCCATGGAGACAAGTCTGCTGGAGGACGATGTATTGAATCGGGACGCAATTTGAGTGTTCCATCGTCATTAGGAGGCCCTGAATGTTACAATTAACTATCAGTTTTTCGTCCCATTCGATAATCTAGACTCACAGCAGAACGGCCATAAGGTGCCCGAGCCAGCAATAGACCCATGGAGACAAGTCTGCTGGAGGACGATTTATTGAATCGGGACGCAATTTGAGTGATCCATCGTCATTAGGTGGCCCTGAACGTTACAATTCACTATCAGTTTTTCGTCCCATTCGATAATCTAGACTCACAGCAGAACGGCCATAAGGTGCCCGAATCAGCAATAGACCCATGGAGTCAAGTCGTCTGGAGGACGATGTATTGAATAGGGACGCAATTTGTGTGGTCCATCGTCATTAGGTGGCCCTGAATGTTACAATTCACTATCAGATTTTCGTCCGATTCGAAAATCTTTGACTCACTGCAGAACGGCCATAAGGTGCCCGAGGCAGCAATAGACCCATGGAGACAAGTCTGCTGGAGGACGATGTATTGAATCGGGACGCAATTTGAGTGTTCCATCGTCATTAGGAGGCCCTGAACGTTACAATTCACTATCAGTTTTGCGTCCGATTCGAAAATCTTTGAGTCACAGCTGAACGGCCATATGGTGCCCGAGGCAGCATTAGACCCATGGAGACAAGTCTGCTGGAGGACGATGTATTGAATCGGGACGCAATTTGAGTGTTCCATCGTCATTAGGAGGCCCTGAACGTTACAATTCACTATCAGTTTTTCGTCCCATTCGAAAATCTTTGAGTCACAGCAGAACGGCCATAATGTGGCCGAGGCAGCAATAGACCCATGGAGACAAGTCTGCTGGAGGACGATGTATTGAATCGGGACGCAATTTGAGTGATCCATCGTCATTAGGTGGCCCTGAACGTTACAATTCACTATCAGTTTTTCGTCCGATTCGAAAATCCTTGACTCATAGCGGAACGGCCATAAGGTGCCCGAGGCAGCAATAGACACATTGACAAGTCTGCTGGATTACGATGTATTGAATCGGGACGCAATTTGAGTGATCCATCGTCATTAGGTGGCCCTGAACGTTACACTTCACTATCAGTTTTTCGTCCCATTCGATAATCTAGACTCACAGCAGAACGGCCATAATGTGCCCGAGGCAGCAATAGACCAATGGAGAGAAGTCTGCTGGAGGACGATGTATTGAATCGGGCGCAATTTGAGTGATCCATCGTCTCTAGGTAGCCCTGAACGTTACAATTCACTCTCAGTTTGTCGTCCCATTCGATAATCTAGACTCACAGCAGAACGGCCATAAGGTGCCCGAGGCAGCAATAGACCCATGGAGTCAAGTCTGCTGGAGGACGATGTATTGAATCGGGACGCAATTTGAGTGATCCATCGTCATTAGGTGGCCCTGAACGTTACAATTCACTATCAGTTTTTCGTCCGATTCGAAAATCTTTGACTCACAGCAGAACGGCCATAAGGTGCCCGAGGCAGCAATAGACCCATGGAGACAAGTCTGCTGGAGGACGATGTATTGAATCGGGACGCAATTTGAGTGTTCCATCGTCATTAGGAGGCCCTGAACGTTACAATTCACTATCAGTTTTTCGTCCCATTCGATAATCTAGACTCACGGGAGAACGACAATAAGGTGCCCGAGGCAGCAATAGACCCATGGAGACAAATCTGCTGGAGGACGATGTATTGAATCGGGACGCAATTTGAGTGTTCCATCGTCATTAGGAGGCCCTGAATGTTACAATTATCAGTTTTTCGTCCGATTCGAAAATCTTTGACTCACAGGAGAACGGCCATAAGGTGCCCGAGGCAGCAATAGACCCATGGAGTCAAGTCTGCTGGAGGACGATGTATTGAATCGGGACGCAATTTTAGTGATCCATCGTCATTAGGTGGCCCTGAACGTTACTATTCACTATCAGTTTTTCGTGCGATTCGAAAATCTTTCACTCACAGGAGAACGGCCATAAGGTGCCCGAGGCAGCAATAGACCCATGGAGACAAGTATGCTGGAGGACGATGTATTGAATCGGGACGCAATTTGAGTGTTCCATCGTCATTAGGAGGCCCTGAATGTTACAATTAACTATCAGTTTTTCGTCCCATTCGATTATCTAGGCTCACGGGAGAACGACAATAAGGTGCCCGAGGCAGCAATAGACCCATGGAGACAAGTCTGCTGGAGGACGATGTATTGAATCGGGACGCAATTTGAGTGTTCCATCGTCATTAGGAGGCCCTGAACGTTACAATTCACTATCAGTTTTTCGTCCGATTCGAAAATCTTTGAGTCACAGCAGAACGGCCATAATGTGGCCGAGGCAGCAAAAGACCCATGGAGACAAGTTTGCTGTAGGACGATGTATTGAATCGGGACGCAATTTGAGTGATCCATCGTCATTAGGTGTCCCTGAACGTTACAATTCACTATCAGTTTTTCGTCCGATTCGAAAATCTTTGACTCATAGCAGAACGGCCATAAGGTGCCCGAGGCAGCTATAGACCCATGGAGACAAGTCTGCTGGAGGACGATGTATTGAATCGGGACGCAATTTTAGTGATCCATCGTCATTAGGTGGCCCTGAATGTTACAATTCACTATCAGTTTTTCGTCAGATTCGAAAATCTTTGACTCACAGCAGAACGGCCATAAGGTGCCCAAGGCAGCAATAGACCCATGAAGACAAGTCTGCTGGAGGACGATGTATTGAATCGGGACGCAATTTGAGTGTTCCATCGTCATTAGGAGGCCTTGATCGTTACAATTCACTATCAGTTTTTCGTCCCATTCGATAATCTAGACTCACAGCAGAACGGCCATAAGGTGCCCGAGGCAGCAATAGACCAATGGAGAGAAGTCTGCTGGAGGACGATGTATTGAATCGGGACGCAATTTGAGTGATCCATCGTCTTTAGGTCGCCCTGAACGTTACAATACACTATCAGTTTGTCAACCCATTCGATAAACTAGACTCACAGCAGAACGGCCATAAGGTGCCCGAGGCAGCAATAGACCCATGGAGTCAAGTCTGCTGGAGGACGATGTATTGAATCGGGACGCAATTTGAGTGATCCATCGTCATTAGGTGGCCCTGAACGTTACAATTCACTATCAGTTTTTCGTCCGATTCGAAAATCTTTGACTCACAGCAGAACGGCCATAAGGTGCCCGAGGCAGCAATAGACCCATGGAGACAAGTCTGCTGGAGGACGATGTATTGAATCGGGACGCAATTTGAATGTTCCATCGTCATTAGGAGGCCCTGAATGTTACAATTAACCATCAGTTTTTAGTCCCATTCGATAATCTAGACTCACGGGAGAACGACAATAAGGTGCCCGAGGCAGCAATAGACCCATGGAGACAAGTCTGCTGGAGGACGATGTATTGGATCGGGACGCAATTTGAGTGTTCCATCGTCATTAAGAGGCCCTGAATGTTACAATTAACTATCAGTTTTTCGTCCGATTCAAAAATCATTGACTCACAGGAGAACGGCCATCAGGTGCCCAAGGCAGCAATAGACCCATAGAGTCAAGTCTGCTGGAGGACGATGTATTGAATCGGGACGCAATTTGAGTGATCCATCGTCATTAGGTGGCCCTGAACGTTACAATTCACTATCAGTTTTTCGTCCGATTCGAAAATCTTTGACTCACAGGAGAACGGCCATAAGGTGCCCGAGGCAGCAATAGACCCATGGAGACAAGTCTGCTGGAGGACGATGTATTGAATCCGGACGCAATTTGAGTGTTCCATCGTCATTAGGAGGCCCTGAACGTTACAATTCACTATCAGTCTTTCGTCCGATTCGAAAATCTTTGAGTCACAGCAGAACGGCCATAAGTTGCCCGAGGCAGTAATAGACGCATGGTGACAAGTGTGCTGGTGGACGATGTATTGAATCGGGACGCAATTTGAGTGATCCATCGTCATTAGGTGGCCCTGAATAATACAATTCACTTTCAGTTTTTCGTCCGATTCGAAAATCTTTGACTCACAGCAGAACGGCCAAAAGGTGCCCGAGGCAGCAATAGACCCATGGAGACAAGTCTGCTGGAGGACGATGTATTGAATCGGGACGCAATTTGAGTGTTCCATCGTCATTAGGAGGCCCTGAATGTTACAATTAACTATCAGTTTTTCGTCCCATTCGATAATCTAGACTCACGGGAGAACGACCATAAGGTGCCCGAGGCAGCAATAGACCCCATGGAGACAAGTCTGCTGGAGGACGATGTATTGAATCGGGACGCAATTTGAGTGATCCATCGTCATTAGGTGGCCCTGAACGTTACAATTCACTATCAGTTTTTCGTCCGATTCGAAAATCTTTGAGTCACAGCAGAACGGCCAAAAGGTGCCCGAGGCAGTAATAGACGCATGGAGACAAGTCTGCTGGTGGACGATGTATTGAATCGGGACGCAATTTGAGTGATCCATCGTCATTAGGTGGCCCTGAATAATACAATTCACTTTCAGTTTTTCGTCCGATTCGAAAATCTATGACTCACAGCAGAACGGCCATAAGGTGCCCGAGGCAGCAATAGACCCATGGAGACAAGTCTGCTAGAGGACGATGTATTGAAGCGGGACGCAATTTGAGTGTTCCATCGTCATTAGGAGGCCCTGAACGTTACAGTTCACTATCAGTTTTTCGTCCGATTCGAAAATCTTTGAGTCACAGCAGAACGGCCATAATGTGGCCGAGGCAGCAATAGACCCATGGAGACAAGTCTGCTGGAGGACGATGTTTTGAATCGGGACGCAATTTGAGTGATCCATCGTCATTAGGTGGCCCTGAACGTTACAATTCACTATCAGTTTTTCGTCCGAATCGAAAGTCTTTGACTCATAGCAGAACGGCCATAAGGTGCCCGAGGCAGCAATAGACACATGGAGACAAGTCTGCTGGAGGACGATGTATTGAATCGGGACGCAATTTGAGTGATCCATCGTCATTAAGTGGCCCTGAACGTTACAATTCACTATCAGTTTTTCGTCCCATTCGATAATCTAGACTCACAGCAGAACGGCCATAAGGTGCCCGAGGCAGCAATAGACCCATGGAGTCAAGTCGGCTGGAGGACGATGTATTGAATCGGGACGCAATTTGTGTGGTCCATCGTCATTAGGTGGCCCTGAATGTTACAATTCACTATCAGTTTTTCGTCCGATTCGAAAATCTTTGACTCACAGCAGAACGGCCATAAGGTGCCCGAGGCAGCAATAGACCCATGGAGACAAGTCTGCTGAAGGACGATGTATTGAATCGGGACGCAATTTGAGTGTTCCATCGTCATTAGGAGGCCCTGAATGTTACAATTAACTATCAGTTTTTCGTCCCATTCGATAATATAGACTCACGGGAGAACGACCATAAGGTGCACGAGGCAGCAATAGACCCATGGAGACAAGTCTGCTGGAGGACGATGTATTGAATCGGGACGCAATTTGAGTGATCCATCGTCATTAGGTGGCCCTGAACGTTACAATTCACTATCAGTCTTTCGTCCGATTCGAATATCTTTGAGTCACAGCAGAACGGCCATAAGGTGCCCGAGGCAGTAATAGACGCATGGTGACAAGTCTGCTGGTGGACGATGTATTGAATCGGGACGCAATTTGAGTGATCCATCGTCATTAGGTGGCCCTGAACGTTACAATTCACTATCAGTTTTTCGTCCGATTCGAAAATCTTTGACACATAGCAGAACGGCCATAAGGTGCCCGAGGCAGCAATAGACACATGGAGACAAGTCTGCTGGAGGACGATGTATTGAATCGGAACGCAATTTGAGTGATCCATCGTCATTAGGTGGCCATGAACGTTACAATTCTCTATCAGTTTTTCGTCCCATTCGATAATCTAGACTCACAGCAGAACGGCCATAATGTGCCCGAGGCAGCAATCGACCCATGGAGACAAGTCTGCTGGAGGACGATGTATTGAATCGGGACACAATTTGAGTGATCCATCGTCTTTAGGTCGGCCTGAACGTTACAAGTCACTATCAGTGTTTCGACCCATTCGATAAACTAGATTCACAGCAGAACGGCCATAAGGTGCCTGAGGCAGCAATAGACCCACGGAGTCAAGTCGGCTGGAGGACGATGTATTGAATCGGGACGCAATTTGTGTGGTCCATCGTCATTAGGTGGAACTGAACGTTACAATTCACTATCAGTTTTTCGTCCGATTCGAAAATCTTTGACTCATAGCAGAACGGCCATAAGGTGCCCGAGGCAGCAATAGACCCATGGAGACAAGTCTGCTGGAGGACGATGTATTGCATCGGGACGCAATTTGAGTGTTCCATCGTCATTAGGAGGCCATGAACGTTACAATTCACTATCAGTTTTTCGTCCGATTCGAAAATATTTTGAGTCACAGCAGAACGGCCATAAGGTGCCCGAGGCAGTAATAGACGCATGGTGACAAGTCTGCTGGTGGACGATGTATTGAATCGGGACGCAAGTTGAGTGATCCATCGTCATTAGGTGGCCCTGAATGTTACAATTCATTTTCAGTTTTTCGTCCGATTCGAAAATCTTTAACTCACAGCAGAACGGCCATAAAGTGCCCGAGGCAGCAATAGACCCATGGAGACAAGTCTGCTGGAGGACGATGTATTGAATCGGGACGCAATTTGAGTGATCCATCGTCATTAGGTGGCCCTGAACGTAACAATTCACTATCAGTTTTTCGTCCCATTCGAAAATCTTTGACTCACAGCAGAACGGCCATAAGGTGCCCGAGGCAGTAATAGACGCATGGTGACAAGTCTGCTGGTGGACGATGTATTTAATCGGAACGCAATTTGAGTGATCCATCGTCATTAGGTGGCCCTGAATAATACAATTCACTTTCAGTTTTTCGTCCGATTCGAAAATCTTTGACTCACAGCAGAACGGCCATAAGGTGCCCGAGGCAGCAATAGACCCATGGAGACAAGTCTGCTGGAGGACGATGTATTGAATCGAGACGCAATTTGAGTGTTCCATCGTCATTAGGAGGCCATGAACGTTACAATTCACTATCAGTTTCTCGTCCGATTCGAAAATCTTTGACTCACAGCAGAACGGCCATAAGGTGCCCGAGGCAGCAATAGACCCATGGAGACAAGTCTGCTGGAGGACGATGTATTGAATCGGGACGCAATTTGAGTGATCCACCGTCATTAGGTGGCCCTGAACGTTACAATTCACTATCAGTCTTTCGTCCGATTCGAAAATTTTTGAGTCACAGCAGAACGGCCATAAGGTGACCGAGGCAGTAATAGACGCATGGTGACAAGTCTGCTGGTGGACGATGTATTGAATCGGGACGCAATTTGAGTTATCCATCGTCATTAGGTGGCCCTGAATGTTACAATTCACTTTCAGTTTTTCGTCCGATTCGAAAATCTTTGACTCACAGCAGAACGGCCATAAGGTGCCCGAGGCAGCAATAGACCCATGGAGACAAGTCTGCTGGAGAACGATGTATTGAATCGGGACGCAATTTGAGTGTTCCATCGTCATTAGGAGGCCCTGAATGTTGCAATTAACTATCAGTTTTTCGTCCCATTCGATAATCTAGACTCACGGGAGAACGACCATAAGGTGCCCGAGGCAGCAGTAGACCCATGGAGACAAGTTTGCTGGAGGACGATGTATTGAATCGGGACGCAATTTGAGTGATCCATCGTCATTAGGTGGCCCTGAACGTTACAATTCACTATCAGTCTTTCGTCCGATTCGAAAATCTTTGACTCACAGCAGAACGGCCGTAAGGTGCCCGAGGCAGTAATAGACGCATGGTGACAAGTCTGCTGGTGGACGATGTATTGAATCGGGACGCAATTTGAGTGATCCATCGTCATTAGGTGGCCCTGAACGTTACAATTCACTATCAGTCTTTCGTCCGATTCGAATATCTTTGAGTCACAGCAGAACGGCCATAAGGTGCCCGAGGCAGTAATAGACGCATGGTGACATGTCTGCTGGTGGACGATGTATTGAATCGGGACGCATTTTGAGTGATCCACCGTCATTAGGTGGCCCTGAACGTTACAATTCACTATCAGTTTTTCGTCCGATTCGAAAATCTTTGACTCATAGCTGAACGGCCATAAGGTGCCCGAGGCAGCAATAGACACATGGAGACAAGTCTGCTGGAGGACGATGTATTGAATCGGGAGGCAATTTGAGTGATCCATCGTCATTAGGTGGCCATGAACGTTACAATTCTCTATCAGTTTTTCGTCCCATTCGATAATCTAGACTCACAGCAGAACGGCCATAAGGTGCCCGAGGCAGCAATAGACCCATGGAGACAAGTCTGCTGGAGGACGATGTATTGAATCGGGACGCAATTTGAATGATCCATCGTCTTTAGGTCGCCCTGAACGTTACAAGTCACTATCAGTTTTTCAGCCCATTCGATAAACTAGATTCACAGCAGAACGGCCATAAGGTGCCTGAGGCAGCAATAGACCCATGGAGTCAAGTCGGCTGGAGGACGATGTATTGAATCGGGACGCAATTTGTGTGGTCCATCGTCATTAGGTGGAACTGAATGTTACAATTCACTATCAGTTTTTCGTCCGATTCGAAAATCTTTGACTCACAGCAGAACGGCCATAGGGTGCCCGAGGCAGCAATAGACCCATGCAGACAAGTCTGCTGGAGGACGATGTACTGAATCGGGACGCAATTTGAGTGATCCATCGTCATTAGGTGGTCCTGAACGTTACCATTCACTATCAGTTTTTCGTCCCATTCGATAATCTAGACTCACAGCAGAACGGCCATAAGGTGCCCGAGGCAGCAATAGACCCATGGAGACAAGTCTGCTGGAGGACGATGTATTGAATCGGGACGCAATTTGAGTGATCCATCGTCATTAGGTGGCACTGAACGTTACAATTCACTATCTGTCTTTCGTCCGATTCGAAAATCTTTTGAGTCACAGCAGAACGGCCATAAGGTGCCCGAGGCAGTAATAGACGCATGGTGACAAGTCTGCTGGGGACGATGTATTGAATCGGGACGCAAGTTGAGTGATCCATCGTCATTAGGTGGCCCTGAATAATACATTTCACATTCAGTATTTCGTCCGATTCGGAAATCTTTGACTCACAGCAGAATGGCCATAAGGTGCCCGAGTCAGCAATAGACCCATGGAGACAAGTCTGTTGGAGGACGATGTATTGAATCGTAACGCAATTTGAGTGTTCCATCGTCATTAGGAGGCCCTGAACGTTACAATTCACTATCAGTTTTTCGTCCGATTCGAAAATCTTTGAGTTACAGCAGAACGGCCATAAGGTGCCCGAGGCAGCAATAGACCCATGGAGACAAGTCTGCTGGAGGACGATGTATTGAATCGGGACGCAATTTGAGTGATCCATCGTCATAAGTTGGCCCTGAACGTTACAATTCACTATCAGTTTTTCGTCCGATTCGAAAATCTTTGACTCATAGCAGAACGGCCATAAGGTGCCCGAGGCAACAATAGACACATGGAGACAAGTCTGCTGGAGGACGATGTATTGAATCGGGACGCAATTTGAGTGATCCATCGTCATTAGGTGGCCATGAACGTTACAATTCTCTATCAGTTTTTCGTCCCATTCGATAATCTAGACTCACAGCAGAACGGCCATAAGGTGCCCGAGGCAGCAATAGACCCATGGAGTCAAGTCGGCTGGAGGACGATGTATTGAATCGGGACGCAATTTGTGTGGTCCATCGTCATTAGGTGGCCCTGAATGTTACAATTCACTATCAGTTTTTCGTCCGATTCGAAAATCTTTGACTCACAGCAGAACGGCCATAAAGTGCCCGAGGCAGCAATAGACCCATGGAGACAAGTCTGCTGAAGGACGATGTATTGAATCGGGACGCAATTTGAGTGTTCCATCGTCATTAGGAGGCCCTGAATGTTACAATTAACTATCAGTTTTTCGTCCCATTCGATAATATAGACTCACGGGAGAACGACCATAAGGTCCCGAGGCAGCAATAGACACATGGAGACAAGTCTGCTGGAGGACGATGTATTGAATCGGGACGCAATTTGAGTGATCCATCGTCATTAGGTGGCCCTGAACGTTACAATTCACTATCAGTTTTTCGTCCGATTCGAATATCTTTGACTCACAGCAGAACGGCCATAAGGTGCCCGAGGCAGCAATAGACCCATGGAGTCAAGTCGGCTGGAGGACGATGTATTGAATCGGGACGCAATTTGTGTGGTCCATCGTCATTAGGTGGCCCTGAATGTTACAATTCACTATCAGTTTTTCGTCCGATTCGAAAATCTTTGACTCACAGCAGAACGGCCATAAGGTGCCCGAGGCAGCAATAGACCCATGGAGACAAGTCTGCTGAAGGACGATGTATTGAATCGGGACGCAATTTGAGTGTTCCATCGTCATTAGGAGGCCCTGAATGTTACAATTAACTATCAGTTTTTCGTCCCATTCGATAATATAGACTCACGGGAGAACGACCATAAGGTGCCCGAGGCAGCAATAGACCCATGGAGACAAGTCTGCTGGAGGACGATGTATTGAATCGGGACGCATTTTGAGTGATCCATCGTCATTAGGTGGCCCTGAACGTTACAATTCACTATCAGTCTTTCGTCCGATTCGAAAATCTTTGAGTCACAGCAGAACGGCCATAAGGTGCCCGAGGCAGTAATAGACGCATGGTGACAAGTCTGCTGGTGGACGATGTATTGAATCGGGACGCAATTTGAGTTATCCATCGTCATTAGGTGGCCCTGAATGTTACAATTCACTTTCAGTTTTTCGTCCGATTCGAAAATCTTTGACACACAGCAGAACGGCCATAAGGTGCCCGAGGCAGCAATAGACCCATGGAGACAAGTCTGCTGGAGAACGATGTATTGAATCGGGACGCAATTTGAGTGTTCCATCGTCATTAGGAGGCCCTGAATGTTGCAATTAACTATCAGTTTTTCGTCCCATTCGATAATCTAGACTCACGGGAGAACGACCATAAGGTGCCCGAGGCAGCAGTAGACCCATGGAGACAAGTCTGCTGGAGGACGATGTATTGAATCGGGACGCAATTTGAGTGATCCATCGTCATTAGGTGGCCCTGAACGTTACAATTCACTATCAGTCTTTCGTCCGATTCAAAAATCTTTGAGTCACAGCAGAACGGCCGTAAGGTGCCCGAGGCAGTAATAGACGCATGGTGACATGTCTGCTGGTGGACGATGTATTGAATCGGGACGCATTTTGAGTGATCCATCGTCATTAGGTGGCCCTGAACGTTACAATTCACTATCAGTTTTTCGTCCGATTCGAAAATCTTTGACTCATAGCAGAACGGCCATAAGGTGCCCGAGGCAGCAATAGACACATGGAGACAAGTCTGCTGGAGGACGATGTATTGAATCGGGACGCAATTTGAGTGATCCATCGTCATTAGGTGGCCATGAACGTTACAATTCTCTATCAGTTTTTCGTCCCATTCGATAATCTAGACTCACAGCAGAACGGCCATAAGGTGCCCGAAGGCAGCAATAGACCCATGGAGACAAGTCTGCTGGAGGACGATGTATTGAATCGGGACGCAATTTGAGTGATCCATCGTCATTAGGTCGCCCTGAACGTTACAATTCACTATCAGTCTTTCGTCCGATTCGAAAATCTTTTGAGTCACAGCAGAACGGCCATAAGGTGCCCGAGGCAGTAATAGACGCATGGTGACAAGTCTGCTGGTGGACGATGTATTGAATCGGGACGCAAGTTGAGTGATCCATCGTCATTAGGTGGCCCTGAATGTTACAATTCATTTTCAGTTTTTCGTCCGATTCGAAAATCTTTAACTCACAGCAGAACGGCCATAAAGTGCCCGAGGCAGCAATAGACCCATGGAGACAAGTCTGCTGGAGGACGATGTATTGAATCGGGACGCAATTTGAGTGATCCATCGTCATTAGGTGGCCCTGAACGTAACAATTCACTATCAGTTTTTCGTCCCATTCGAAAATCTTTGACTCACAGCAGAACGGCCATAAGGTGCCCGAGGCAGTAATAGACGCATGGTGACAAGTCTGCTGGTGGACGATGTATTTAATCGGAACGCAATTTGAGTGATCCATCGTCATTAGGTGGCCCTGAATAATACAATTCACTTTCAGTTTTTCGTCCGATTCGAAAATCTTTGACTCACAGCAGAACGGCCATAAGGTGCCCGAGGCAGCAATAGACCCATGGAGACAAGTCTGCTGGAGGACGATGTATTGAATCGAGACGCAATTTGAGTGTTCCATCGTCATTAGGAGGCCATGAACGTTACAATTCACTATCAGTTTCTCGTCCGATTCGAAAATCTTTGACTCACAGCAGAACGGCCATAAGGTGCCCGAGGCAGCAATAGACCCATGGAGACAAGTCTGCTGGAGGACGATGTATTGAATCGGGACGCAATTTGAGTGATCCACCGTCATTAGGTGGCCCTGAACGTTACAATTCACTATCAGTCTTTCGTCCGATTCGAAAATTTTTGAGTCACAGCAGAACGGCCATAAGGTGACCGAGGCAGTAATAGACGCATGGTGACAAGTCTGCTGGTGGACGATGTATTGAATCGGGACGCAATTTGAGTTATCCATCGTCATTAGGTGGCCCTGAATGTTACAATTCACTTTCAGTTTTTCGTCCGATTCGAAAATCTTTGACTCACAGCAGAACGGCCATAAGGTGCCCGAGGCAGCAATAGACCCATGGAGACAAGTCTGCTGGAGAACGATGTATTGAATCGGGACGCAATTTGAGTGTTCCATCGTCATTAGGAGGCCCTGAATGTTGCAATTAACTATCAGTTTTTCGTCCCATTCGATAATCTAGACTCACGGGAGAACGACCATAAGGTGCCCGAGGCAGCAGTAGACCCATGGAGACAAGTTTGCTGGAGGACGATGTATTGAATCGGGACGCAATTTGAGTGATCCATCGTCATTAGGTGGCCCTGAACGTTACAATTCACTATCAGTCTTTCGTCCGATTCGAAAATCTTTGACTCACAGCAGAACGGCCGTAAGGTGCCCGAGGCAGTAATAGACGCATGGTGACAAGTCTGCTGGTGGACGATGTATTGAATCGGGACGCAATTTGAGTGATCCATCGTCATTAGGTGGCCCTGAACGTTACAATTCACTATCAGTCTTTCGTCCGATTCGAATATCTTTGAGTCACAGCAGAACGGCCATAAGGTGCCCGAGGCAGTAATAGACGCATGGTGACATGTCTGCTGGTGGACGATGTATTGAATCGGGACGCATTTTGAGTGATCCACCGTCATTAGGTGGCCCTGAACGTTACAATTCACTATCAGTTTTTCGTCCGATTCGAAAATCTTTGACTCATAGCTGAACGGCCGTAAGGTGCCCGAGGCAGCAATAGACACATGGAGACAAGTCTGCTGGAGGACGATGTATTGAATCGGGAGGCAATTTGAGTGATCCATCGTCATTAGGTGGCCATGAACGTTACAATTCTCTATCAGTTTTTCGTCCCATTCGATAATCTAGACTCACAGCAGAACGGCCATAAGGTGCCCGAGGCAGCAATAGACCCATGGAGACAAGTCTGCTGGAGGACGATGTATTGAATCGGGACGCAATTTGAATGATCCATCGTCTTTAGGTCGCCCTGAACGTTACAAGTCACTATCAGTTTTTCAGCCCATTCGATAAACTAGATTCACAGCAGAACGGCCATAAGGTGCCTGAGGCAGCAATAGACCCATGGAGTCAAGTCGGCTGGAGGACGATGTATTGAATCGGGACGCAATTTGTGTGGTCCATCGTCATTAGGTGGAACTGAATGTTACAATTCACTATCAGTTTTTCGTCCGATTCGAAAATCTTTGACTCACAGCAGAACGGCCATAGGGTGCCCGAGGCAGCAATAGACCCATGCAGACAAGTCTGCTGGAGGACGATGTACTGAATCGGGACGCAATTTGAGTGATCCATCGTCATTAGGTGGTCCTGAACGTTACCATTCACTATCAGTTTTTCGTCCCATTCGATAATCTAGACTCACAGCAGAACGGCCATAAGGTGCCCGAGGCAGCAATAGACCCATGGAGACAAGTCTGCTGGAGGACGATGTATTGAATCGGGACGCAATTTGAGTGATCCATCGTCATTAGGTGGCCCTGAACGTTACAATTCACTATCTGTCTTTCGTCCGATTCGAAAATCTTTTGAGTCACAGCAGAACGGCCATAAGGTGCCCGAGGCAGTAATAGACGCATGGTGACAAGTCTGCTGGGGACGATGTATTGAATCGGGACGCAAGTTGAGTGATCCATCGTCATTAGGTGGCCCTGAATAATACATTTCACATTCAGTATTTCGTCCGATTCGGAAATCTTTGACTCACAGCAGAATGGCCATAAGGTGCCCGAGTCAGCAATAGACCCATGGAGACAAGTCTGTTGGAGGACGATGTATTGAATCGTAACGCAATTTGAGTGTTCCATCGTCATTAGGAGGCCCTGAACGTTACAATTCACTATCAGTTTTTCGTCCGATTCGAAAATCTTTGAGTTACAGCAGAACGGCCATAAGGTGCCCGAGGCAGCAATAGACCCATGGAGACAAGTCTGCTGGAGGACGATGTATTGAATCGGGACGCAATTTGAGTGATCCATCGTCATAAGTTGGCCCTGAACGTTACAATTCACTATCAGTTTTTCGTCCGATTCGAAAATCTTTGACTCATAGCAGAACGGCCATAAGGTGCCCGAGGCAACAATAGACACATGGAGACAAGTCTGCTGGAGGACGATGTATTGAATCGGGACGCAATATGAGTGATCCATCGTCATTAGGTGGCCATGAACGTTACAATTCTCTATCAGTTTTTCGTCCCATTCGATAATCTAGACTCACAGCAGAACGGCCATAAGGTGCCCGAGGCAGCAATAGACCCATGGAGTCAAGTCGGCTGGAGGACGATGTATTGAATCGGGACGCAATTTGTGTGGTCCATCGTCATTAGGTGGCCCTGAATGTTACAATTCACTATCAGTTTTTCGTCCGATTCGGAAATCTTTGACTCACAGCAGAACGGCCATAAAGTGCCCGAGGCAGCAATAGACCCATGGAGACAAGTCTGCTGAAGGACGATGTATTGAATCGGGACGCAATTTGAGTGTTCCATCGTCATTAGGAGGCCCTGAATGTTACAATTAACTATCAGTTTTTCGTCCCATTCGATAATATAGACTCACGGGAGAACGACCATAAGGTCCCGAGGCAGCAATAGACCCATGGAGACAAGTCTGCTGGAGGACGATGTATTGAATCGGGACGCAATTTGAGTGATCCATCGTCATTAGGTGGCCCTGAACGTTACAATTCACTATCAGTCTTTCGTCCGATTCGAATATCTTTGACTCACAGCAGAACGGCCATAAGGTGCCAGAGGCAGCAATAGACCCATGGAGTCAAGTCGGCTGGAGGACGATGTATTGAATCGGGACGCAATTTGTGTGGTCCATCGTCATTAGGTGGCCCTGAATGTTACAATTCACTATCAGTTTTTCGTCCGATTCGAAAATCTTTGACTCACAGCAGAACGGCCATAAGGTGCCCGAGGCAGCAATAGACCCATGGAGACAAGTCTGCTGAAGGACGATGTATTGAATCGGGACGCAATTTGAGTGTTCCATCGTCATTAGGAGGCCCTGAATGTTACAATTAACTATCAGTTTTTCGTCCCATTCGATAATATAGACTCACGGGAGAACGACCATAAGGTGCCCGAGGCAGCAATAGACCCATGGAGACAAGTCTGCTGGAGGACGATGTATTGAATCGGGACGCATTTTGAGTGATCCATCGTCATTAGGTGGCCCTGAACGTTACAATTCACTATCAGTCTTTCGTCCGATTCGAAAATCTTTGAGTCACAGCAGAACGGCCATAAGGTGCCCGAGGCAGTAATAGACGCATGGTGACAAGTCTGCTGGTGGACGATGTATTGAATCGGGACGCAATTTGAGTTATCCATCGTCATTAGGTGGCCCTGAATGTTACAATTCACTTTCAGTTTTTCGTCCGATTCGAAAATTTTTGACACACAGCAGAACGGCCATAAGGTGCCCGAGTCAGCAATAGACCCATGGAGACAAGTCTGTTGGAGGACGATGTATTGAATCGTAACGCAATTTGAGTGTTCCATTGTCATTAGGAGGCCCTGAACGTTACAATTCACTATCAGTTTTTCGTCCGATTCGAAAATCTTTGAGTTACAGCAGAACGGCCACAAGGTGCCCGAGGCAGCAATAGACCCATGGAGACAAGTCTGCTGGAGGACGATGTATTGAATCGGGACGCAATTTGAGTGATCCATCGTCATAAGTTGGCCCTGAACGTTACAATTCACTATCAGTTTTTCGTCCGATTCGAAAATCTTTGACTCATAGCAGAACGGCCATAAGGTGCCCGAGGCAACAATAGACACATGGAGACAAGTCTGCTGGAGGACGATGTATTGAATCGGGACGCAATTTGAGTGATCCATCGTCATTAGGTGGCCATGAACGTTACAATTCTCTATCAGTTTTTCGTCCCATTCGATAATCTAGACTCACAGCAGAACGGCCATAAGGTGCCCGAGGCAGCAATAGACCCATGGAGTCAAGTCGGCTGGAGGACGATGTATTGAATCGGGACGCAATTTGTGTGGTCCATCGTCATTAGGTGGCCCTGAATGTTACAATTCACTATCAGTTTTTCGTCCGATTCGAAAATCTTTGACTCACAGCAGAACGGCCATAAAGTGCCCGAGGCAGCAATAGACCCATGGAGACAAGTCTGCTGAAGGACGATGTATTGAATCGGGACGCAATTTGAGTGTTCCATCGTCATTAGGAGGCCCTGAATGTTACAATTAACTATCAGTTTTTCGTCCCATTCGATAATATAGACTCACGGGAGAACGACCATAAGGTCCCGAGGCAGCAATAGACCCATGGAGACAAGTCTGCTGGAGGACGATGTATTGAATCGGGACGCAATTTGAGTGATCCATCGTCATTAGGTGGCCCTGAACGTTACAATTCACTATCAGTGTTTCGTCCGATTCGAATATCTTTGACTCACAGCAGAACGGCCATAAGGTGCCCGAGGCAGCAATAGACCCATGGAGTCAAGTCGGCTGGAGGACGATGTATTGAATCGGGACGCAATTTGTGTGGTCCATCGTCATTAGGTGGCCCTGAATGTTACAATTCACTATCAGTTTTTCGTCCGAATCGAAAATCTTTGACTCACAGCAGAACGGCCATAAGGTGCCCGAGGCAGCAATAGACCCATGGAGACAAGTCTGCTGAAGGACGATGTATTGAATCGGGACGCAATTTGAGTGTTCCATCGTCATTAGGAGGCCCTGAATGTTACAATTAACTATCAGTTTTTCGTCCCATTCGATAATATAGACTCACGGGAGAACGACCATAAGGTGCCCGAGGCAGCAATAGACCCATGGAGACAAGTCTGCTGGAGGACGATGTATTGAATCGGGACGCAATTTGAGTGATCCATCGTCATTAGGTGGCCCTGAACGTTACAATTCACTATCAGTCTTTCGTCCGATTCGAAAATCTTTGAGTCACAGCAGAACGGCCATAAGGTGCCCGAGGCAGTAATAGACGCATGGTGACAAGTCTGCTGGTGGACGATGTATTGAATCGGGACGCAATTTGAGTTATCCATCGTCATTAGGTGGCCCTGAATGTTACAATTCACTTTCAGTTTTTCGTCCGATTCGAAAATCTTTGACACACAGCAGAACGGCCATAAGGTGCCCGAGGCAGCAATAGACCCATGGAGACAAGTCTGCTGGAGAACGATGTATTGAATCGGGACGCAATTTGAGTGTTCCATCGTCATTAGGAGGCCCTGAATGTTGCAGTTAACTATCAGTTTTTCGTCCCATTCGATAATCTAGACTCACGGGAGAACGACCATAAGGTGCCCGAGGCAGTAATAGACGCATGGTGACATGTCTGCTGGTGGACGATGTATTGAATCGGGACGCATTTTGAGTGATCCATCGTCATTAGGTGGCCCTGAACGTTACAATTCACTATCAGTTTTTCGTCCGATTCGAAAATCTTTGACTCATAGCAGAACGGCCATAAGGTGCCCGAGGCAGCAATAGACACATGGAGACAAGTCTGCTGGAGGACGATGTATTGAATCGGGACGCAATTTGAGTGATCCATCGTCATTAGGTGGCCATGAACGTTACAATTCTCTATCAGTTTTTCGTCCCATTCGATAATCTAGACTCACAGCAGAACGGCCATAAGGTGCCCGAAGGCAGCAATAGACCCATGGAGACAAGTCTGCTGGAGGACGATGTATTGAATCGGGACGCAATTTGAGTGATCCATCGTCATTAGGTCGCCCTGAACGTTACAATTCACTATCAGTCTTTCGTCCGATTCGAAAATCTTTTGAGTCACAGCAGAACGGCCATAAGGTGCCCGAGGCAGTAATAGACGCATGGTGACAAGTCTGCTGGTGGACGATGTATTGAATCGGGACGCAAGTTGAGTGATCCATCGTCATTAGGTGGCCCTGAATAATACAATTCACTTTCAGTATTTCGTCCGATTCGGAAATCTTTGACTCACAGCAGAACGGCCATAAGGTGCCCGAGTCAGCAATAGACCCATGGAGACAAGTCTGTTGGAGGACGATGTATTGAATCGTAACGCAATTTGAGTGTTCCATCGTCATTAGGAGGCCCTGAACGTTACAATTCACTATCAGTTTTTCGTCCGATTCGAAAATCTTTGAGTCACAGCAGAACGGCCATAAGGCGCCCGAGGCAGCAATAGACCCATGGAGACAAGTCTGCTGGAGGACGATGTATTGAATCGGGACGCAATTTGAGTGATCCATCGTCATAAGTTGGCCCTGAACGTTACAATTCACTATCAGTTTTTCGTCCGATTCGAAAATCTTTCACTCATAGCAGAACGGCCATAAGGTGCCCGAGGCAGTAATAGACGCATGGTGACAAGTCTGCTGGTGGACGATGTATTGAATCGGGACGCAAGTTGAGTGATCCATCGTCATTAGGTGGCCCTGAATGTTACAATTCATTTTCAGTTTTTCGTCCGATTCGAAAATCTTTAACTCACAGCAGAACTGCCATAAAGTGCCCGAGGCAGCAATAGACCCATGGAGACAAGTCTGCTGGAGGACGATGTATTGAATCGGGACGCAATTTGAGTGATCCATCGTCATTAGGTGGCCATGAACGTTACAATTAACTATCAGTTTTTCGTCCCATTCGATAATCTAGACTCACAGCAGAACGGCCATAAGGTGCCCGAGGCAGCAATAGACCCATGGAGTCAAGTCGGCTGGAGGACGATGTATTGAATCGGGACGCAATTTGTGTGGTCCATCGTCATTAGGTGGCCCTGAATGTTACAATTCACTATCAGTTTTTCGTCCGATTCGAAAATCTTTGACTCACAGCAGAACGGCCATAAAGTGCCCGAGGCAGCAATAGACCCATGGAGACAAGTCTGCTGAAGGACGATGTATTGAATCGGGACGCAATTTGAGTGTTCCATCGTCATTAGGAGGCCCTGAATGTTACAATTAACTATCAGTTTTTCGTCCCATTCGATAATATAGACTCACGGGAGAACGACCATAAGGTCCCGAGGCAGCAATAGACCCATGGAGACAAGTCTGCTGGAGGACGATGTATTGAATCGGGACGCAATTTGAGTGATCCATCGTCATTAGGTGGCCCTGAACGTTACAATTCACTATCAGTCTTTCGTCCGATTCGAATATCTTTGACTCACAGCAGAACGGCCATAAGGTGCCCGAGGCAGCAATAGACCCATGGAGTCAAGTCGGCTGGAGGACGATGTATTGAATCGGGACGCAATTTGTGTGGTCCATCGTCATTAGGTGGCTCTGAATGTTACAATTCACTATCAGTTTTTCGTCCGATTCGAAAATCTTTGACTCACAGCAGAACGGCCATAAGGTGCCCGAGGCAGCAATAGACCCATGGAGACAAGTCTGCTGAAGGACGATGTATTGAATCGGGACGCAATTTGAGTGTTCCATCGTCATTAGGAGGCCCTGAATGTTACAATTAACTATCAGTTTTTCGTCCCATTCGATAATATAGACTCACGGGAGAACGACCATAAGGTGCCCGAGGCAGCAATAGACCCATGGAGACAAGTCTGCTGGAGGACGATGTATTGAATCGGGACGCAATTTGAGTGATCCATCGTCATTAGGTGGCCCTGAACGTTACAATTCACTATCAGTCTTTCGTCCGATTCGAAAATCTTTGAGTCACAGCAGAACGGCCATAAGGTGCCCGAGGCAGTAATAGACGCATGGTGACAAGTCTGCTGGTGGACGATGTATTGAATCGGGACGCAATTTGAGTTATCCATCGTCATTAGGTGGCCCTGAATGTTACAATTCACTTTCAGTTTTTCGTCCGATTCGAAAATCTTTGACTCACAGCAGAACGGCCATAAGGTGCCCGAGGCAGCAATAGACCCATGGAGACAAGTCTGCTGGAGAACGATGTATTGAATCGGGACGCAATTTGAGTGTTCCATCGTCATTAGGAGGCCCTGAATGTTGCAATTAACTATCAGTTTTTCGTCCCATTCGATAATCTAGACTCACGGGAGAACGACCATAAGGTGCCCGAGGCAGCAGTAGACCCATGGAGACAAGTCTGCTGGAGGACGATGTATTGAATCGGGACGCAATTTGAGTGATCCATCGTCATTAGGTGGCCATGAACGTTACAATTCTCTATCAGTTTTTCGTCCCATTCGATAATCTAGACTCACAGCAGAACGGCCATAAGGTGCCCGAGGCAGCAATAGACCCATGGAGACAAGTCTGCTGGAGGACGATGTATTGAATCGGGACGCAATTTGAGTGATCCATCGTCATTAGGTCGCCCTGAACGTTACAATTCACTATCAGTCTTTCGTCCGATTCGAAAATCTTTTGAGTCACAGCAGAACGGCCATAAGGTGCCCGAGGCAGTAATAGACGCATGGTGACAAGTCTGCTGGTGGACGATGTATTGAATCGGGACGCAAGTTGAGTGATCCATCGTCATTAGGTGGCCCTGAATAATACAATTCACTTTCAGTATTTCGTCCGATTCGGAAATCTTTGACTCACAGCAGAACGGCCATAAGGTGCCCGAGTCAGCAATAGACCCATGGAGACAAGTCTGTTGGAGGACGATGTATTGAATCGTAACGCAATTTGAGTGTTCCATCGTCATTAGGAGGCCCTGAACGTTACAATTCACTATCAGTTTTTCGTCCGATTCGAAAATCTTTGAGTCACAGCAGAACGGCCATAAGGTGCCCGAGGCAGCAATAGACCCATGGAGACAAGTCTGCTGGAGGACGATGTATTGAATCGGGACGCAATTTGAGTGATCCATCGTCATAAGTTGGCCCTGAACGTTACAATTCACTATCAGTTTTTCGTCCGATTCGAAAATCTTTCACTCATAGCAGAACGGCCATAAGGTGCCCGAGGCAACAATAGACACATGGAGACAAATCTGCTGGAGGACGATGTATTGAATCGGGACGCAATTTGAGTGATCCATCGTCATTAGGTGGCCATGAACGTTACAATTCTCTATCAATTTTTGGTCCCATTCGATAATCTAGACTCACAGCAGAACGGCCATAAGGTGCCCGAGGCAGCAATAGACCCATGGAGTCAAGTCGGCTGGAGGACGATGTATTGAATCGGGACGCAATTTGTGTGGTCCATCGTCATTAGGTGGCCCTGAATGTTACAATTCACTATCAGTTTTTCGTCCGATTCGAAAATCTTTGACTCACAGCAGAACGGCCATAAGGTGCCCGAGGCAGCAATAGACCCATGGAGACAAGTCTGCTGAAGGACGATGTATTGAATCGGGACGCAATTTGAGTGTTCCATCGTCATTAGGAGGCCCTGAATGTTACAATTAACTATCAGTTTTTCGTCCCATTCGATAATATAGACTCACGGGAGAACGACCATAAGGTGCCCGAGGCAGCAATAGACCCATGGAGACAAGTCTGCTGGAGGACGATGTATTGAATCGGGACGCAATTTGAGTGATCCATCGTCATTAGGTGGCCCTGAACGTTACAATTCACTATCAGTCTTTCGTCCGATTCGAATATCTTTGACTCACAGCAGAACGGCCATAAGGTGCCCGAGGCAGCAATAGACCCATGGAGTCAAGTCGGCTGGAGGACGATGTATTGAATCGGGACGCAATTTGTGTGGTCCATCGTCATTAGGTGGCCCTGAATGTTACAATTCACTATTAGTTTTTCGTCCGATTCGAAAATCTTTGACTCACAGCAGAACGGCCATAAGGTGCCCGAGGCAGCAATAGACCCATGGAGACAAGTCTGCTGAAGGACGATGTATTGAATCGGGACGCAATTTGAGTGTTCCATCGTCATTAGGAGGCCCTGAATGTTACAATTAACTATCAGTTTTTCGTCCCATTCGATAATATAGACTCACGGGAGAACGACCATAAGGTGCCCGAGGCAGCAATAGACCCATGGAGACAAGTCTGCTGGAGGACGATGTATTGAATCGGGACGCAATTTGAGTGATCCATCGTCATTAGGTGGCCCTGAACGTTACAATTCACTATCAGTCTTTCGTCCGATTCGAATATCTTTGAGTCACAGCAGAACGGCCATAAGGTGCCCGAGGCAGTAATAGACGCATGGTGACAAGTCTGCTGGTGGACGATGTATTGAATCGGGACGCAATTTGAGTGATCCATCGTCATTAGGTGGCCATGAACGTTACAATTCTCTATCAGTTTTTCGTCCCATTCGATAATCTAGACTCACAGCAGAACGGCCATAAGGTGCCCGAGGCAGCAATCGACCCATGGAGACAAGTCTGCTGGAGGACGATGTATTGAATCGGGACACAATTTGAGTGATCCATCGTCTTTAGGTCGGCCTGAACGTTACAAGTCACTATCAGTGTTTCGACCCATTCGATAAACTAGATTCACAGCAGAACGGCCATAAGGTGCCTGAGGCAGCAATAGACCAATGGAGTCAAGTCGGCTGGAGGACGATGTATTGAATCGGGACGCAATTTGTGTGGTCCATCGTCATTAGGTGGAACTGAACGTTACAATTCACTATCAGTTTTTCGTCCGATTCGAAAATCTTTGACTCATAGCAGAACGGCCATAAGGTGCCCGAGGCAGCAATAGACCCATGGAGACAAGTTTGCTGGAGGACGATGTATTGAATCGGGACGCAATTTGAGTGTTCCATCGTCATTAGGAGGCCATGAACGTTACAATTCACTATCAGTTTTTCGTCCGATTCGAAAATCTTTGACTCACAGCAGAACGGCCATAAGGTCCCCGAGGCAGCAATAGACCCATGGAGACAAGTCTGCTGGAGGACGATGTATTGAATCGAGACGTAATTTGAGTGATCCATCGTCATTAGGTGGCCCTGAACGTTACAATTCACTATCAGTCTTTCGTCCGATTCGAAAATATTTTGAGTCACAGCAGAACGGCCATAAGGTGCCCGAGGCAGTAATAGACGCATGGTGACAAGTCTGCTGGTGGACGATGTATTGAATCGGGACGCAAGTTGAGTGATCCATCGTCATTAGGTGGCCCTGAATGTTACAATTCACTTTCAGTTTTTCGTCCGATTCGAAAATCTTTAACTCACAGCAGAACGGCCATAAAGTGCCCGAGGCAGCAATAGACCCATGGAGACAAGTCTGCTGGAGGACGATGTATTGAATCGGGACGCAATTTGAGTGTTCCATCGTCATTAGGAGGCCCTGAATGTTGCAATTAACTATCAGTTTTTCGTCCCATTCGATAATCTAGACTCACGGGAGAACGACCATAAGGTGCCCGAGGCAGCAGTAGACCCATGGAGACAAGTCTGCTGGAGGACGATGTATTGAATCGGGACGCAATTTGAGTGATCCATCGTCATTAGGTGGCCCTGAACGTTACAATTCACTATCAGTCTTTCGTCCGATTCGAAAATCTTTGAGTCACAGCAGAACGGCCGTAAGGTGCCCGAGGCAGTAATAGACGCATGGTGACAAGTCTGCTAATGGACGATGTATTGAATCGGGACGCAATTTGAGTGATCCATCGTCATAAGTTGGCCCTGAACGTTACAATTCACTATCAGTTTTTCGTCCGATTCGAAAATCTTTCACTCATAGCAGAACGGCCATAAGGTGCCCGAGGCAACAATAGACACATGGAGACAAATCTGCTGGAGGACGATGTATTGAATCGGGACGCAATTTGAGTGATCCATCGTCATTAGGTGGCCATGAACGTTACAATTCTCTATCAATTTTTGGTCCCATTCGATAATCTAGACTCACAGCAGAACGGCCATAAGGTGCCCGAGGCAGCAATAGACCCATGGAGTCAAGTCGGCTGGAGGACGATGTATTGAATCGGGACGCAATTTGTGTGGTCCATCGTCATTAGGTGGCCCTGAATGTTACAATTCACTATCAGTTTTTCGTCCGATTCGAAAATCTTTGACTCACAGCAGAACGGCCATAAGGTGCCCGAGGCAGCAATAGACCCATGGAGACAAGTCTGCTGAAGGACGATGTATTGAATCGGGACGCAATTTGAGTGTTCCATCGTCATTAGGAGGCCCTGAATGTTACAATTAACTATCAGTTTTTCGTCCCATTCGATAATATAGACTCACGGGAGAACGACCATAAGGTGCCCGAGGCAGCAATAGACCCATGGAGACAAGTCTGCTGGAGGACGATGTATTGAATCGGGACGCAATTTGAGTGATCCATCGTCATTAGGTGGCCCTGAACGTTACAATTCACTATCAGTCTTTCGTCCGATTCGAATATCTTTGACTCACAGCAGAACGGCCATAAGGTGCCCGAGGCAGCAATAGACCCATGGAGTCAAGTCGGCTGGAGGACGATGTATTGAATCTGGACGCAATTTGTGTGGTCCATCGTCATTAGGTGGCCCTGAATGTTACAATTCACTATTAGTTTTTCGTCCGATTCGAAAATCTTTGACTCACAGCAGAACGGCCATAAGGTGCCCGAGGCAGCAATAGACCCATGGAGACAAGTCTGCTGAAGGACGATGTATTGAATCGGGACGCAATTTGAGTGTTCCATCGTCATTAGGAGGCCCTGAATGTTACAATTAACTATCAGTTTTTCGTCCCATTCGATAATATAGACTCACGGGAGAACGACCATAAGGTGCCCGAGGCAGCAATAGACCCATGGAGACAAGTCTGCTGGAGGACGATGTATTGAATCGGGACGCAATTTGAGTGATCCATCGTCATTCGGTGGCCCGGAACGTTACAATTCACTATCAGTCTTTCGTCCGATTCGAATATCTTTGAGTCACAGCAGAACGGCCATAAGGTGCCCGAGGCAGTAATAGACGCATGGTGACAAGTCTGCTGGTGGACGATGTATTGAATCGGGACGCAATTTGAGTGATCCATCGTCATTAGGTGGCCATGAACGTTACAATTCTCTATCAGTTTTTCGTCCCATTCGATAATCTAGACTCACAGCAGAACGGCCATAAGGTGCCCGAGGCAGCAATCGACCCATGGAGACAAGTCTGCTGGAGGACGATGTATTGAATCGGGACACAATTTGAGTGATCCATCGTCTTTAGGTCGGCCTGAACGTTACAAGTCACTATCAGTGTTTCGACCCATTCGATAAACTAGATTCACAGCAGAACGGCCATAAGGTGCCTGAGGCAGCAATAGACCAATGGAGTCAAGTCGGCTGGAGGACGATGTATTGAATCGGGACGCAATTTGTGTGGTCCATCGTCATTAGGTGGAACTGAACGTTACAATTCACTATCAGTTTTTCGTCCGATTCGAAAATCTTTGACTCATAGCAGAACGGCCATAAGGTGCCCGAGGCAGCAATAGACCCATGGAGACAAGTCTGCTGGAGGACGATGTATTGAATCGGGACGCAATTTGAGTGTTCCATCGTCATTAGGAGGCCATGAACGTTACAATTCACTATCAGTTTTTCGTCCGATTCGAAAATCTTTGACTCACAGCAGAACGGCCATAAGGTCCCCGAGGCAGCAATAGACCCATGGAGACAAGTCTGCTGGAGGACGATGTATTGAATCGAGACGTAATTTGAGTGATCCATCGTCATTAGGTGGCCCTGAACGTTACAATTCACTATCAGTCTTTCGTCCGATTCGAAAATATTTTGAGTCACAGCAGAACGGCCATAAGGTGCCCGAGGCAGTAATAGACGCATGGTGACAAGTCTGCTGGTGGACGATGTATTGAATCGGGACGCAAGTTGAGTGATCCATCGTCATTAGGTGGCCCTGAATGTTTCAATTCACTTTCAGTTTTTCGTCCGATTCGAAAATCTTTAACTCACAGCAGAACGGCCATAAAGTGCCCGAGGCAGCAATAGACCCATGGAGACAAGTCTGCTGGAGGACGATGTATTGAATCGGGACGCAATTTGAGTGTTCCATCGTCATTAGGAGGCCCTGAATGTTGCAATTAACTATCAGTTTTTCGTCCCATTCGATAATCTAGACTCACGGGAGAACGACCATAAGGTGCCCGAGGCAGCAGTAGACCCATGGAGACAAGTCTGCTGGAGGACGATGTATTGAATCGGGACGCAATTTGAGTGATCCATCGTCATTAGGTGGCCCTGAACGTTACAATTCACTATCAGTCTTTCGTCCGATTCGAAAATCTTTGAGTCACAGCAGAACGGCCGTAAGGTGCCCGAGGCAGTAATAGACGCATGGTGACAAGTCTGCTAATGGACGATGTATTGAATCGGGACGCAATTTGAGTGATCCATCGTCATTAGGTGGCCCTGAATAATACAATTCCCTTTCAGTTTTTCGTCCGATTCGGAAATCTTTGAGTCACAGCAGAACGGCCGTAAGGTGCCCGAGGCAGCAATAGACCCATGCAGACAAGTCTGCTGGAGGACGATGTATTGAATCGGGACGCAATTTGAGTGATCCATCGTCATAAGTTGGCCCTGAACGTTACAATTCACTATCAGTTTTTCGTCCGATTCGAAAATCTTTGACTCATAGCAGAACGGCCATAAGGTGCCCGAGGCAGCAATAGACCCATGGAGTCAAGTCGGCTGGAGGACGATGTATTGAATCGGGACGCAATTTGTGTGGTCCATCGTCATTAGGTGGCCCTGAATGTTACAATTCACTATCAGTTTTTCGTCCGATTCGAAAATCTTTGACTCACAGCAGAACGGCCATAAGGTGCCCGAGGCAGCAATAGACCCATGGAGACAAGTCTGCTGGAGGACGATGTATTGAATCGGGACGCAATTTGAGTGACCCATCGTCATTAGGTGGCCCTGACCGTTAAAATTCACTATCAGTCTTTCGTCCGATTCGAAAATCTTTGAGTCACAGCAGAACGGCCATAAGGTGCCCGAGGCAGTAATAGACGCATGGTGACAAGTCTGCTGGTGGACGATGTATTGAATCGGGACGCAATTTGAGTTATCCATCGTCATTAGGTGGCCCTGAATGTTACAATTCACTTTCAGTTTTTCGTCCGATTCGAAAATCTTTGGCTCACAGCAGAACGGCCATAGGGTGCCCGAGGCAGCAATAGACCCATGGAGACAAGTCTGCTGGAGAACGATGTATTGAATCGGGACGCAATTTGAGTGTTCCATCGTCATTAGGAGGCCCTGAATGTTGCAATTAACTATCAGTTTTTCGTCCCATTCGATAATCTAGACTCACGGGAGAACGACCATAAGGTCCCCGAGGCAGCAGTAGACCCATGGAGACAAGTCTGCTGGAGGACGATGTATTGAATCGGGACGCAATTTGAGTGATCCATCGTCATTAGGTGGCCATGAACGTTACAATTCTCTATCAGTTTTTCGTCCCATTCGATAATCTAGACTCACAGCAGAACGACCATAAGGTGCCCGAGGCAGCAATAGACCCATGGAGACAAGTCTGCTGGAGGACGATGTATTGAATCGGGACGCAATTTGAGTGATCCATCGTCATTAGGTGGCCATGAACGTTACAATTCTCTATCAGTTTTTCGTCCCATTCGATAATCTAGACTCACAGCAGAACGGCCATAAGGTGCCCGAGGCAGCAATAGACCCATGGAGACAAATCTGCTGGAGGACGATGTATTGAATCGGGACGCAATTTGAGTGATCCATCGTCATTAGGTGGCCATGAACGTTACAATTCTCTATCAGTTTTTCGTCCCATTCGATAATCTAGACTCACAGCAGAACGGCCATAAGGTGCCCGAGGCAGCAATAGACCCATGGAGACAAGTCTGCTGGAGGACGATGTATTGAATCGGGACGCAATTTGAGTGATCCATCGTCTTTAGGTCGCCCTGAACGTTACAAGTCACTATCAGTTTTTCGTCAGATTCGAAAATCTTTGACTCACAGCAGAACGGCCATAAGGTGCCCAAGGCAGCAATAGACCCATGAAGACAAGTCTGCTGGAGGACGATGTATTGAATCGGGATGCAATTTGAGTGTTCCATCGTCATTAGGAGGCCCTGAATGTTACAATTAACTATCAGTTTTTCGTCCCATTCGATAATCTAGACTCACGGGAGAACGACCACAAAGTTCCCGAGGCAGCAATAGACCCATGGAGACAAGTCTGCTGGAGGACGATGTATTGAATCGGGACGCAATTTGAGTGATCCATCGTCATTAGGTGGCCCTGAACGTAACAATTCACTATCAGTTTTTCGTCCGATTCGAAAATCTTTGACTCACAGCAGAACGGCCATAAGGTGCCCGAGGCAGTAATAGACGCATGGTGACAAGTCTGCTGGTGGACGATGTATTGAATCGGGACGCAATTTGAGTGATCCATCGTCATTAGGTGGCCCTGAATAATACAATTCACTTTCAGTTTTTCGTCCGATTCGAAAATCTTTGACTCACAGCAGAACGGCCATAAGGTGCCCGAGGCAGCAATAGACCCATGGAGACAAGTCTGCTGGAGGACGATGTATTGTGTCGGGAAGCAATTTGAGTGTTCCATCGTCATTAGGAGGCCCTGAACGTTACAATTCACTATCAGTTTTTCGTCCGATTCGAAAATCTTTGAGTCACAGCAGACCGGCCATAAGGTGCCCGAGGCAGCAATAGACCCATGGAGACAAGTCTGCTGGAGGACGATGTATTGAATCGGGACGAAATTTGAGTGATCCATCGTCATTAGGTGGCCCTGAACGTTACAATTCACTATCAGTTTTTCGTCCGATTCGAAAATCTTTGACTCGTAGCAGAACGGCCATAAGGTGCCCGAGGCAGCAATAGACACATGGAGACAAGTCTGCTGGAGGACGATGTATTGAATCAGGACGCAATTTGATTGATCCATCGTCATTAGGTGGCCATGAACGTTACAATTCTCTATCAGTTTTTCGTCCCATTCGATTATCTAGACTCACAGCAGAACGGCCATAAGGTGCCCGAGGCAGCAATAGACCAATGGAGAGAAGTCTGCTGGAGGACGATGTATTGAATCGGGACGCAATTTGAGTGATCCATCGTCTTTAGGTCGCCCTGAACGTTATAATTCACTATCAGTTTTTCGTCCCATTCGATAAACTAGACTCACAGCAGAACGGTCATAAGGTGCCCGAGGCAGCAATAGATCCATGGAGTCAAGTCGGCTGGAGGACGATGTATTGAATCGGGAGGCAATTTGTGTGGTCCATCGTCATTAGGTGGAACTGAATGTTACAATTCACTATCAGTTTTTCTACCGATTCGCAAATCTTTGACTCACAGCAGAACGGCCATAAGGAGCCCGAGGCAGCAATAGACCCATGGAGACAAGTCTGCTGGAGGACGATGTATTGAATCGGGACGCAATTTGAGTGATCCATCGTCATTAGGTGGCCCTGAAAGTTACAATTCCCTATCAGTTTTTCGTCCGATTCGAAAATCTTTGACTCACAGCAGAACGGCCATAAGGTGCCCGAGGCAGCAATAGACCCATGGAGACAAGTCTGCTGGAGGACGATGTATTGAATCGGGACGCAATTTGAGTGTTCCATCGCCATTAGGAGGTCCTGAATGTTACAATTAACTATCAGTTTTTCGTCCCATTCGATAATCTAGACTCACGGGAGAACGACCATAAGGTGCCCGAGGCAGCAATAGACCCATGGAGACAAGTCTGCTGGAGGACGATGTATTGAATCGGGACGCAATTTGAGTGATCCATCGTCATTAGGTGGCCCTGAACGTTACAATTCACTATCAGTCTTTCGTCCGATTCGAAAATCTTTGAGTCACAGCAGAACGGCCATAAGGTGCCCGAGGCAGTAATAGACGCATGGTGACAAGTCTGCTGGTGGACGATGTATTGAATCGGGACGCAATTTGAATGATCCATCGTCATTAGGTGGCCCTGAATAATACAATTCACTTTCAGTTTTTCGTCCGATTCGAAAATCTTTGAGTCACAGCAGAACGGTCATAAGGTGCCCGAGGCAGCAATAGACACATGGAGACAAGTCTGCTGGAGGACGATGTATTGAATCGGGACGCAATTTGAGTGATCCATCGTCATTAGGTGGCCATGAACGTTACAATTCACTATCAGTTTTTCGTCCCATTTTATAACATAGACTCACAGCAGAACGGCCATAAGGTACCCGAGGCAGCAATAGACCCATGGAGACAAGTCTGCTGGAGGACGATGTATTGAATCGGGACGCAATTTGAGTGATCCATCGTCTTTAGCTCGCCCTGAACGTTACAAGTCACTATCAGTTTTTCGACCCATTCGATAAACTAGACTCACAGCAGAACGGCCATAAGGTGCCTGAGGCAGCATGGAGTCAAGTCGGCTGGAGGACGATGACTTGAATCGGGACGCAATTTTAGTGATCCATCATCATTAGGTGGCCCTGAATGTTACAATTCACTATCAGTTTTTCGTCAGATTCGAAAATCTTTGACTCACAGCAGAACGGCCATAAGGTGCCCGAGGCAGCAATAGACCCATGGAGACAAGTCTGCTGGAGGACGATGTATTGAATCGGGACGCAATTTGAGTGTTCCATCGTCATTAGGAGGCCATGAACGTTACAATTCACTATCAGTTTTTCGTCCGATTCGAAAATCTTTGACTCACAGCAGAACGGCCATAAAGTGCCCAAGGCAGCAATAGACCCATGGAGACAAGTCTGCTGGAGGACGATGTATTGAATCGGGACGCAATTTGAGTGATCCATCGTCATTAGGTGGCCCTGAACGTTATAATTCACTATCAGTCTTTCGTCCGATTCGAAAATCTTTGAGTCACAGCAGAACGGCCGTAAGGTGCCCGAGGCAGTAATAGACGCATGGTGCCAAGTCTGCTGGTGGACGATGTATTGAATCGGGACACAAGTTGAGTGATCCATCGTCATTAGTTGGCCCTGAATGTTACAATTCACTTTCAGTTTTTCGTCCGATTCGAAAATCTTTGACTCACAGCAGAACGGCCATAAGGTGCCCGAGGCAGCAATAGACCCATGGAGACTAGTCTGCTGGAGGTCGATGTATTGAATCGGGACGCAATTTTAGTGTTCCATCGTCATTAGGAGGCCCTGAATGTTACAATTAACTATCAGTTTTTCGTCCCATTCGATAATCTAGACTCACGGGAGAACGAGCATAAGGTGCCCGAGGCAGCAATAGATCCATGGAGACAAGTCTGCTGGAGGACGATGTATTGAATCGGGACGCAATTTGAGTGATCCATCGTCATTAGGTGGCCCTGAACGTAACAATTCACTATCAGTTTTTCGTCCGATTCGAAAATCTTTGACTCACAGCAGAACGGCCATAAGGTGCCCGAGGCAATAATAGACGCATGGTGACAAGTCTGCTGGTGGACGATGTATTGAATGGGGACGCAATTTGAGTGATCCATCGTCATTAGGTGGCCCTGAATAATAAAATTCACTTTCAGTTTTTCGTCCGATTCGAAAATCTTTGACTCACAGCAGAACGGCCATAAGGTGCCCGAGGCAGCAATAGACCCATGGAGACAAGTCTGCTGGAGGACGATTTATTGAAACGGGACGCAATTTGATTGATCCATCGTCATTAGGTGGCCACGAACGTTACAATTCTCTATCAGTTTTTCGTCCCATTCGATAATCTAGACTCACAGCAGAACGGCCATAAGGTGCCCGAGGCAGCAGTAGACCAATGGAGAGAAGTCTGCTGGAGGACGATGTATTGAATCGGGACGCAATTTGAGTGATCCATCGTCTTTAGGTCGCCCTGAACGTTACAATTCACTATCAATTTTTCGTCCCATTCGATAAACTAGACTCACAGCAGAACGGCCATAAGGTGCCCGAGGCAGCAATAGACCCATGGAGTCAAGTCGGCTGGAGGACGATGTATTGAATCGGGACGCAATTTGTGTGGTCCATCGTCATTAGGTGGAACTGAATGTTACAATTCACTATCAGTTTTTCATCCGATTCGAAAATCTTTGACTCACAGCAGAACGGCCATAAGGAGCCCGAGGCAGCAATAGACCCATGGAGACAAGTCTGCTGGAGGACGATGTATTGAATCGGGACGCAATTTGAGTGATCCATCGTCATTAGGTGGCACTGAAAGTTACAATTCCCTATCAGTTTTTCGTCCGATTCGAAAATCTTTGACTCACAGCAGAACGGCCATAAGGTGCCCGAGGCAGCAATAGACCCATGGAGACAAGTCTGCTGGAGGACGATGCATTGAATCGGGACGCAATTTGAATGTTCCATCGCCATTAGGAGGCCCTGAATGTTACAATTAACTATCAGTTTTTCGTCCCATTCGATAATCTAGACTCACGGGAGAACGACCATAAAGTGCCGGAGGCAGCAATAGACCCATGGAGACAAGTCTGCTGGAGGACGATGTATTGAATCGGGACGCAATTTGAGTGATCCATCGTCATTAGGTGGCGCTGAACGTTACAATTCACTATCAGTCTTTCGTCCGATTCGAAAATCTTTGAGTCACAGCAGAACGGCCATAAGGTGCCCGAGGCAGTAATAGACGCATGGTGACAAGTCTGCTGGTGGACGATGTATTGAATCGGGACGCAATTTGAGTGATCCATCGTCATTAGGTGGCCCTGAATAATACAATTCACTTTCAGTTTTTCGTCCGATTCGAAAATCTTTGAGTCACAGCAGAACGGCCATAAGGTGCCCGAGGCAGCAATAGACCCATGGAGACAAGTCTGCTGGAGGACGATGTATTGAATCGGGACGCAATTTGAGTGATCCATCGTCATTAGGTGGCCATGAACGTTACAATTCACTATCAGTTTTTCGTCCCATTCGATAATCTAGACTCACAGCAGAACGGCCATAAGGTGCCCGAGGCAGCAATAGACCAATGGAGAGAAGTCTGCTGGAGGACGATGTATTGAATCGGGACGCAATTTGAGTGATCCATCGTCCTTAGGTCGCCCTGAACGTTACAATTCACTATCAGTTTTTCGTCCCATTCGATAAACTAGACTCACAGCAGAACGGACATAAGGTGCCCGAGGCAGCAATAGACCCATGGAGTCAAGTCGGCTGGAGGACGATGTATTGAATCGGGACGCAATTTGTGTGGTCCATCGTCATTAGGTGGAACTGAATGTTACAATTCACTATCAGTTTTTCATCCCATTCGGAAATCTTTGACTCACAGCAGAACGGCCATAAGGTGCCCGAGGCTGCAATAGACCCATGGAGTCAAGTCGGCTGGAGGACGATGTATTGAATCGGGACGCAATTTGTGTGGTCCATCGTCATTAGGTGGCCCTGAAAGTTACAATTCCCTATCAGTTTTTCGTCCGATTCGAAAATCTTTGACTCACAGCAGAACGGCCATAAGGTGCCCGAGGCAGCAATAGACCCATGGAGACAAGTCTGCTGGAGGACGATGTATTGAATCGGGACGCAATTTGAGTGATCCATCGTCATTAGGTGGCCCTGAAAGTTACAATTCCCTATCAGTTTTTCGTCCACTTCGAAAATCTTTGACTCACAGCAGAACGGCCATAAGGTGCCCGAGGCAGCAACAGACCCATGGAGACAAGTCTGCTGGAGGACGATGTATTGAATCGGGACGCAATTTGAGTGATCCATCGTCATTAGGTGGCCCTGAAAGTTACAATTCACTATCAGTCTTTCGTCCGATTCGAAAATCTTTGACTCACAGCAGAACGGCCATTAGGTGCCCAAGGCAGCAATAGACCCATGGAGACAAGTCTGCTGGAGGACGATGTATTGAATCGGGACGCAATTTGAGTGTTCCATCGTCATTAGGAGGCCATGAACGTTACAATTCACTATCAGTTTTTCGTCCGATTCGAAAATCTTTGACTCACAGCAGAACGGCCATAAAGTGCCCGAGGCAGCAATAGACCCATGGAGACAAGTCTGCTGGAGGACGATGTATTGAATCGGGACGCAATTTGAGTGATCCATCGTCATTAGGTGGCCCTGAACGTTACAATTCACTATCAGTCTTTCGTCCGATTCGAAAATCTTTGAGTCACAGCAGAACGGCCATAAGGTGCCCGAGGCAGTAATAGACGCATGGTGACAAGTCTGCTGGTGGACGATGTATTGAATCGGGACGCAATTTGAGTGATCCATCGTCATTAGGTGGCCCTGAATAATACAATTCACTTTCAGTTTTTCGTCCGATTCGAAAATCTTTGAGTCACAGCAGAACGGCCATAAGGTGCCCGAGGCAGCAATAGACCCATGGAGACAAGTCTGCTGGAGGACGATGTATTGAATCGGGACGCAATTTGAGTGATCCATCGTCATTAGGTGGCCATGAACGTTACAATTCACTATCAGTTTTTCGTCCCATTCGATAATCTAGACTCACAGCAGAACGGCCATAAGGTGCCCGAGGCAGCAATAGACCAATGGAGAGAAGTCTGCTGGAGGACGATGTATTGAATCGGGACGCAATTTGAGTGATCCATCGTCCTTAGGTCGCCCTGAACGTTACAATTCACTATCAGTTTTTCGTCCCATTCGATAAACTAGACTCACAGCAGAACGGACATAAGGTGCCCGAGGCAGCAATAGACCCATGGAGTCAAGTCGGCTGGAGGACGATGTATTGAATCGGGACGCAATTTGTGTGGTCCATCGTCATTAGGTGGAACTGAATGTTACAATTCACTATCAGTTTTTCATCCCATTCGGAAATCTTTGACTCACAGCAGAACGGCCATAAGGTGCCCGAGGCTGCAATAGACCCATGGAGTCAAGTCGGCTGGAGGACGATGTATTGAATCGGGACGCAATTTGTGTGGTCCATCGTCATTAGGTGGCCCTGAAAGTTACAATTCCCTATCAGTTTTTCGTCCGATTCGAAAATCTTTGACTCACAGCAGAACGGCCATAAGGTGCCCGAGGCAGCAATAGACCCATGGAGACAAGTCTGCTGGAGGACGATGTATTGAATCGGGACGCAATTTGAGTGATCCATCGTCATTAGGTGGCGCTGAAAGTTACAATTCCCTATCAGTTTTTCGTCCACTTCGAAAATCTTTGACTCACAGCAGAACGGCCATAAGGTGCCCGAGGCAGCAACAGACCCATGGAGACAAGTCTGCTGGAGGACGTTGTATTGAATCGGGACGCAATTTGAGTGATCCATCGTCATTAGGTGGCCCTGAAAGTTACAATTCACTATCAGTCTTTCGTCCGATTCGAAAATCTTTGACTCACAGCAGAACGGCCATTAGGTGCCCAAGGCAGCAATAGACCCATGGAGACAAGTCTGCTGGAGGACGATGTATTGAATCGGGACGCAATTTGAGTGTTCCATCGTCATTAGGAGGCCATGAACGTTACAATTCACTATCAGTTTTTCGTCCGATTCGAAAATCTTTGACTCACAGCAGAACGGCCATAAAGTGCCCGAGGCAGCAATAGACCCATGGAGACAAGTCTGCTGGAGGACGATGTATTGAATCGGGACGCAATTTGAGTGATCCATCGTCATTAGGTGGCCCTGAACGTTACAATTCACTATCAGTCTTTCGTCCGATTCGAAAATCTTTGAGTCACAGCAGAAGGGCCATAAGGTGCCCGAGGCAGTAATAGACGCATGGTGCCAAGTCTGCTGGTGGACGATGTATTGAATCGGGACACAAGTTGAGTGATCCATCGTCATTAGGTGGCCCTGAATGTTACAATTCTCTTTCAGTTTTTCGTCCGATTCGAAAATCTTTGACTCACAGCAGAACGGCCATAAGGTGCCCGAGGCAGCAATAGACCCATGGAGACAAGTCTGCTGGAGGTCGATGTATTGAATCGGGACGCAATTTGAGTGTTCCATCGTCATTAGGAGGCCCTGAATGTTACAATTAACTATCAGTTTTTCGTCCCATTCGATAATCTAGACTCACGGGAGAACGACCATAAGGTGCCCGAGGCAGCAATAGATCCATGGAGACAAGTCTGCTGGAGGACGATGTATTGAATCGGGACGCAATTTGAGTGATCCATCGTCATTAGGTGGCCCTGAACGTAACAATTCACTATCAGTTTTTCGTCCGATTCGAAAATCTTTGACTCACAGCAGAACGGCCATAAGGTGCCCAGGCAGTAATAGACGCATGGTGACAAGTCTGCTGGTGGACGATGTATTGAATGGGGACGCAATTTGAGTGATTCATCGTCATTAGGTGGCCCTGAATAATACAATTCACTTTCAGTTTTTCGTCCGATTCGAAAATCTTTGACTCACAGCAGAACGGCCATAATGTGCCCGAGGCAGCAATAGACCCATGGAGACAAGTCTGCTGGAGGACGATTTATTGAAACGGGACGCAATTTGATTGATCCATCGTCATTAGGTGGCCATGAACGTTACAATTCTCTATCAGTTTTTCGTCCCATTCGATAATCTAGACTCACAGCATAACGGCCATAAGGTGCCCGACGCAGCAATAGACCAATGGAGAGAAGTCTGCTGGAGGACGATGTATTGAATCGGGACGCAATTTGAGTGATCCATCGTCTTTAGGTCGCCCTGAACGTTACAATTCACTATCAGTTTTTCGTCCCATTCGATAAACTAGACTCACAGCAGAACGGTCATAAGGTGCCCGAGGCAGCAATAGACCCATGGAGTCAAGTCGGCTGGAGGACGATGTATTGAATCGGGACGCAATTTGTGTGGTCCATCGTCATTAGGTGGAACTGAATGTTACAATTCACTATCAGTTTTTCATCCGATTCGAAAATCTTTGACTCACAGCAGAACGGCCATAAGGAGCCCGAGGCAGCAATAGACCCATGGAGACAAGTCTGCTGGAGGACGATGTATTGAATCGGGACGCAATTTGAGTGATCCATCGTCATTAGGTGGCCCTGAAAGTTACAATTCCCTATCAGTTTTTCGTCCGATTCGAAAATCTTTGACTCACAGCAGAACGACCATAAGGTGCCCGAGGCAGCAATAGACCCATGGAGACAAGTCTGCTGGAGGACGATGCATTGAATCGGGACGCAATTTGAATGTTCCATCGCCATTAGGAGGCCCTGAATGTTACAATTAACTATCAGTTTTTCGTCCCATTCGATAATCTAGACTCACGGAAGAACGACCATAAAGTGCCGGAGGCAGCAATAGACCCATGGAGACAAGTCTGCTGGAGGACGATGTATTGAATCGGGACGCAATTTGAGTGATCCATCGTCATTAGGTGGCCCTGAACGTTACAATTCACTATCAGTTTTTCGTCCGATTCGAAAATCTTTGAGGCACAGCAGAACGGCCATAAGGTGCCCGAGGCAGCAATAGACCCATGGAGACAAGTCTGCTGGAGGACGATGTATTGAATCGGGACGCAATTTGAGTGATCCATCGTCATTAGGAGGCCATGAACGTTACAATTCACTATCAGTTTTTCGTCCGATTCGAAAATCTTTGACTCATAGCAGAACGGCCATAAGGTGCCCGAGGCAACAATAGACACATGGAGACAAGTCTGCTGGAGGACGATGTATTGAATCGGGACGCAATTTGAGTGATCCATCGTCATTAGGTGGCCATGAACGTTACAATTCACTATCAGTTTTTTGTCCCATTCGATAATCTAGACTCACAGCAGAACGGCCATAAGGTGCCCGAGGCAGCAATAGACCAATGGAGAGAGGTCTGCTGGAGGACGATGTATTGAATCGGGACGCAATTTGAGTGATCCATCGTCTTTAGGTCGCCCTGAACGTTACAATTCACTATCAGTTTTTCGTCCCATTCAATAAACTAGACTCACAGCAGAACGGACATAAGGTGCCCGAGGCAGCAATAGACCCATGGAGTCAAGTCGGCTGGAGGACGATGTATTGAATCGGGACGCAATTTGTGTGGTCCATCGTCATTAGATGGAACTGAATGTTACAATTCACTATCAGTTTTTCATCCGAATCGAAAATCTTTGACTCACAGCAGAACGGCCATAAGGTGCCCGAGGCTGCAATAGACCCATGGAGACAAGTCGGCTGGAGGACGATGTATTGAATCGGGACGCAATTTGAGTGATCCATCGTCATTAGGTGGCCCTGAAAGTTACAATTCCCTATCAGTTTTTCGTCCGATTCGAAAATCTTTGACTCACAGCAGAACGGCCATAAGGTGCCCGAGGCAGCAATAGACCCATGGAGACAAGTCTGCTGGAAGACGATGTATTGAATCGGGACGCAATTTGAGTGATCCATCGTCATTAGGTGGCCCTGAACGTTACAATTCACTATCAGTCTTTCGTCCGATTCGAAAATCTTTGAGTCACAGCAGAACGGCCATAAGGTGCCCGAGGCAGTAATACACGCATGGTGACAAGTCTGCTGGTAGACGATGTATTGAATCGGGACGCAATTTGAGTGATCCATCGTCATTAGGTGGCCCTGACTGTTACAATTCACTTTCAGTTTTTCGTCCGATTCGAAAATCTTTGACTCACAGCAGAACGGCCATAAGTTGCCCGAGGCAGCAATAGACCCATGGAGACAAATCTGCTGGAGGACGATGTATTGAATCGGGACGCAATTTGAGTGTTCCATCGTCATTAGGAGGCCCTGAATGTTACAATTAACTATCAGTTTTTCGTCCCATTCGATAATCTAGACTCACGGGAGAACGACCATAAGGTGCCCGAGGCAGCAATAGACCCATGGAGACAAGTCTGCTGGAGGACGATGTATTGAATCGGGACGCAATTTGAGTGATCCATCGTCATTAGGTGGCCCTAAACGTTACAATTCACTGTCAGTTTTTTGTCCGATTCGAAAATCTTTGACTCACAGCAGAACGGCCATAAAGTGCCCGAGGCAGCAATAGACCCATGGAGACAAGCCTGCTGGAGGACGATGTATTGAATCGGGACGCAATTTGAGTGATCCATCGTCATTAGGTGGCCCTGAACGTTACAATTCACTATCAGTTTTTCGTCCCATTCGATAATCTAGACTCACAGCAGAACGGCCATAAGGTGCCCGAGGCAGCAATAGACCCATGGAGACAAGTCTGCTGGAGGACGATGTATTGAATCGGGACGCAATTTGTGTGGTCCATCGTCATTAGGTGGAACTGAATGTTACAATTCACTATCAGTTTTTCATCCGATTCGAAAATCTTTGACTCACAGCAGAACGGCCATAAGGTGCACGAGGCAGCAATAGACCCATGGAGACAAGTCGGCTGGAGGACGATGTATTGAATCGGGACGCAATTTGTGTGATCCATCGTCATTAGGTGGCCCTGAACGTTACAATTCACTATCAGTCTTTCGTCCGATTCGAAAATCTTTGAGTCACAGCAGAACGGCCATAAGGTGCACGAGGCAGTAATAGACGCATGGTGACAAGTCTGCTGGTGGACGATGTATTGAATCGGGACGCAATTTGAGTGATCCATCGTCATTAGGTGGCCCTGAATGTTACAATTCACTTTCAGTTTTTCGTCCGATTCGAAAATCTTTGACTCACAGCAGAACGGCCATAATGTGCCCGAGGCAGCAATAGACCCATGGAGACAAGTCTGCTGGAGGACGATGTATTGATTCGGGACGCAATTTGAGTGTTCCGTCGTCATTAAGAGGCCCTGAATGTTACAATTAACTATCAGTTTTTCGTCCCATTCGATAAACCAGACTCACAGCAGAACGGTCATAAGGTGCCCGAGGCAGCAATAGACCCATGGAGTCAAGTCGGCTGGAGGACGATGTATTGAATCGGGACGCAATTTGTGTGGTCCATCGTCATTAGGTGGAACTGAATGTTACAATTCACTATCAGTTTTTCATCCGATTCGAAAATCTTTGACTCACAGCAGAACGGCCATAAGGAGCCCGAGGCAGCAATAGACCCATGGAGACAAGTCTGCTGGAGGACGATGTATTGAATCGGGACGCAATTTGAGTGATCCATCGTCATTAGGTGGCCCTGAATGTTACAATTCCCTATCAGTTTTTCGTCCGATTCGAAAATCTTTGACTCACAGCAGAACGGCCATAAGGTGCCCGAGGCAGCAATAGACCCATGGAGACAAGTCTGCTGGAGGACGATGCATTGAATCGGGACGCAATTTGGGTGTTCCATCGCCATTAGGAGGCCCTGAATCTTACAATTAACTATCAGTTTTTCGTCCCATTCGTTAATCTAGACTCACGGGAGAACGACCATAAAGTGCCCGAGGCAGCAATAGACCCATGGAGACAAGTCTGCTGGAGGACGATGTATTGAATCGGGACGCAATTTGAGTGTTCCATCGTCATTAGGAGGCCCTGAACGTTACAATTCACTATCAGTTTTTCGTCCGATTCGAAAATCTTTGAGGCACAGCAGAACGGCCATAAGGTGCCCGAGGCAGCAATAGACCCATGGAGACAAGTCTGCTGGAGGACGATGTATTGAATCGGGACGCAATTTGAGTGATCCATCGTCATTAGGAGGCCATGAACGTTACAATTCACTATCAGTTTTTCGTCCGATTCGAAAATCTTTGACTCATAGCAGAACGGCCATAAGGTGCCAGAGGCAACAATAGACACATGGAAACAAGTCTGCTGGAGGACGATGTATTGAATCGGGACGCAATTTGAGTGATCCATCGTCATTAGGTGGCCCTGAACGTTACAATTCACTATCAGTTTTTCGTCCCATTCGATAATCTAGACTCACAGCAGAACGGCCATAAGGTGCCCGAGGCAGCAATAGACCAATGGAGAGAAGTCTGCTGGAGGACGATGTATTCAATCGGGACGCAATTTGAGTGATCCATCGTCTTTAGGTCGCCCTGAACGTTACAATTCACTATCAGTTTTTCGTCCCATTCGATAAACTAGACTCACAGCAGAACGGACATAAGGTGCCCGAGGCAGCAATAGACCCATGGAGTCAAGTCGGCTGGAGGACGAAGTATTGAATCGGGACGCAATTTGTGTGGTCCATCGTCATTAGGTGGAACTGAATGTTACAATTCACTATCAGTTTTTCATCCGATTCGAAAATCTTTGACTCACAGCAGAACGGCCATAAGGTGCCCGAGGCAGCAATAGACCCATGGAGACAAGTCGGCTGGAGGACGATGTATTGAATCGGGACGCAATTTGAGTGATCCATCGTCATTAGGTGGCCCTGAAAGTTACAATTCCCTATCAGTTTTTCGTCCGATTCGAAAATCTTTGACTCACAGCAGAACGGCCATAAGGTGCCCGAGGCAGCAATAAACCCATGGAGACAAGTCTGCTGGAGGACGATGTATTGAATCGGGACGCAATTTGAGTGATCCATCGTCATTAGGTGGCCCTGAAAGTTACAATTCCCTATCAGTTTTTCGTCCGATTCGAAAATCTTTGACTCACAGCAGAACGGCCATAAGGTGCCCGAGGCAGCAATAGACCCATGGAGACAAGTCTGCTGGAGGACGATGTATTGAATCGGGACGCAATTTGAGTGATCCATCGTCATTAGCAGGCCCTGAACGTTACAATTCACTATCAGTCTTTCGTCCGATTCGAAAATCTTTGAGTCACAGCAGAACGGCCATAAGGTGCCCAAGGCAGTAATAGACGCATGGTGACAAGTCTGCTGGTGGACGATGTATTGAATCGGGACGCAATTTTAGTGATCCATCGTCATTAGGTGGCCCTGACTGTTACAATTCACTTTCAGTTTTTCGTCCGATTCGAAAATCTTTGACTCACAGCAGAACGGCCATAAGGTGCCCGAGGCAGCAATAGACCCATGGAGACAAGTCTGCTGGAGGACGATGTATTGAATCGGGACGCAATTTGAGTGTTCCATCGTCATTAGGAGGCCCTGAATGTTACAATTAACTATCAGTTTTTCGTCCCATTCGATAATCTAGACTCACGGGAGAACGACCATAAGGTGCCCGAGGCAGCAATAGACCCATGGAGACAAGTCTGCTGGAGGACGATGTATTGAATCGGGACGCAATTTGAGTGATCCATCGTCATTAGGTGGCCCTAAACGTTACAATTCACTGTCAGTTTTTTGTCCGATTCGAAAATCTTTGACTCACAGCAGAACGGCCATAAGGTGCCCGAGGCAGCAATAGACCCATGGAGACAAGCCTGCTGGAGGACGATGTATTGAATCGGGACGCAATTTGAGTGATCCATCGTCATTAGGTGGCCCTGAACGTCACAATTCACTATCAGTTTTTCGTCCCATTCGATAATCTAGACTCACAGCAGAACGGCCATAAGGTGCCCGAGGCAGCAATAGACCCATGGAGTCAAGTCGGCTGGAGGACGATGTATTGAATCGGGACGCAATTTGTGTGGTCCATCGTCATTAGGTGGAACTGAATGTTACAATTCACTATCAGTTTTTCATCCGATTCGAAAATCTTTGACTCACAGCAGAACGGCCATAAGGTGCACGATGCAGCAATAGACCCATGGAGACAGGTCGGCTGGAGGACGATGTATTGAATCGGGACACAATTTGAGTGATCCATCGTCATTAGGTGGCCCTGAAAGTTACAATTCCCTATCAGTTTTTCGTCCGATTCGAAAATCTTTGACTCACAGCAGAACGGCCATAAGGTGCCCGAGGCAGCAATAGACCCATGGAGACAAAACTGCTGGAGGACGATGTATTGAATCGGGACGCAATTTGAGTGATCCATCGTCATTAGGTGGCCCTGAACGTTACAATTCACTATCAGTCTTTCGTCCGATTCGAAAATCTTTGAGTCACAGCAGAACGGCCATAAGGTGCACGAGGCAGTAATAGACGCATGGTGACATGTCTGGTGGTGGACGATGTATTGAATCGGGACGCAATTTGAGTGATCCATCGTCATTAGGTGGCCCTGAATGTTACAATTCACTTTCAGTTTTTCGTCCGATTCGAAAATCTTTGACTCACAGCAGAACGGCCATAAGGTGCCCGAGGCAGCAATAGGCCCATGGAGACAAGTCTGCTGGAGGACGATGTATTGAATCGGGACGCAATTTGAGTGATCCATCGTCTTTAGGTCGCCCTGAACGTTACAATTCACTATCAGTTTTTCGTCCCATTCGATAAACTAGACTAGCAGCAGAACGGCCATAAGGTGCCCGAGGCAGCAATAGAACCATGGAGTCAAGTCGGCTGGAGGACGATGTATTGAATCGGGACGCAATTTGTGTGGTCCATCGTCATTAGGTGGAACTGAATGTTACAATTCAATATCAGTTTTTCATCCGATTCGAAAATCTTTGACTCACAGCAGGACGGCCATAAGGTGCCCGAGGCAGCAATAGACCCATGGAGACAAGTCGGCTGGAGGACGATGTATTGAATCGGGACGCAATTTGAGTGATCCATCGTCATTATGAGGCCCTGAAAGTTACAATTCCCTATCAGTTTTTCGTCCGATTCGAAAATCTTTGACTCACAGCAGAACGGCCATAAGGTGCCCGAGGCAGCAATAGACCCATGGAGACAAGTCTGCTGGAGGACGATGTATTGAATCGGGACGCAATTTGAGTGATCCATCGTCATTAGGTGGCCCTGAACGTTACAATTCACTATCAGTCTTTCGTCCGATTCGAAAATCTTTGAGTCACAGCAGAACGGCCATAAGGTGCCCGAGGCAGTAATAGACGCATGGTGACAAGTCTGCTGGTGGACGATGTATTGAATCGGGACGCAATTTGAGTGATCCATCGTCATTAGGTGGCCCTGAATGTTACAATTCACTTTCAGTTTTTCGTCCGATTCGAAAATCTTTGACTCACAGCAGAACGGCCATAAGGTGCCCGAGGCAGCAATAGACCCATGGAGACAAGTCTGCTGGAGGACGATGTATTGAATCGGGACGCAATTTGAGTGTTCCATCGTCATTAGGAGGCCCTGAATGTTACAATTAACTATCAGTTTTTCGTCCCATTCGATAATCTAGACTCACGGGAGAACGACCATAAGGTGCCCGAGGCAGCAATAGACCCATGGAGACAAGTCTGCTGGAGGACGATGTATTGAATCGGGACGCAATTTGAGTGATCCATCGTCATTAGGTGGCCCTAAACGTTACAATTCACTATCAGTTTTTCGTCCCATTCGATAATCTAGACTCACAGCAGAACGGCCATAAGGTGCCCGAGGCAGCAATAGACCCATGGAGTCAAGTCGGCTGGAGGACGATGTATTGAATCGGGACGCAATTTGTGTGGTCCATCGTCATTAGGTGGCCCTGAATGTTACAATTCACTATCAGTTTTTCGTCCGATTCGAAAATCATTGACTCACAGCAGAACGGCCATAACGTGCCCGAGGCAGCAATAGACCCATGGAGACAAGTCTGCTGGAGGACGATGTATTGAATCGGGACGCAATTTGAGTGTTCCATCGTCATTAGGAGGCCCGGAACGTTACAATTCACTATCAGTTTTTCGTCCGATTCGAAAATCTTTGAGTCACAGCAGAACGGCCTTAAGGTGCCCGAGGCAGCAATAGACCCATGGAGACAAGTCTGCTGGAGGACGATGTATTGAATCGGGACGCAATTTGAGTGATCCATCGTCATTAGGTGGCCCTAAACGTTACAATTCACTGTCAGTTTTTTGTCCGATTCGAAAATCTTTGACTCACAGCAGAACGGCCATAAGGTGCCCGAGGCAGCAATAGACCCATGGAGACAAGTCTGCTGGAGGACGATGTATTGAATCGGGACGCAATTTGTGTGATCCATCGTCATTAGGTGGCCATGAACGTTACAATTCTCTATCAGTTTTTCGTCCCATTCGATAATCTAGACTCACAGCAGAACGGCCATTAGGTGCCCGAGGCAGCAATAGACCCATGGAGACAAGTCTGCTGGAGGACGATGTATTGAATCGGGACGCAATTTGAGTGATCCATCGTCATTAGGAGGCCTTGAACGTTACAATTCACTATCAGTTTTTCGTCCGATTCGAAAATCTTTGACTCACAGCAGAACGGCCATAAGGTGCCCGAGGCAGCATAGACCAATGGAGAGAAGTCTGCTGGAGGACGATGTATTGAATCGGGACGCAAATTGAGTGATCCATCGTCTTTAGGTCGCCCTGAACGTTACAATTCACTATCAGTTTTTCGTCCCATTCGATAAACTAGACTCACAGCAGAACGGCCATAAGGTGCCCGAGGCAGCAATAGACCCATGGAATCAAGTCTGCTGGAGGACGATGTATTGAATCGGGACGCAATTTGTGTGGTCCATCGTCATTAGGTGGAACTGAATGTTACAATTCACTATCAGTTTTTCATCCGATTCGAAAATCTTTGACTCACAGCAGAACGGCCATAAGGTGCCCGAGGCAGCAATAGACCCATGGAGACAAGTCGGCTGGAGGACGATGTATTGAATCGGGACGCAATTTGAGTGATCCATCGTCATTAGGTGGCCCTGAAAGTTACAATTCCCTATCAGTTTTTCGTCCGATTCGAAAATCTTTGACTCACAACAGAACGGCCATAAGGTGCCCGAGGCAGCAATAGACCCATGGAGACAAGTCTGCTGGAGGACGATATATTGAATCGGGACGCAATTTGAGTAATCCATCGTCATTAGGTGGCCCTGAACGTTACAATTCACTATCAGTTTTTCGTCCGATTCGAAAATCTCTGACTCACGGGAGAACGGCCATAATGTGCCCGAGGCAGCAATAGACCCATGGAGGCAAGTCTGCTGGAGGACGATGTATTGAATCGGGACGCAATTTGAGTGATCCATCGTCATTAGGTGGCCCTGAATGTTACAATTCACTTTCAGTTTTTCGTCCGATTCGAAAATCTTTGACTCACAGCGGAACGGCCATTAGGTGCCCGAGGCAGCAATAGACCCATGGAGACAAGTCTGCTGGAGGACGATGTATTGAATCATGACGCAATTTGAGTGTTCCATCGTCATTAGGAGGCCCTGAATGTTACAATTAACTATCAGTTTTTCGTCCCATTCGATAATCTAGACTCACGGGAGAACGACCATAAGGTGCCCGAGGCAGCAATAGACCCATGGAGACAAGTCTGCTGGAGGGCGATGTATTGAATCGGGACGCAATTTGAGTGATCCATCGTCATTAGGTGGCCCTAAACGTTACAATTCACTGTCAGTTTTTTGTCCGATTCGAAAATCTTTGACTCACAGCAGAACGGCCATAAGGTGCCCGAGGCAGCAATAGACCCATGGAGACAAGCCTGCTGGAGGACGATGTATTGAATCGGGACGCAATTTGAGTGATCCATCGTCATTAGGTGGCCCTGAACGTTACAATTCACTATCGGTTTTTCGTCCCATTCGATAATCTAGACTCACAGCAGAACGGCCATAAGGTGCCCCAGGCAGCAATAGACCCATGTAGACAAGTCTGCTGGAGGACGATGTATTGAATCGAGACGCAATTTTAATGATCCATCGTCATTAGGTGGCCCTGAATGTTACAATTCACTATCAGTTTTTCGTCAGATTCGAAAATCTTTGACTCACAGCAGAAGGCCATTAGGTGCCCAAGGCAGCAATAGACCCATGAAGACAAGTCTGCTGGAGGACGATGTATTGAATCGGGACGCAATTTGAGTGATCCATCGTCATTAGGAGGCCTTGAACGTTACAATTCACTATCAGTTTTTCGTCCGATTCGAAAATCTTTGACTCACAGCAGAACGGCCATAAGGTGCCCGAGGCAGCAATAGACCCATGGAGACAAGTCTGCTGGAGGACGATGTATTGAATCGGGACGCAATTTGAGTGTTCCATCGTCATTAGGAGGCCATGAACGTTACAATTCACTATCAGTTTTTCGTCCGATTCGAAAATCTTTGACTCACAGCAGAACGGCCATAAAGTGCCCGAGGCAGCAATAGACCCATTGAGACAAGTCTGCTGGAGGACGATGTATTGAATCGGGACGCAATTTGAGTGTTCCATCGTCATTAGGAGGCCCTGAACGTTACAATTCACTATCAGTTTTTCGTCCGATTCGAAAATCTTTGAGTCACAGCAGAACGGCCATAAGGTGCCCGAGGCAGCAATAGACCCATGGAGACAAGTCTGCTGGAGGACGATGTATTGAATCGGGACGCAATTTGAGTGATCCATCGTCATTAGGTGGCCCTGAACGTTACAATTCACTATCAGTTTTTCGTCCGATTCGAAAATCTTTGACTCATAGCAGAACGGCCATAAGGTGCCCGAGGCAACAATAGACACATGGAGACAAGTCTGCTGGAGGACGATGTATTGAATCGGGACGCAATTTGAGTGATCCATCGTCATTAGGTGGCCATGAACGTTACAATTCTCTATCAGTTTTTCGTCCCATTCGATAATCTAGACTCACAGCAGAACGGCCATAAGGTGCCCGAGGCAGCAATAGACACATGGAGACAAGTCTGCTGGAGGACGATGTATTGAATCGGGACGCAATTTTAGTGATCCATCGTCATTAGGTGGCCCTGAATGTTACAATTCACTATCAGTTTTTCGTCAGATTCGAAAATCTTTGACTCACAGCAGAACGGCCATAAGGTGCCCAAGGCAGCAATAGACCCATGAAGACAAGTCTACTGGAGGACAATGTATTGAATCGGGACGCAATTTGAGTGATCCATCGTCATTAGGAGGCCTTGAACGTTACAATTCACTATCAGTTTTTCGTCCGATTCGAAAATCTTTGACTCACAGCAGAACGGCCATAAGGTGCCCGAGGCAGTAATAGACGCATGGTGACAAGTCTGCTGGTGGACGATGTATTGAATCGGGACGCAATTTGAGTGATCCATCGTCATTAGGTGGCCATGAACGTTACAATTCTCTATCAGTTTTTCGTCCCATTCGATAATCTAGACTCACAGCAGAACGGCCATAAGGTGCCCGAGGCAGCAATAGACCCATGGAGACAAGTCGGCTGGAGGACGATGTATTGAATCGGGACGCAATTTGAGTGATCCATCGTCATTAGGTGGCCCTGAAAATTACAATTCCCTATCAGTTTTTCGTCCGATTCGAAAATCTTTGACTCACAGCAGAACGGCCATAAGGTGCCCGAGGCAGCAATAGACCCATGGAGACAAGTCTGCTGGAGGACGAAGTATTGAATCGGGACGCAATTTGAGTGATCCATCGTCATTAGGTGGCCCTGAACGTTACAATTCACTATCAGTCTTTCGTCCGATTCGAAAATCTTTGAGTCACAGCAGAACGGCCATAAGGTGCCCGAGGCAGTAATAGACGCATGGTGACAAGTCTGCTAGTGGACGATGTATTGAATCGGGACGCAATTTGAGTGATCCATCGTCATTAGGTGGCCCTGAATGTTACAATTCACTTTCAGTTTTTCGTCCGATTCGAAAATCTTTGACTCACAGCAGAACGGCCATAAGGTGCCCGAGGCAGCAATAGACCCATGGAGACAAGTCTGCTGGAGGACGATGTATTGAATCATGACGCAATTTGAGTGTTCCATCGTCATTAGGAGGCCCTGAATGTTACAATTATCTATCAGTTTTTTGTCCGATTCGAAAATCTTTGACTCACAAAAGAACGGCCATAAGGTGCCTGAGGCAGCAATAGACCCATGGAGACAAGCCTGCTGGAGGACGATGTATTGAATCGGGACGCAATTTGAGTGATCCATCGTCATTAGGTGGCCCTGAACGTTACAATTCACTATCAGTTTTTCGTCCCATTCGATAATCTAGACTCACAGCAGAACGGCCATTAGGTGCCCGAGGCTGCAATAGACCCATGGAGACAAGTCTGCTGGAGGACGATGTATTGAATCGGGACGCAATTTTAGTGATCCATCGTCATTAGGTGGCCCTGAATGTTACAATTCACTATCAGTTTTTCGTCCGATTCGAAAATCTTTGACTCACAGCAGAACGGCCATAAAGTGCCCGAGGCAGCAATAGACCCATGGAGACAAGTCTGCTGGAGGACGATGTATTGAATCGGGACGCAATTTGAGTGATCCATCGTCATTAGGTGGCCCTGAACGTTACAATTCACTATCAGTCTTTCGTCCGATTCGAGAATCTTTGAGTCACAGCAGAACGGCCATAAGGTGCCCGAGGCAGTAATAGACGCATGGTGACAAGTCTGCTGGTGGACGATGTATTGAATCGGGACGCAATTTGAGTGATCCATCGTCATTAGATGGTCATGAACGTTACAATTCTCTATCAGTTTTTCGTCCCATTCGATAATCTAGACTCACAGCAGAACGGCCATAAGGTGCCCGAGGCAGCAATAGACCAATGGAGAGAAGTCTGCTGGAGGACGATGTATTGAATCGGGACACAATTTGAGTCATCCATCGTCTTTAGGTCGCCCTGAACGTTACAATTCACTGTCAGTTTTTCGTCCCATTCGATAAACTAGACTCACAGCAGAACGGCCATAAGGTGCCCGAGGCAGCAATAGACCCATGGAGTCAAGTCGGCTGGAAGACGATGTATTGAATCGGGACGCAATTTGTGTGGTCCATCGTCATTAGGTGGAACTGAATGTTACAATTCACTATCAGTTTTTCATCCGATGCGAAAAACTTTGACTCACAGCAGAACGGCCATAAGGTGACCGAGGCAGCAATAGACCCATGGAGACAAGTCGGCTGGAGGACGATGTATTGAATCGGGACGCAATTTGAGTGATCCATCGTCATTAGGTGGCCCTGAAAGTTACAATTCCCTATCAGTTTTTCGTCCGATTCGAAAATCTTTGACTCACAGCAGAACGGCCATAAGGTGCCCGAGGCAGCAATAGACCCATGGAGACAAGTCTGCTGGAGGACGATGTATTGAATCGGGACGCAATTTGAGTGATCCATCGTCATTAGGTGGCCCTGAACGTTACAATTCACTATCAGTCTTTCGTCCGATTCGAAAATCTTTGAGTCACAGCAGAACGGCCATAAGGTGCCCGAGGCAGTAATAGACGCATGGTGACAAGTCTGCTGGTGGACGATGTATTGAATCGGGACGCAATTTGAGTGATCCATCGTCATTAGGTCGCCCTGAATGTTACAATTCCCTTTCAGTTTTTCGTCCGATTCGAAAATGTTTGACTCACAGCAGAACGGCCATAAGGTGCCCGAGGCAGCAATAGACCCATGGAGACATGTCTGCTGGAGGACGATGTATTGAATCGGGACGCAAGCTGGGTGTTCCATCGTCATTAGGAGGCCCCGAATGTTACAATTAACTATCAGGTTTTCGTCCCATTCGATAATCTAGACTCACGGGAGAACGACCATAAGGTGCCCGAGGCAGCAATAGACCCATGGAGACGAGTCTGCTGGAGGACGATGTATTGAATCGGGACGCAATTTGAGTGATCCATCGTCATTAGGTGGCCCTAAACGTTACAATTCACTATCAGTCTTTCGTCCGATTCGAAAATCTTTGAGTCACAGCAGAACGGCCATAAGGTGCCCGAGGCAGCAATAGACACATGGAGACAAGTCTGCTGGAGGACGATGTATTGAATCATGACGCAATTTGAGTGTTCCATCGTCATTAGGAGGCCCTGAATGTTACAATTAACTATCAGTTTTTCGTCCCATTCGATAATCTAGACTCACGGGAGAACGACCATAAGGTGCCCGAGGCAGCAATAGACCCATGGAGACAAGTCTGCTGGAGGACGATGTATTGAATCGGGACGCAATTTGAGTGATCCATCGTCATTAGGTGGCCCTAAACGTTACAATTCACTGTCAGTTTTTTGTCCGATTCGAAAATCTTTGACTCACAAAGAACGGCCATAAGGTGCCCGAGGCAGCAATAGACCCATGGAGACAAGCCTGCTGGAGGACGATGTATTGAATCGGGACGCAATTTGAGTGATCCATCGTCATTAGGTGGCCCTGAACGTTACAATTCACTATCAGTTTTTCGTCCCATTCGATAATCTAGACTCACAGCAGAACGGCCATAAGGTGCCCGAGGCAGCAATAGACCCATGGAGACAAGTCTGCTGGAGGACGATGTATTGAATCGGTACGCAATTTTAGTGATCCATCGTCATTAGGTGGCCCTGAATGTTACAATTCACTATCAGTTTTTCGTCAGATTCGAAAATCTTTGACTCACAGCAGAACGGCCATAAGGTGCCCAAGGCAGCAATAGACCCATGAAGACAAGTCTGCTGGAGGACGATGTATTGAATCGGGACGCAATTTGAGTGATCCATCGTCATTAGGTGGCCCTGAATGTTACAATTCACTATCAGTTTTTCGTCAGATTCGAAAATCTTTGACTCACAGCAGAACGGCCATAAGGTGCCCAAGGCAGCAATAGACCCATGAAGACAAGTCTGCTGGAGGACGATGTATTGAATCGGGACGCAATTTGAGTGATCCATCGTCATTAGGAGGCCTTGAACGTTACAATTCACTATCAGTTTTTCGTCCGATTCGAAAATCTTTGACTCACAGCAGAACGGCCATAAGGTGCCCGAGGCAGCAATAGACCCATGGAGACAAGTCTGCTGGAGGACGATGGATTGAATCGGGACGCAATTTGAGTGTTCCATCGTCAATAGGAGGCCATGAACGTTACAATTCACTATCAGTTTTTCGTCCGATTCGAAAATCTTTGACTCACAGCAGAACGACCATAAAGTGCCCGATGCAGCAATAGACCCAAGGAGACAAGTCTGCTGGAGGACGATGTATTGAATCGGGACGCAATTTGAGTGATCCATCGTCATTAGGTGGCCCTGAACGTTACAATTCACTATCAGTCTTTCGTCCGATTCGAAAATCTTTGAGTCACAGCAGAACGGCCATAAGGTGCCCAAGGCAGTAATAGACGCATGGTGACAAGTCTGCTGGTGGACGATGTATTGAATCGGGACGCAATTTGAGTGATCCATCGTCATTAGGTGGCCATGAACGTTACAATTCTCTATCAGTTTTTCGTCCCATTCGATAATCTAGACTCACGGCAGAACGGCCATAAGGTGCCCGAGGCAGCAATAGACCAATGGAGAGAAGTCTGCTGGAGGACGATGTATTGAATCGGGACGCAATTTGAGTGATCCATCGTCATTAGGTGGCCCTAAACGTTACAATTCACTGTCAGTTTTTTGTCCGATTCGAAAATCTTTGACTCACAAAAGAACGGCCATAAGGTGCCCGAGGCAGCAATAGACCCATGGAGACAAGCCTGCTGGAGGACGATGTATTGAATCGGGACGCAATTTGAGTGATCCATCGTCATTAGGTGGCCCTGAACGTTACAATTCACTATCAGTTTTTCGTCCCATTCGATAATCTAGACTCACAGCAGAACGGCCATAAGGTGCCCGAGGCAGCAATAGACCCATGGAGACAAGTCTGCTGGAGGACGATGTATTGAATCGGTACGCAATTTTAGTGATCCATCGTCATTAGGTGGCCCTGAATGTTGCAATTCACTATCAGTTTTTCGTCAGATTCGAAAATCTTTGACTCACAGCAGAACGGCCATAAGGTGCCCAAGGCAGCAATAGACCCATGGAGACAAGTCTGCTGGAGGACGATGTATTGAATCGGGACGCAATTTGAGTGTTCCATCGTCATTAGGAGGCCATGAACGTTACAATTCACTATCAGTTTTTCGTCCGATTCGAAAATCTTTGACTCACAGCAGAACGGCCATAAAGTGCCCGAGGCAGCAATAGACCCATGGAGACAAGTCTGCTGGAGGACGATGTATTGAATCGGGACGCAATTTGAGTGTTCCATCGTCATTAGGAGGCCCTGAACGTTACAATTCACTATCAGTTTTTCGTCCGATTCGAAAATCTTTGAGTCACAGCAGAACGGCCATAAGGTGCCCGAGGCAGCAATAGACCCATGGAGACAAGTCTGCTGGAGGACGATGTATTGAATCGGGACGCAATTTGAGTGATCCATCGTCATTAGGTGGCCCTGAACGTTACAATTCACTATCAGTTTTTCGTCCGATTCGAAAATCTTTGACTCATAGCAGAACGGCCATAAGGTGCCCGAGGCAACAATAGACACATGGAGACAAGTCTGCTGGAGGACGATGTATTGAATCGGGACGCAATTTGAGTGATCCATCGTCATTAGGTGGCCATGAACGTTACAATTCTCTATCAGTTTTTCGTCCCATTCGATAATCTAGACTCACAGCAGAACGGCCATAAGGTGCCCGAGGCAGCAATAGACCCATGGAGACAAGTCTGCTGGAGGACGATGTATTGAATCGGGACGCAATTTTAGTGATCCATCGTCATTCGAAATGTGGTGCTACAGAAGATTGCTGAAGATTAGATGGGTAGATCACATAACTAATGAGGAGGTATTGAATAGAATTGGGGAGAAGAGAAGTTTGTGGCACAACTTGATCAGAAGAAGGGATCGGTTGGTAGGACATGTTCTGAGGCATCAAGGGATCACCAATTTAGTATTGGAGGGCAGCGTGGAGGGTAAAAATCGTAGGGGGAGACCAAGAGATGAATACACTAAGCAGATTCAGAAAGATGTAGGTTGCAGTAGGTACTGGGAGATGAAGAAGCTTGCACAGGATAGAGTAGCATGGAGAGCTGCATCAAACCAGTCTCAGGACTGAAGACCACAACAACAACAACAACATCGTCATTAGGTGGCCCTGAATGTTACAATTCACTATCAGTTTTTCGTCAGATTCGAAAATCTTTGTCTCACAGCAGAACGGCCATAAGGTGCCCAAGGCAGCAATAGACCCATGAAGACAAGTCTGCTGGAGGACGATGTATTGAATCGGGACGCAATTTGAGTGATCCATCGTCATTAGGAGGCCTTGAACGTTACAATTCACTATCAGTTTTTCGTCCGATTCGAAATTCTTTGACTCACAGCAGAACGGCCATAAGGTGCCCGAGGCAGCAATAGACCCATGGAGACAAGTCTGCTGGAGGACAATGTATTGAATCGGGACGCAATTTGAGTGTTCCATCGTCAATAGGAGGCCATGAACGTTACAATTCACTATCAGTTTTTCGTCCGATTCGAAAATCTTTGACTCACAGCAGAACGGCCATAAAGTGCCCGAGGCAGCAATAGACCCAAGGAGACAAGTCTGCTGGAGGACGATGTATTGAATCGGGACGCAATTTGAGTGATCCATCGTCATTAGGTGGCCCTGAACGTTACAATACACTATCAGTCTTTCGTCCGATTCGTAAATCTTTGAGTCACAGCAGAACGGCCATAAGGTGACCGAGGCAGTAATAGACGCATGGTGACAAGTCTGCTGGTGGACGATGTATTGAATCGGGACGCAATTTGAGTGATCCATCGTCATTAGGCGGCCATGAACGTTACAATTCTCTATCAGTTTTTCGTCCCATTCGATAATCTAGACTCACAGCAGAACGGCCATAAGGTGCCCGAGACAGCAATAGACCAATGGAGAGAAGTCTGCTGGAGGACGATGTATTGAATCGGGACGCAATTTGAGTGATCCATCGTCTTTAGGTCGCCCTGAACGTTACAATTCACTATCAGTTTTTCGTCCCATTCGATAAACTAGACTCACAGCAGAACGGCCATAAGGTGCCCGAGGCAGCAATAGACCCATGGAGTCAAGTCGGCTGGAGGACGATGTATTGAATCGGGACGCAATTTGTGTGGTCCATCGTCATTAGGTGGAACTGAATGTTACAATTCACTATCAGTTTTTCATCCGATTCGAAAATCTTTGACTCACAGCAGAACGGCCATAAGGTGCCCGAGGCAGCAATAGACCCATGGAGACAAGTCGGCTGGAGGACGATGTATTGAATCGGGACGCAATTTGAGTGATCCATCGTCATTAGGTGGCCCTGAATGTTGCAATTCCCTTTCAGTTTTTCGTCCGATTCGAAAATCTTTGACTCACACCAGAACGGCCATAAGGTGCCCGAGGCAGCAATAGACCCATGGAGGCAAGTCTGCTGGAGGACGATGTATTGAATCGGGACGCAATTTGAGTGATCCATCGTCATTAGGTGGCCCTGAACGTTACAATTCACTATCAGTCTTTCGTCCGATTCGAAAATCTTTGAGTCACAGCAGAACGGCCATAAGGTGCCCGAGGCAGCAATAGACGCATGGTGACAAGTCTGCTGGTGGACGATGTATTGAATCGGGACGCAATTTGAGTGATCCATCGTCATTAGGTGGCCCTGAATGTTACAATTCACTTTCAGTTTTTCGTCCGATTCGAAAATCTTTGACTCACAGCAGAACGGCCATAAGGTGCCCGAGGCAGCAATAGACCCATGGAGACAAGTCTGCTGGAGGACGATGTATTGAATCATGACGCAATTTGAGTGTTCCATCGTCATTAGGAGGCCCTGAATGTTACAATTAACTATCAGTTTTTCGTCCCATTCGATAATCTAGACTCACGGGAGAACGACCATAAGGTGCCCGAGGCAGCAATAGACCCATGGAGACAAGTCTGCTGGAGGACGATGTATTGAATCGGGACGCAATTTGAGTGATCCATCGTCATTAGGTGGCCCTAAACGTTACAATTCACTGTCAGTTTTTTGTCCGATTCGAAAATCTTTGACTCACAAAAGAACGGCCATAAGGTGCCCGAGGCAGCAATAGACCCATGGAGACAAGCCTGCTGGAGGACGATGTATTGAATCGGGACGCAATTTGAGTGATCCATCGTCATTAGGTGGCCCTGAACGTTACAATTCACTATCAGTTTTTCGTCCCATTCGATAATCTAGACTCACAGCAGAACGGCCATAAGGTGCCCGAGGTAGCAATAGACCCATGGAGACAAGTCTGCTGGAGGACGATGTATTGAATCGGGACGCAATTTTAGTGATCCATCGTCATTAGGTGGCCCTGAATGTTACAATTCACTATCAGTTTTTCGTCAGATTCGAAAATCTTTGACTCACAGCAGAACGGCCATAAGGTGCCCAAGGCAGCAATAGACCCATGATGACAAGTCTGCTGGAGGACGATGTATTGAATCGGGACGCAATTTGAGTGATCCATCGTCATTAGGAGGCCTTGAACGTTACAATTCACTATCAGTTTTTCGTCCGATTCGAAAATCTTTGACTCACAGCAGAACGGCCATAAGGTGCCTGAGGCAGCAATTGACCCATGGAGACAAGTCTGCTGGAGGACGATGTATTGAATCGGGACGCAATTTGAGTGTTCCATCGTCATTAGGAGGCCATGAACGTTACAATTCACTATCAGTTTTTCGTCCGATTCGAAAATCTTTGACTCACAGCAGAACGGCCATAAAGTGCCCGAGGCAGCAATAGACCCATGGAGACAAGTCTGCTGGAGGACGATGTATTGAATCGGGACGCAATTTGAGTGATCCATCGTCATTAGGTGGCCCTGAACGTTACAATTCACTATCAGTCTTTCGTCCGATTCGAAAATCTTTGAGTCACAGCAGAACGGCCATAAGGTGCCCGAGGCAGCAATAGACCCATGGAGACAAGTCTGCTGGTGGACGATGTATTGAATCGGGACGCAATTTGAGTGATCCATCGTCATTAGGTGGTCATGAACGTTACAATTCTCTATCAGTTTTTCGTCCCATTCGATAATCTAGACTTACAGCAGAACGGCCATAAGGTGCCCGAGGCAGCAATAGACCAATGGAGAGAAGTCTGCTGGAGGACGATGTATTGAATCGGGACGCAATTTGAGTGATCCATCGTCTTTAGGTCGCCCTGAACGTTACAATTCTCTATCAGTTTTTCGTCCCATTCGATAATCTAGACTCACAGCAGAACGGCCATAAGGTGCCCGAGGCAGCAATAGACCAATGGAGAGAAGTCTGCTGGAGGACGATGTATTGAATTGGGACGCAATTTGAGTGATCCATCGTCATTAGGTGGCCCTGAAAGTTACAATTCCCTATCAGTTTTTCGTCCGATTCGAAAATCTTTGACTCACAGCAGAACGGCCATAAGGTGCCCGAGGCAGCAATAGACCCATGGAGACAAATCTGCTGGAGGACGATGTATTGAATCGGGACGCAATTTGAGTGATCCATCGTCATTAGGTGGCCCTGAACGTTACAATTCACTATCAGTCTTTCGTCCGATTCGAAAATCTTTGAGTCACAGCAGAACGGCCATAAGGTGCCCGAGGCAGTAATAGACGCATGGTGACAAGTCTGCTGGTGGACGATGTATTGAATCGGGACGCAATTTGAGTGATCCATCGTCATTAGGTGGCCCTGAATGTTACAATTAACTATCAGTTTTTCGTCCCATTCGATAATCGAGACTCACGGGAGAACGACCATAAGGTGCCCGAGGCAGCAATAGACCCATGGAGACAAGTCTGCTGGAGGACGATGTATTGAATCGGGACGCAATTTGAGTGATCCATCGTCATTAGGTGGCCCTAAACGTTACAATTCACTGTCAGTTTTTTGTCCGATTCGAAAATCTTTGACTCACAGCAGAACGGCCATAAGGTGCCCGAGGCAGCAATAGACCCATGGAGTCAAGTCGGCTGGAGGACGATGTATTGAATCGGGACGCAATTTGTGTGGTCCATCGTCATTAGGTGGCCCTGAATGTTACAATTCACTATCAGTTTTTCGTCCGATTCGAAAATCTTTGACTCACAGCAGAACGGCCATAAGGTGCCCGAGGCAGGAATAGACCCATGGAGACAAGTCTGCTGGAGGACGATGTATTGAATCGGGACGCAATTTGAGTGTTCCATCGTCATTAGGAGGCCCTGAACGTTACAATTCACTATCAGTTTTTCGTCCGATTCGAAAATCTGTGAGTCACAGCAGAACGGCCATTAGGTGCCCGAGGCAGCAATAGACCCATGGAGACAAGTCTGCTGGAGGACGATGTATTGAATCGGGACGCAATTTGAATGACCCATCGTCATTAGGTGGCCCTGAACGTTACAATTCACTATCAGTTTTTCGTCCGATTCGAAAATCTTTGACTCATAGCAGAACGGCCATAAGGTGCCCGAGGCAACAATAGACACATGGAGACACGTCTGCTGGAGGACGATGTATTGAATCGGGACGCAATTTGAGTGATCCATCGTCATTAGGTGGCCATGAACGTTACAATTCTCTATCAGTTTTTCGTCCCATTCGATAATCTAGACTCACAGCAGAACGGCCATAAGGTGCCCGAGGCAGCAATAGACCCATGGAAACAAGTCTGCTGGAGGACGATGTATTGAATCGGGACGCAATTTTATTGATCCATCGTCATTAGGTGGCCCTGAATATTACAATTCACTATCAGTTTTTCGTCAGATTCGAAAATCTTTGACTCACAGCAGAACGGCCATAAGGTGCCCAAGGCAGCAATAGACCCATGAAGACAAGTCTGCTGGAGGACGATGTATTGAATCGGGACGCAATTTGAGTGATCCATCGTCATTAGGAGGCCTTGAACGTTACAATTCACTATCAGTTTTTCGTCCGATTCGAAAATCTTTGACTCACAGCAGAACGGCCATAAGGTGCCCGAGGCAGCAATAGACCCATGGAGACAAGTCGGCTGGAGGACGATGTATTAAATCGGGACGCAATTTGAGTGATCCATCGTCATTAGGTGGCCCTGAAAATTACAATTCACTATCAGCCTTTCGTCCCATTCGATAATCTAGACTCACGGGAGAACGACCATAAGGTGCCCGAGGCAGCAATAGACCCATGGAGACAAGTCTGCTGGAGGACGATGTATTGAATCGGGACGCAATTTGAGTGATCCATCGTCATTAGGTGGCCCTGAACGTTACAATTCACTATCAGTTTTTCGTCCGATTCGAAAATCTTTGACTCACAGCAGAACGCCCATAAGGTGCCCGAGGCAGCAATAGACCCATGGAGACAAGTCTGCTGGAGGACGATGTATTGAATCGGGACGCAATTTGAGTGTTCCATCGTCATTAGGAGGCCCTGAACGTTACAATTCACTATCAGATTTTCGTCCGATTCGAAAATCTTTGACTCACAGCAGAACGGCCTTAAGGTGCCCGAGGCAGCAATAGACCCATGGAGACAAGTCTGCTGGAGGACGATGTATTGATACGTGACGCAATTTGAGTGTTCCATCGTCATTAGGAGGCCCTGAATGTTACAATTAACTATCAGTTTTTCGTCCCATTCGATAATCTAGACTCACGGGAGAACGAACATAGGGTGCTCGAGGCAGCAATAGACCCATGGAGACAAGTCTGCTGGAGGACGATGTATTGAATCGGGACGCAATTTGAGTGTTCCATCGTCAATAGGAGGCCATGAACGTTACAATTCACTATCAGTTTTTCGTCCGATTCGAAAATCTTTGACTCACAGCAGAACGGCCATAAAGTGCCCGATGCAGCAATAGACCCAAGGAGACAAGTCTGCTGGAGGACGATGTATTGAATCGGGACGCAATTTGAGTGATCCATCGTCATTAGGTCGCCCTGAACGTTACAATACACTATCAGTCTTTCGTCCGATTCGAAAATCTTTGAGTCACAGCAGAACGGCCATAAGGTGCCCAAGGCAGTAATAGACGCATGGTGACAAGTCAGCTGGTGGACGATGTATTGAATCGGGACGCAATTTGAGTGATCCATCGTCATTAGGTGGCCATGAACGTTACAATTCTCTATCAGTTTTTCGTCCCATTAGATAATCTAGACTCACAGCAGAACGGCCTTAAGGTGTCCGAGGCAGCAATAGACCAATGGAGAGAAGTCTGCTGGAGGACGATGTATTGAATCGGGACGCAATTTGAGTGATCCATCGTCATTAGGTGGCCCTAAACGTTACAATTCACTGTCAGTTTTTTGTCCGATTCGAAAATCTTTGACTCACAAAACAACGGCCATAAGGTGCCCGAGGCAGCAATAGACCCATGGAGACAAGCCTGCTGGAGGACGATGTATTGAATCGGGACGCAATTTGAGTGATCCATCGTCATTAGGTGGCCCTGAACGTTACAATTCACTATCAGTTTTTCGTCCCATTCGATAAACTAGACTCACAGCAGAACGGCCATAAGGTGCCCGAGGCAGCAATAGACCCATGGAGACAAGTCTGCTGGAGGACGATGTATTGAATCGGTACGCAATTTTAGTGATCCATCGTCATTAGGTGGCCCTGAATGTTGCAATTCACTATCAGTTTTTCGTCAGATTCGAAAATCTCTGACTCACAGCAGAACGGCCATAAGGTGCCCAAGGCAGCAATAGACCCATGAAGACAAGTCTGCTGGAGGACGATGTATTGAATCGGGACGCAATTTGAGTGATCCATCGTCATTAGGAGGCCCTGAATGTTGCAATTCACTATCAGTTTTTCGTCAGATTCGAAAATCTTTGACTCACAGCAGAACGGCCATAAGGTGCCCAAGGCAGCAATAGACCCATGGAGACAAGTCTGCTGGAGGACGATGTATTGAATCGGGACGCAATTTGAGTGTTCCATCGTCATTAGGAGGCCATGAACGTTACAATTCACTATCAGTTTTTCGTCCGATTCGAAAATCTTTGACTCACAGCAGAACGGCCATAAAGTGCCCGAGGCAGCAATAGACCCATGGAGACAAGTCTGCTGGAGGACGATGTATTGAATCGGGACGCAATTTGAGTGTTCCATCGTCATTAGGAGGCCCTGAACGTTACAATTCACTATCAGTTTTTCGTCCGATTCGAAAATCTTTGAGTCACAGCAGAACGGCCATAAGGTGCCCGAGGCAGCAATAGACCCATGGAGACAAGTCTGCTGGAGGACGATGTATTGAATCGGGACGCAATTTTAGTGATCCATCGTCATTCGAAATGTGGTGCTACAGAAGATTGCTGAAGATTAGATGGGTAGATCACATAACTAATGAGGAGGTATTGATTAGAATTGGGGAGAAGAGAAGTTTGTGGCACAACTTGATCAGAAGAAGGGATCGGTTGGTAGGACATGTTCTGAGGCATCAAGGGATCACCAATTTAGTATTGGAGGGCAGCGTGGAGGGTAAAAATCGTAGGGGGAGACCAAGAGATGAATACACTAAGCAGATTCAGAAAGATGTAGGTTGCAGTAGGTACTGGGAGATGAAGAAGCTTGCACAGGATAGAGTAGCATGGAGAGCTGCATCAAACCAGTCTCAGGACTGAAGACCACAACAACAACAACAACATCGTCATTAGGTGGCCCTGAATGTTACAATTCACTATCAGTTTTTCGTCAGATTCGAAAATCTTTGACTCACAGCAGAACGGCCATAAGGTGCCCAAGGCAGCAATAGACCCATGAAGACAAGTCTGCTGGAGGACGATGTATTGAATCGGGACGCAATTTGAGTGATCCATCGTCATTAGGAGGCCTTGAACGTTACAATTCACTATCAGTTTTTCGTCCGATTCGAAAATCTTTGACTCACAGCAGAACGGCCATAAGGTGCCCGAGGCAGCAATAGACCCATGGAGACAAGTCTGCTGGAGGACGATGTATTGAATCGGGACGCAATTTGAGTGTTCCATCGTCAATAGGAGGCCATGAACGTTACAATTCACTATCAGTTTTTCGTCCGATTCGAAAATTTTTGACTCACAGCTGAACGGCCATAAAGTGCCCGAGGCAGCAATAGACCCAAGGAGACAAGTCTGCTGGAGGACGATGTATTGAATCGGGACGCAATTTGAGTGATCCATCGTCATTAGGTGGCCCTGAACGTTACAATACACTATCAGTCTTTCGTCCGATTCGTAAATCTTTCAGTCACAGTAGAACGGCCATAAGGTGCCCGAGGCAGTAATAGACGCATGGTGACAAGTCTGCTGGTGGACGATGTATTGAATCGGGACGCAATTTGAGTGATCCATCGTCATTAGGCGGCCATGAACGTTACAATTCTCTATCAGTTTTTCGTCCCATTCGATAATCTAGACTCACAGCAGAACGGCCATAAGGTGCCCGAGGCAGCAATAGACCAATGGAGAGAAGTCTGCTGGAGGACGATGTAATGAATCGGGACGCAATTTGAGTGATCCATCGTCTTTAGGTCGCCCTGAACGTTACAATTCACTATCAGTTTTTCGTCCCATTCGATAAACTAGACTCACAGCAGAACGGCCATAAGGTGCCCGAGGCAGCAATAGACCCATGGAGTCAAGTCGGCTGGAGGACGATGTATTGAATCGGGACGCAATTTGTGTGGTCCATCGTCATTAGGTGGAACTGAATGTTACAATTCACTATCAGTTTTTCATCCGATTCGAAAATCTTTGACTCACAGCAGAACGGCCATAAGGTGCCCGAGGCAGCAATAGACCCATGGAGACAAGTCTGCTGGAGGACGATGTATTGAATCATGACGCAATTTGAGTGTTCCATCGTCATTAGGAGGCCCTGAATGTTACAATTAACTATCAGTTTTTCGTCCCATTCGATAATCTAGACTCACGGGAGAACGACCATAAGGTGCCCGAGGCAGCAATAGACCCATGGAGACAAGTCTGCTGGAGGACGATATATTGAATCGGGACGATATTTGAGTGATCCATCGTCATTAGGTGGCCCTAAACGTTACAATTCACTGTCAGTTTTTTGTCCGATTCGAAAATCTTTGACTCACAAAAGAACGGCCATAAGGTGCCCGAGGCAGCAATAGACCCATGGAGACAAGCCTGCTGGAGGACGATGTATTGAATCGGGACGCAATTTGAGTGATCCATCGTCATTAGGTGGCCCTGAACGTTACAATTCACTATCAGTTTTTCGTCCCATTCGATAATCTAGACTCACAGCAGAACGGCCATAAGGTGCCCGAGGCAGCAATAGACCCATGGAGACAAGTCTGCTGGAGGACGATGTATTGAATCGGGACGCAATTTTAGTGATCCATCGTCATTAGGTGGCCCTGAATGTTACAATTCACTATCAGTTTTTCGTCAGATTCGAAAATCTTTGACTCACAGCAGAACGGCCATAAGGTGCCCAAGGCAGCAATAGACCCATGAAGACAAGTCTGCTGAAGGACGATGTATTGAATCGGGACGCAATTTGAGTGATCCATCGTCATTAGGAGGCCTTGAACGTTACAATTCACTATCAGTTTTTCGTCCGATTCGAAAATCTTTGACTCACAGCAGAACGGCCATAAGGTGCCCGAGGCAGCAATTGACCCATGGAGACAAGTCTGCTGGAGGACGATGTATTGAATCGGGACGCAATTTGAGTGTTCCATCGTCATTAGGAGGCCATGAACGTTACAATTCACTATCAGTTTTTCGTCCGATTCGAAAATCTTTGACTCACAGCAGAACGGCCATAAAGTGCCCGAGGCAGCAATAGACCCATGGAGACAAGTCTGCTGGTGGACGATGTATTGAATCGGGACGCAATTTGAGTGATCCATCGTCATTAGGTGGTCATGAACGTTACAATTCTCTATCAGTTTTTCGTCCCATTCGATAATCTAGACTCACAGCAGAACGGCCATAAGGTGCCCGAGGCAGCAATAGACCAATGGAGAGAAGTCTGCTGGAGGACGATGTATTGAATCGGGACGCAATTTGAGTGATCCATCGTCTTTAGGTCGCCCTGAACGTTACAATTCACTATCAGTTTTTCGTCCCATTCGATAAACTAGACTCACAGCAGAACGGCCATAAGGTGCCCGAGGCAGCAATAGACCCATGGAGTCAAGTCGGCTGGAGGAAGATGTATTGAATCGGGACGCAATTTGTGTGGTCCATCGTCATTAGGTGGAACTGAATGTTACAATTCACTATCAGTTTTTCGTCCGATTCGAAAATCTTTGACTCACAGCAGAACGGCCATAAGGTGCCCGAGGCAGCAATAGACCCATGGAGACAAATCTGCTGGAGGACGATGTATTGAATCGGGACGCAATTTGAGTGATCCATCGTCATTAGGTGGCCCTGAACGTTACAATTCACTATCAGTCTTTCGTCCGATTCGAAAATCTTTGAGTCACAGCAGAACGGCCATAAGGTGCCCGAGGCAGTAATAGACGCATGGTGACAAGTCTGCTGGTGGACGATGTATTGAATCGGGACGCAATTTGAGTGATCCATCGTCATTAGGTGGCCCTGAATGTTACAATTAACTATCAGTCTTTCGTCCCATTCGATAATCGAGACTCACGGGAGAACGACCATAAGGTGCCCGAGGCAGCAATAGACCCATGGAGACAAGTCTGCTGGAGGACGATGTATTGAATCGGGACGCAATTTGAGTGATCCATCGTCATTAGGTGGCCCTAAACGTTACAATTCACTGTCAGTTTTTTGTCCGATTCGAAAATCTTTGACTCACAGCAGAACGGCCATAAGGTGCCCGAGGCAGCAATAGACCCATGGAGACAAGCCTGCTGGAGGACGATGTATTGAATCGGGACGCAATTTGAGTGATCCATCGTCATTAGGTGGCCCTGAACGTTACAATTCACTATCAGTTTTTCGTCCCATTCGATAATCTAGACTCACAGCAGAACGGCCATAAGGTGCCCGAGGCAGCAATAGACCCATGGAGTCAAGTCGGCTGGAGGACGATGTATTGAATCGGGATGCAATTTGTGTGGTCCATCGTCATTAGGTGGCCCTGAATGTTACAATTCACTATCAGTTTTTCGTCCGATTCGAAAATCTTTGACTCACAGCAGAATGGCCATAAGGTGCCCGAGGCAGCAATAGACCCATGGAGACAAGTCTGCTGGAGGACGATGTATTGAATCGGGACGCAATTTGAGTGTTCCATCGTCATTAGGAGGCCTTGAACGTTACAATTCACTATCAGTTTTTCGTCCGATTCGAAAATCTTTGAGTCACAGCAGAACGGCCATAAGGTGCCCGAGGCAGCAATAGACCCATGGAGTCAAGTCGGCTGGAGGAAGATGTATTGAATCGGGACGCAATTTGTGTGGTCCATCGTCATTAGGTGGAACTGAATGTTACAATTCACTATCAGTTTTTCGTCCGATTCGAAAATCTTTGACTCACAGCAGAATGGCCATAAGGTGCCCGAGGCAGCAATAGACCCATGGAGACAAATCTGCTGGAGGACGATGTATTGAATCGGGACGCAATTTGAGTGATCCATCGTCATTAGGTGGCCCTGAACGTTACAATTCACTATCAGTCTTTCGTCCGATTCGAAAATCTTTGAGTCACAGCAGAACGGCCATAAGGTGCCCGAGGCAGTAATAGACGCATGGTGACAAGTCTGCTGGTGGACGATGTATTGAATCGGGACGCAATTTGAGTGATCCATCGTCATTAGGTGGCCCTGAATGTTACAATTAACTATCAGTCTTTCGTCCCATTCGATAATCGAGACTCACGGGAGAACGACCATAATGTGCCCGAGGCAGCAATAGACCCATGGAGACAAGTCTGCTGGAGGACGATGTATTGAATCGGGACGCAATTTGTGTGGTCCATCGTCATTAGGTGGAACTGAATGTTACAATTCACTGTCAGTTTTTCATCCGATGCGAAAAACTTTGACTCACAGCAGAACGGCCATAAGGTGCCCGAGGCAGTAATAGACGCATGGTGACAAGTCTGCTGGTAGACGATGTATTGAATCGGGACGCAATTTGAGTGATCCATCGTCATTAGGTGGCCCTGAATGTTACAATTAACTATCAGTCTTTCGTCCCATTCGATAATCGAGACTCACGGGAGAACGACCATAAGGTGCCCGAGGCAGCAATAGACCCATGGAGACAAGTCTGCTGGAGGACGATGTATTGAATCGGGACGCAATTTGAGTGATCCATCGTCATTAGGTGGCCCTAAACGTTACAATTCACTGTCAGTTTTTTGTCCGATTCGAAAATCTTTGACTCACAGCAGAACGGCCATAAGGTGCCCGTGGCAGCAATAGACCCATGGAGACAAGCCTGCTGGAGGACGATGTATTGAATCGGGACGCAATTTTAGTGATCCATCGTCATTAGGTGGCCCTGAATATTACAATTCACTATCAGTTTTTCGTCAGATTCGAAAATCTTTGACTCACAGCAGAACGGCCATAAGGTGCCCAAGGCAGCAATAGACCCATGAAGACAAGTCTGCTGGAGGACGATGTATTGAATCGGGACGCAATTTGAGTGATCCATCGTCATTAGGAGGCCTTGAACGTTACAATTCACTATCAGTTTTTCGTCCGATTCGAAAATCTTTGACTCACAGCAGAACGGCCATAAGGTGCCGAGGCAGCAATAGTCAAGTCGGCTGGAGGACGATGTATTGGATCGGGACGCAATTTGTGTGGTCCATTGTCATTAGGTGGCACTGAATGTTACAATTCACTATCAGTTTTTCGTCCGATTCGAAAATCTTTGACTTTCAGCAGAACGGCCATAAGGTGCCCGAGGCAGCAATAGACCCATGGAGACAAGTCTGCTGGAAAACGATGTATTGAATCGGGACGCAATTTGAGTGTTCCATCGTCATTAGGAGGCCCTGAACGTTACAATTCACTATCAGTTTTTCGTCCGATTCGAAAATCTTTGACTCACAGCAGAACGGCCATAAGGTGCCCGAGGCAGCAATAGACCCATGGAGACAAGTCTGCTGGAGGACGATGTATTAAATCGGGACGCAATTTGAGTGATCCATCGTCATTAGGTGGCCCTGAAAATTACAATTCACTATCAGCCTTTCGTCCCATTCGATAATCTAGACTCACGGGAGAACGACCATAAGGTGCCCGAGGCAGCAATAGACCCATGGAGACAATTCTACTGGAGGACGATATATTGAATCGGGACGCAACTTCAGTAATCCATCGTCATTAGGTGACCCTGAACGTTACAATTCACTATCAGTTTTTCGTCCGATTCGAAAATCCTTTACTCACAGCAGAACGCCCCTAAGGTGCCCTAGGCAGCAATAGGCCTATGGAGACAAGTCTGCTGGAGGACGAGGTATTGAATCGGGACGCAATTTGAGTGATCCATCGTCATTAGGAGGCCCTGAACGTTACAATTCACTATCAGTTTTTCGTCCGATTCGAAAATCTTTGACTCACAGCAGAACGGCCATAAGGTGCCCGAGGCAGCAATAGACCCATGGAGTCAAGTCGGCTGGAGGACGATGTATTGGATCGGGACGCAATTTGTGTGGTCCATCGTCATTAGGTGGCACTGAACGTTACAATTCACTATCAGTCTTTCGTCCTATTCGAAAATCTTTGAGTCACAGCAGAACGGCCATAATGTGCACGAGGCAGCAATAGACCCATGGAGACAAGTCTGCTGGAGGACGATGTATTGATTCGGGACGCAATTTGTGTGGTCCATCGTCATTAGGTGGAACTGAATGTTACAATTCACTATCAGTTTTTCATCCGATGCGAAAAACTTTGACTCACAGCAGAACGGCCATAAGGTGCCCGAGGCAGCAATAGACCCATGGAGACAAGTCGGCTGGAGGACGATGTATTGAATCGGGACGCAATTTGAGTGATCCATCGTCATTAGGTGGCCCTGAAAGTTACAATTCCCTATCAGTTTTTCGTCCGATTCGAAAATCTTTGACTCACAGCAGAACGGCCATAAGGTGCCCGAGGCAGCAATAGACCCATGGAGACAAATCTGCTGGAGGACGATGTATTGAATCGGGACGCAATTTGAGTGATCCATCGTCATTAGGTGGCCCTGAACGTTACAATTCACTATCAGTCTTTCGTCCGATTCGAAAATCTTTGAGTCACAGCAGAACGGCCATAAGGTGCCCGAGGCAGTAATAGACGCATGGTGACAAGTCTGCTGGTGGACGATGTATTGAATCGGGACGCAATTTGAGCGATCCATCGTCATTAGGTGGCCCTGAATGTTACAATTAACTATCAGTCTTTCGTCCCATTCGATAATCGAGACTCACGGGAGAACGACCATAAGGTGCCCGAGGCAGCAATAGACCCATGGAGACAAGTCTGCTGGAGGACGATGTATTGAATCGGGACGCAATTTGAGTGATCCATCGTCATTAGGTGGCCCTAAACGTTACAATTCACTGTCAGTTTTTTGTCCGATTCGAAAATCTTTGACTCACAGCAGAACGGCCATAAGGTGCCCGAGTCAGCAATAGACCCATGGAGACAAGCCTGCTGGAGGACGATGTATTGAATCGGGACGCAATTTGAGTGATCCATCGTCATTAGGTGGCCCTGAACGTTACAATTCACTATCAGTTTTTCGTCCCATTCGATAATCTAGACTCACAGCAGAACGGCCATAAGGTGCCCGAGGCAGCAATAGACCCATGGAGTCAAGTCGGCTGGAGGACGATGTATTGAATCGGGACGCAATTTGTGTGGTCCATCGTCATTAGGTGGCCCTGAATGTTACAATTCACTATCAGTTTTTCGTCCGATTCGAAAATCTTTGACTCACAGCAGAACGGCCATAAGGTGCCCCAGGCAGCAATAGACCCATGGAGACAAGTCTGCTGGAGGACGATGTATTGAATCGGGACGCAATTTGGGTGTTCCATCGTCATTAGGAGGCCCTGAACGTTACAATTCACTATCAGTTTTTCGTCCGATTCGAAAATCTTTGAGTCACAGCAGAACGGCCATAAGGTGCCCGAGGCAGCAATAGACCCATGGAGACAAGTCTGCTGGAGGACGATGTATTGAATCGGGACGCAATTTGAGTGATCCATCGTCATTAGGTGGCCCTGAACGTTACAATTCACTATCAGTTTTTCGTCCGATTCGAAAATCTTTGACTCATAGCAGAACGGCCATAAGGTGCCCGAGGCAACAATAGACACATGGAGACACGTCTGCTGGAGGACGATGTATTGAATCGGGACGCAATTTGAGTGATCCATCGTCATTAGGTGGCCCTGAAAATTACAATTCACTATCAGCCTTTCGTCCCATTCGATAATCTAGACTCACGGGAGAACGACCATAAGGTGCCCGAGGCAGCAATAGACCCATGGAGACAAGTCTGCTGGAGGACGATGTATTGAATCGGGACGCAATTTGAGTGATCCATCGTCATTAGGTGGCCCTGAACGTTACAATTCACTATTAGTTTTTCGTCCGATTCGAAAATCTTTGACTCACAGCAGAACGCCCATAAGGTGCCCGAGGCAGCAATAGACCCATGGAGACAAGTCTGCTGGAGGACGATGTATTGAATCGGGACCCAATTTGAGTGATCCATCGTCATTAGGTGGCCCTGAACGTTACAATTCACTATCAGTTTTTCGTCCGATTCGAAAATCTTTGACTCACAGCAGAACGGCCATAAGGTGCCCGAGGCAGCAATAGACCCATGGAGACAAGTCTGCTGGAGGACGATGTATTGAATCGGGACGCAATTTGAGTGTTCCATCGTCATTAGGAGGCACTGATTGTTAGAATTAACTATCAGTTTTTCGTCCCATTCGATAATCTAGACTCACGGGAGAACGACCATAAGGTGAACGAGGCAGCAATACACCCGTGGAGACAATTCTGCTGGAGGACGATGTATTGAATCGGGACGCAATTTGAGTGATCCATCGTCATTAGGTGGCCGTGAACGTTACAATTCACTATCAGTTTTACGTCCGATTCGAAAATCTTTGACTCACAGCATAACGGCCATAAGGTGCCCGAGGCAGCAATAGACCCATGGAGGCAAGTCTGCTGGAGGACGACGTATTGAATCGGGATGCAATTTGAGTGATCCATCGTCATTAGGTGGCCCTGAACGTTACAATTCACTATCAGTTTTTCGTCCGATTCGAAAATCATTGACTCACAGCAGAACGGCCATAAGGTGCCCGAGGCAGCAATAGACCCATGGAGACAATTCTACTGGAGGACGATATATTGAATCGGTACGCAATTTCAGTAATCCATCGTCATTAGGTGACCCTGAACGTTACAATTCACTATCAGTTTTTCGTCCGATTCGAAAATCTTTGACTCAGAGCAGAACGGCCATAAGGTGCCCGAGGCAGCAATAGGCCCATGGAGACAAGTCTGCTGGAGGACGATGTATTGAATCGGGACGCAATTTGAGTGTTCCATCGTCATTAGGAGGCCCTGAACGTTACAATTCACTATCAGATTTTCGTCCGATTCGAAAATCTTTGACTCACAGCAGAACGGCCATAAGGTGCCCGAGGCAGCAATAGACCCATGGAGACAAGTCTGCTGGAGGACGATGTATTGATACGTGACGCAATTTGAGTGTTCCATCGTCATTAGGAGGCCCTGAATGTTACAATTAACTATCAGTTTTTCGTCCCATTCGATAATCTAGACTCACGGGAGAACGAACATAGGGTGCTCGAGGCAGCAATAGACCCATGGAGACAAGTCTGCTGGAGGACGATGTATTGAATCGGGACGCAATTTGAGTGACCCATCGTCATTAGGTGGCCCTGAACGTCACAATTAACTGTCAGTTTTTTGTCCGATTCGCAAATCTTTGAGTCACAGCAGAACGGCCATAACGTGCCCGAGGCAGCAATAGACCCATGGAGACAAGTCTGCTGGAGGACGATGTATTGAATCGGGACGCAATTTGAGTGATCCATCGTCATTAGGTGGCCCTGAACGTTACAATTCACTATCAGTTTTTCGTCCCATTCGATAATCTAGACTCACAGCAGAACGGCCATAAGTTGCCCGAGGCAGCAATAGACCCATGGAGACAAGTCTGCTGGAGGACGATGTATTGAATCGGGACGCAATCTGAGTGATCCATCGTCATTAGGTGGCCCTGAACGTTACAATTCACTATCAGTTTTTCGTCCGATTCGAAAATCTTGGACTCACAGCATAACGGCCATAAGGTGCCCGAGGCAGCAATAGACCCATATAGACAACTCTGCTGGAGGACGATGTATTTAATCGGGACGCAATTTGAGTGATCCATCGTCATTAGGTGGCCCTGAACGTTACAATTCACTATCAGTTTTTCGTCCTATTCGAAAATCTTTGACTCAGAGCAGAACGGCCATAACGTGCCCGAGGCAGCAATAGACCCATGGAGACAAGTCTGCTGGTGGACGATGTATTGAATCGGGACGCAATTTGAGTGATCCATCGTCATTAGGTGGCCCTGAACGTTACAATTCACTATCAGTTTTTCGTCCGATTCGAAAATCTTTGACTCACAGCAGAACTGCCATAAAGTGCCCGAGGCAACAATAGACCCATGGAGACAAGTCTGCTGAGGGACGAGGTATTGAATAGGGACGCAATTAGAGTGATCCATCGTCATTAGGTGGCCCTGAACGTTACAATTCACTATCAGTTTTTCGTCCGATTCGAAAATCTTTGACTCACAGCAAAACGACCATAAGGTGCCCGAGGCAGCAATAGACCCATGGAGACAAGTCTGCTGGAGGACGAGGTATTTAATCGGGACGCAATTTGAGTGATCCATCGTCATTAGGTGGCCCGGAACGTTACAATTCACTATCAGTTTTTCGTCCGATTCAAAAATCTTTGACTCACAGCAGAACGGCCATAAGGTGCCCGAGGCAGCAATAGACCCATGGAGACAAGTCTGCTGGAGGACGATGTATTGAATCGGGACGCAATTTGAGTGTTCCATCGTCATTAGGAGGCCCTGAATGTTACAATTAACTATCAGTTTTTCGTCCCATTCGATAATCTAGACTCACGGGAGAACGACCATAAGGTGCCCGAGGCAGCAATAGACCCATGGAGACAAGTCTGCTGGAGGACGATGTATTGAATCGGGACGCAATTTGAGTGATCCATCGTCATTAGGTGGCCCTGAACGTTACAATTCACTATCAGTTTTTCGTCCGATTCGAAAATCTTGGACTCACAGCATAACGGCCATATAGTGCCCGAGGCAGCAATAGACCCATGGAGACAACTCTGCTGGAGGACGATGTATTTAATCGGGACGCAATTTGAGTGATCCATCGTCATTAGGTGGCCCTGAACGTTACAATTCACTATCAGTTTTTCGTCCTATTCGAAAATCTTTGACTCAGAGCAGAACGGCCATAACGTGCCCGAGGCAGCAATAGACCCATGGAGACAAGTCTGCTGGAGGACGATGTATTTAATCGGGACGCAATTTGAATGATCCATCGTCATTAGGTGGCCCTGAACGTTACAATTCACTATCAGTTTTTCGTCCGATTCGAAAATCTTTGACTCACAGCAGAACGGCCATAACGTGCCCGAGGCAGCAATAGACCCATGGAGACAAGTCTGCTGGAGGACGATGTATTGAATCGGGACGCAATTTGAGTGATCCATCGTCATTAGGTGACCCTGAACGTTACAATTCACTATCAGTTTTTCGTCCGATTCGAAAATCTTTGACTCACAGCAGAACTGCCATAAAGTGCCCGAGGCAGCAATAGACCCATGGAGACAAATCTGCTGGAGGACGAGGTATTGAATCGGGACGCAATTTGAGTGTTCCATCGTCATTAGGTGGCCCTGAACGTTACAATTCACTATCAGTTTTTCTTCCGATTCGAAAATCTTTGACTCACAGCAGAACGGCCATAAGGTGCCCGAGGCAGCAATAGACCCATGGAGACAAGTCTGCTGGAGGACGATGTATTGAATCGGGACGCAATTTGAGTGATCCATCGTCATTAGGTGGCCCTGAACGTTACAATTCACTATCAGTTTTTCGTCCGATTCGAAAATCTTTGACTCACAGCAAAACGACCATAAGGTGCCCGAGGCAGCAATAGACCCATGGAGACAAGTCTGCTGGAGGACGAGGTATTTAATCGGGACGCAATTTGAGTGATCCATCGTCATTAGGTGGCCCGGAACGTTACAATTCACTATCAGTTTTTCGTCCGATTCAAAAATCTTTGACTCACAGCAGAACGGCCATAAGGTGCCCGAGGCAGCAATAGACCCATGGAGACAAGTCTGCTGGAGGACGATGTATTGAATCGGGACGCAATTTGAGTGTTCCATCGTCATTAGGAGGCCCTGAATGTTACAATTAACTATCAGTTTTTCGTCCCATTCGATAATCTTAACTCACGGGAGAACGACCATAAGGTGCCCGAGGCAGCAATAGACCCATGGAGACAAGTCTGCTGGAGGACGATGTATTGAATCGGGACGCAATTTGAGTGATCCATCGTCATTAGGTGGCCCTGAACGTTACAATTCACTATCAGTTTTTCGTCCGATTCGAAAATCTTGGACTCACAGCATAACGGCCATAAGGTGCCCGAGGCAGCAATAGACCAATGGAGACAACTCTGCTGGAGGACGATGTATTGAATCGGGACGCAATTTGAGTGATCCATCGTCATTAGGTGGCCCTGAACGTTACAATTCACTATCAGTTTTTCGTCCGATTCGAAAATCTTTGACTCACAGCAGAACTGCCATAAAGTGCCCGAGGCAGCAATAGACCCATGGAGACAAATCTGCTGGAGGACGAGGTATTGAATCGGGACGCAATTTGAGTGTTCCATCGTCATTAGAAGGCCCTGAACGTTACAATTCACTATCAGTTTTTCTTCCGATTCGAAAATCTTTGACTCACAGCAGAACGGCCATAAGGTGCCCGAGGCAGCAATAGACCCATGGAGACAAGTCTGCTGGAGGACGATGTATTGAATCGGGACGCAATTTGAGTGATCCATCGTCATTAGGTGGCCCTGAACGTTACAATTCACTATCAGTTTTTCGTCCGATTCGAAAATTTTTGACTCACAGCAAAACGACCATAAGGTACCCGAGGCAGCAATAGACCCATGGAGACAAGTCTGCTGGAGGACGAGGTATTTAATAGGGACGCAATTTGAGTGATCCATCGTCATTAGGTGGCCCGGAACGTTACAATTCACTATCAGTTTTTCGTCCGATTCAAAAATCTTTGACTCACAGCAGAACGGCCATAAGGTGCCCGAGGCAGCAATAGACCCATGGAGACAAGTCTGCTGGAGGACGATGTATTGAATCGGGACGCAATTTGAGTGTTCCATCGTCATTAGGAGGCCCTGAATGTTACAATTAACTATCAGTTTTTCGTCCCATTCGATAATCTTAACTCACGGGAGAACGACCATAAGGTGCCCGAGGCAGCAATAGACCCATGGAGACAAGTCTGCTGGAGGACGATGTATTGAATCGGGACGCAATTTGAGTGATCCATCGTCATTAGGTGGCCCTGAACGTTACAATTCACTTTCAGTTTTTCGTCCGATTCGAAAATCTTTGACTCACAGCAGAACGGCCATAAGGTGCCCGAGGCAGCAATAGACCCATGGAGACAAGTCTGCTGGAGGACGATGTATTGAATCGGGACGCAATTTAAGTGATCCATCGTCATTAGGTGGCCCTGAACGTTACAATTCACTTTCAGTTTTTCGTCCGATTCGAAAATCTTTGACTCACAGCAGAACGGCCATAAGGTGCCCGAGGCAGCAATAGACCCATGGAGACAAGTCTGCTGGAGGACGAGGTATTGAATCGGGACGCAATTTCAGTGTTCCACCGTCATTAGGAGGCCCTGAACGTTACAATGCACTATCAGTTTTTCGTCCGATTCGAAAATCTTTGACTCACAGCAGAACGGCCATAAGGTGCCCGAGGCAGCAATAGACCCATGGAGACAAGTCTGCTGGAGGACGATGTGTTGAATCGGGACGCAATTTGAGTGATCCATCGTCATTAGGTGGCCCTGAACGTTACAATTCACTTTCAGTTTTTCGTCCGATTCGAAAATCTTTGATTCACAGCAGAACGGCTATAAGGTGCCCGAGGCAGCAATAGGCCCATGGAGACAAGTCTGCTGGAGGACGATGTATTGAATCGGGACGCAATTTGAGTGATCCATCGTCATTAGGTGGCCCTGATTGTTACAATTCACTATCAGTCTTTCGTCCGATTCGAAAATCTTTGACTCACAGCAGAACGGCCATAAGGTGCCCGAGGCAGCAATTGACCCATGGAGACAAGTCTGCTGGAGGACGATGTATTGAGTCGGGACGCTATTTGCGTGTTCCATCGTCATTAGGTGGCCCTGAATGTTACAATTAACTATCAGTTTTTCGTCCCATTCGATAATCTAGACTCACAGCAGAACGGCCATAAGGTGCCGAGGCAGCAATAGACCCATGGAGACAAGTCGGCTGGAGGACGATGTATTAAATCGGTACGCAATTTGAGAGATCCATCGTCATTAGGCGGCCCTGAAAGTTACAATTCACTATCAGTTTTTCGTCCGATTCGAAAATCTTTGACTCACAGTAGAACGACCATAAGGTGCCCGAGGCAGCAATAGACCCATTGAGACATGTCGGCTGGAGGACGATGTATTGAATCGGGACGCAATTTGAGTGTTCCATCGTCATTAGGAGGCCCTGAATGTTACAATTAACCATCAGTTTTTCGTCCCATTCAATTATCTAGACTCACGGGAGAACGACCATAAGGTGCCCGAGGCAGTAATAGACCCATGGAGACAAGTCTGCTGGAGGACGATGTATTGAATCGGGATGCAATTTGAGTGTTCCATCGTCATTAGGTGGCCCTGAACATTACAATTCACTATCAGTTTTTCGTCCGATTCGAAAATCTTTGACTCACAACAGAACGGCCATAAGGTGCCCGAGGCAGCAATAGACCCATGGAGACAAGTCGGCTGGAGGACGATGTATTGAATAGGGACGCAATTTAAGTGATCCATCGTCATTAGGTGGCCCTGATAGTTACAATTCACTATCAGTTTTTCGACCGATTCGATAATCTTTGACTCACAGCACAACGGCCATAATATGCCCGAGGCAGCAATAGACCCATGGAGACAAGTCTGCTGGAGGACGATGTATTGAATCGGGACGCAATTTGAGTGATCCAACGTCATTAGTTGGAGCTGAACGTTACAATTCACTATCAGTTTTTCGTCCGATTCGAAATTCTTTGACTCACAGCAGAACGGCCATAAGGTGCCCGAGGCGGCAATAGACCCATGGAGACAAGTCTGCTGGAGGGCGATGTAATGAATCGGGACGCAATTTGAGTGTTCCATCGTCATTAGGAGGCCCTGAATGTTACAATTAACTATCAGTTTTTCGTCCCATTCGATAATCTAGACTCACGGGAGGACGGCTATAAGGTGCCCGAGGCAGCAATAGACCCATGGAGACAAGTCTGCTGGAGGACGAGGTACTTAATCGGGACGCAATTTGAGTGATCCATCGTCATTAGGTGGCCCGGAACGTTACAATTCAGTATCAGTTTTTCGTCCGATTCAAATATCTTTGACTCACAGCAGAACGGCCATAAGGTGCCCGAGGCAGCAATAGACCCATGGAGACAAGTCTGCTGGAGGACGATGTATTGAATCGGGACGCAATTTGAGTGTTCCATCGTCATTAGGTGGCCCTGAACGTTACAATTCACTATCAGTTTTTCGTCCGATTCGAAAATCTTGGACTCACAGCATAACGGCCATAACGTGCCCGAGGCAGCAATAGACCCATGGAGACAAGTCTGCTGGAGGACGATGTATTGAATCGGGACGCAATTTCAGTGATCCATCGTCATTAGGTGGCCCTGAACGTTACAATTCACTATCAGTTTTTCGTCCGATTCGAAAATCTTTGACTCACAGCAAAACGACCATAAGGTGCCCGAGGCAGCAATAGACCCATGGAGACAAGTCTGCTGGAGGACGAGGTATTTAATCGGGACGCAATTTGAGTGATCCATCGTCATTAGGTGGCCCGGAACGTTACAATTCACTATCAGTTTTTCGTCCGATTCAAAAATCTTTGACTCACAGCAGAACGGCCATAAGGTGCCCGAGGCAGCAATAGACCCATGGAGACAAGTCTGCTGGAGGACGATGTATTGAATCGGGACGCAATTTGAGTGTTCCATCGTCATTAGGAGGCCCTGAATGTTACAATTAACTATCAGTTTTTCGTCCCATTCGATAATCTAGACTCACGGGAGAACGACCATAAGGTGCCCGAGGCAGCAATAGACCCATGGAGACAAGTCTGCTGGACGACGATGTATTGAATCGGGACGCAATTTGAGTGATCCATCGTCATTAGGCGGCCCTGAACGTTACAATTCACTATCAGTTTTTCGTCCTATTCGAAAATCTTTGACTCAGAGCAGAACGGCCATAACGTGCCCGAGGCAGCAATAGACCCATGGAGACAAGTCTGCTGGAGGACGATGTATTGAATCGGGACGCAATTTGAGTGATCCATCGTCATTAGGTGGCCCTGAACGTTACAATTCACTATCAGTTTTTCGTCCGATTCGAAAATCTTTGACTCACAGCAGAACTGCCATAAAGTGCCCGAGGCAGCAATAGACCCATGGAGACAAGTCTGCTGGAGGACGATGTATTGAATCGGGACGCAATTTGAGTGATCCATCGTCATTAGGTGGCTCTGAACGATACAATTCACTATCAGTTTTTCGTCCGATTCGAAAATCTTTGACTCACAGCAGAACTGCCATAAAGTGCCCGAGGCAGCAATAGACCCATGGAGACAAGTCTGCTGGAGGACGAGGTATTGAATCGGGACGCAATTTGAGTGTTCCATCGTCATTAGGAGGCCCTGAACGTTACAATTCACTATCAGTTTTTCGTCCGATTCGAAAATCTTTGACTCACAGCAAAACGGCCATAACGTGCCCGAGGCAGCAATAGACCCATGGAGACAAGTCTGCTGGAGGACGAGGTATTTAATCGGGACGCAATTTGAGTGATCCATCGTCATTAGGTGGCCCTGAACGTTACAATTCACTATCAGTTTTTCGTCCGATTCAAAGATCTTTGACTCACAGCAGAACGCCCATAAGGTGCCCGAGGCAGCAATAGACCCATGGAGACAAGTCTGCTGGAGGACGATGTATTGAATCGGGACGCAATTTGAGTGTTCCATCGTCATTAGGAGGCCCTGAATGTTACAATTAACTATCAGTTTTTCGTCCCATTCGATAATCTTAACTCACGGGAGAACGACCATAAGGTGCCCGAGGCAGCAATAGACCCATGGAGACAAGTCTGCTGGAGGACGATGTATTGAATCGGGACGCAATTTGAGTGTTCCATCGTCATTAGAAGGCCCTGAACGTTACAATTCACTATCAGTTTTTCTTCCGATTCGAAAATCTTTGACTCACAGCAGAACGGCCATAAGGTGCCCGAGGCAGCAATAGACCCATGGAGACAAGTCTGCTGGAGGACGATGTATTGAATCGGGACGCAATTTGAGTGATCCATCGTCATTAGGTGGCCCTGAACGTTACAATTCACTATCAGTTTTTCGTCCGATTCGAAAATCTTGGACTCACAGCATAACGGCCATAACGTGCCCGAGGCAGCAATAGACCCATGGAGACAAGTCTGCTGGAGGACGATGTATTGAATCGGGACGCAATTTGAGTGATCCATCGTCATAAGGTGGCTCTGAACGTTACAATTCACTATCAGTTTTTCGTCCGATTCGAAAATCTTTGACTCACAGCAGAACTGCCATAAAGTGCCCGAGGCAGCAATAGACCCATGGAGACAAGTCTGCTGGAGGACGAGGTATTGAATCGGGACGCAATTTGAGTGTTCCATCGTCATTAGGAGGCCCTGAACGTTACAATTCACTATCAGTTTTTCGTCCGATTCGAAAATCTTTGACTCACAGCAAAACGGCCATAACGTGCCCGAGGCAGCAATAGACCCATGGAGACAAGTCTGCCGGAGGACGAGGTATTTAATCGGGACGCAATTTGAGTGATCCATCGTCATTAGGTGGCCCTGAACGTTACAATTCACTAACAGTTTTTCGTCCGATTCAAAGATCTTTGACTCACAGCAGAACGCCCATAAGGTGCCCGAGGCAGCAATAGACCCATGGAGACAAGTCTGCTGGAGGACGATGTATTGAATCGGGACGCAATTTGAGTGTTCCATCGTCATTAGGAGGCCCTGAATGTTACAATTAACTATCAGTTTTTTGTCCCATTCGATAATCTAGACTCACGGGAGAACGACCATAAGGTGCCCGAGGCAGCAATAGACCCATGGAGACAAGTCTGCTGGAGGACGATGTATTGAATCGGGACGCAATTTGAGTGATCCATCGTCATTAGGTGGCCCTGAACGTTACAATTCACTTTCAGTTTTTCGTCCGATTCGAAAATCTTTGACTCACAGCAGAACTGCCATAAGGTGCCCGAGGCAGCAATAGACCCATGGAGACAAGTCTGCTGGAGGACGATGTATTGAATCGGGACGCAATTTGAGTGATCCGTCGTCATTAGGTGGCCCTGAACGTTACAATTCACTTTCAGTTTTTCGTCCGATTCGAAAATCTTTGACTCACAGCAGAACGGCCATAAGGTGCCCGAGGCAGCAATAGACCCATGGAGACAAGTCTGCTGGAGGACGAGGTATTGAATCGGGACGCAATTTCAGTGTTCCACCGTCATTAGGAGGCCCTGAACGTTACAATGCACTATCAGTTTTTCGTCCGATTCGAAAATCTTTGACTCACAGCAGAACGGCCATAAGGTGCCCGAGGCAGCAATAGACCCATGGAGACAAGTCTGCTGGAGGACGATGTGTTGAATCGGGACGCAATTTGAGTGATCCATCGTCATTAGGTGGCCCTGAACGTTACAATTCACTTTCAGTTTTTCGTCCGATTCGAAAATCTTTGATTCACAGCAGAACGGCTATAAGGTGCCCGAGGCAGCAATAGGCCCATGGAGACAAGTCTGCTGGAGGACGATGTATTGAATCGGGACGCAATTTGAGTGATCCATCGTCATTAGGTGGCCCTGATTGTTACAATTCACTATCAGTCTTTCGTCCGATTCGAAAATCTTTGACTCACAGCAGAACGGCCATAAGGTGCCCGAGGCAGCAATTGACCCATGGAGACAAGTCTGCTGGAGGACGATGTATTGAGTCGGGACGCTATTTGCGTGTTCCATCGTCATTAGGTGGCCCTGAATGTTACAATTAACTATCAGTTTTTCGTCCCATTCGATAATCTAGACTCACAGCAGAACGGCCATAAGGTGCCCGAGGCAGCAATAGACCCATGGAGACAAGTCGGCTGGAGGACGATGTATTAAATCGGTACGCAATTTGAGAGATCCATCGTCATTAGGCGGCCCTGAAAGTTACAATTCACTATCAGTTTTTCGTCCGATTCGAAAATCTTTGACTCACAGCAGAACGACCATAAGGTGCCCGAGGCAGCAATAGACCCATGGAGACATGTCGGCTGGAGGACGATGTATTGAATCGGGACGCAATTTGAGTGTTCCATCGTCATTAGGAGGCCCTGAATGTTACAATTAACCATCAGTTTTTCGTCCCATTCAATTATCTAGACTCACGGGAGAACGACCATAAGGTGCCCGAGGCAGTAATAGACCCATGGAGACAAGTCTGCTGGAGGACGATGTATTGAATCGGGACGCAATTTGAGTGTTCCATCGTCATTAGGTGGCCCTGAACATTACAATTCACTATCAGTTTTTCGTCCGATTCGAAAATCTTTGACTCACAACAGAACGGCCATAAGGTGCCCGAGGCAGCAATAGACCCATGGAGACAAGTCGGCTGGAGGACGATGTATTGAATCGGGACGCAATTTGAGTGATCCATCGTCATTAGGTGGCCCTGAATGTTACAATTCACTATCAGTTTTTCGTCCGATTCGAAAATCTTTGACTCACAGCAGAACGCCCATAAGGTGCCCGAGGTTGCAATTGACCCATGGAGACAAGTCTGCTGGAGGACGATGTATTGAATCGGGACGCAATTTGAGTGATCCATCGTCATTAGGTGGCCCTGAATGTTACAATTCACTATCAGTTTTTCGACCGATTCGATAATCTTTGACTCACAGCACAACGGCCATAATATGCCCGAGGCAGCAATAGACCCATGGAGACAAGTCTGCTGGAGGACGATGTATTGAATCGGGACGCAATTTGAGTGATCCAACGTCATTAGTTGGAGCTGAACGTTACAATTCACTATCAGTTTTTCGTCCGATTCGAAATTCTTTGACTCACAGCAGAACGGCCATAAGGTGCCCGAGGCGGCAATAGACCCATGGAGACAAGTCTGCTGGAGGGCGATGTAATGAATCGGGACGCAATTTGAGTGTTCCATCGTCATTAGGAGGCTCTGAATGTTACAATTAACTATCAGTTTTTCGTCCCATTCGATAATCTAGACTCACGGGAGGACGGCTATAAGGTGCCCGAGGCAGCAATAGACCCATGGAGACAAGTCTGCTGGAGGACGATGTATTGAATCGGGACGCAATTTGAGTGATCCATCGTCATTAGGTGGCCCTGAATGTTACAATTCACTATCAGTTTTTCGTCCGATTCGAAAATCTTTGACTCACAGCAGAACGACCATAAGGTGCCCGAGGCAGCAATAGACCCATGGAGACAAGTCGGCTGGAGGACGATGTATTGAATCGGGACGCAATTTGAGTGTTCCATCGTCATTAGGATTCCCTGAATGTTACAATTAACCATCAGTTTTTCGTCCCATTCGATAATCTAGACTCACGGGAGAACGACCATAAGGTGCCCGAGGCAGCAATAGACCCATGGAGACAAGTCTGCTGGAGGACGATGTATTGAATCGGGACGCAATTTGAGTGATCCATCGTTATTAGGTGGCCCTGAATGTTACAATTCACTATCAGTTTTTTGTCCGATTTGAAAATCTTTGACTAACAGCAAATTGGCCATAAGGTGCCCGAGGCAGCAATAGACCCATGGAGACAAGTCTGCTGGATGACCATGTATTGAATCGGGACGCAATTTGAGTGTTCCATCGTCATTAGGAGGCCCTGAACGTTACAATTCACTATCAGGTTTTCGTCCGATTCGAAAATCTTTGGCTCACAGCAGAACGGCCATAAGGTGCCCGAGCCAGAAATAGACCCATGGAGACAAGTCGGCTGGAGGACGATGTATTGAATCGGGACGCAATTTGAGTGATCCATCGTCATTAGGTGGCCCTGAATGTTACAATTCACTATCAGTTTTTCGTCCGATTCGAAAATCTTTGACTCACAGCAGAACGCCCATAAGGTGCCCGAGGTTGCAATTGACCCATGGAGACAAGTCTGCTGGAGGACGATGTATTGATCGGGACGCGATTTGAGTGATCCATCGTCATTAGGTGGCCCTGAACGTTACTATCAGTTTTTCCTCCTATTCGATAATCTAGTCTCACAGCAGAACGGCAATAAGGTGCCCGAGACAGCAATAGACCCATGGAGTCAAGTCGGCTGGAGGACGATGTATTGAATCGGGACGCAATTTGTGTGGTCCATCGTCATTAGGTGGCCCTGAATGTTACAATTCACTATGAGTTTTTCGTCCGATTCGAAAATCTTTGACTCACAGCAGAACGGCCATAAGATGCCCGAGGCAGCAATAGACCCATGGAGACAAGTCTGCTGGAGGACGATGTATTGAATCCGGACGCAATTTGAGTGTTCCATCGTCATTAGGAGGCCCTGATTGTTACAATTAACTATCACTTTTTCGTCCCATTCGATAATCTAGACTCACGGGAGAACGACCATAAGGTGCCCGAGGCAGCAATAGACCCATGGAGAGAAGTCTGCTGGAGGACGAGGTATTTAATCGGGACGCAATTTGAGTGTTCCATCGTCATTAGGAGGCCCTGAACGTTACAATTCACTATCAGTTTTTCGTCCGATTCGAAAATCTTTGACTAACAGCAGAACGGCCATAAGGTGCCCGAGGCAGCAATAGACCCATGGAGACAAGTCTGCTGGAGGACGATGTATTGATTCGGTATGCAATTTGAGTGATCCATCGTCATTAGGTGGCCCTGAACGTTACAATTCACTATCAGTTTTTCGTCCGATTCGAAAATCTTTAAGGTGCCCGAGGCAGCAATAGACCCATGGAGACAAGTCTGCTGGAGGACGAGGTAGAGAATCGGGACGCAATTTCAGTGTTCCATCGTCATTAGGAGGCCCTGACCGTTACAATTCACTATCAGTTTTTCGTCCGATTCGAAAATCTTTGACTCACAGCAGAACGGCCATAAGGTGCCCGAGGCAGCAATAGACCCATGGAGACAAGTCGGCTGGAGGACGATGTATTAAATCGGGACGCAATTTGAGTGATCCTTCGTCATTAGGTGGCCCTGAAAGTTACAATTCACTATCAGTTTTTCGTCCGATTCGAAAATCTTTGACTCACAGCAGAACGACCATAAGGTGCCCGAGGCAGCAATAGACCCATGGAGACAAGTCTGCTGGAGGACGATGTATTGATTCGGTATGCAATTTGAGTGATCCATCGTCATTAGGTGGCCCTGAACGTTACAATTCACTATCAGTTTTTCGTCCGATTCGAAAATCTTTAAGGTGCCCGAGGCAGCAATAGACCCATGGAGACAAGTCTGCTGGAGGACGAGGTAGAGAATCGGGACGCAATTTCAGTGTTCCATCGTCATTAGGAGGCCCTGACCGTTACAATTCACTATCAGTTTTTCGTCCGATTCGAAAATCTTTGACTCACAGCAGAACGGCCATAAGGTGCCCGAGGCAGCAATAGACCCATGGAGACAAGTCGGCTGGAGGACGATGTATTAAATCGGGACGCAATTTGAGTGATCCTTCGTCATTAGGTGGCCCTGAAAGTTACAATTCACTATCAGTTTTTCGTCCGATTCGAAAATCTTTGACTCACAGCAGAACGACCATAAGGTGCCCGAGGCAGCAATAGACCCATGGAGACAAGTCTGCTGGAGGACGATGTATTGAATCGGGACGCAATTTCAGTGATCCATCGTCATTAGGTGGCCCTGAACGTTACATTTCACTATCAGTTTTTCGTCCGATTCGAAAATCTTTGACTCACAGCATAACGCCCATAAGGTGCCCGAGGTAGCAATAGACCCATAGAGACAAGTCTGTTGGAGGACGAGGTATTGAATCGGGGCGAAATTTAAGTGTTCCATCGTCATTAGGAGGCCCTGAACGTTACAATTCACTATCAGTTTTTTGTCCGATTTTAATACCTTTGACTAACAGCAGATTGGCCATAAGGTGCCCGAGGCAGCAATAGACCCATGGAGACAAGTGTGCTGGAGGACCATGTATTGAATCGGGACGCAATTTGAGTGTTCCATCGTCATTAGGAGGCCCTGAACGTTACAATTCACTATCAGGTTTTCGTCCGATTCGAAAATCTTTGACTCACAGCAGAACGGCCATAAGGTGCCCAAGGCAGCAATAGACCCATGGAGACAAGTCTGCTGGAGGACGATGTGTTGTATCGGGACGCAATTTGAGTGATCCATCGTCATTAGGTGGCCCTGAACGTTACAATTCACTATCAGTTTTTCGTCCGATTCGAAAATCTTTGACTCACAGCAGAACGGCCATAAGGTGCCCGAGGCAGCAATAGGCCCATGGAGACAAGTCTGCTGGAGGACGATGTATTGAATCGGGACGCAATTTGAGTGATCCATCGTCATTAGGTGGCCCTGAACGTTACAATTCACTATCAGTTTTTCGTCCAATTCGAAAATCTTTGACTCACAGCAGAACGGCCATAAGGTGCCCGAGGCAGCAATAGACCCATGGAGACAAGTGTGCTGGAGGACGATGTATTGAATCGGGACGCAATTTGAGTGTTCCATCGTCATTAGGTGGCCCTGAATGTTACAATTAACTATCAGTTTTTCGTCCCATTCGATAATCTAGACTCACAGCAGAACGGCCATAAGGTGCCCGAGGCAGCAATAGACCCATGGAGTCAAGTCGGCTGGAAGACGATGTATTGGATCGGGACGCAATTTGTGTGGTCCATCGTCATTAGGTGGCACTGAATGTTACAATTCACTATCAGTTTTTCGTCCGATTCGAAAATCTTTGACTCACAGCAGAACGGCCATAAGGTGACCGAGACAGCAATAGACCCATGGAGACAAGTCTGCTGGAGGACAATGTAATGAATCGGGACGCAATTTGAGTGTTCCATCGTCATTACGAGGCCCTGAACGTTACAATTCACTATCAGTTTTTCGTCCGATTCGAAAATCTTTGACTCACCACAGAACGGCCATAAGGTGCCCGAGGACGCAATAGACCCATGGAGACAAGTCTGCTGGAGGACGATGTATTGAATCGGGACGCAATTTGAGTGATCCATCGTCATTAGGTGGCCCTGAACGTTACAATTCACTATCAGTTTTTCGTCCGATTCGAAAATCTTTGACTCACAGCAGAACGGCCACAAGGTGCCCGAGGCAGCAATAGACCCATAGAGACAAGTCTGCTGGAGGACGATGTATTGAATCGGGACGCAATTTGAGTGATCCATCGTCATTAGGTGGCCCTGAACGTTACAATTCACTATCAGTTTTTCGTCCGATTCGAAAATCTTTAAAGTGCCCGAGGCAGCAATAGACCCATGGAGACAAGTCTGCTGGAGGACGAGGTATTGAATCGGGACGCAATTTGAGTGTTCCATCGTCATTAGGAGGCCCTGAACGTTACAATTTACTATCACTTTTTCGTCCGATTCGAAAATCTTTGACTCACAGCTGAACGGCCGTAAGGTGCCCGAGACAGCAATAGACCCATGGAGACAAGTCTGCTGGAGGACGATGTATTGAATCGGGACGCAATTTGAGTGTTCCATCGTCATTAGGAGGCCCTAAAAGTTACAATTCACTATCAGTTTTTCGTCCGATTCGAAAATCTTTGACTCACAGCAGAACGGCCATAAGGTGCCCGAGGTAGCAATAGACCCATAGAGACAAGTCTGTTGGAGGACGAGGTATTGAATAGGGGCGCAATTTAAGTGTTCCATCGTCATTAGGAGGCCCTGAACGTTACAATTCACTATCAGTTTTTCGTCCGATTCGAAAATCTTTGACTAACAGCAGAACGGCCATAAGGTGACCGAGACAGCAATAGACCCATGGAGGCATGTCTGCTGGAGGACAATGTAATGAATCGGGACGCAATTTGAGTGTTCCATCGTCATTAGGAGGCCCTGAACGTTACAATTCACTATCAGTTTTTCGTCCGATTCGAAAATCTTTGACTCACAGCAGAACGGCCATAAGGTGCCCGAGGCAGCAATAGACCCATGGAGACAAGTCGGCTGGAGGACGATGTATTAAATCGGTACGCAATTTGAGTGATCCATCGTCATTAGGTGGCCCTGAATGTTACAATTGACTATCAGTTTTTCGTCAGATACGAAAATCTTTGACTCACAGCAGAACGGCCATAAGGTGCCCTAGGCAGCAATAGACCCATGGAGACAAGTCTGCTGGAGGGCGATGTATTGAATCGGGACGCAATTTGAGTGTTCCATCGTCATTAGGAGGCCCTCAATGTCACAATTAACCATCAGTTTTTGGTCCCATTCGATAATCTAGACTCACGGGAGAACGACCATAAGGTGCCCGAGGCAGCAATAGACCCATGGAGACAAGTCTGCTGGAAGACGATGTATTGAATCGGGACGCAATTTGAGTGATCAATCGTCATTAGGTGGTCCTGAACGTTACATTTCACTATCAGTTTTTCGTCCGATTGGAAAATCTTTGACTCACAGCATAACGGACATAAGGTGCCCGAGGCAGCAATAGACCCATAGAGACAAGCCTGCTGGAGGCCGAGGTATTGAATCGGGACGCAATTTGAGTGTTCCATCGTCATTAGGAGGCCCTGAACGTTACAATTCACTATCAGTTTTTTGTCCGATTTGAAAATCTTTGACTCACAGCAGAACGGCCATAAGGTGCCCGAGGCAGCAATAGACCCATGGAGTCAAGTCGGCTGGAAGACGATGTATTGGATCGGGACGCAATTTGTGTGGTCCATCGTCATTAGGTGGCACTGAATGTTACAATTCACTATCAGTTTTCGTCCGATTCGAAAATCTTTGACTCACAGCAGAACGGCCATAAGGTGACCGAGACAGCAATAGACCCATGGAGACAAGTCTGCTGGAGGACAATGTAATGAATCGGGACGCAATTTGAGTGTTCCATCGTCATTAGGAGGCCCTGAACGTTACAATTCACTATCAGTTTTTCGTCCGATTCGAAAATCTTTGACTCACAGCAGAACGGCCATAAGGTGCCCGAGGCAGCAATAGACCCATAGAGACAAGTCTGCTGGAGGACGATGTATTGAATCGGGACGCAATTTGAGTGATCCATCGTCATTAGGTGGCCCTGAACGTTACAATTAACTATCAGTTTTTCGTCCGATTCGAAAATCTTTGACTCACAGCAGAACGGCCATAAGGTGCCCGAGGTAGCAATAGACCCATAGAGACAAGTCTGTTGGAGGACGAGGTATTGAATAGGGGCGCAATTTGAGTGTTTCATCGTCATTAGGAGGCCCTGAACGTTACAATTCACTATCAGTTTTTCGTCCGATTCGAAAATCTTTGACTAACAGCAGAACGGCCATAAGGTGACCGAGACAGCAATAGACCCATGGAGACATGTCTGCTGGAGGACAATGTAATGAATCGGGACGCAATTTGAGTGTTCCATCGTCATTAGGAGGTCCTGAACGTTACAATTCACTATCAGTTTTTCGTCCGATTCGAAAATCTTTGACTCACAGCAGAACGGCCATAAGGTGCCCGAGGCAGCAATAGACCCATGGAGACAAGTCGGCTGGAGGACGATGTATTAAATCGGTACGCAATTTGAGTGATCCATCGTCATTAGGTGGCCCTGAATGTTACAATTGACTATCAGTTTTTCGTCAGATACGAAAATCTTTGACTCACAGCAGAACGGCCATAAGGTGCCCTAGGCAGCAATAGACCCATGGAGACAAGTCTGCTGGAGGGCGATGTATTGAATCGGGACGCAATTTGAGTGTTCCATCGTCATTAGGAGGCCCTCAATGTCACAATTAACCATCAGTTTTTCGTCCCATTCGATAATCTAGACTCACGGGAGAACGACCATAAGGTGCCCGAGGCAGCAATAGACCCATGGGGACAAGTCTGCTGGAAGACGATGTATTGAATCGGGACGCAATTTGAGTGATCAATCGTCATTAGGTGGTCCTGAACGTTACATTTCACTATCAGTTTTTCGTCCGATTGGAAAATCTTTGACTCACAGCATAACGGACATAAGGTGCCCGAGGCAGCAATAGACCCATAGAGACAAGCCTGCTGGAGGCCGAGGTATTGAATCGGGACGCAATTTGAGTGTTCCATCGTCATTAGGAGGCCCTGAACGTTACAATTCACTATCAGTTTTTTGTCCGATTTGAAAATCTTTGACTAACAGCAGATTGGTCATAAGGTGCCCGAGGCAGCAATAGACCCATGGAGACCAGTCTGCTGGAGGACCATGTATTGAATCGGGACGCAGTTTGAGTGTTCCATCTTCATTAGGAGGCTCTGAACGTTACAATTCACTATCAGTTTTTCGTCCGATTCGAAAATCTTTGATTCACAGCAGAACGGCCATAAGGTGCCCGAGGCAGCAATAGACACATGGAGACAAGTCTGCTGGAGGACGAAGTATTGAATCGGGACGCAATTTGAGTGATCCATCGTCATTAGGTGGCCCTGAACGTTACAATTCACTATCAGTTTTTCGTCCGATTCGAAAATCTTTGACTCAAAGCAGAACGGCCATAACGTGCCCGAGGCAGCAATAGACCCATGGAGACAAGTCTGCTGGAGGACGATGTATTGAATCGGGACGCAATTTGAGTGATCCATCGTCATTAGGTGGCCCTGAACGTTACAATTCACTATCAGTTTTTCGTCCGATTCGAAAATCTTTGACTCACAGCAGAACTGCCATAAGGTGCCCGAGGCAGCAATAGACTCATGGAGACAAGTCTGCTGGTGGACGAGGTATTGAATCGGGACGCAATTTGAGTGTTCCATCGTCATTAGGAGGCCCTGAACGTTACAATTCACTATCAGTTTTTCGTCCGATTCGAAATTCTTTGACTCACAGCAGAACGGCCATAAGGTGCCCGAGGCAGCAATAGACCCATGGAGACAAGTCTGCTGGAGAACGATGTGTTAAATCGGGACGCAATTTGAGTGATCCATCGTCATTAGGTGGCCCTGAACGTTACAATTCACTATCAGTTTTTCGTCCGATTCGAAAATCTTTGACTAACAGCAGAACGGCCATAAGGTGACCAAGACAGCAACAGACCCATGGAGACAAGTCTGCTGGAGGACGATGTATTGAATCGGGACGCAATTTGAGTGTTCCATCCTCATTAGGAGGCCCTGAACGTTACAATTCACTATCAGTTTTTCGTCCGATTCGAAAATCTTTGACTCACAGCAGAACGGCCATAATGTGCCCGAGGCAGCAATAGACCCATGGAGACAAGTCTGCTGGAGGACGATGTATTGAATCCGGACGCAATTTGAGTGATCTATCGTCATTAGGTGGCCCTGAACGTTACAATTCACTAGCAGTTTTTCCTCCCATGCGATAATCTAGACTCACAGCAGAACGGCCTTAAGGTGCCGAGGCAGCAATTACCCATGGAGTCAAGTCGGCTGGAGGACGATGTATTGAATCGGGACGCAATTTGTGTGGTCCATCGTCATTAGGTGGCCCTGAATGTTACAATTCACTATCAGTTTTTCGTCCGATTCGAAAATCTTTGACTCACAGCAGAACGGCCATAAGGTGCCCGAGGCAGCAATAGACCCATGGAGACAAGTCTGCTGGAGGACGATGTATTGAATCCGGACGCAATTTGAGTGATCCAACGTCATTAGGTGGCCCTGAACGTTACAATTCACTATCAGTTTTTCGTCAGATTCGAAAAGCTTTGACTTACAGCAGTACGGCCATAAGGTGCCCTAGGCAGCAATAGACCCATGGAGACAAGTCTGCTGGAGGGCGATGTATTGAATCGGGACGCAATTTGAGTGTTCCATCGTCATTAGGAGGCCCTGAACGTTACAATTCACTATCAGGTTTTCGTCCGATTCGAAAATCTTTGACTCACAGCAGAACGGCCATAAGGTGCCCGAGCCAGCAATAGACCCATGGAGACAAGTCTGCTGGAGGACGATGTATTGAATCGGGACGCAATTTGAGTGATCCATCGTCATTAGGTGGCCCTGAATGTTACAATTCGCTATCAGTTTTTCGTCCGATTCGAAAATCTTTGACTCACAGCAGAACGGCCATAAGGTGCCCGAGGCAGCAATAGACCCATCGAGACAAGTCTGCTGGAGGACGATTTATTGAATCGGGACGCAATTTGAGTGTTCCATCGTCATTCGGAGGCCCTGAACGTTACAATTCACTATCAGTTTTTCGTCCGATTCGAAAATCTTTGACTCACAGCAGAACGACCATAATGTGCCCGAGGCAGCAATAGACCCATGGAGGCAAGTCTGCTGGAGGACGATGTATTGAATCGGGACGCAATTTGAGTGTTCCATCGTCATTAGGTGGCCCTGAACGTTACAATTCACTATCAGTTTTTCCTCCCATTCGATAATCTAGACTCACAGCAGAACGGCCATAAGGTGCCCGAGGCAGCAATAGACCCATGGAGTCAAGTCGGCTGGAGAACGATGTATTGAATCGGGTCGCAATTTGTGTGGTCCATCGTCATTAGGTGGCCCTGAATGTTACAATTCACTATCAGTTTTTCGTCCGATTCGAAAATCTTTGACTCACAGCAGAACGGCCATAAGGTGCCCGAGGCAGCAATAGACCCATGGAGACAAGTCTGCTGGAGGACGATGTATTGAATCGGGACGCAATTTGAGTGATCCATCGTCATTAGGTGGCCCTGAACGTTACAATTCACTATCAGTTTTTCGTCCGATTAGGAAAATCTTTGATTCACAGCAGAACGGCCATAAGGTGCCCGAGGCAGCAACAGACCCATGGAGACAAGTCTGCTGGAGGACGATGTATTGAATCGGGACGCAATTTGAGTGTTCCATCGTCATTAGGAGGCCCTGAATGTTACAATTAACTATCAGTTTTTCGTCCCATTCGATAATCTAGACTCACAGCAGAACGGCCATAAGGTGCCCGAGGCAGCAATAGACCCATGGAGTCAAGTCGGCTGGAGGACGATGTATTGGATCGGGACGCAATTTGGGTGGTCCATCGTCATTAGGTGGCACTGAATGTTAGAATTCACTATCAGTTTTTCGTCCGATTCGAAAATCTTTGACTAGCAGCTGAACGGCCATAAGGTGACCGAGACAGCAATAAACCCATGGAGACAAGTCTGCCGGAGGACGATGTATTGAATCGTGACGCAATTTGAGTGTTCCATCGTCATTAGGAGGCCCTGACCGTTACAATTCACTATCAGTTTTTCGTCCGATTCGAAAATCTTTGACTCACAGCAGAACGGCCATAAGGTGCCCGAGGCAGCAATAGACCCATGGAGACAAGTCTGCTGGAGGACGATGTATTGAATCCGGACGCAATTTGAGTGATCCGACGTCATTTGGTGGCCCTGAATGTTACAATTCACTATCAGTTTTTCGTCCGATTCGAAATTCTTTGACTCACAGCAGAACGGCCATAAGGTGCCCGAGGCAGCAATAGACCCATGAAGACAAGTCGGCTGGAGGACGATGTATTGAATCGGGACGCAATTTGAGTGATCCATCGTCATTAGGTGGCCCTGAATGTTACAATTGACTATCAGTTTTTCGTCAGTTTCGAAAATCTTTGACTCACAGCAGAACGGCCATAATGTGCCCTAGGCAGCAATAGACCCATGGAGACAAGTCTGCTGGAGGGCGAGGTATTGAATCGGGACGCAATTTGAGTGATCCATCGTCATTAGGAGGCCCTGAACGATACAATTCACTATCAATTCTTTGTCCGATTTGAAAATCTTTGACTAACAGCAGAACGGCCATAAGGTGCCCGAGGCAGCAATAGACCCATGGAGACAAGTCTGCTGCAGGACCATGTATTGAATCGGGACGCAATTTGAGTGTTCCATCGTCATTAGGAGGCCCTGAACGTTACAATTCACTATCAGGTTTTCGTCCGATTCGATAATCTTTGACTCACAGCAGAACGGCCATAAGTTGCCCGAGCCAGCAAAAGAACCATGGAGACAAGTCGGCTGGAGGACGATGTATTGAATCGGGACGCAATTTGAGTGATCCATCGTCATTAGGTGGCCCCGAATGTTACAATTCGCTATCAGTTTTTCGTCCGATTCGAAAATCTTTAACTCACAGCAGAACGGCCATAAGGTGCCCGAGGCAGCAATAGACCCATGGAGACAAGTCTGCTGGAGGTCGATGTATTGAATCCGGACGCAATTTGAGTGATCCAACGTCATTAGGTGGCCCTGAACGTTACAATTCACTATCAGTTTTTCGTCCGATTCGAAATTCTTTGACTCACAGCAGAACGGCCATAAGGTGCCCGAGGCAGCAATAGACCCATGGAGACAAGTCGGCTGGAGGACGATGTATTGAATCGGGACGCAATTTGAGTGATCCATCGTCATTAGGTGGCCCTGAATGTTACAATTGACTATCAGTTTTTCGTCAGATTCGAAAATCTTTGACTCACAGCAGAACGGCCATAAGGTGCCCTAGGCAGCAATAGACCCATGGAGACAAGTCTGCTGGAGGGCGATGTATTGAATCAGGACGCAATTTGAGTGTTTCATCGTCATTAGGAGGCCCTGAATGTTACAATTAACTATCAGTTTATCGTCCCATTCGATAATCTAGACTCACGGGAGAACGACCATAAGGTGCCCGAGGAAACAATAGACATTTGGAGACAAGTCTGCTGGAGGACGAGGTATTGAATCGGGACGCAATTTGAGTGTTCCATCGTCATTAGGAGGCCCTGAACGTTACAATTAACTACCAGTTTTTCGTCCCATTCGATAATCTAGACTCACGGGAGAACGACCATAAGGTGCCCGAGGCAGCAATAGACCCATGGAGACAAGTCTGCTGGAGGACGATGTATTGAATCGGGACGCAATTTGAGTGTTCCATCGTCATTAGGAGGCCCTGAACGTTACAATTCACTATCAGTTTTTTGTCCGATTTGAGAATCTTTGACTAACAGCAGAACGGCCATAAGGTTCCCGAGGCAGCAATAGACCCATGGAGACAAGTCTGCTGGAGGACCATGTATTGAATCGGGACGCATTTGAGTGTTCCATCGTCATTAGGAGGCCCTGAACGTTACAATTCACTATCAGGTTTTCGTCCGATTCGAAAATCTATGACTCACAGCAGAACGGCCATAAGGTGCCCGAGCCAGCAATAGACCCATGGAGACAAGTCGGCTGGAGGACGATGTATTGAATCGGGACGCAATTTGTGTGGTCCATCGTCATTAGGAGGCCCTGAATGTTACATTTAACTATCAGTTTTTCGTCCCATTCGATAATCTAGACTCACGGGAGAACGACCATAAGGTGCCCGAGGCAACAATAGACCCATGGAGTCAAGTCTGCTGGAGGACGAGGTATTGAATCGGGACGCGATTTGAGTGTTCCATCGTCATTAGGAGGCCCTGAACGTTACAATTCACTATCAGTTTATCGTCCGATTCGAAAATCTTTGACTCACAGCATAACGGCCATAAGGTTCCCGAGGCAGCAATAGACCCATGGAGACAAGTCTGCTGGAGGACGATGTATTGAATGGGGATGCAATTTGAGTGATCCATCGTCATTAAGTGGCCCTGAACGTTACAAGTCACTATCAGTTTTTCCTCCCATTCGATAATCTAGACTCACAGCAGAACGGCCATAAGGTGCCCGAGGCAGCAATAGACCCATGGAGTCAAGTCGGCTGGAGGACGATGTATTGAATCGGGACGCAATTTGAGTGATCCATCGTCATTAGGTGGCCCTGAACGTTACAATTCACTATCAATTTTTCCTCCCATTCGATAATCTAGACTCACAGCAGAACGGCCATAAGGTGCCCGAGGCACCAATAGACCAATGGAGTCAAGTCGGCTGGAGGACGATGTATTGAATCGGGACGCAATTTGTGTGGTCCATCGTCATTAGGTGGCCCTGAATGTTACGATTCACTATCAGTTTTTCGTCCGATTAGAAAATCTTTGACTCATAGCAGAACGGCCAAAAGGTGCCCGAGGCAGCAATAGACCCATGGAGACAAGTCTGCTGGAGGACGATGTATTGAATCCGGACGCAATTTGAGTGATCCAACGTCATTAGGTGGCCCTGAACGTTACAATTCACTATCACTTTTTCGTCCGATTCGAAATTCTTTGACTCACAGCAGATCGGCCATAAGGTGCCCGAGGCAGCAATAGACCCATGGAGACAAGTCGGCTGGAGGACGATGTATTGAATCGGGACGCAATTTGAGTGATCCATCGTCATTAGGTGGCCCTGAATGTTACAATTGACTATCAGTTTTTCGTCAGATACGAAAATCTTTGACTCACAGCAGAACGGCCATAAGGTGCCCTAGGCAGCAATAGACCCATGGAGACAAGTCTGCTGGAGGGCGATGTATTGAATCGGGACGCAATTTGAGTGTTCCATCGTCATTAGGAGGCCCTGAATGTTACAATTAACTATCAGTTTATCGTCCCATTCGATAATCTAGACTCACGGGAGAACGACCATAAGGTGCCCGAGGAAACAATAGACATATGGAGACAAGTCTGCAGGAGGACAAGGTATTGAATCGGGACGCAATTTGAGTGTTCCGTCGTCATTAGGAGGCCCTGAACGTTACAATTAACTATCAGTTTTTCGTCCCATTCGATAATCTAGACTCACGGGAGAACGACCATAAGGTGCCCGAGGCAGCAATAGACCCATAGAGACAAGTCTGCTGGAGGACGATGTATTGAATCGGGACGCAATTTGAGTGTTCCATCGTCATTAGGAGGCCCTGATTGTTACAATTAACTATCAGTTTATCGTCCCATTCGATAATCTAGACTCACGGGAGGAAGACCATAAGGTGCCCGAGGCAGCAATAGACCCATGGAGACAAGTCTGCTGGAGGACGATGTATTGAATCGGGACGCAATTTGAGTGTTCCATCGTCATTAGGAGGCCCTGAACGTTACAATTCACTATCAGGTTTTCGTCCGATTCGAAAATCTTTGACTCACAGCAGAACAGCCATAAGGTGCCCGAGCCAGCAATAGACCCATGGAGACAAGTCGGCTGGAGGACGGTGTATTTAATCGGGACGCAATTTGTGTGGTCCATCGTCATTAGGAGGCCCTGAATGTTACAATTAACTATCAGTTTTTCGTCCCATTCGATAATCTAGACTCACGGGAGAACGACCATAAGGTGCCCGAGGCAACAATAGACCCATGGAGTCAAGTCTGCTGGAGGACGAGGTATTGAATCGGGACGCAATTTGAGTGTTCCATCGTCATTAGGAGGCCCTGAACGTTACAATTCACTATCAGTTTTTCGTCCGATTCGAAAATCTTGGACTCACAGCATAACGGCCATAAGGTTCCCGAGGCAGCAATAGACCCATGGAGACAAGTCTGCTGGAGGACGATGTATTGAATGGGGATGCAATTTGAGTGATCCATCGTCATTAAGTGGCCCTGAACGTTACAATTCACTATCAGTTTTTCGTCCGATTTGAAAATCTTTGACTCACAGCAGAACGGCCATAAGGTTCCCGAGGCAGCAATAGACCCATGGAGACAAGTCTGCTGGAGGACAAGGAATTGAATCGGGACGCAATTTGAGTGTTCCATCGTCATTAGGCGGCCCTGAACGTTACAATTCACTATCAGTTTTTCGTCCGATTCGAAAATCTTTGACTCTCAGCAGAACGGCCATAAGGTGCCCGAGGCAGCAATAGACCCATGGAGACAAGTCTGCTGGAGGACGATATATTGAATCGGGACGCAATTTGAGTAATCCATCGTCATTAGGTGGCCCTGAACGTTTTAATTCACTATCAGTTTTTCGTCCGATTCGAAAATCTTTGACTCACGGGAGAACGGCCATAATGTGCCCGAGGCAGCAATAGCCCCATGGAGACAAGTCTGCTGGAGGACGATGTATTGAATCGGGGCGCAATTTGAGTGATCCATCGTCATTAGGTGGCCCTGAACGTTACAATTCACTATCAGTTTTTCCGCCCATTCGATAATCTAGACTCACAGCAGAACGGCCATAAGGTGCCCGAGCCAGCAATAGACCCATGGAGTCAAGTCGGCTGGAGGACGATGTATTGAATCGGGACGATATTTGAGTGATCCATCGTCATTAGGTGGCCCTGAACGTTACAATTCACTATCAGTTATTCCTCCCATTCGATAATCTAGACTCACAGCAGAACGGCCATAAGGTGCCCGAGGAAACAATAGACATATGGAGACAAGTCTGCTGGAGGACGATGTATTGAATCGGGACGCAATTTGAGTGATCCATCGTCATTAGGTGGCCCTGAACGTTACAATTCACTATCAGTTTTTCGTCCGATTCGGAAAATCTTTGATTCACAGCAGAACGGCCATAAGGTGCCCGAGGCAGCAACAGACCCATGGAGACAAGTCTGCTGGAGGACGATGTATTGAATCGGGACGCAATTTGAGTGTTCCATCGTCATTAGGAGGCCCTGAATGTTACAATTGACTATCAGTTTTTCGTCCCATTCGATAATCTAGACTCACAGCAGAACGGCCATAAGGTGCCCGAGGCAGCAATAGACCCAAGGAGTCAAGTCGGCTGGAGGACGATGTATTGGATCGGGACGCAATTTGTGTGGTCCATCGTCATTAGGTGGCACTAAATGTTACAATTCACTTTCAGTTTTTCGTCCGATTCGAAAATCTTTGACTAGCAGCAGAACAGCCATAAGGTGACCGAGACAGCAATAAACCCATGGAGACAAGTCTGCTGGAGGACGATGTATTGAATCGGGACGCAATTTGAGTGTTCCATCGTCATTAGGAGGCCCTGAACGTTACAATTCACTATCAGTTTTTTGTCCGATTTGAGAATCTTTGACTAACAGCAGAACGGCCATAAGGTGCCCGAGGCAGCAATAGACCCATGGAGACAAGTCTGCTGGAGGACCATGTATTGAATCGGGACGCATTTGAGTGTTCCATCGTCATTAGGAGGCCCTGAACGTTACAATTCACTATCAGGTTTTCGTCCGATTCGAAAATCTTTGACTCACAGCAGAACGGCCATAAGGTGCCCGAGCCAGCAATAGACCCATGGAGACAAGTCGGCTGGAGGACGATGTATTGAATCGGGACGCAATTTGTGTGGTCCATCGTCATTAGGAGGCCCTGAATATTACATTTAACTATCAGTTTTTCGTCCCATTCGATAATCTAGACTCACGGGAGAACGACCATAAGGTGCCCGAGGCAACAATAGACCCATGGAGTCAAGTCTGCTGGAGGACGATGTATTGAATCGGAACGCGATTTGAGTGTTCCATCGTCATTAGGAGGCCCTAAACGTTACAATTCACCATCAGTTTTTCGTCCGATTCGAAAATCTATGACTCACAGCAGAACGGCCATAAGGTTCCCGAGGCAGCAATAGACCCATGGAGACAAGTCTGCTGGAGGACAAGGAATTGAATCGGGACGCAATTTGAGTGTTCCATCGTCATTAGGAGGCCCTGAACGTTACAATTCACCATCAGTTTTTCGTCCGATTCGAAAATCTTTGACTCACAGCAGAACGGCCATAAGGTGCCCGAGGCAGCAATAGACCCATGGAGACAAGTCTGCTGGAGGACGATATATTGAATCGGGACGCAATTTGAGTAATCCATCGTCATTAGGTTGCCCTGAACGTTACAATTCACTATTAGTTTTTCGTCCGATTCGAAAATCTTTGACTCACGGGAGAACGGCCATAATGTGCCCGAGGCAGCAATAGACCAATGGAGACAAGTCTGCTGGGCGACGATGTATTGAATCGGGACGCAATTTGAGTGATCCATCGTCATTAGGTGGCCCTGAACGTTACAATTCACTATCAGTTTTTCCTCCCATTCGATAATCTAGACTCACAGCAGAACGGCCATAAGGTGCCCGAGGCAGCAATAGACCCATGGAGTCAAGTCGGCTGGAGGACGATGTATTGAATCGGGACGCAATTTGAGTGATCCATCGTCATTAGGTGGCCCTGAACGTTACAATTCACTATCAGTTTTTCCTCCCATTTGATAATCTAGACTCACAGCAGAACGGCCATAAGGTGCCCGAGGCACCAATAGACCAATGGAGTCAAGTCGGCTGGAGGACGATGTATTGAATCGGGACGCAATTTGTGTGGTCCATCGTCATTAGGTGGCCCTGAATGTTACGATTCACTATCAGTTTTTCGTCCGATTAGAAAATCTTTGACTCATAGCAGAACGGCCAAAAGGTGCCCGAGGCAGCAATAGACCCATGGAGACAAGTCTGCTGGAGGACGATGTATTGAATCCGGACGCAATTTGAGTGATCCAACGTCATTAGGTGGCCCTGAACGTTACAATTCACTATCACATTTTCGTCCGATTCGAAATTCTTTGACTCACAGCAGATCGGCCATAAGGTGCCCGAGGCAGCAATAGACCCATGGAGACAAGTCGGCTGGAGGACGATGTATTGAATCGGGACGCAATTTGAGTGATCCATCGTCATTAGGTGGCCCTGAATGTTACAATTGACTATCAGTTTTTCGTCAGATACGAAAATCTTTGACTCACAGCAGAACGGCCATAAGGTGCCCTAGGCAGCAATAGACCCATGGAGACAAGTCTGCTGGAGGGCGATGTATTGAATCGGGACGCAATTTGAGTGTTCCATCGTCATTAGGAGGCCCTGAATGTTACAATTAACTATCAGTTTATCGTCCCATTCGATAATCTAGACTCACGGGAGAACGACCATAAGGTGCCCGAGGAAACAATAGACATATGGAGACAAGTCTGCTGGAGGACAAGGTATTGAATCGGGACGCAATTTGAGTGTTCCGTCGTCATTAGGAGGCCCTGAACGTTACAATTAACTATCAGTTTTTCGTCCCATTCGATAATCTAGACTCACGGGAGATCGACCATAGGGTGCCCGAGGCAGCAATAGACCCATGGAGACAAGTCTGCTGGAGGACGATGTATTGAATCGGGACGCAATTTGAGTGTTCCATCGTCATTAGGAGGCCCTGAATGTTACAATTAACTCTCAGTTTATCGTCCCATTCGATAATCTAGACTCACGGGAGGACGACCATAAGGTGCCCGAGGAAACAATAGACATTTGGAGACAAGTCTGCTGGAGGACGAGGTATTGAATCGGGACGCAATTTGAGTGTTCCGTCGTCATTAGGAGGCCCTGAACGTTACAATTAACTATCAGTTTTTCGTCCCATTTGATAATCTAGACTCACGGGAGAACGACCATAAGGTGCCCGAGGCAGCAATAGACCCATGGAGACAAGTCTGCTGGAGGACGATGGATTGAATCGGGACGCAATTTGAGTGTTCCATCATCATTAGGAGGCCCTGAACGTTACAATTCACTATCAGGTTTTCGTCCGATTCGAAAATCTTTGACTCACAGCAGAACGGCCATAAGGTGCCCGAGCCAGCAATAGACCCATGGAGACAAGTCGGCTGGAGGACGGTGTATTTAATCGGGACGCAATTTGTGTGGTCCATCGTCATTAGGAGGCCCTGAATGTTACAATTCACTATCAGTTTTTCGTCCCATTCGATAATCTAGACTCACGGGAGAACGACCATAAGGTGCCCGAGGCAACAATAGACCCATGGAGTCAAGTCTGCTGGAGGACGAGGTATTGAATCGGGACGCAATTTGAGTGTTCCATCGTCATTAGGAGGCCCTGAACGTTACAATTCACTATCAGGTTTTCGTCCGATTCGAAAGTCTTGGACTCACAGCATAACGGCCATAAGGTTCCCGAGGCAGCAATAGACCCATGGAGACAAGTCTGCTGGAGGACGATGTATTGAATGGGGATGCAATTTGAGTGATCCATCGTCATTAAGTGGCCCTGAACGTTACAATTCACTATCAGTTTTTCGTCCGATTTGAAAATCTTTGACTCACAGCAGAACGGCCATAAGGTTCCCGAGGCAGCAATAGACCCATGGAGACAAGTCTGCTGGAGGACAAGGAATTGAATCGGGACGCAATTTGAGTGTTCCATCGTCATTAGGCGGCCCTGAACGTTACAATTCACTATCAGTTTTTCGTCCGATTCGAAAATCTTTGACTCACAGCAGAACGGCCATAAGGTGCCCGAGGCAGCATTAGACCCATGGAGACAAGTCTGCTGGAGGACGATATATTGAATCGGGACGCAATTTGAGTAATCCATCGTCATTAGGTGGCCCTGAACGTTTTAATTCACTATCAGTTTTTAATCCGATTCGAAAATCTTTGACTCACGGGAGATCGGCCTTAATGTGCCCGAGGCAGCAATAGCCCCATGGAGACAAGTCTGCTGGAGGACGATGTATTGAATCGGGACGCAATTTGAGTGATCCATCGTCATTAGGTGGCCCTGAACGTTACAATTCACTATCAGTTTTTCCTCCCATTCGATAATCTAGACTCACAGCAGAACGGCCATAAGGTGCCCGAGGCAGCAATAGACCCATGGAGTCAAGTCGGCTGGAGGACGATGTATTGAATCGGGACGCAATTTGAGTGATCCATCGTCATTAGGTGGCCCTGAACGTTACAATTCACTATCAGTTTTTCGTCCGATTCGGAAAATCTTTGATTCACAGCAGAACGGCCATAAGGTGCCCGAGGCAGCAACAGACCCATGGAGACAAGTCTGCTGGAGGGCGATGTATTGAATCGGGACGCAATTTGAGTGTTCCATCGTCATTAGGAGGCCCTGAATGTTACAATTAACTATCAGTTTTTCGTCCCATTCGATAATCTAGACTCACAGCAGAACGGCCATAAGGTGCCCGAGGCAGCAATAGACCCAAGGAGTCAAGTCGGCTGGAGGACGATGTATTGGATCGGGACGCAATTTGTGTGGTCCATCGTCATTAGGTGGCACTGAATGTTACAATTCACTATCAGTTTATCGTCCGATTCGAAAATCTTTGACTAGCAGCAGAACAGCCATAAGGTGACCGAGACAGCAATAAACCCATGGAGACAAGTCTGCTGGAGGACGATGTATTGAATCGTGACGCAATTTGAGTGTTCCATCGTCATTAGGAGGCCCTGACCCATACAATTCACTGTCAGTTTTTCGTCCGATTCGAAAATCTTTGACTCACAGCAGAACGGCCATAAGGTGCCCGAGGCAGCAATAGACCCATGGAGACAAGTCTGCTGGAGGACGATGTATTGAATCCGGACGCAATTTGAGTGATCCAACGTCATTTGGTGGCCCTGAACGTTACAATTCACTATCAGTTTTTCGTCCGATTCGAAATTCTTTGACTCACAGCAGAACGGCCATAAGGTGCCCGAGGCAGCAATAGACCCATGGAGACAAGTCGGCTGGAGGACGATGTATTGAATCGGGACGCAATTTGAGTGATCCATCGTCATTAGGTGGCCCTGAATGTTACAATTGACTATCAGTTTTTCGTCAGATTCGAAAATCTTTGAATCACACCAGAACGGCCATAAGGTGCCCTAGGCAGCAATAGACCCATGGAGACAAGTCTGCTGGAGGGCGAGGTATTGAATCGGGACGCAATTTGAGTGTTCCATCGTCATTAGGAGGCCCTGAACGATACAATTCACTATCAGTATTTTGTCCGATTTGAAAATCTTTGACTAACAGCAGATCGGCCATAAAGGTGCCCGAGGCAGCAATAGACCCATGGAGACAAGTCTGCTGGAGGACCATGTATTGAATCGGGACGCAATTTGAGTGTTCCATCGTCATTAGGAGGCCCTGAATGTTACAATTCACTATCAGGTTTTCGTCCGATTCGAAAATCTTTGACTCACAGCAGAACGGCCATAATGTGCCCGAGCCAGCAAAAGAACCATGGAGACAAGTCGGCTGGAGGACGATGTATTGAATCGGGACGCAATTTGAGTGATCCATCGTCATTAGGTGGCCCTGAATGTTACAATTCGCTATCAGTTTTTCGTCCGATTCGAAAATCTCTAACTCACAGCAGAACGGCCATAAGGTGCCCGAGGCAGCAATAGACCCATCGAGACAAGTCTGCTGGAGGACGATGTATTGAATCGGGACGCAATTTGTGTGGTCCATCGTCATTAGGAGGCCCGGAACATTACAATTCACTATCAGTTTTTCGTCCGACTCGAAAATCTTTGACTCACAACAGAACGGCAATAAGGTGCCCGAGGCAGCAATAGACCGATGGAGACAAGTCGCCTGGAGGACGATGTATTGAATAGGGACGCAATTTGAGTGATCCATCGTCATTAGGTGGCCCTGAAACTTACAATTCACTATCAGTTTTTCGTCCGATTCGAAAATCTTTGACTCACATTAGAACGGCCATAATGTGCCCGAGGCAGCAATAGACCCATGGAGACAAGTCTGCTGGAGGACGATGTATTGAATCGGGACTCAATTTGAGTGATCCATCGTCATTAGGTGGCCCTGAACGTTACAATTCATTATCAGTTTTTCCTCCCATTCGATAATCTAGACTCACAGCAGAACGGCCATAAGTTGCCCGAGGCAGCAATAGACCCATGGAGTCAAGTCGGCTGGAGGACGATGTATTGAATCGGTACGCAATTTGTGTGGTCCATCGTCATTAGGTGGCCCTGAATGTTACAATTCACTATCAGTTTTTCGTCCGATTCGAAAATCTTTGACTCACAGCAGAACGGCCATAAGGTGCCCGAGGCAGCAATAGACCCATGGAGACAAGTCTGCTGGAGGACGATGTATTGAATCCGGACGCAATTTGAGTGATCCAACGTCATTAGGTGGCCCTGAACGTTACAATTCACTATCAGTTTTTCGTCCGATTCGAAATTCTTTGACTCACAGCAGAACGGCCATAAGGTGCCCGAGGCAGCAATAGACCCATGGAGACAAGTCGGCTGGAGGACGATGTATTGAATCGGGACGCAATTTGAATGATCCATCGTCATTAGGTGGCCTTGAATGTTACAATTGACTATCAGTTTTTCGTCAGATTCGAAAATCTATGACTCACAGCAGAACGGCCATAAGGTACCCTAGGCAGACAAGTCTGCTGGAGGGCGATGTATTGAATCGGGACGCAATTTGGGTGTTCCATCGTCATTAGACGGCCCTGAATGTTACAATTAACTATCAGTTTATCGTCCCATTCGATAATCTAGACTCACGGGAGAACGACCATAAGGTGCCCGAGGCAGCAATATACCCATGGAGACAATCTGCTGGAGGACGATGTATTGAATCGGGACGCAATTTGAGTGTTCCATCGTCATTAGGAGGCCCTGAACGTTACAATTCACTATCAGTTTTTTGTCCGATTTGAGAATCTTTGACTAACAGCAGAACGGCCATAAGGTGCCCGAGGCAGCAATAGACCCATGGAGACAAGTCTGCTGGAGGACCTTGTATTGAATCGGGACGCATTTGAGTGTTCCATCGTCATTAGGAGGCCCTGAACGTTACAATTCACTATCAGGTTTTCGTCCGATTCGAAAATCTTTGACTCACAGCAGAACGGCCATAAGGTGCCCGAGTCAGCAATAGACCCATGGAGACAAGTCGGCTGGAGGACGATGTATTGAATCGGGACGCAATTTGTGTGGTCCATCGTCATTAGGAGGCCCTGAATGTTACAATTAACTACCAGTTTTTCGTCCCATTCGATAATCTAGACTCACGGGAGAACGACCATAAGGTGCCCGAGGCAACAATAGACCCATGGAGTCAAGTCTGCTGGAGGACGACGTATTGAATCGGGACGCAATTTGAGTGTTCCATCGTCATTAGGAGGCCCTGAATGTTACAATTCACTATCAGTTTTTCGTCCGATTCGAAAATCTTTAACTCACAGCATAACGGCCATAAGGTTCCCGAGGCAGCAATAGACCCATGGAGACAAGTCTGCTGGAGGACGATGTATTGAATCGGGACGCAATTTGAGTGATCCATCGTCATTAGGTGGCCCTGAACGTTACAATTCACTCTCAGTTTTTCCTCCCATTCGATAATCTAGACTCACAGCAGAACGGCCATAAGGTGCCCGAGGCAGCAATAGACCCATGGAGTCAAGTCGGCTGGAGGACGATGTATTGAATCGGGACGCAATTTGTGTGGTCCATCGACATTAGGTGGCCCTGAATGTTACAATTCACTATCAGTTTTTCGTCCGATTCGAAAATCTTTGACTCACAGCAGAACGGCCATAAGGTGCCCGAGGCAGCAATAGACCCATGGAGACAAGTCTGCTGGAGGACGATGTATTGAATCCGGACGCAATTTGAGTGATCCAACTTCATTAGGTGGCCCTGAACGTTACAATTCACTATCAGTTTTTCGTCCGATTTGAAATTCTTTGACTCACAGCAGAACGGCCATAAGGTGCCCGAGGCAGCAATAGACCCATGGAGACAAGTCTGCTGGAGGGCGATGTAATGAATCGGGACGCAATTTGAGTGTTCCATCGTCATTAGGAGGCCCTGAACGTTACAATTCACTATCAGGTTTTCGTCCGATTCGAAAATCTTTGACTCACAGCAGAACGGCCATAAGGTGCCCGAGCCAGCAATAGACCCATGGAGACAAGTCGGCTGGAGGACGATGTATTGAATTGGGACGCAAATTGAGTGATCCATCGTCATTAGGTGGCCCTGAATGTTACAATTCACTATCAGTTTTTCGTCAGATTCGAAAATCTTTGACTCACAGCAGAACGGCCATAAGGTGCCCGAGGCAGCAATAGACCCATGGAGACAAGTCTGCTGGAGGGCGATGTATTGAATCGGGACGCAATTTGAGTGTTCCATCGTCATTAGGAGGCCCTGAATGTTACAATTAACTATCAGTTTATCGTCCCATTCGATAATCTAGACTCACGGGAGAACGACCATAAGGTGCGCGAGGAAACAATAGACATATGGAGACAAGTCTGCTGGAGGACGAGGTATTGAATCGGGACGCAATTTGAGTGTTCCGTCGTCATTAGGAGGCCCTGAACGTTACAATTAACTATCAGTTTTTCGTCCCATTCGATAATCTAGACTCACGGGAGAACGACCATAAGGTGCCCGAGGCAGCAATAGACCCATGGAGACAAGTCTGCTGGAGGACGATGTATTGAATCGGGACGCAATTTGAGTGTTCCATCGTCATTAGGAGGCCCTGAACGTTACAAATCACTATCAGTTTTTTGTCCGATTTGAAAATCTTTGACTAACAGCAGAGCGGCCATAAGGTGCCCGAGGCAGCAATAGACCCATGGAGACAAGTCTGCTGGAGGACCATGTATTGAATCGGGACGCATTTGAGTGTTCCATCGTCATTAGGAGGCCCTGAACGTTACAATTCACTATCAGGTTTTCGTCCGATTCGAAAATCTTTGACTCACAGCAGAACGGCCAGAAGGTGCCCGAGCCAGCAATAGACCCATGGAGACAAGTCGGCTGGAGGACGATGTATTGAATCGGGACGCAAATTGAGTGATCCATCGTCATTAGGTGGCCCTGAATGTTACAATTCACTATCAGTTTTTCGTCAGATTCGAAAATCTTTGACTCACAGCAGAACGACCATAAGGTGCCCTAGGCAGCAATAGACCCATGGAGACAAGTCTGCTGGAGGGCGATGTATTGAATCGGGACGCAATTTGAGTGTTCCATCGTCATTAGGAGGCCCTGAATGTTACAATTAACTATCAGTTTATCGTCCCATTCGATAATCTAGACTCACGGGAGAACGACCATAAGGTGCCCGAGGAGACAATGGACATATGGAGACAAGTCTGCTGGAGGACGAGGTATTGAATCGGGACGCAATTTGAGTGTTCCGTCGTCATTAGGAGGCCCTGAACGTTACAATTAACTATCAGTTTTTCGTCCCATTCGATAATCTAGACTCTCGGGAGAACGACCATAAGGTGCCCGAGGCAGCAATAGACCCATGGAGACATATCTGCTGGAGGACGATGTATTGAATCGGGACGCAATTTGAGTGTTCCATCGTCATTAGGTGGCCCTGAATGTTACAATTAACTATCAGTTTATCGTCCCATTCGATAATCTAGACTCACGGGAGAACGACGATAAGGTGCCCGAGGAAACAATAGACATATGGAGACAAGTCTGCTGGAGGACGAGGTATTGAATCGGGACGCAATTTGAGTGTTCCGTCGTCATTAGGAGGCCCTGAACGTTACAATTAACTATCAGTTTTTCGTCCCATTCGATAATCTAGACTCTCGGGAGAACGACCATAAGGTGCCCGAGGCAGCAATAGACCCATGGAGACAAGTCTGCTGGAGGACGATGTATTTAATCGGGACGCAATTTGAGTGTTCCATCGTCATTAGGAGGCCCTGAACGTTACAATTCACTATCAGGTTTTCGTCCGATTCGAAAATCTTTGACTCACAGCAGAACGGCCATAAGGTGCCCGAGCCAGCAACAGACCCATGGAGACAAGTCGGCTGGAGGACAATGTATTGAATCGGGACGCAATTTGTGTGGTCCATCGTCATTAGGAGGCCCTGAATGTTACAATTAACTATCAGTTTTTCGTCCCATTCGATAATCTAGACTCACGGGAGAACGACCATAAGGTGCCCGAGGCAACAATAGACCCATGGAGTCAAGTCTGCTGGAGGACGAGGTATTGAATCGGGACGCAATTTGAGTGTTCCATCGTCATTAGGAGGCCCTGAACGTTACAATTCACTATCAGTTTGTCGTCCGATTCGAAAATCTTTGACTCACAGCATAACGGCCATAAGGTTCCCGAGGCAGCAATAGACCCATGGAGACAAGTCTGCTGGAGGACGATGTATTGAACGGGGATGCAATTTGAGTGATCCATCGTCATTAAGTGGCCCTGAACGTTACAATTCACTATCAGTTTTTCGTCCGATTCGAAAATCTTTGACTCACAGCAGAACGGCCATAAGGTTCCCGAGGCAGCAATAGACCCATGGAGACAAGTCTGCTGGAGGACAAGGAATTGAATCGGGACGCAATTTGAGTGTTCCATCGTCATTAGGCGGCCCTGAACGTTACAATTCGCTATCAGTTTTTCGTCCGATTCGAAAATCTTTGACTCACAGCAGAACGGCCATAAGGTGCCCGAGGCAGCAATAGACCCATGGAGACAAGTCGGCTGGAGGACGATGTATTGAATCGGGACGCAATTTGAGTGATCCATCGTCATTAGGTGGCCCTGAATGTTACAATTAACTATCAGTTTATCGTCCCATTCGATAATCTAGACTCACGGGAGAACGACCATAAGGTGCCCGAGGAAACAGTAGACATATGGAGACAAGTCTGCTGGTGGACGAGGTATTGAATCGGGACGCAATTTGAGTGTTCCGTCGTCATTAGGAGGCCCTGAACGTTACAATTAACTATCAGTTTTTCGTCCCATTCGATAATCTAGACTCACGGGAGAACAACCATAAGGTGCCCGAGGCAGCAATAGACCCATGGAGACAAGTCTGCTGGAGGACGATGGATTGAATCGGGACGCAATTTGAGTGTTCCATCGTCATTAGGAGGCCCTGAACGTTACAATTCACTATCAGTTTTTTGTCCGATTTGAAAATCTTTGACTAACAGCAGAACGGCCATAAGGTGGCCGAGGCAGCAATAGACCCATGGAGACAAGTCTGCTGGATGACCATGTATTGAATCGGGACGCATTTGAGTGTTCCATCGTCATTAGGAGGCCCTGAACGTTACAATTCACTATCAGGTTTTCGTCCGATTCGAAAATCTTTGACTCACAGCAGAACGGCCATAAGGTGCCCGAGCCAGCAATAGACCCATGGAGACAAGTCTGCTGGAGGACGAGGTATTGAATCGGGACGCAATTTGAGTGATCCGTCGTCATTAGGAGGCCCCGAACGTTACAATTAACTATCAGTTTTTCGTCCCATTCGATAATCTAGACTCACGGGAGAACGACCATAAGGTGCCCGAGGCAGCAATAGACCCATGGAGACAAGTCTGCTGGAGGACGATGTATTGAATCGGGCCGCAATTTGAGTGTTCCATCGTCATTAGGAGGCCCTGAATGTTACAATTAACTATCAGTTTATCGTCCCATTCGATAATCTAGACTCACGGGAGAACGACCATAAGGTGCCCGAGGAAACAATAGACATATGGAGACAAGTCTGCTGGAGGACGAGGTATTGAATCGGGACGCAATTTGAGTGTTCCGTCGTCATTAGGAGGACCTGAACGTTACAATTAACTATCAGTTGTTCGTCCCATTCGATAATCTAGACTCACGGGAGAACGACCATAAGGTGCCCGAGGCAGCAATAGACCCATGGAGACAAGTCTGCTGGAGGACGATGTATTTAATCGGGACGCAATTTGAGTGTTCCATCGTCATTAGGAGGCCCTGAACGTTACAATTCACTATCAGTTTTTCGTCCGATTCGAAAATCTTTGACTCACAGCAAAACGGCCATAAGGTGCCCGAGGCAGCAATAGACCCATGGAGACAAGTCTGCTGGAGGACGATATATTGAATCGGGACGCAATTTGAGTAATCCATCGTCATTAGGTGGCCCTGAACGTTACAATTCACTATCAGTTTTTCGTCCGATTCGAAAATCTTTGACTCACGGGAGAACGGCCATAATGTGCCCGAGGCAGCAATAGACCCAAGGAGACAAGTCTGCTGGAGGACGATGTATTGAATCGGGACGCAATTTGAGTGATCCATCGTCTTTAGGTGGCCCTGAACGTTACAATTCACTATCAGTTTTTCCTCCCATTCGATAATCTAGACTCACAGCAGAACGGCCATAAGGTGCCCGAGGCAGCAATAGACCCATGGAGTCAAGTCGGCTGGAGGACGATGTATTGAATCGGGACGCAATTTGAGTGTTCCATCGTCATTAGGAGGCCCTGAACATTACAATTCACTATCAGTTTTTCGTCCGACTCGAAAATCTTTGACTCACAACAGAACGGCCATAAGGTGCCGGAGGCAGCAATAGACCCATGGAGACAAGTCGCCTGGAGGACGATGTATTGAATAAGGACGCAATTTGAGTGATCCATCGTCATTAGGTGGCCCTGAAAGTTACAATTCACTATCAGTTTTTCGTCCGATTCGAAAATCTTTGACTCACAGCAGAACGACCATAATGTGCCCGAGGCAGCAATAGACCCATTGAGACAAGTCTGCTGGAGGACGATGTATTGAATCCGGACGCAATTTGAGTGATCCAACGTCATTAGGTGGCCCTGAACGTTACAATTCACTATCAGTTTTTCGTCCGATTCGAAATTCTTTGACTCACAGCAGAACGGCCATAAGGTGCCCGAGGCAGCAATAGACCCATGGAGACAAGTCGGCTGGAGGACGATGTATTGAATCGGGACGCAATTTGAGTGTTCCATCGTCATTAGGAGGCCCTGAACGTTACAATTTACTATCAGTTTTTCGTCCGATTCGAAAATCTTTGACTCACTGCATAACGGCCATAAGGTTCCCGAGGCAGCAATAGACCCATGGAGACAAGTCTGCTGGAGGACGATGTATTGAATGGGGATGCAATTTGAGTGATCCATCGTCATTAAATGGCCCTGAACGTTGATGATGATGATGAGCGTTTGGCGTCATTGGCCGGGAGGCCCCTCGCGGGGCAGGTCCAGCCGCCTTGGGCGACCTGCACGCCGGATGGGGATGAAATGATGATGAACACAACACAACACCCAGTCCCTGAGCGGAGAAAATCTCCGACCCAGCCGGGAATCGAACCCGGGCCCGGAGGACGTCAATCCGTCACGCTGACCACTCAGCTACTGGTGCGGACGTCCTGAACGTTACAATTCACTATCAGTTTTTCGTCCGATTCGAAAATCTTTGACTCACAGCAGAACGGCCATAAGGTGCCCGAGGCAGCAATAGACCCATGGAGACAAGTCGGCTGGAGGACGATGTATTGAATCGGGACGCAATTTGAGTGTTCCGTCGTCATTAGGAGGCCCTGAACGTTACAATTAACTATCAGTTTTTCCTCCCATTCGATAATCTAGACTCACAGCAGAACGGCCATAAGGTGCCCGAGGCAGCAATAGACCCATGGAGTCAAGTCGGCTGGAGGACGATGTATTGAATCGGGACGCAATTTGTGTGGTCCATCGTCATTAGGTGGCCCTGAATGTTACAATTCACTATCAGTTTTTCGTCCGATTCGAAAATCTTTGACTCACAGCAGAACGGCCATAAGGTGCCCCGAGGCAGCAATAGACCCATGGAGACAAGTCTGCTGGAGGGCGATGTATTGAATCGGGACGCAATTTGGGTGTTCCATCGTCACTAGGAGGCCCTGAACGTTACAATTCACTATCAGTTTTTCGTCCGATTCGAAAATCTTTGACTCACAGCAGAACGACCATAAGGTGCCCGAGGCAGCAATAGACCCATGGAGACAAGTCTGCTGGAGGACGATATATTGAATCGGGACGCAATTTGAGTAATCCATCGTCATTAGGTGGCCCTGAACGTTACAATTCACTATCAGTTTTTCGTCCGATTCGAAAATCTTTGACTCACGGGAGAACGGCCATAATGCGCCCGAGGCAGCAATAGACCCATGGAGACAATTCTCCTGGAGGACGATGTATTGAATCGGGACGCAATTTGAGTGATCCATCGTCATTAGGTGGCCCTGAACGTTACAATTCACTATCAGTTTTTCCTCCCTTTCGATAATCTAGACTCACAGCAGAACGGCCATAAGGTGCCCGAGGCAGCAATAGACCCATGGAGACAAGTCTGCTGGAGGACGATGGATTGAATCCGGACGCAATTTGAGTGATCCAACGTCATTTGGTGGCCCTGAACGTTACAATTCCCTATCAGTTTTTCGTCCGATTCGAAATTCTTTGACTCACAACAGAACGGCCATAAGGTGCCCGAGGCAGCAATAGACCCATGGAGACAAGTCGGCTGGAGGACGATGTATTGAATCGGGACGCAATTTGAGTGATCCATCGTCATTAGGTGGACCTGAATATTACAATTGACTATCAGTTTTTCGTCAGATTCGAAAATCTTTGACTCACAGCAGAACGGTCATAAGGTGCCCTAGGCAGCAATAGACCCATGGAGACAAGTCTCCTGGAGGGCGAGGTATTGAATCGGGACGCAATTTGAGTGTTCCATCGTCATTAGGAGGCCCTGAACGATACAATTCACTATCAGTTTTTTGTCCGATTTGAAAATCTTTGACTAACAGCAGAACGGCCATAAGGTGCCCGAGGCAGCAATAGACCCATGGAGACAAGTCCGCTGGAGGACCATGTATTAAATCGGGACGCAATTTGAGTGTTCCATCGTCATTAGGAGGCCCTGAACGTTACAATTCACTATCAGGTTTTCGTCCGATACGAAAATCTTTGACTCACAGCAGAACGGCCATAAGGTGCCCGAGCCAGCAATAGACCCATGGAGACAAGTCGGCTGGAGTACGATGTATTGAATCGGGACGCAATTTGAGTGATCCATCGTCATTAGGTGGCCCTGAATGTTACAATTCGCTATCAGTTTTTCGTCCGATTCGAAAATCTTTGACTCACAGCAGAACGGCCATAAGGTGCCCGAGGCAGCAATAGACCCATCGAGACAAGTCTGCTGGAGGACGATGTATTGAATCGGGACGCAATTTGAGTGTTCCATCGTCATTAGAAGGCCCTGAACATTACAATTCACAATCAGTTTTTCGTCCGACTCGAAAATCTTTGACTCACAACAGAACGGCCATAAGGTGCCCGAGGCAGCAATAGACCCATGGAGACAAGTCGCCTGGAGGACGATGTATTGAATAGGGACGCAATTTGAGTGATCCATCGTCATTAGGTGGCCCTGAAAGTTACAATTCACTATCAGTTTTTCGTCCGATTCGAAAATCTTTGACTCACAGCAGAACGGCCATAATGTGCCCGAGGCAGCAATAGACCCATGGAGTCAAGTCGGCTGGAGGACGATGTATTGAATCGGGACGCGATTTGTGTGGTCCATCGTCATTAGGTGGCCCTGAATGTTACAATTCACTATCAGTTTTTCGTCCGATTCGAAAATCTTTGACTCACAGCAGAACGGCCATAAGGTGCCCGAGGCAGCAATAGACCCATGGAGACAAGTCTGCTGGAGGGCGAGGTATTGAATCGGGACGCAATTTGAGTGTTCCATCGTCATTAGGAGGCCCTTAACGATACAATTCACTATCAGTTTTTTGTCCGATTTGAAAATCTTTGACTAACAGCAGAACTTCCATAAGGGGCCCGAGGCAGCAATAGACCCATGGGGACAAGTCTGCTGGGGGACGATGTATTGAATCGGGACGCAATTTGAGTGATCCATAGTCATTAGGTGGCCCTGATCGTTACAATTCACTATCAGTTTTTCCTCCCATTCGATAATCTAGACTCACAGCAGAACGGCCATAAGGTGCCCGAGGCAGCAATAGACCCATGGAGTCAAGTCGGCTGGAGGACGATGTATTGAATCGGGACGCAATTTGTGTGGTCCATCGTCATTAGGTGGCCCTGAATGTTACAATTCACTATCAGTTTTTCGTCCGATTCGAAAATCTTTGACTCACAGCAGAACGGCCATAAGGTGCCCGAGGCAGCAATAGACCCATGGAGACAAGTCTGCTGGAGGACCATGTATTGAATCGGGACGCAATTTGAGTGTTCCATCGTCATTAGGAGGCCCTGAACGTTACAATTCACTATCAAGTTTTCGTCCGATTCGAAAATCTTTGACTCACAGCAGAACGGCCATAAGGTGCCCGAGCCAGCAAAAGACCCATGGAGACAAGTCGGCTGGAGGACGATGTATTGAATCGGGACGCAATTTGAGTGATCCATCGTCATTAGGTGGCCCTGAATGTTCCAATTCGCTACCAGTTTTTCGTCCGATTCGAAAATCTTTGACTCACAGCAGAACGGCCATAAGGTGCCCGAGGCAGCAATAGACCCATCGAGACAACTCTGCTGGAGGACGATGTATTGAATCGGGACGCAATTTGAGTGTTCCATCGTCATTAGGAGGCCCTGAACATTACAATTCACTATCAGTTTTTCGTCCGATTCGAAATTCTTTGACTCACAGCAGAACGGCCATAAGGTGCCCGAGGCAGCAATAGACCCATGGAGACAAGTCTGCTGGAGGACGATATATTGAATCGGGACGCAATTTGAGTAATCCATCGTCATTAGGTGGCCCTGAACGTTACAATTCACTATCAGTTTTTCGTCCGATTCGAAAATCTCTGACTCACGGGAGAACGGCCATAATGTGCCCGAGGCAGCAATAGACCCATGGAGGCAAGTCTACTGGAGGACGATGTATTGAATCGGGACGCAATTTGAGTGATCCATCGTCATTAGGTGGCCCTGAACGTTACAATTCACTATCAGTTTTTCCTCCCATTCGATAATCTAGACTCACAGCAGAACGGCCATAAGGTGCCCGAGGCAGCAATAGACCCATGGAGTCAAGTCGGCTGGAGGACGATGTATTGAAGCGGGACGCAATTTGTGTGGTCCATCGTCATTAGGTGGCCCTGAATGTTACAATTCACTATCACTTTTCGTCCGATTCGATAATCTTTGACTCACAGCAGAACGGCCATAAGGTGTCCGAGGCAGCAATAGACCCATGGAGACAAGTCGGCTGGAGGACGATGTATTGAATCGGGACGCAATTTAAGTGATCCATCGTCATTAGGTGGCGCTGAATGTTACAACTGACTATCAGTTTTTCGTCAGATTCGAAAATCTTTGACTCACAGCAGAACGGCCATAACGTGCCCTAGGCAGCAATAGACCCATGGAGACAAGTCTGCTGGAGGGCGATGTATTGAATCGGGACGCAATTTGATTGTTCCATCGTCATTAGGAGGCCCTGAACGTTACAATTAACTATCAGTTTTTCGTCCCATTCGATAATCTAGACTCACGGGAGAACGACCATAAGGTGCCCGAGGCAGCAATAGACCCATGGAGACAAGTCTGCTGGAGGACGATGTATTGAATCGGGACGCAATTTGAGTGTTCCATCGTCATTAGGAGGCCCTGAACGTTACAATTCACTATGAGTTTTTTGTCCGATTTGAAAATCTTTGACTAACAGCAGAACGGCCAAAAGGTGCCCGAGGCAGCAATAGACCCATGGATACAAGTCTGCTGGAGGACCATGTATTGAATCGGGACGCATTTGAGTGTTCCATCGTCATTAGGAGGCCCTGAACTTTACAATTCACTATCAGGTTTTCGTCCGATTCGAAAATCTTTGACTCACAGCAGAACGGCCATAAGGTGTCCGAGGCAGCAATAGACCCATGGAGACAAGTCGGCTGGAGGACGATGTATTGAATCGGGACGCAATTTGAGTGATCCATCGTCATTAGGTGGCGCTGAATGTTACAATTGACTATCAGTTTTTCGTCAGATTCGAAAATCTTTGACTCACAGCAGAACGGCCGTAACGTGCCCTAGGCAGCAATAGACCCATGGAGACAAGTCTGCTGGAGGGCGAGGTATTGAATCGGGACGCAATTTGAGTGTTCCATCGTCATTAGGAGGCCCTGAACGATACAATTCACTATCAGTTTTTTGTCCGATTTGAAAATCTTTGACTAACAGCAGAACGGCCATAAGGTGCCCGAGGCAGCAATAGACCCATGGAGACAAGTCTGCTGGAGGACCATGTATTGAATCGGGACGCAATTTGAGTGTCCATCGTCATTAGGAGGCCCTGAACGTTACAATTCACTATCAGGTTTTCGTCCGATTCGAAAATCTTTGACTCACAGCAGAACGGCCATAAGGTGCCCGAGCCAGCAAAAGACCCATGGAGACAAGTCGTCTGAAGGACGATGTATTGAATCGGGACGCAATTTGAGTGATCCATCGTCATTAGGTGGCCCTGAACGTTACAATTCACTATCAGTTTTTCGTCCGATTCGAAATTCTTTGACTCACAGCAGAATGGCCATAAGGTGCCCGAGGCAGCAATAGACCCATGGAGACAAGTCGGCTGGAGGACGATGTATTGAATCGGGACGCAATTTGAGTGATCCATCGTCATTAGTTGGCCCTGAACGTTACAATTCACTATCAGTTTTTATTCCCATTCGATAATCTAGACTCACGGGAGAACGACCATAAGGTGCCCGAAGCAACAATAGACCCATGGAGTCAAGTCTGCTGGAGGACGAGGTATTGAATCGGTACGCAATTTGAGTGTTCCATCGTCATTAGGAGGCCCTGAACGTTACAATTCACTATCAGTTTTTCGTCCGATTCGAAAATCTTTGACTCACAGCATAACGGCCATAAGGTTCCCGAGGCAGCAATAGACCCATGGAGACAATTCTGCTGGAGGACGATGTATTGAATGGGGATGCAATTTGAGTGATCCATCGCCATTAAGTGGCCCTGAACGTTACAATTCACTATCAGGTTTTCGTCCGATTCGAAAATCTTTGACTCACAGCAGAACGGCCATAAGGTTCCCGAGGCAGCAATAGACCCATGGAAACAAGTCTGCTGGAGGACAAGGAATTGAATCGGGACGCAATTTGAGTGTTCCATCGTCATTAGGAGGCCCTGAACGTTACAATTGACTATCAGTTTTTCGTCCGATTCGAAAATCTTTGACTCACAGCAGAACGGCCATAAGGTGCCCGAGGCAGCAATAGACCCATGGAGACAAGTCTGCTGGAGGACGATATATTGAATCGGGACGCAATTTGAGTAATCCATCGTCATTAGGTGGCCCTGAACGTTACAATTCACTATCAGTTTTTCGTCCGATTCGAAAATCTTTGACTCACGGGAGAACGGCCATAATGTGCCCGAGGCAGCAATAGACCCATGGAGACAAGTCTGCTGGAGGACGATGTATTGAATCGGGACGCAATTTGAGTGTTCCATCGTCATTAGGAGGCCCTGAATGTTACAATTAACTATCAGTTTTTCGTCCCATTCGATAATCCAGACTCACGGGAGAACGACCATGAGGTGCCCGAGGCAGCAATAGACCCATGGAGACAAGTCTGCTGGAGGACGATGTATTGAATCGGGACGCAATTTGAGTGATCCATCGTCATTAGGTGGCCCTGAACGTTACAATTCACTATCAGTTTTTCGTCCGATTCGAAAATCTTTGACTCACAGCAGAACGCCCATAAGGTGCCCGAGGCAGCAATAGACCCATGGAGATAAGTCTGCTGGAGGACGAGGTATTGAATCGGGACGCAATTTGAGTGTTCCATCGTCATTAGGACGCCCTCAACGTTGCAATTCACTATCAGTTTTTCGTCCGATTCGAAAATCTTTGACTCACAGCAGAACGGCCAAAAGGTGCCCGAGGCAGCAATAGACCCATGGAGACAAGTCTGCTGGAGGACGATGTATTGAATCGGGACGCAATTTGAGTGATCCATCGTCATTAAGTGGCCCTGAACGTTACAATTCACTATCAGTTTTTCGTCCGATTCGAAAATCTTGGACTCACAGCAGAACGGCCATAACGTGCCCGAGGCAGCAATAGTCCCATGGAGACAAGTCTGCTGGAGGACGATGTATTGAATCGGGACGCAATTTGAGTGATCCATCGTCATTAGGTGGCCCTGAGCGTTACAATTCAATATCAGTTTTTCATCCGATTCGAAAATCTTTGACTCACACCAGAACGGCCATAAGGTGCCCGAGGCAGCAATAGACCTATGGAGACAAGTCTGCTGGAGGACGAGGTATTGAATCGGGACGCAATTTGAGTGTTCCATCGTCATTAGGAGGCCCTGAACGTTACAATTCACTATCAGTTTTTCGTCCGATTCGAAAATCTTTGACTCACAGCAGAACGGTCATAAGGTGCCCGAGGCAGCAATAGACCCATGGAGACATGTCTGCTGGAGGACGATGTGTTGAATCGGGACGCAATTTGAGTGATCCATCGTCATTGGGTGGCCCTGAACGTTACAATTCACTATCAGTTTTTCGTCCGATTCGTAAATCTTTGACTCACAGCAGAACGGCCATAAGGTGCCCGAGGCAGCAATAGACCCATGGAGACAAGTCTGCTGGAGGACGATGTATTGAATCGGGACGCAATTTGAGTGTTCCATCGTCATTAGGAGGCCCTGAATGTTACAATTAACTATCAGTTTTTCGTTCCATTCGATAATCTAGACTCACAGCAGAACGGCCATAAGGTGCCCGAGGCAGCAATAGACCCATGGAGTCAAGTCGGCTGGAGGACGATGTATTGGATCGGGACGCAATTTGTGTGGTCCATCGTCATTAGGTGGCACTGAATGTTACAATTCACTATCAGTTTTTCGTCCGATTCGAAAATCTTTAACTAACAGCAGAACGGCCATAAAGTGACCGAGGCAGCAATAGACCCATGGAGACAAGTCTGCTGGAGGACGATGTATTGAATCGGGACGCAATTTGAGTGTTCCATCGTCATTAGGAGGCCCTGACCGTTACAATTCACTATCAGTTTTTCGTCCGATTCCAAAATCTTTGACTCACAGCAGAACGGCCATATGGTGCCCGAGGCAGCAATAGACCCATGGAGACAAGTCGGCTGGAGGACGATGTATTAAATCGGGACGCAATTTGACTGATCCATCGTCATTAGGTGGCCCTGAAAGTTACCATTCACTATCAGTTTTTCGTCCGATTCGAAAATCTTTGACTCACAGCAGAACGACCATAAGGTGCCCGAGGCAGCAATAGACCCATGGAGACAAGTCTGCTGGAGGACGATGAATCGAATCGGGACGCAATTTGAGTGATCCATCGTCATTAGGTGGCCCTGAACGTTTCAATTCACTATCAGTTTTTCGTCCGATTCGAAAATCTTAGACTCACAGCAGAACGGCCATAACGTGCCCGAGGCAGCAATGGATTCATGGAGACAAGTCTGCTGGAGGACGATGTATTGAATCGGGACGCAATTTGAGTGATCCATCGTCATTAGGTGGCCCTGAACCTTACAATTCACTATCAGATTTTCGTCCGATTCGAAAATCTTTGACTCACAGCAGAACGGCCATAAGGTGCCCGAGGCAGCAATACACCCATGGAGACAAGTCTGCTGGGGGACGAGGTATTGAATCGGGACGCAATTTGATTGTTCCATCGTCATTAGGAGGCCCTGAACGTTACAATTCACTATCAGTTTTTCGTCCGATTCGAAAATCTTTGACTCACAGCAGAACGGCCATAAGGTGCCCGGGGCAGCAATAGCCCCATGGAAACAAGTCTGCTGGAGGACGATGTGTTGAATTGGGACGCAATTTGAGTGATCTATCGTTATTAGGTGGCCCTGAACGTTACAATTCACTATCAGTTTTTCGTCCGATTCGAAAACCTTTGACTCACAGCAGAACGCCCATAAGGTGCCCGGGGCAGCAATAGGCCCATGGAGACAAGTCTGCTGGAGGACGATGTATTGAATCGGGACGCAATTTGAGTGTTCCATCGGCATTAGGTGGCCCTGAGCGTTACAATTCAATATCAGTTTTTCATCCGATTCGAAAATCTTTGACTCACAGCAGAACGACCATAAGGTGCCCGAGCAGCAATAGACCCATGGAGACAAGTCTGCTGGAGGACGATGTATTGAATCGGGACGCAATTTGAGTGATCCATCGTCATTAGGTGGCCCTGAGCGTTACAATTCAATATCAGTTTTTCATCCGATTCGAAAATCTTTGACTCACACCAGAACGGCCATAAGGTGCCCGAGGCAGCAATAGACCTATGGAGACAAGTCTGCTGGAGGACGAGGTATTGAATCGGGACGCAATTTGAGTGTTCCATCGTCATTAGGAGGCCCTGAACGTTACAATTCACTATCAGTTTTTCGTCCGATTCGAAAATCTTTGACTCACAGCAGAACGGTCATAAGGTGCCCGAGGCAGCAATAGACCCATGGAGACATGTCTGCTGGAGGACGATGTGTTGAATCGGGACGCAATTTGAGTGATCCATCGTCATTGGGTGGCCCTGAACGTTACAATTCACTATCAGTTTTTCGTCCGATTCGTAAATCTTTGACTCACAGCAGAACGGCCATAAGGTGCCCGAGGCAGCAATAGACCCATGGAGACAAGTCTGCTGGAGGACGATGTATTGAATCGGGACGCAATTTGAGTGTTCCATCGTCATTAGGAGGCCCTGAATGTTACAATTAACTATCAGTTTTTCGTTCCATTCGATAATCTAGACTCACAGCAGAACGGCCATAAGGTGCCCGAGGCAGCAATAGACCCATGGAGTCAAGTCGGCTGGAGGACGATGTATTGGATCGGGACGCAATTTGTGTGGTCCATCGTCATTAGGTGGCACTGAATGTTACAATTCACTATCAGTTTTTCGTCCGATTCGAAAATCTTTAACTAACAGCAGAACGGCCATAAGGTGACCGAGGCAGCAATAGACCCATGGAGACAAGTCTGCTGGAGGACGATGTATTGAATCGGGACGCAATTTGAGTGTTCCATCGTCATTAGGAGGCCCTGACCGTTACAATTCACTATCAGTTTTTCGTCCGATTCCAAAATCTTTGACTCACAGCAGAACGGCCATATGGTGCCCGAGGCAGCAATAGACCCATGGAGACAAGTCGGCTGGAGGACGATGTATTAAATCGGGACGCAATTTGACTGATCCATCGTCATTAGGTGGCCCTGAAAGTTACCATTCACTATCAGTTTTTCGTCCGATTCGAAAATCTTTGACTCACAGCAGAACGACCATAAGGTGCCCGAGGCAGCAATAGACCCATGGAGACAAGTCTGCTGGAGGACGATGAATCGAATCGGGACGCAATTTGAGTGATCCATCGTCATTAGGTGGCCCTGAACGTTTCAATTCACTATCAGTTTTTCGTCCGATTCGAAAATCTTAGACTCACAGCAGAACGGCCATAACGTGCCCGAGGCAGCAATGGACCCATGGAGACAAGTCTGCTGGAGGACGATGTATTGAATCGGGACGCAATTTGAGTGATCCATCGTCATTAGGTGGCCCTGAACCTTACAATTCACTATCAGATTTTCGTCCGATTCGAAAATCTTTGACTCACAGCAGAACGGCCATAAGGTGCCCGAGGCAGCAATACACCCATGGAGACAAGTCTGCTGGGGGACGAGGTATTGAATCGGGACGCAATTTGAGTGTTCCATCGTCATTAGGAGGCCCTGAACGTTACAATTCACTATCAGTTTTTCGTCCGATTCGAAAATCTTTGACTCACAGCAGAACGGCCATAAGGTGCCCGGGGCAGCAATAGCCCCATGGAGACAAGTCTGCTGGAGGACTATGTGTTGAATTGGGACGCAATTTGAGTGATCTATCGTCATTAGGTGGCCCTGAACGTTACAATTCACTATCAGTTTTTCGTCCGATTCGAAAACCTTTGACTCACAGCAGAACGGCCATAAGGTGCCCGGGGCAGCAATAGGCCCATGGAGACAAGTCTGCTGGAGGACGATGTATTGAATCGGGACGCAATTTGAGTGATCCATCGGCATTAGGTGGCCCTGAACGTTACAATTCACTATCAGTTTTTCGTCCGATTCGAAAATCTTTGACTCACAGCAGAACGGCCATAAGGTGCCCGAGGCAGCAATAGACCCACGGAGACAAGTCTGCTGGAGGACGATGTATTGAATCGGGACGCAATTTGAGTGATCCATCGTCATTAGGTGGCCCTGAACGTTACAATTCACTATCAGTTTTTCGTCCGATTCGAAAATCTTTGACTCACAGCAGAACGGCCATAAGGTTCCCGAGGCAGCAATAGACCCATGGAGACAAGTCTGCTGGAGGACGATGTATTGAATCGGGACGCAATTTGAGTGATCCATCGTCATTAGGTGGCCCTGAACGGTTACAATTCACTATCAGTTTTTCGTCCGATTCGAAAATCTTGGACTCACAGCAGAACGGCCATAACGTGCCCGAGGCAGCAATAGACCCATGGAGACAAGTCTGCTGGAGGACGATGTATTGAATCGGGACGCAATTTGAGTGATCCATCGTCATTAGGTGGCCCTGAGCGTTACAATTCACTATCAGTTTTTCGTCCGATTCGAAAATCTTTGACTCACAGCAGAACGGCCATAAGGTTCCCGAGGCAGCAATAGACCCATGGAGACAAGTCTGCTGGAGGACGATGTATTGAATCGGGACGCAATTTGAGTGATCCATCGTCATTAGGTGGCCCTGAACGGTTACAATTAACTATCAGTTTTTCGTCCGATTCGAAAATCTTGGACTCACAGCAGAACGGCCATAACGTGCCCGAGGCAGCAATAGACCCATGGAGACAAGTCTGCTGGAGGACGATGTATTGAATCGGGACGCAATTTGTGTGGTCCATCGTCATTAGTTGGCACTGAATGTTACAATTCACTATCAGTTTTTCGTCCGATTCGAAAATCTTTAACTAAAAGCAGAACGGCCATAAGGTGACCGAGGCAGCAATAGACCCATGGAGACAAGTCTGCTGGAGGACGATGTATTGAATCGGGACGCAATTTGAGTGTTCCATCGTCATTAGGAGGCCCTGACCGTTACAATTCACTATCAGTTTTTCGTCCGATTCGAAAATCTTTGACTCACAGCAGAACGGCCATAAGGTGCCCGAGGCAGCAATAGACCCATGGAGACAAGTCGGCTGGAGGACGATGTATTAAATCGGATCGCAATTTGATTGATCCATCGTCATTAGGTGGCCCTGAAGGTTACCATTCACTATCAGTTTTTCGTCCGATTCGAAAATCTTTGACTCACAGCAGAACGACCATAAGGTGCCCGAGGCAGCTATAGACCCATGGAGACAAGTCTGCTGGAGGACGATGAATCGAATCGGGACGCAATTTGAGTGATCCATCGTCATTAGGTGGCCCTGAACGTTACAATTCACTATCAGTTTTTCGTCCGATTCGAAAATCTTAGACTCACAGCAGAACGGCCATAACGTGCCCGAGGCAGCAATAGACCCATGGAGACAAGTCTGCTGGAGGACGATGTACTGAATCGGGACGCAATTTGAGTGATCCATCGTCATTAGGTGGCCCTGAACCTTACAATTCACTATCAGTTTTTCGTCCGATTCGAAAATCTTTGACTCACAGCAGAACGGCCATACGGTGCCCGAGGCAGCAATAGACCCATGGAGACATGTCTGCTGGAGGAAGAGGTATTGAATCGGGACGCAATTTGAGTGTTCCATCGTCATTAGGAGGCCCTGAACGTTACAATTCACTATCAGTTTTTCGTCCGATTCGAAAATGTTTGACTCACAGCAGAACGGCCATAAGGTGACCGAGGCAGCAATAGACCCATGGAGACAAGTCTGCTGGAGGACGATGTATTGAATCGGGACGCAATTTGAGTGATCCATCGTCATTAGGAGGCCCTGACCGTTACAATTCACTATCAGTTTTTCGTCCGATTCGAAAATATTTGACTCACAGCAGAACGGCCATACGGTGCCCGAGGCAGCAATAGACCCATGGAGACAAGTCTGCTGGAGGACGATGTATTGAATCGGGACGCAATTTGAGTGATCCATCGTCATTAGGTGGCCCTGAACGTTACAATTCACTATCAGTTTTTCGTCCGATTCGAAAATCTTTGACTCACAGCAGAACGCCCATAAGGTGCCCGAGGCAGCAATAGACCCATGGAGATAAGTCTGCTGGAGGACGATGTGTTGAATCGGGACGCAATTTGAGTGATCCATCGTCATTGGGTGGCCCTGAACGTTACAATTCGCTATCAGTTTTTCGTCCGATTCGAAAATCTTTGACTCACACCAGAACGGCCATAAGGTGCCCGAGGCAGCAATAGACCCATGGAGACAAGTCTGCTGGAGGACGAGGTATTGAATCGGGACGCAATTTGAGTGATCCATCGTCATTAGGAGGCCCTGAACGTTACAATTCACTATCAGTTTTTCGTCCGATTCGAAAATCTTTGACTCACAGCAGAACGGTCATAAGGTGCCCGAGGCAGCAATAGACCCATGGAGACATGTCTGCTGGAGGACGATGTGTTGAATCGGGACGCAATTTGAGTGATCCATCGTCATTGGGTGGCCCTGAACGTTACAATTCACTATCAGTTTTTCGTCCGATTCGTAAATCTTTGACTCACAGCAGAACGGCCATAAGGTGCCCGAGGCAGCAATAGACCCATGGAGACAAGTCTGCTGGAGGACGATGTATTGAATCGGGACGCAATTTGAGTGTTCCATCGTCATTAGGAGGCCCTGAATGTTTCAATTAACTATCAGTTTTTCGTTCCATTCGATAATCTAGACTCACAGCAGAACGGCCATAAGGAGCCCGAGGCAGCAATAGACCCATGGAGTCAAGTCGGCTGGAGGACGATGTATTGGATCGGGACGCAATTTGTGTGGTCCATCGTCATTAGGTAGCACTGAATGTTACAATTCACTATCAGTTTTTCGTCCGATTCGAAAATCTTTGACTCACAGCAGAACGGCCATAAGGTTCCCGAGGCAGCAATAGACCCATGGAGACAAGTCTGCTGGAGGACGATGTATTGGATCGGGACGCAATTTGAGTGATCCATCGTCATTAGGTGGCCCTGAACGGTTACAATTCACTATCAGTTTTTCGTCCGATTCGAAAATATTGGACTCACAGCAGAACGGGCATAACGTGCCCGAGGCAGCAATAGACCCATGGAGACAAGTCTGCTGGAGGACGATGTATTGAATCGGGACGCAATTTGAGTGATCCATCGTCATTAGGTGGCCCTGAGTGTTACAATTCACTATCAGTTTTTCGTCCGATTCGAAAATCTTTGACTCACAGCAGAACGGCCATAAGGTTCCCGAGGCAGCAATAGACCCATGGAGACAAGTCTGCTGGAGGACGATGTATTGAATCGGGACGCAATTTGAGTGATCCATCGTCATTAGGTGGCCCTGAACGGTTACAATTCACTATCAGTTTTTCGTCCGATTCGAAAACCTTTGACTCACAGCAGAACGGCCATAAGGTGCCCGGGGCAGCAATAGGCCCATGGAGACAAGTCTGCTGGAGGACGATGTATTGAATCGGGACGCAATTTGAGTGATCCATCGGCATTAGGTGGCCCTGAACGTTACAATTCACTATCAGTTTTTCGTCCGATTCGAAAATCTTTGACTCACAGCAGAACGGCCATAAGGTGCCCGAGGCAGCAATAGACCCACGGAGACAAGTCTGCTGGAGGACGATGTATTGAATCGGGACGCAATTTGAGTGATCCATCGTCATTAGGTGGCCCTGAACGTTACAATTCACTATCAGTTTTTCGTCCGATTCGAAAATCTTTGACTCACAGCAGAACGGCCATAAGGTTCCCGAGGCAGCAATAGACCCATGGAGACAAGTCTGCTGGAGGACGATGTATTGAATCGGGACGCAATTTGAGTGATCCATCGTCATTAGGTGGCCCTGAACGGCTACAATTCACTATCAGTTTTTCGTCCGATTCGAAAATCTTGGACTCACAGCAGAACGGCCATAATGTGCCCGAGGCAGCAATAGACCCATGGAGACAAGTCTGCTGGAGGACGATGTATTGAATCGGGACGCAATTTGAGTGATCCATCGTCATTAGGTGGCCCTGAGCGTTACAATTCACTATCAGTTTTTCGTCCGATTCGAAAATCTTTGACTCACAGCAGAACGGCCATAAGGTTCCCGAGGCAGCAATAGACCCATGGAGACAAGTCTGCTGGAGGACGATGTATTGAATCGGGACGCAATTTGAGTGATCCATCGTCATTAGGTGGCCCTGAACGGTTACAATTCACTATCAGTTTTTCGTCCGATTCGAAAATCTTGGACTCACAGCAGAACGGCCATAACGTGCCCGAGGCAGCAATAGACCCATGGAGACAAGTCTGCTGGAGGACGATGTATTGAATCGGGACGCAATTTGTGTGGTCCATCGTCATTAGTTGGCACTGAATGTTACAATTCACTATCAGTTTTTCGTCCGATTCGAAAATCTTTAACTAACAGCAGAACGGCCATAAGGTGACCGAGGCAGCAATAGACCCATGGAGACAAGTCTGCTGGAGGACGATGTATTGAATCGGGACGCAATTTGAGTGTTCCATCGTCATTAGGAGGCCCTGACCGTTACAATTCACTATCAGTTTTTCGTCCGATTCGAAAATCTTTGACTCACAGCAGAACGGCCATAAGGTGCCCGAGGCAGCAATAGACCCATGGAGACAAGTCGGCTGGAGGACGATGTATTAAATCGGATCGCAATTTGATTGATCCATCGTCATTAGGTGGCCCTGAAGGTTACCATTCACTATCAGTTTTTCGTCCGATTCGAAAATCTTTGACTCACAGCAGAACGACCATAAGGTGCCGAAGGCAGCTATAGACCCATGGAGACAAGTCTGCTGGAGGACGATGAATCGAATCGGGACGCAATTTGAGTGATCCATCGTCATTAGGTGGCCCTGAACGTTACAATTCACTATCAGTTTTTCGTCCGATTCGAAAATCTTAGACTCACAGCAGAACGGCCATAACGTGCCCGAGGCAGCAATAGACCCATGGAGACAAGTCTGCTGGAGGACGATGTACTGAATCGGGACGCAATTTGAGTGATCCATCGTCATTAGGTGGCCCTGAACCTTACAATTCACTATCAGTTTTTCGTCCGATTCGAAAATCTTTGACTCACAGCAGAACGGCCATACGGTGCCCGAGGCAGCAATAGACCCATGGAGACATGTCTGCTGGAGGAAGAGGTATTGAATCGGGACGCAATTTGAGTGTTCCATCGTCATTAGGAGGCCCTGAACGTTACAATTCACTATCAGTTTTTCGTCCGATTCGAAAATGTTTGACTCACAGCAGAACGGCCATAAGGTGACCGAGGCAGCAATAGACCCATGGAGACAAGTCTGCTGGAGGACGATGTATTGAATCGGGACGCAATTTGAGTGTTCCATCGTCATTAGGAGGCCCTGACCGTTACAATTCACTATCAGTTTTTCGTCCGATTCGAAAATATTTGACTCACAGCAGAACGGCCATACGGTGCCCGAGGCAGCAATAGACCCATGGAGACAAGTCTGCTGGAGGACGATGTATTGAATCGGGACGCAATTTGAGTGATCCATCGTCATTAGGTGGCCCTGAACGTTACAATTCACTATCAGTTTTTCGTCCGATTCGAAAATCTTTGACTCACAGCAGAACGCCCATAAGGTGCCCGAGGCAGCAATAGACCCATGGAGATAAGTCTGCTGGAGGACGATGTGTTGAATCGGGACGCAATTTGAGTGATCCATCGTCATTGGGTGGCCCTGAACGTTACAATTCACTATCAGTTTTTCGTCCGATTCGAAAATCTTTGACTCACACCAGAACGGCCATAAGGTGCCCGAGGCAGCAATAGACCCATGGAGACAAGTCTGCTGGAGGACGAGGTATTGAATCGGGACGCAATTTGAGTGATCCATCGTCATTAGGAGGCCCTGAACGTTACAATTCACTATCAGTTTTTCGTCCGATTCGAAAATCTTTGACTCACAGCAGAACGGTCATAAGGTGCCCGAGGCAGCAATAGACCCATGGAGACATGTCTGCTGGAGGACGATGTGTTGAATCGGGACGCAATTTGAGTGATCCATCGTCATTGGGTGGCCCTGAACGTTACAATTCACTATCAGTTTTTCGTCCGATTCGTAAATCTTTGACTCACAGCAGAACGGCCATAAGGTGCCCGAGGCAACAATAGACCCATGGAGACAAGTCTGCTGGAGGACGATGTATTGAATCGGGACGCAATTTGAGTGTTCCATCGTCATTAGGAGGCCCTGAATGTTTCAATTAACTATCAGTTTTTCGTTCCATTCGATAATCTAGACTCACAGCAGAACGGCCATAAGGTGCCCGAGGCAGCAATAGACCCATGGAGTCAAGTCGGCTGGAGGACGATGTATTGGATCGGGACGCAATTTGTGTGGTCCATCGTCATTAGGTAGCACTGAATGTTACAATTCACTATCAGTTTTTCGTCCGATTCGAAAATCTTTGACTCACAGCAGAACGGCCATAAGGTTCCCGAGGCAGCAATAGACCCATGGAGACAAGTCTGCTGGAGGACGATGTATTGAATCGGGACGCAATTTGAGTGATCCATCGTCATTAAGTGGCCCTGAACGGTTACAATTCACTATCAGTTTTTCGTCCGATTCGAAAATCTTGGACTCACAGCAGAACGGGCATAACGTGCCCGAGGCAGCAATAGACCCATGGAGACAAGTCTGCTGGAGGACGATGTATTGAATCGGGACGCAATTTGAGTGATCCATCGTCATTAGGTGGCCCTGAGTGTTACAATTCACTATCAGTTTTTCGTCCGATTCGAAAATCTTTGACTCACAGCAGAACGGCCATAAGGTTCCCGAGGCAGCAATAGACCCATGGAGACAAGTCTGCTGGAGGACGATGTATTGAATCGGGACGCAATTTGAGTGATCCATCGTCATTAGGTGGCCCTGAACGGTTACAATTCACTATCAGTTTTTCGTCCGATTCGAAAATCTTTGACTCACTCCAGAACGGCCATAAGGTGCCCGATTCAGCAATAGACCCATGGAGACAAGTCTGCTGGAGGACGAGGTATTGAATCGGGACGCAATTTGAGTGTTCCATCGTCATTAGAAGGCCCTCAACGTTACAATTCACTATCAGTTTTTCGTCCGATTCGAAAATCTTTGACTCACAGCAGAACGGTCATAAGGTGCCCGAGGCAGCAATAGACCCATGGAGACATGTCTGCTGGAGGACGATGTGTTGAATCGGGATGCAATTTGAGTGTTCCATCGTCATTAGGAGGCCCTGAATGTTACAATTAACTATCAGTTTTTCGTTCCATTCGATAATCTAGACTCACAGCAGAACGGCCATAAGGTGCCCGAGGCAGCAATAGACCCATGGAGTCAAGTCGGCTGGAGGACGATGTATTGGATCGGGACGCAATTTGTGTGGTCCATCGTCATTAGGTGGCACTGAATGTTACAATTCACTATCAGTTTTTCGTCCGATTCGAAAATCTTTGACTCACAGCAGAACGGCCATAAGGTTCCCGAGGCAGCAATAGACCCATGGAGACAAGTCTGCTGGAGGACGATGTATTGAATCGGGACGCAATTTGAGTGATCCATCGTCATTAGGTGGCCCTGAACGGCTACAATTCACTATCAGTTTTTCGTCCGATTCGAAAATCTTGGACTCACAGCAGAACGGCCATAACGTGCCCGAGGCAGCAAAAGACCCATGGAGACAAGTCTGCTGGAGGACGATGTATTGAATCGGGACGCAATTTGAGTGATCCATCGTCATTAGGTGGCCCTGAGCGTTACAATTCACTATCAGTTTTTCGTCCGATTCGAAAATCTTTGACTCACAGCAGAACGGCCATAAGGTTCCCGAGGCAGCAATAGACCCATGGAGACAAGTCTGCTGGAGGACGATGTATTGAATCGGGACGCAATTTGAGTGATCCATCGTCATTAGGTGGCCCTGAACGGTTACAATTCACTATCAGTTTTTCGTCCGATTCGAAAATCTTTGACTCACAGCAGAGCGGCCATAACGTGCACGAGGCAGCAATAGACCCATGGAGACAAGTCTGCTGGAGGACGATGTATTGAATCGGGACGCAATTTGTGTGGTCCATCGTCATTAGTTGGCACTGAATGTTACAATTCACTATCAGTTTTTCGTCCGATTCGAAAATCTTTAACTAACAGCAGAACGGCCATAATGTGACCGAGGCAGCAATAGACCCATGGAGACAAGTCTGCTGGAGGACGATGTATTGAATCGGGACGCAATTTGAGTGTTCCATCGTCATTAGGAGGCCCTGACCGTTACAATTCACTATCAGTTTTTCGTCCGATTCGAGAATCTTTGACTCACAGCAGAACGGCCATAAGGTGCCCGAGGCAGCAATAGACCCATGGAGACAAGTCGGCTTGAGGACGATGTATTAAATCGGGACGCAATTTGAGTGATCCATCGTCATTAGGTGGCCCTGAAGGTTACAATTCACTATCAGTTTTTCGTCCGATTCGAAAATCTTAGACTCACAGCAGTACGGCCATAACGTGCCCGAGGCAGCAATAGACCCTTGGAGACAAGTCTGCTGGAGGACGATGTATTGAATCGGGACGCAATTTGAGTGATCCATCGTCATTAGGTGGCCCTGAACCTTACAATTCACTATCAGTTTTTCGTCCGATTCGAAAATCTTTGACTCACAGCAGAACGGCCATAAGGTGCCCGAGGCAGCAATAGACCCATGGAGACAAGTCTGCTGGAGGACGAGGTATTGAATCGGGACGCAATTTGAGTGTTCCATCGTCATTAGGAGGCCCTGAACGTTACAATTCACTATCAGTTTTTCGTCCGATTCGAAAATCTTTGACTCACAGCAGAACGGCCATAAGGTGCCCGAGGCAGCAATAGCCCCATGGAGACAAGTCTGCTGGAGGACGATGTGTTGAAGTGGGACGCAATTTGAGTGATCCATCGTAATTAGGTGGCCCTGAACGTTACAATTCACTATCAGTTTTTCGTCCGATTCGAAAACCTTTGACTCACAGCAGAACGGCCATAAGGTGCCCGGGGCAGCAATAGGCCCATGGAGACAAGTCTGCTGGAGGACGATGTATTGAATCGGGACGCAATTTGAGTGATCCATCGGCATTAGGTGGCCCTGAATGTTACAATTCACTATCAGTTTTTCGTCCGATTCGAAAATCTTTGACTCACAGCAGAACGGCCATAAGGTGCCCGAGGCAGCAATAGATCCATGGAGACAAGTCTGCTGGAGGACGATGTTTTGAATCAGGACGCAATTTGAGTGTTCCATCGTCATTAGGAGGCCCTGAATGTTACAATTAAGTATCAGTTTTTCGTCCCATTCGATAATCTAGCCTCACAGCAGAACGGCCATAAGGTGCCCGAGGCAGCAATAGACCCATGGAGTCAAGTCGGGTGGAGGACGATGTATTGGATCGGGACGCAATTTGTGTGGTCCATCGTCATTAGGTGGCACTGAATGTTACAATTCACTATCAGTTTTTCGTCCGATTCGAAAATCTTTGACTCACAGCAGATCGGCCATAAGGTGACCGAGGCAGCAATAGACTCATGGAGACAAGTCTGCTGGAGGACGATGTATTGAATCGGGACGCAATTTGAGTGTTCCATCGTCATTAGGAGGCCCTGACCGTTACAATTCACTATCAGTTTTTCGTCCGATTCGAAAATCTTTGACTCACAGCAGAACGACCATAAGGTGCCCGAGGCAGCAATAGACCAATGGAGACAAGTCGGCTGAAGGACGATGTATTGAATCGGGACGCAATTTGAGTGTTCCATCGTCATTAGGAGTCCCTGAATGTTACAATTAACCATCAGTTTTTCGTCCCATTCGATAATCTAGACTCACGGGAGAACGACCATAAGGTGCCCGAGGCAGCAATAGACCCATGGAGACAAGTCTGCTGGAGGACGATGTATTGAATCGGGACGCAATTTGAGTGATCCATCGTCATTAGGTGGCCCTGAGCGTTACAATTCACTATCAGTTTTTCGTCCGATTCGAAAATCTTTGACTCACAGCAGAACGGCCATAAGGTGCCCGAGGCAGCAATAGACCCATGGAGACAAGGCTGCTGGAGGACGAGGTATTGAATCGGGACGCAATTTGAGTGTTCCATCGTCATTAGGAGGCCCTGAACGTTACAATTCACTATCAGTTTTTCGTCCGATTCGAAAATCTTTGACTCACAGCAGAACGGCCATAAGGTGCCCGAGGCAGCAATAGCCCCATGGAGACAAGTCTGCTGGAGGACGATGTGTTGAATTGGGACGCAATTTGAGTGATCCATCGTCATTAGGTGGCCCTGAACGTTACAATTCACTATAAGTTTTTCGTCCGATTCGAAAACCTTTGACTCACAGCAGAACGGCCATAAGGTGCCCGGGGCAGCAATAGGCCCATGGAGACAAGCCTGCTGGAGGACGATGTATTGAATCGGGACGCAATTTGAGTGATCCATCGGCATTAGGTGGCCCTGAACGTTACAATTCACTATCAGTTTTCCGTCCGATTCGAAAATCTTTGACTCACAGCAGAACGGCCATAAGGTGCCCGAGGCAGCAATAGACCCATGGAGACAAGTCTGCTGGAGGACGATGTATTGAATCGGGACGCAATTTGAGTGTTCCATCGTCATTAGGAGGCCCTGAATGTTACAATTAACTATCAGTTTTTCGTCCCATTCGATAATCTAGCCTCACAGCAGAACGGCCATAAGGTGCCCGAGGCAGCAATAGACCCATGGAGTCAAGTCGGGTGGAGGACGATGTATTGGATCGGGACGCAATTTGTGTGGTCCATCGTCATTAGGTGGCTCTGAATGTTACAATTCACTATCAGTTTTTCGTCCGATTCGAAAATCTTTGACTCACAGCAGATCGGCCATAAGGTGACCGAGGCAGCAATAGACTCATGGAGACAAGTCTGCTGGAGGACGATGTATTGAATCGGGACGCAATTTGAGTGTTCCATCGTCATTAGGAGGCCCTGACCGTTACAATTCACTATCAGTTTTTCGTCCGATTCGAAAATCTTTGACTCACAGCAGAACGGCCATAAGGTGCCCGAGGCAGCAATAGACCCATGGAGACAAGTCGGCTGGAGGACGATGTATTAAACCGGGACGCAATTTGAGTTATCCATCGTCATTAGGTGGCCCTGAAAGTTACAATTCACTATCAGTTTTTCGTCCGATTCGAAAATCTTTGACTCACAGCAGAACGACCATAAGGTGCCCGAGGCAGCAATAGACCAATGGAGACAAGTCGGCTGAAGGACGATGTATTGAATCGGGACGCAATTTGAGTGTTCCATCGTCATTAGGAGTCCCTGAATGTTACAATTAACCATCAGTTTTTCGTCCCATTCGATAATCTAGACTCACGGGAGAACGACCATAAGGTGCCCGAGGCAGCAATAGACCCATGGAGACAAGTCTGCTGGAGGACGATGTATTGAATCGGGACGCAATTTGAGTGATCCATCGTCATTAGGTGGCCTTGAGCGTTACAATTCACTATCAGTTTTTCGTCCGATTCGAAAATCTTTGACTCACAGCAGAACGGCCATAAGGTGCCCGAGGCAGCAATAGACCCATGGAGACAAGGCTGCTGGAGGACGAGGTATTGAATCGGGACGCAATTTGAGTGTTCCATCGTCATTAGGAGGCCCTGAACGTTACAATTCACTATCAGTTTTTCGTCCGATTCGAAAATCTTTGACTCACAGCAGAACGGCCATAAGGTGCCCGAGGCAGCAATAGCCCCATGGAGACAAGTCTGCTGGAGGACGATGTGTTGAATTGGGACGCAATTTGAGTGATCCATCGTCATTAGGTGGCCCTGAACGTTACAATTCACTATCAGTTTTTCGTCCGATTCGAAAACCTTTGACTCACAGCAGAACGGCCATAAGGTGCCCGGGGCAGCAATAGGCCCATGGAGACAAGCCTGCTGGAGGACGATGTATTGAATCGGGACGCAATTTGAGTGATCCATCGGCATTAGGTGGCCCTGAACGTTACAATTCACTATCAGTTTTCCGTCCGATTCGAAAATCTTTGACTCACAGCAGAACGGCCATAAGGTGCCCGAGGCAGCAATAGACCCATGGAGACAAGTCTGCTGGAGGACGATGTATTGAATCGGGACGCAATTTGAGTGTTCCATCGTCATTAGGAGGCCCTGAATGATACAATTAACTATCAGTTTTTCGTCCCATTCGATAATCTAGACTCACAGCAGAACGGCCATAAGGTGCCCGAGGCAGCAATAGACCCATGGAGTCAAGTCGGCTGGAGGACGATGTATTGGATCGGGACGCAATTTGTGTGGTCCATCGTCATTAGGTGGCACTGAATGTTACAATTCACTATCAGTTTTTCGTCCGATTCGAAAATCTTTGACTAACAGCAGAACGGCTATAAGGTGACCGAGGCAGCAATAGACCCATGGAGACAAGTCGGCTGGAGGACGATGTAATAAATCGGGACGCAATTTGAGTGTTCCATCGTCATTAGGAGGCCCGTAAAGTTACAATTCACTATCAGTTTTTCGTCCGATTCGAAAATCTTTGACTCACAGCAGAACGACCATAAGGTGCCCGAGGCAGCATTAGACCCATGGAGACAAGTCGGCTGGAGGACGAAGTATTGAATCGGGACGCAATTTGAGTGTTCCATCGTCATTAGGAGGCCCTGAATGTTACAATTAACCATCAGTTTTTCGTCCCATTCGATACTCTAGACTCACGGGAGAACGACCATAAGGTGCCCGAGGCAGCAATAGACCCATGGAGACAAGTCTGCTGGAGGACGATGTATTGAATCGGGACGCAATTTGAGTGATCCATCGTCATTAGGTGGCCCTGATCGTTACAATTCACTATCAGTTTTTTGTCCGATTCGAAAATCTTTGACTCACAGCAGAACGCCCATGAGGTGCCCGAGGCAGCAATAGACCCATGGAGATAAGTCTGCTGGAGGACGAGGTATTGAATCGGGTCGCAATTTGAGTGTTCGATCGTCAGTAAGAGGCCCTGAACGTTACAATTCACTATCAGTTTTTCGTCCGATTCGAAAATCTTTGACTCACAGCAGAACGGCCATAAGGTGCCCGAGGCAGCAATAGACCCATGGAAACAAGTCTGCTGGAGGACGATGTATTGAATCGGGACGCATTTTGAGTGATCCATCGTCATTAGGTGGCCCTGAACGTTACAATTCACTATCAGTTTTTCGTCCGATTCGAAAATCTTGGACTCATACCAGAACGGCCATAAGGTGCCCGAGGCAGCAATAGACCCATGGAGGCAAGTCTGCTGGAGGACGATGTATTGAATCGGGACGCAATTTGAGTGATCCATCGTCATTAGGTGGCCCTGAACCTTACAATTCACTATCAGTTTTTCGTCCGATTCGAAAATCTTTGACTCACCGCAGAACGGCCATAAGGTGCCCGAGGCAGCAATAGTCCCATGGAGACAAGTCTGCTGGAGGACGAGGTATTGAATCGGGACGCAATTTGAGTGTTCCATCGTCATTAGGAGGCCCTGAACGTTACAATTCACTATCAGTTTTTCGTCCGATTCGAAAATGTTTGACTCACAGCAGAACGGCCATAAGTTGCCCGAGGCAGCAATAGACCCATGGAGACAAGTCTGCTGGAGGACGAGGTATTGAATCGGGACGCAATTTGAGTGTTCCATCGTCATTAGGAGGCCCTGAACGTTACAATTCACTATCAGTTTTTCGTCCGATTCGAAAATCTTTGACTCACAGCAGAACGGCCATAAGGTGCCCGAGGCAGCAATAGAAACATGGAGACAAGTCTGCTGGAGGACGATGTGTTGAATCGGGACGCAATTTGAGTGATCCATCGTCATTAGGTGGCCCTGAACGTTACAATTCACTATCAGTTTTTCGTCCGATTCGAAATCCTTTGACTCACAGCAGAACGGCCATAAGGTGCCCGGGGCAGCAATAGGCCCATGGAGACAAGTCTGCTGGAGGACGATGTATTGAATCGGGACGCAATTTGAGTGTTCCATCGTCATTAGGAGGCCCTGAATGTTACAATTAACTATCAGTTTTTCGTCCCATTCGTTAATCTAGACTCACAGCAGAACGGCCATAAGGTGCCCGAGGCAGCAATAGACCCATGGAGTCAAGTCGGCTGGAGGACGATGTATTGGATCGGGACGCAATTTGTGTGGTCCATCGTCATTAGGTGGCACTGAATGTTACAATTCACTATCAGTTTTTCGTCCGATTCGAAAATCTTTGACTAACAGCAGAACGGCAATAAGGTGACCGAGGCAGCAATAGACTCATGGAGACAAGTCTGCTGGAGGACGATGTATTGAATCGGGACGCAATTTGAGTGTTCCATCGTCATTAGGAGGCCCTGACCGTTACAATTCACTATCAGTTTTTCGTCCGATTCGAAAGTCTTTGACTCACAGCAGAACGGCCATAAGGTGCCCGAGGCAGCAATAGACCCATGAAGACAAGTCGGCTGGAGGACGATGTATAAAATCGAGACGCAATTTGAGTGATCCATCGTCATTAGATGGCCCTGAAAGTTACAATTCACTATCAGTTTTTCGTCCGATTCGAAAATCTTTGACTCACAGCAGAACGACCATAAGGTGCCCGAGGCAGCAATAGACCCATGGAGACAAGTCGGCTGGAGGACGATGTATTGAATCGGGACGCAATTTGAGTGTTCCATCGTCATTAGGAGGCCCTGAATGTTACAATTAACCATCAGTTTTTCGTCCCATTCGATAATCTAGACTCACGGGAGAACGACCATAAGGTGCCCGAGGCAGCAATAGACCCATGGAGACAAGTCTGCTGGAGGACGATGTATTGAATCGGGACGCTATTTGAGTGATCCATCGTCATTAGGTGGCCCTGATCGTTACATTTCACTATCAGTTTTTCGTCCGATTCGAAAATCTTAGACTCACAGCGTAACGGCCATAAGGTGCCCGAGGCAGCAATAGACCCATAGAGACATTTCTGTTGGAGGACGAGGTATTGAATCGGGACGCAATTTGAGTGTTCCATCGTCATTAGGAGGCCCTGAACGTTACAATTCACTATCAGTTTTTTGTCCGATTTGAAAATCTTTGACTAACAGCAGAACGGCCATAAGGTGCCCGAGGCAGCAATAGACCCATGGAGACAAGTCTGCTGGAGGACCATGTATTGAATCGGGACGCAATTTGAGTGTTCCATCGTCATTAGGAGGCCCTGAACGTTACAATTCACTATCAGGTTTTCGTCCGATTCGAAAATCTTTGACTCACAGCAGAACGGCCATAAGGTGCCCGAGCCAGCAATAGACCCATGGAGACAAGTCGGCTGGAGGACGATGTATTGAATCGCGATGCAATTTGAGTTTTCCATCGTCATTAGGAGGCCCTGAACGTTACAATTAACTATCAGTTTTGCGTCGGATTCGAAAATCTAGACTCACAAGAGACGGACCATAAGGTGCCCGAGGTTAGCAATATCCCCTTGGAGACAAGTCGGCTGGAGGGCGATGTAATGAATCGCGATGCAATTTGAGATTTCCATCCTCATTAAGAGGCCCTGAATGTTACAATTAACATCAGCTTTGCGTCCGATTCAAAAAGCTAGACTCACAGGAGTCGGACCATAAGGTGTACGAGGCAGCAATATTCCCTTGGAGACAAATCGGCTGGAGGACGATGAATTGAATCTGGACGGAATGTGAGTATTCATCGTCATTAGGAGACCCTGAACGCTACAGTTAACCGTCAGTTTTGCTTGGGATTCGAAAATCTAGACACACAGGAGACGGACCATAAGGTGCCCGACGCAGCAATATCCCCTTGTAGACAAGTCGGCTGGAGGACGATGTATTGAATCGCGACGCAATTTGAGTGTTCCATCGTCATTAGGATGCCCTCAACGTAACCATTTACCATCAGTTTTGCATCGGATTCGAAAATCTAGACTCACAGGAGACTGACCGTAAGGTTCGTGAGGCAGCATTATCCCCTTGGAGACAAGTCGGCAGGAGGACGCTCTATTGAATCGCGACGCAATTTGAGTTTTCCATCGTCATTAGGAGGCCTGAACGGTACAATTAACTATCAGTTTTGCGTTCGATTCGAAAATGTAGACTCACAGGAAAACGACATTAAGGTGCCATAGGCTGCAATACACCCTTGGAGACAAGTCAGCTGGAGGACGATTTATTGAATCGCGACGCAATTTGAGTGTTCCATCGTCATTAGGAGGCCCTGAACGTTACAACTAACCATCAGTTTCTCATCGGATTAAAAAAACTAGACTCACAGGATACTGACCATAAGGTGCCAGAGGCAGCAATATCCCCTTGGAGACAAGTCGGCTGGAGGACGATGTTTTGAATCGCGATGCAATTTGAGTTTTCCATCATCATTAGGAGGCACTGAACATTACAATTAACTATCAGTTTTGGGTCCGATTCGAAAATCTAGACTCACAGGTACTGAATATAAGGTGCCCGAGGCAGCAATACCCCCTTGGAGACAAGTTGGCTGGAGGACGATGTGTTGAATCGCGATGCAATTTGAGTTTTCCATCGTGATTAGAAGACCCTGAACGTTATAATTAACTATCAGTTTTGCGTCGGATTCGAAAATCTAGACTCACTGTAAACGGACAATAAGGTGCCCGAGGCAGCAATATCCCCTTGGAGACAAGTTGGCTGGAGGACGATTTATTGATTCGCACATGCAATTTGAGTGATCCATCGTCATTAGGAGGCCCTGAACGTTACAATTAGCCATCAGTTTTGCGTCGGATTCGAAAATCTAGACTCACAGGAGAAGGACCATAAGGTGCCCGAGGCAGCAATATCCCCTAGGAGACAAGTCGGCTGGAGGACGATTTATTGAATCGCGATGCAATTTGAGTGTTCCATCGTCATTAGGAGGCCCTGAACGTTACAATTAACCATCAGTTTTGCGTCGAATTCGAAAATCTAGACTCACAGGAGACGGACCATAAGGTGCCCGAGGCAGCAATATCCCCTTGTAGACAAGTCGGCTGGAGGACGATGTATTGAATCGCGACGCAATTTGAGTGTTCCATCGTCATTAGGAGGCCCTGAACGTTACAATTAACCATCAGTTTTGCGTCGGATTCGAAAATCTAGACTCACAGGAGACGGACCATAAGGTGGCCGAGGCAGCAATATCCCCTTCTAGACAAGTCGGCTGGAGGACGATTTATTGAATCGCGACGCAATTTGAGTGTTCCATCGTCATTAGGATGCCCTGAACGTTACAATTAACCATCAGTTTTGCATCGCATTCGAAAATCTAGACTCACAGGAGACTGAACGTAAGGTGCCCGAGGCAGCAATATCCCCTTGGAGACAAGTCGGCTGGAGGACGCTGTATTGAGTCGCGATGCAATTTGAGGTTTCCATCGTCATTAGGAGGCCCTGAACGTTACAATTAACAATCAGTTATCCGTCCGATTCGAAAATCTAGACTCACAGGAAAACGACCATAAGGTGCCACAGGCAGCAATATCCCCTTGGAGACAAGTCGGCTGGAGGACGATGTATTGAATCGCGATGCAATATGAGTTTTACATCGTCATTAGGAGGCCCTGCACGTTACAATTAACTATCAGTTTTGCGTCGGATTCGAAAATCTAGACTCACAAGAGACGGACCATATGGTGCCCGAGGTTAGCAATATCCCCTTGGAGACAAGTCGGCTGGAGGACGATGTATTGAATCGCGACGCAATTTGAGTTTTCCATCGTCATTAGGAGGCCCTGAACGTTACAACTAACCATCAGTTTCTCATCGGATTAAAAAAACTAGACTCACAGGAGACTGACCGTAAGGTGCGTAAGGTAGCATTATCCCCTTGGAGACAAGTCGGCTCGAGGACGCTGTATTGAATCGCGACGCAATTTGAGTGTTCCATCGTCATTAGGATGCCCTCAACGTTACAATTAACCATCAGTTTTGCGTTCGATTCGAAAATGTAGACTCACAGGAAAACGACATTAAGGTGCCATAGGCTGCAATACACCCTTGGAGACAAGTCAGCTGGAGGACGATTTATTGAATCGCGACGCAATTTGAGTGTTCCATCGTCATTAGGAGGCCCTGAACGTTACAACTAACCATCAGTTTCTCATCGGATTAAAAAAACTAGACTCACAGGAGACTGACCATAAGGTGCCAGAGGCAGCAATATCCCCTTGGAGACAAGTCGGCTGGAGGACGATGTTTTGATTCGCGATGCAATTTGAGTTTTCCATCGTCATTAGGAGGCCCTGAACATTACAATTAACTATCAGTTTTGCGTCCGATTCGAAAATCTAGACTCACAGGTACAGACCATAAGGTGCCCGAGGCAGCAATACCCCCTTGGAGACAAGTTGGCTGGAGGACGATGTGTTGAATCGCGATGCAATTTGAGTCTTCCATCGTGATGAGAAGACCCTGAACGTTATAATTAACTATCAGTTTTGCGTCGGATTCGAAAATCTAGACTCACTGTAAACGGACAATAAGGTGCCCGAAGCAGCAATATCCCCTTGGAGACAAGTTGGCTGGAGGACGATTTATTGAATCGCACATGCAATTTGAGTGATCCATCGTCATTAGAAGGCCCTGAACGTTACAACTAACCATCAGTTTCTCATCGGATTAAAAAAACTAGACTCACAGGAGACTGACCATAAGGTGGCCGAGGCAGCAATATCCCCTTCTAGACAAGTCGGCTGGAGGACGATTTATTGAATCGCGACGCAATTTGAGTGTTCCATCGTCATTAGGATGCCCTGAACGTTACAATTAACCATCAGTTTTGCATCGCATTCGAAAATCTAGACTCACAGGAGACTGAACGTAAGGTGCCCGAGGCAGCAATATCCCCTAGGAGACAAGTCGGCTGGAGGACGCTGTATTGAGTCGCGATGCAATTTGAGGTTTCCATCGTCATTAGGAGGCCCTGAACGTTACAATTAACAATCAGTTATCCGTCCGATTCGAAAATCTAGACTCACAGGAAAACGACCATAAGGTGCCACAGGCAGCAATATCCCCTTGGAGACAAGTCGGCTGGAGGACGATGTATTGAATCGCGATGCAATATGAGTTTTCCATCGTCATTAGGAGGCCCTGAACGTTACAATTAACTATCAGTTTTGCGTCGGATTCGAAAATCTAGACTCACAAGAGACGGACCATAAGGTGCCCGAGGTTAGCAATATCCCCTTGGAGACAAGTCGGCTGGAGGACGATGTATTGAATCGCGACGCAATTTGAGTTTTCCATCGTCATTAGGAGGCCCTGAACGTTACAACTAACCATCAGTTTCTCATCGGATTAAAAAAACTAGACTCACAGGAGACTGACCGTAAGGTGCGTAAGGTAGCATCATCCCCTTGGAGACAAGTCGGCTCGAGGACGCTGTATTGAATCGCGACGCAATTTGAGTGTTCCATCGTCATTAGGATCCCCTCAACGTTACAATTAACCATCAGTTTTGCGTTCGATTCGAAAATGTAGACTCACAGGAAAACGACATTAAGGTGCCATAGGCTGCAATACACCCTTGGAGACAAGTCAGCTGGAGGACGATTTATTGAATCGCGACGCAATTTGAGTGTTCCATCGTCATTAGGAGGCCCTGAACGTTACAACTAACCATCAGTTTCTCATCGGATTAAAAAAACTAGACTCACAGGAGACTGACCGTAAGGTGCGTGAGGCAGCATTATCCCCTTGGAGAATAGTCGGCTCGAGGACGCTGTATTGAATCGCGACGCAATTTGAGTGTTCCATCGTCATTAGGATGTCCTCAACGTTACAATTAACCATCAGCTTCGAGTCGGATTCGAAAATCTAGACTCACAGGAGACGGACCATAAGGTGCCCGAGGCAGCAATATCCCCTTCTAGACAAATCGGCTGGAGGACGATGTATTCAATCGCGACGCAATTTGAGTGTTCCACCGTCATTAGGATGCCCTGAACGTTACAATTAACCATCAGTTTTGCATCGGATCCGAAAATCTAGACTCACAGGAGAACGACCATAAGGTGCCCGACGTATCAATATCCCCTTGGAGACAAGTCGGCTCGAGGACGCTGTATTGAATCGCGACGCAATTTGAGTGTTCCATCGTCATTAGGATGTCCTCAACGTTACAATTAACCATCAGTTTTGCGTTCGATTCGAAAATGTAGAGTCACAGGAAAACGACATTAAGGTGCCATAGGCTGCAATACACCCTTGGAGACAAGTCAGCTGGAGGACGATTTATTGAATCGCGACGCAATTTGAGTGTTCCATCGTCATTAGGAGGCCCTGAACGTTACAACTAACCATCAGTTTCTCATCGGATTAAAAAAACTAGACTCACAGGAGACTGACCATAAGGTGCCAGAGGCAGCAATATCCCCTTGGAGACAAGTCGGCTGGAGGACGATGTTTTGAATCGCGATGCAATTTGAGTTTTCCATCGTCATTAGGAGGCCCTGAACATTACAATTAACTATCAGTTTTGCGTCCGATTCGAAAATCTAGACTCACAGGTACAGACCATAAGGTGCCCGAGGCAGCAATACCCCCTTGGAGACAAGTTGGCTGGAGGACGATGTGTTGAATCGCGATGCAATTTGAGTTTTCCATCGTGATGAGAAGGCCCTGAACGTTATAATTAACTATCAGTTTTGCGTCGGATTCGAAAATCTAGACTCACTGTAAACGGACAATAAGGTGCCCGAGGCAGCAATATCCCCTTGGAGACAAGTTGGCTGGAGGACGATTTATTGAATCGCACATGCAATTTGAGTGATCCATCGTCATTAGGAGGCCCTGAACGTTACAATTAGCCATCAGTTTTGCGTCGGATTCGAAAATCTAGACTCACAGGAGAAGGACCATAAGGTGCCCGAGGCAGCAATATCCCCTAGGAGACAAGTCGGCTGGAGGACGATTTATTGAATCGCGATGCAATTTGAGTGTTCCATCGTCATTAGGAGGCCCTGAACGTTACAATTAACCATCAGTTTTGCGTCGAATTCGAAAATCTAGACTCACAGGAGACGGACCATAAGGTGTCCGAGGCAGCAATATCCCCTTGTAGACACTTGTAGACACCATAAGGTGTCCGATTTATTGAATCGCGACGCAATTTGAGTGTTCCATCGTCATTAGGAGGCCCTGAAAGTTACAATTAACCATAAGTTTTGCGTCGTATTCGAAAATCTAGACTCACAGGAGACTGACCATAAGGTGCCCGAGGCAGCAATATCCCCTTGTAGACAAGTCGGCTGGAGGACGATGTATTGAATCGCGACGCAATTTGAGTGTTCCATCGTCATTAGGATGCCCTGAACGTTACAATTAACCATCAGTTTTGCATCGCATTCGAAAATCTAGACTCACAGGAGACTGAACGTAAGGTGCCCGAGGCAGCAATATCCCCTTGGAGACAAGTCGGCTGGAGGACGCTGTATTGAGTCGCGATGCAATTTGAGGTTTCCATCGTCATTAGGAGGCCCTGAACGTTACAATTAACAATCAGTTATCCGTCCGATTCGAAAATCTAGACTCACAGGAAAACGACCATAAGGTGCCACAGGCAGCAATATCCCCTTGGAGACAAGTCGGCTGGAGGACGATGTATTGAATCGCGATGCAATATGAGTTTTACATCGTCATTAGGAGGCCCTGAACGTTACAATTAACTATCAGTTTTGCGTCGGATTCGAAAATCTAGACTCACAAGAGACGGACCATAAGGTGCCCGAGGTTAGCAATATCCCCTTGGAGACAAGTCGGCTGGAGGACGATGTATTGAATCGCGACGCAATTTGAGTTTTCCATCGTCATTAGGAGGCCCTGAACGTTACAACTAACCATCAGTTTCTCATCGGATTAAAAAAACTAGACTCACAGGAGACTGACCGTAAGGTGCGTAAGGTGGCATTATCCCCTTGGAGACAAGTCGGCTCGAGGACGCTGTATTGAATCGCGACGCAATTTGAGTGTTCCATCGTCATTAGGATGCCCTCAACGTTACAATTAACCATCAGTTTTGCGTTCGATTCGAAAATGTAGACTCACAGGAAAACGACATTAAGGTGCCATAGGCTGCAATACACCCTTGGAGACAAGTCAGCTGGAGGACGATTTATTGAATCGCGACGCAATTTGAGTGTTCCATCGTCATTAGGAGGCCCTGAACGTTACAACTAACCATCAGTTTCTCATCGGATTAAAAAAACTAGACTCACAGGAGACTGACCATAAGGTGCCAGAGGCAGCAATATCCCCTTGGAGACAAGTCGGCTGGAGGACGATGTTTTGATTCGCGATGCAATTTGAGTTTTCCATCGTCATTAGGAGGCCCTGAACATTACAATTAACTATCAGTTTTGCGTCCGATTCGAAAATCTAGACTCACAGGTACAGAACATAAGGTGCCCGAGGCAGCAATACCCCCTTGGAGACAAGTTGGCTGGAGGACGATGTGTTGAATCGCGATGCAATTTGAGTTTTCCATCGTGATGAGAAGACCCTGAACGTTATAATTAACTATCAGTTTTGCGTCGGATTCGAAAATCTAGACTCACTGTAAACGGACAATAAGGTGCCCGAAGCAGCAATATCCCCTTGGAGACAAGTTGGCTGGAGGACGATTTATTGAATCGCACATGCAATTTGAGTGATCCATCGTCATTAGAAGGCCCTGAACGTTACAATTAGCCATCAGTTTTGCGTCGGATTCGAAAATCTTGACTCACAGGAGACGGACCATAAGGTGGCCGAGGCAGCAATATCCCCTTCTAGACAAGTCGGCTGGAGGACGATTTATTGAATCGCGACGCAATTTGAGTGTTCCATCGTCATTAGGATGCCCTGAACGTTACAATTAACCATCAGTTTTGCATCGCATTCGAAAATCTAGACTCACAGGAGACTGAACGTAAGGTGCCCGAGGCAGCAATATCCCCTTGGAGACAAGTCGGCTGGTGGACGCTGTATTGAGTCGCGATGCAATTTGAGGTTTCCATCGTCATTAGGATGCCCTGAACGTTACAATTAACAATCAGTTATCCGTCCGATTCGAAAATCTAGACTCACAGGAAAACGACCATAAGGTGCCACAGGCAGCAATATCCCCTTGGAGACAAGTCGGCTGGAGGACGATGTATTGAATCGCGATGCAATATGAGTTTTCCATCGTCATTAGGATGCCCTCAACGTTACAATTAACCATCAGTTTTGCGTTCGATTCGAAAATGTAGACTCACAGGAAAACGACATTAAGGTGCCATAGGCTGCAATACACCCTTGGAGACAAGTCAGCTGGAGGACGATTTATTGAATCGCGACGCAATTTGAGTGTTCCATCGTCATTAGGAGGCCCTGAACGTTACAACTAACCATCAGTTTCTCATCGGATTAAAAAAACTAGACTCACAGGAGACTGACCATAAGGTGCCAGAGGCAGCAATATCCCCTTGGAGACAAGTCGGCTGGAGGACGATGTTTTGATTCGCGATGCAATTTGAGTTTTCCATCGTCATTAGGAGGCCCTGAACATTACAATTAACTATCAGTTTTGCGTCCGATTCGAAAATCTAGACTCACAGGTACAGACCATAAGGTGCCCGAGGCAGCAATACCCCCTTGGAGACAAGTTGGCTGGAGGACGATGTGTTGAATCGCGATGCAATTTGAGTTTTCCATCGTGATGAGAAGACACTGAACGTTATAATTAACTATCAGTTTTGCGTCGGATTGGAAAATCTAGACTCACTGTAAACGGACAATAAGGTGCCCGAAGCAGCAATATCCCCTTGGAGACAAGTTGGCTGGAGGACGATTTATTGAATCGCACATGCAATTTGAGTGATCCATCGTCATTAGAAGGCCCTGAACGTTACAATTAGCCATCAGTTTTCCGTCGGATTCGAAAATCTACACTCACAGGAGACGGACCATAAGGTGCCCGAGGCAGCAATATCCCCTAGGAGACAAGTCGGCTGGAGGACGATTTATTGAATCGCGATGCAATTTGAGTGTTCCATCGTCATTAGGAGGCCCTGAACGTTACAATTAACCATCAGTTGTGCGTCGAATTCGAAAATCTAGACTCACAGGAGACGGACCATAAGGTGCCCGAGGCAGCAATATCCCCTTGTAGACACTTGTAGACAATATAAGGTGTCCGATTTATTGAATCGCGACGCAATTTGAGTGTTCCATCGTCATTAAGAGGCCCTGAACGTTACAATTAACCATAAGTTTCGCGACTTATTCGAAAATCTAGACTCACAGGAGACTGACCATAAGGTGCCCGAGGCAGCAATATCCCCTTGGAGACAAGTCGGCTGGAGGACGCTGTATTGAGTCGCGATGCAATTTGAGGTTTCCATCGTCATTAGGAGGCCCTGAACGTTACAATTAACAATCAGTTATCCGTCCGATTCGAAAATCGAGACTCACAGGAAAACGACCATAAGGTGCCCGAGGCAGCAATATCCCCTTAGAGACAAGTTGGCTGGAGGACGATTTATTGAATCGCGACGTAATTTGAGTGTTCCATCGTCATTAGGAGGCCCTGAACGTTACAACTAACCATCAGTTTCTCATCGGATTAAAAAAACTAGACTCACAGGAGACTGACCGTAAGGTGCGTGAGGCAGCATTATCCCCTTGGAGACAAGTCGGCTCGAGGACGCTGTATTGAATCGCGACGCAATTTGAGTGTTCCATCGTCATTAGGATGTCCTCAACGTTACAATTAACCATCAGCTTCGAGTCGGATTCGAAAATCTAGACTCACAGGAGACGGACCATAAGGTGCCCGAGGCAGCAATATCCCCTTCTAGACAAATCGGCTGGAGGACGATGTATTCAATCGCGACGCAATTTGAGTGTTCCACCGTCATTAGGATGCCCTGAACGTTACAATTAACCATCAGTTTTGCATCGGATCCGAAAATCTAGACTCACAGGAGAACGACCATAAGGTGCCCGACGTATCAATATCCCCTTGGAGACAAGTCGGCTGGAGGAAGATTTATTGAATCGCGACGCAATTAGAGTGTTCCATTGTCACTAGGAGGCACTGAACGTTACAATTAACTATCAGTTTTGCGTCGGATTCGAAAATCTAGACTCACAAGAGACGGACCATAAGGTGCCCGAGGTTAGCAATATCCCCTTGGAGACAAGTCGGCTGGAGGACGATGTATTGAATCGCGACGCAATTTGAGTTTTCCATCGTCATTAGGAGGCGCTGAACGTTACAACTAACCATCAGTTTCTCATCGGATTAAAAAAACTAGACTCACAGGAGACTGACCGTAAGGTGCGTGAGGCAGCATTATCCCCTTGGAGACAAGTCGGCTCGAGGACGCTGTATTGAATCGCGACGCAATTTGAGTGTTCCATCGTCATTAGGATGTCCTCAACGTTACAATTAACCATCAGTTTTGCGTTCGATTCGAAAATGTAGACTCACAGGAAAACGACATTAAGGTGCCATAGGCTGCAATACACCCTTGGAGACAAGTCAGCTGGAGGACGATTTATTGAATCGCGACGCAATTTGAGTGTTCCATCGTCATTAGGAGGCCCTGAACGTTACAACTAACCATCAGTTTCTCATCGGATTAAAAAAACTAGACTCACAGGAGACTGACCATAAGGTGCCAGAGGCAGCAATATCCCCTTGGAGACAAGTTGGCTGGAGGACGATGTTTTGAATCGCGATGCAATTTGAGTTTTCCATCGTCATTAGGAGGCCCTGAACATTACAATTAACTATCAGTTTTGCGTCCGATTCGAAAATCTAGACTCACAGGTACAGACCATAAGGTGCCCGAGGCAGCAATACCCCCTTGGAGACAAGTTGGCTGGAGGACGATGTGTTGAATCGCGATGCAATTTGAGTTTTCCATCGTGATGAGAAGGCCCTGAACGTTATAATTAACTATCAGTTTTGCGTCGGATTCGAAAATCTAGACTCACTGTAAACGGACAATAAGGTGCCCGAGGCAGCAATATCCCCTTGGAGACAAGTTGGCTGGAGGACGATTTATTGAATCGCACATGCAATTTGAGTGATCCATCGTCATTAGGAGGCCCTGAACGTTACAATTAGCCATCAGTTTTGCGTCGGATTCGAAAATCTAGACTCACAGGAGACGGACCATAAGGTGCCCGAGGCAGCAATATCCCCTAGGAGACAAGTCGGCTGGAGGACGATTTATTGAATCGCGATGCAATTTGAGTGTTCCATCGTCATTAGGAGGCCCTGAACGTTACAATTAACCATCAGTTTTGCGTCGAATTCGAAAATCTAGACTCACAGGAGACGGACCATAAGGTGTCCGAGGGTGCAATATCCCCTTGTAGACACTTGTAGACACCATAAGGTGTCCGATTTATTGAATCGCGACGCAATTTGAGTGTTCCATCGTCATTAGGAGGCCCTGAAAGTTACAATTAACCATAAGTTTTGCGTCGTATTCGAGAATCTAGACTCACAGGAGATTGACCATAAGGTGCCCGAGGCAGCAATATCCCCTTGTAGACAAGTCGGCTGGAGGACGATGTATTGAATCGCGACGCAATTTGAGTGTTCCATCGTCATTAGGATGCCCTGAACGTTACAATTAACCATCAGTTTTGCATCGCATTCGAAAATCTAGACTCACAGGAGACTGAACGTAAGGTGCCCGAGGCAGCAATATCCCCTTGGAGACAAGTCGGCTGGAGGACGCTGTATTGAGTCGCGATGCAATTTGAGGTTTCCATCGTCATTAGGAGGCCCTGAACGTTACAATTAACAATCAGTTATCCGTCCGATTCGAAAATCTAGACTCACAGGAAAACGACCATAAGGTGCCCGAGGCAGCAGTATCCCCTTGGAGACAAGTTGGCTGGAGGACGATTTATTGAATCGCGACGCGATTTGAGTGTTCCATCGTCATTAGGAAGCCCTGAATGTTACAATTAATCATCAGTTTTGAGTCGGATTCGAAAATCCAGACTCACAGGAGACGGACCATAAGGTGCCCGTGGCAGCAATATCCCCTTGGAGACAAGTCGGCTGGAGGACGATTTATTGATTCGCGACGTAATTTGAGTGTTCCATCGTCATTAGGAGGCCCTGAACGTTACAATTAACCATCAGCTTCGAGTCGGATTCGAAAATCTAGACTCACAGGAGACGGACCATAAGGTGCCCGAGGCAGCAATATCCCCTTCTAGACAAATCGGCTGGAGGACGATGTATTCAATCGCGACGCAATTTGAGTGGTCCTCCGTCATTAGGATGCCCTGAACGTTACAATTAACCATCAGTTATACATCGGATTCGAAAATCTAGACTCACAGGAGAACGACCATAAGGTGCCCGACGTATCAATATCCCCTTGGAGACAAGTCGGCTGGAGGAAGATTAATTGAATCGCGACGCAATTAGAGTGTTCCATTGTCATTAGGAGGCACTGAACGTTACAATTAACTATCAGTTTTGCGTCGGATTCGAAAATCTAGACTCACAAGAGACGGACCATAAGGTGCCCGAGGTTAGCAATATCCCCTTGGTGACAAGTCGCCTGGAGGACGATGTATTGAATCGCGACGCTATTTGAGTTTTCCATCGTCATTAGGAGGCCCTGAACGTTACAACTAACCATCAGTTTCTCATCGGATTAAAAAAACTAGACTCACAGGAGACTGACCGTAAGGTGCGTGAGGCAGCATTATCCCCTTGGAGACAAGTCGGCTCGAGGACGCTGTATTGAATCGCGACGCAATTTGAGTGTTCCATCGTCATTAGGATGCCCTCAACGTTACAATTAACCCTCAGTTTTGCGTTCGATTCGAAAATGTAGACTCACAGGAAAACGACATTAAGGTGCCATAGACTGCAATACACCCTTGGAGACAAGTCACCTGGAGGACGATTTATTGAATCGCGATGCAATTTGAGTGTTCCATCGTCATTAGGAGGCCCTGAACGCTACAACTAACCATCAGTTTCTCATCGGATTAAAAAATCTAGACTCACAGGAGACTGACCATAAGGTGCCAGAGGCAGCAATATCCCCTTGGAGACAAGTCGGCTGGAGGACGATGTTTTGAATCGCGATGCAATTTGAGTTTTCCATCGTCATTAGGAGGCCCTGAACATAACAATTAACTATCAGTTTTGCGTCCGATTCGAAAATCTAGACTCACAGGTACAGACCATAAAGGCCCGAGGCAGCAATACCCCCTTGGGGACAAGTTGGCTGGAGGACGATGTGTTGAATCGCGATGCAATTTGAGTTTTCCATCGTGATGAGAAGACCCTGAACGTTATAATTAACTATCAGTTTTGCGTCGGATTCGAAAATCTAGACTCACTGTTAACGGACAATAAGGTGCCCGAGGCAGCAATATCCCCTTGGACACAAGTCGTCTGGAGGACGATGTATTGAATCGCAATGCAATTTGAGTTTTCCATCGCCATTAGGAGGCCCTGAACGTTACAATTAACTATCAGTTTTTCGTCGGATTCGAAAATCTAGACTCGCAGGAGACGGACCATAAGGTGATCATGGCAGCAATATCCCCTTGTAGACAAGTCGGCTGGAGGACGATGTATTGAATCGCAACGCAATTTAAGTGTTCCATCGTCATTAGGAGGCCCTGAACGTTACAATTAACCATCAGTTTTGCGTCGGATTCGAAAATCTAGACTCACAGGAGACGGACCATAAGGTGTACGAGGCAGTTATATTCCCTTGGAGACAAGTCTGCTGGAGGACGATGTATTGAATCTGGACGGGATGTGAGTGTTCCATCGTCATTAGGAGACCCTGAACGTTACAATTAACCATCAGTTTTGCGTCGGATTCGAAAATCTAGACTCAAAGGACGACGACCATAAGGTGCCACAGGCAGCAATAGACCCTTGGAGACGAGTCGGCTGGAGGATGATGTATTGAATCGCGATGCCATTTGAATATTCCATCGTGATTAGGAAGCCCTGAAAGTTACAATTAACTACCAGTTTTGCGTCCGATTCGAAAATCTAGACTCACAGGAGACGGGCCATAAGGTGTACGAGGCAGTTATATTCCCTTGGAGACAAGTCTGCTGGAGGACGATGTATTGAATCTGGACGGGATGTGAGTGTTCCATCGTCATTAGGAGACCCTGAACGTTACAATTAACCATCAGTTTTGCGTCGGATTCGAAAATCTAGACTCACAGGAGACGAACCATAAGGTGCCCGAGGCAGCAATATCCCGTTGCCGACAAGTCGGCTGGAGGACGATGTATTGAATCGCGACGCAATTTGAGTGTTCCATCGTCATTAGGATGCCCTGAACGTTACAATTAACCATCAGTTTTGCATCGCATTCGAAAATCTAGACTCACAGGAGACTGAACGTAAGGTGCCCGAGGCAGCAATATCCCCTTGGAGACAAGTCGGCTGGAGGACGCTGTATTGAGTCGCGATGCAATTTGAGGTTTCCATCGTCATTAGGAGGCCCTGAACGTTACAATTAACTATCAGTTATCCGTCCGATTCGAAAATCTAGACTCACAGCAAAACGACCATAAGGTGCCCGCGGCAGCAATATCCCCTTGGAGACAAGTTGGCTGGAGGACGATTTATTGAATCGCGACGCGATTTGAGTGTTCCATCGTCATTAGGAAGCCCTGAATGTTACAATTAATCATCAGTTTTGCGTCGGATTCGAAAATCCAGACTCACAGGAGACGGACCATAAGGTGCCCGTGGCAGCAATATCCCCTTGGAGACAAGTCGGCTGGAGGACGATTTATTGAATCGCGACGTAATTTGAGTGTTCCATCGTCATTAGGAGGCCCTGAACGTTACAATTAACCATCAGCTTCGAGTCGGATTCGAAAATCTAGACTCAGAGGAGACGGACCATAAGGTGCCCGAGGCAGCAATATCCCCTTCTAGACAAGTCGGCTGGAGGGCGATATATTCAATCGCGACGCAATTTGAGTGTTCCACCGTCATTAGGATGCCCTGAACGTTACAATTAACCATCAGTTTTGCATCGGATTCGAAAATCTAGACTCACAGGAGACTGACAGTAAGGTGCCCGAGGCAGCAATATCCCCTTGTAGACAAGTCGGCTGGAGGACGATGAATAGAATCGCGATGCCATTTGAGTGTTCCATTATCATTAGGAGGCCCTGAACTTTACAATTAACTATCAGTTTTGCGTCGGCTTCGAAAATCTAGACTCACAGGAGAACGACCATAAGTTGCCATGGGCAGCAATAGACCCTTGGAGACAAGTCGGCTGGAGGACGATGTATTGAATCGCGACTCCATTTGAGTGTTCCATCGTCATTAGGAGGCCCTAAACGTTACAATTAACTATCAGTTTTGCGTCCGATTCCAAAATCTAGACGCACAGGAGACGGAACATAAGGTGCCCGAAGCAGCAATATCCCCTTGAAGACAAGTCGGCTGGAGGACGATATATTGATTCGCGACGCAATTTGAGTTTTCCATCGCCATTCGGAGGCCCTGAACGTTACAATTAACTATCAATTTTCCGTCCGATTCGAAAATCTAGACTCACAGGAGGCGGACCATATGGTGCCCGAGGCAGCAATATTTCCTTGGAGACACGTTGGCTGGAGGACGATGTATTTAATCGCGACGCTATTTGAGTTTTCCATCGTCATTACGAGGCCTTGAACGTAACTATTAACTATCGGTTTTGCGTCGAATCGAAAATCTAGACTCACGGGAGACGGACCATAAGGTGTCCGAGGCAGTAATATCAACTTGGAGACAAGTCGGCTAGAGGACGATGTATTGAATCGCGTTGCAATTTGAGATTTCCATCGTCATTAGGAGGACCTGAATGTTACAATTGACATCAGCTTTGCGTCCGATTCAAAAATCCAGACTCACAGGAGTCGGAGCATATGGTGCACGAGGCAGCAATATACCCTTGGAAACAAGTCGGCTGGAGGACGATGTATTGAATCGCGATGCAATTTGAGTTTTCCATCGCCATTAGGAGGCCCTGAACGTTACAATTAACTATCAGTTTTTCGTCGGATTCGAAAATCTAGACTCGCAGGAGACGGACCATAAGGTGATCATGGCAGCAATATCCCCTTGTAGACAAGTCGGCTGGAGGACGATGTATTGAATCGCGACGCAATTTAAGTGTTCCATCGTCATTAGGAGGCCCTGAACGTTACAATTGACCATCAGTTTTGCGTCGGATTCGAAAATCTAGACTCAAAGGAGGACGACCATAAGGTGCCACAGGCAGCAATAGACCCTTGGAGACGAGTCGGCTGGAGGATGATGTATTGAATCGCGACGCCATTTGAGTATTCCATCGTGATTAGGAAGCCCTGAAAGTTACAATTAACTACCAGTTTTGCATTCGATTCGAAAATCTAGACTCACAGGAGACGGACCATGAGGTGCCCGAGGCAGCAAAAACAACCATCGTCATTAGGAGGCCCTGAACGTTACAATTAACTATCAGTTTTGCGTCCGATTCGAAAATCTAGACTCACAGGAGACGGACCATAAGGTGTACGAGGCAGTTATATTCCCTTGGAGACAAGTCTGCTGGAGGACGATGTATTGAATCTGGACGGGATGTGAGTGTTCCATCGTCATTAGGAGACCCTGAACGTTACAATTAACCATCAGTTTTGCGTTGGATTCGAAAATCTAGACTCACAGGAGACGAACCATAAGGTGCCCGAGGCAGCAATATCCCGTTGTAGACAAGTCGGCTGGAGGACGATGTATTGAATCGCGACGGAATTTGAGTGTTCCATCGTCATTAGGATGCCCTGAACGTTACAATTAACCATCAGTTTTGCATCGGATTCGAAAATCTAGACTCACAGGGGACTGACCGTAAGATGCCCGAGGCAGCAATATCCCCTTGGAGACAAGTCTGATGGAGGACGCTGTATTGAATCTTGATGCAATTTGAGATTTCCATCGTCATTAGGAGGCCCTGAACGTTACAATTAACTATCAGTTTTGCGTCCGATTCGAAAATCTAGACTCACAGGTACAGACCATAAAGGCCCGAGGCAGCAATACCCCCTTGGGGACAAGTTGGCTGGAGGACGATGTGTTGAATCGCGATGCAATTTGAGTTTTCCATCGTGATGAGAAGACCCTGAACGTTATAATTAACTATCAGTTTTGCGTCGGATTCGAAAATCTAGACTCACTGTTAACGGACAATAAGGTGCCCGAGGCAGCAATATCCCCTTGGACACAAGTCGTCTGGAGGACGATGTATTGAATCGCAATGCAATTTGAGTTTTCCATCGCCATTAGGAGGCCCTGAACGTTACAATTAACTATCAGTTTTTCGTCGGATTCGAAAATCTAGACTCGCAGGAGACGGACCATAAGGTGATCATGGCAGCAATATCCCCTTGTAGACAAGTCGGCTGGAGGACGATGTATTGAATCGCAACGCAATTTAAGTGTTCCATCGTCATTAGGAGGCCCTGAACGTTACAATTAACCATCAGTTTTGCGTCGGATTCGAAAATCTAGACTCACAGGAGACGGACCATAAGGTGTACGAGGCAGTTATATTCCCTTGGAGACAAGTCTGCTGGAGGACGATGTATTGAATCTGGACGGGATGTGAGTGTTCCATCGTCATTAGGAGACCCTGAACGTTACAATTAACCATCAGTTTTGCGTCGGATTCGAAAATCTAGACTCAAAGGACGACGACCATAAGGTGCCACAGGCAGCAATAGACCCTTGGAGACGAGTCGGCTGGAGGATGATGTATTGAATCGCGATGCCATTTGAATATTCCATCGTGATTAGGAAGCCCTGAAAGTTACAATTAACTACCAGTTTTGCGTCCGATTCGAAAATCTAGACTCACAGGAGACGGGCCATAAGGTGTACGAGGCAGTTATATTCCCTTGGAGACAAGTCTGCTGGAGGACGATGTATTGAATCTGGACGGGATGTGAGTGTTCCATCGTCATTAGGAGACCCTGAACGTTACAATTAACCATCAGTTTTGCGTCGGATTCGAAAATCTAGACTCACAGGAGACGAACCATAAGGTGCCCGAGGCAGCAATATCCCGTTGCCGACAAGTCGGCTGGAGGACGATGTATTGAATCGCGACGCAATTTGAGTGTTCCATCGTCATTAGGATGCCCTGAACGTTACAATTAACCATCAGTTTTGCATCGCATTCGAAAATCTAGACTCACAGGAGACTGAACGTAAGGTGCCCGAGGCAGCAATATCCCCTTGGAGACAAGTCGGCTGGAGGACGCTGTATTGAGTCGCGATGCAATTTGAGGTTTCCATCGTCATTAGGAGGCCCTGAACGTTACAATTAACTATCAGTTATCCGTCCGATTCGAAAATCTAGACTCACAGCAAAACGACCATAAGGTGCCCGCGGCAGCAATATCCCCTTGGAGACAAGTTGGCTGGAGGACGATTTATTGAATCGCGACGCGATTTGAGTGTTCCATCGTCATTAGGAAGCCCTGAATGTTACAATTAATCATCAGTTTTGCGTCGGATTCGAAAATCCAGACTCACAGGAGACGGACCATAAGGTGCCCGTGGCAGCAATATCCCCTTGGAGACAAGTCGGCTGGAGGACGATTTATTGAATCGCGACGTAATTTGAGTGTTCCATCGTCATTAGGAGGCCCTGAACGTTACAATTAACCATCAGCTTCGAGTCGGATTCGAAAATCTAGACTCAGAGGAGACGGACCATAAGGTGCCCGAGGCAGCAATATCCCCTTCTAGACAAGTCGGCTGGAGGGCGATATATTCAATCGCGACGCAATTTGAGTGTTCCACCGTCATTAGGATGCCCTGAACGTTACAATTAACCATCAGTTTTGCATCGGATTCGAAAATCTAGACTCACAGGAGACTGACAGTAAGGTGCCCGAGGCAGCAATATCCCCTTGTAGACAAGTCGGCTGGAGGACGATGAATAGAATCGCGATGCCATTTGAGTGTTCCATTATCATTAGGAGGCCCTGAACTTTACAATTAACTATCAGTTTTGCGTCGGCTTCGAAAATCTAGACTCACAGGAGAACGACCATAAGTTGCCATGGGCAGCAATAGACCCTTGGAGACAAGTCGGCTGGAGGACGATGTATTGAATCGCGACTCCATTTGAGTGTTCCATCGTCATTAGGAGGCCCTAAACGTTACAATTAACTATCAGTTTTGCGTCCGATTCCAAAATCTAGACGCACAGGAGACGGAACATAAGGTGCCCGAAGCAGCAATATCCCCTTGAAGACAAGTCGGCTGGAGGACGATATATTGATTCGCGACGCAATTTGAGTTTTCCATCGCCATTCGGAGGCCCTGAACGTTACAATTAACTATCAATTTTCCGTCCGATTCGAAAATCTAGACTCACAGGAGGCGGACCATATGGTGCCCGAGGCAGCAATATTTCCTTGGAGACACGTTGGCTGGAGGACGATGTATTTAATCGCGACGCTATTTGAGTTTTCCATCGTCATTACGAGGCCTTGAACGTAACTATTAACTATCGGTTTTGCGTCGAATCGAAAATCTAGACTCACGGGAGACGGACCATAAGGTGTCCGAGGCAGTAATATCAACTTGGAGACAAGTCGGCTAGAGGACGATGTATTGAATCGCGTTGCAATTTGAGATTTCCATCGTCATTAGGAGGACCTGAATGTTACAATTGACATCAGCTTTGCGTCCGATTCAAAAATCCAGACTCACAGGAGTCGGAGCATATGGTGCACGAGGCAGCAATATACCCTTGGAAACAAGTCGGCTGGAGGACGATGTATTGAATCGCGATGCAATTTGAGTTTTCCATCGCCATTAGGAGGCCCTGAACGTTACAATTAACTATCAGTTTTTCGTCGGATTCGAAAATCTAGACTCGCAGGAGACGGACCATAAGGTGATCATGGCAGCAATATCCCCTTGTAGACAAGTCGGCTGGAGGACGATGTATTGAATCGCGACGCAATTTAAGTGTTCCATCGTCATTAGGAGGCCCTGAACGTTACAATTGACCATCAGTTTTGCGTCGGATTCGAAAATCTAGACTCAAAGGAGGACGACCATAAGGTGCCACAGGCAGCAATAGACCCTTGGAGACGAGTCGGCTGGAGGATGATGTATTGAATCGCGACGCCATTTGAGTATTCCATCGTGATTAGGAAGCCCTGAAAGTTACAATTAACTACCAGTTTTGCATTCGATTCGAAAATCTAGACTCACAGGAGACGGACCATGAGGTGCCCGAGGCAGCAAAAACAACCATCGTCATTAGGAGGCCCTGAACGTTACAATTAACTATCAGTTTTGCGTCCGATTCGAAAATCTAGACTCACAGGAGACGGACCATAAGGTGTACGAGGCAGTTATATTCCCTTGGAGACAAGTCTGCTGGAGGACGATGTATTGAATCTGGACGGGATGTGAGTGTTCCATCGTCATTAGGAGACCCTGAACGTTACAATTAACCATCAGTTTTGCGTTGGATTCGAAAATCTAGACTCACAGGAGACGAACCATAAGGTGCCCGAGGCAGCAATATCCCGTTGTAGACAAGTCGGCTGGAGGACGATGTATTGAATCGCGACGGAATTTGAGTGTTCCATCGTCATTAGGATGCCCTGAACGTTACAATTAACCATCAGTTTTGCATCGGATTCGAAAATCTAGACTCACAGGGGACTGACCGTAAGATGCCCGAGGCAGCAATATCCCCTTGGAGACAAGTCTGATGGAGGACGCTGTATTGAATCTTGATGCAATTTGAGATTTCCATCGTCATTAGGAGGCCCTGAACGTTACAATTAACTATCAGTTTTGCGTCCGATTCTAAAATCCAAACTCACAGGAAAACGACCATAAGGTGCCATAGGCAGCAATACACCCTTGGAGACAAGTCGGCTGGAGGACGATGTATCGAATCGCGTTGCCATTTGAGTGTTCCATCATCATTAGGAGGCCCTGAACTTTACACTTAACTATCAGTTTTGCGTCGGATTCGAAAATCTATACTCGCAGGAGAACGACCATAAGGTGCCATGGGCAGCAATAGACCCTTGGAGACAAGTCGGCTGGAGGACGATGTATTGAATCGCGATTCCATTTGAGTGTTCCATCGTCATTAGGAGGCCCTGAACGTTACAATTAACTATCAGTTTTGCATCCGATTCGAAAATCTAGACTCACAGGAGACGGACCATACGGTGCCGGAGACAGCAATTTCTCCTTGGAGACAAGTCGGCTGGAGGAATATGTCTTGAATCGGATACAATTTGAGATTTCCATCGTCATTAGGAGGCCCTGAATGTTACAATTAACATCAGTTTTGCGTCGGATTCGAAAATCTAGACTCGCAGGAGACGGAACAGAAGGTGCCCAAGGCAGCCATATCCCCTTGTAGACAAGTCAGCTGGAGGACGATGTATTGAAACGGGACGCAATTTGAGTGTTCCATCGTCATTAGGAGGCCCGGAACGTTACAATTAACCATCAGTTTTGCGTCGGATTCCAAAATCTAGACTCACAGGAGGCGGACCATAAGGTACCCGAGGCAGCAATATCCCCTTCGAGACAGGTCGGCTGGAGGAAGATGTCTTGAATCGCGATACAATTTGAGATTTCCATCGTCATTAGGAGGCCCTGAATGTTACAATTAACATCAGTTTTGCGTCGGATTCGAAAATCTAGACTCAAAGGACGACGACCATAAGGTGCCACAGGCAGCAATAGACCCTTGGAGACGAGTCGGCTGGAGGATGATGTATTGAATCGCGATGCCATTTGAGTATTCCATCGTGATTAGGAAGCCCTGAAAGTTACAATTAACTACCAGTTTTGCATTCGATTCGAAAATCTAGACTCACAGGAGACGGACCATTAGGTGCCCGAGGCAGCAAAAACAACCATCGTCATTAGGAGGCCCTGAACGTTACTATCAGTTTTGCGTCCGATTCGAAAATCTAGACTCACAGGAGACGGACCATAAGGTGTACGAGGCAGTTATATTCCCTTGGAGACAAGTCCGCTGGAGGACGATGTATTGAATCTGGAAGGGATGTGAGTATTCCATCGTCATTAGGAGACCCTGAACGTTACAATTAACCATCAGTTTTGCGTTGGATTCGAAAATCTAGACTCACAGGAGACGAAACATAAGGTGCCCGAGGCAGCAATATCCCGTTGTAGACAAGTCGGCTGGAGGACGCTGTATTGAATCGCGATGCAATTTGAGATTTCCATCGTCAATAGGAGGCCCTGAACGTTACAATTAACTATCAGTTTTGCGTCCGATTCTAAAATCCAAACTCACAGGAAAACGACCATAAGGTGCCATAGGCAGCAATACACCCTTGGAGACAAGTCGGCTGGAAGACGATGTATCGAATCGCGTTGCCATTTGAGTGTTCCATCATCATTAGGACGCCCTGAACTTTACAATTAACTATCAGTTTTGCGTCGGATTCGAAAATCTATACTCGCAGGAGAACGACCATAAGGTGCCATGGGCAGCAATAGACCCTTCGAGACAAGTCGGCTGGAGGACGATGTAGTGAATCGCGATTCCATTTGAGTGTTCCATCGTCATTAGGAGGCCCTGAACGTTAAAATTAACTATCAGTTTTGCATACGATTCGAAAATCTAGACTCACAGGAGACGGACCATACGGTACCCGAGACAGCAATTTCTCCTTGGAGACAAGTCGGCTGGAGGAAGATGTCTTGAATCGGATACAATTTGAGATTTCCATCGTCATTAGGAGGCCCTGAATGTTACAATTAACATCAGTTTTGCGTCGGATTCGAAAATCTAGACTCACAGGAGAACGACCATATGGTGCCACAGGCAGCAATAGACACTTGGAGACAAGTCGGCTGGAGGACGATTTACTTAATCGCGACGCAATTTGAGTGTTCCATCATCATTAGGAGGCCCTGAACTTTACAATTAACTATCAGTTTTGCGTCGGATTCGGAAATCTAGACTCACAGGGGAACGACCATAAAGTGCCATGGGCAGCAATAGAACCTTGGAGACAAGTCGGCTGGAGGACGATGTATTGAATCGCGATGCCATTTGAGTGTTCCATCGTCATTAGGTGGCATTGAACGTTTCAATTAACCATCAGTTTTGCGTCGGATTCGAAAATCAAGACTCACAGGAGAACGACCATAAGGTGCCCGACGTATCAATATCCCCTTGGAAACAAGTTGGCTGGAGGACGATGTAATGAATCGCGATGCCATTTGAGTGTTCCATCCTGATTAGGAAGCCTTGAAAGTTACAATTAACTACCAGTTTTGCATCCGGTTCGAAAATCTAGACTCACAGGAGACGGACTATAAGGTGCCCGAGGCAGCAATATCCCCTTTGATACAAGTCGGCTGGAGGACGATGTATTTAATCGCGATGCAATTTGAGTTTTCCATCGTCATTAGGAGGCCCTGTACGTTACAATTAACTATCAGTTTTGCATCCTATTCGAAAATCTAGACTCACAGGAGACGGACCCTAAGGTGTCCCAAGACAGAAATATCCCGTTGGAGACAAGTCGGCTGGAGGTCGATGTATTGAATCGCGACGCAATTTGAGTGTTCCATCGTCATTAGGATGCCCTGAACGTTACAATTAACCATCAGTTTTGCGTCGGATTCGAAAATCTTGACTCACAAGAGACGGACCGTAAGGTGCCCGAGACAGCAATATCCCCTTGGAGACAAGTCGGCTGGAAGACGATGTATTGAATCGGGATGCAGTCATAGTGCTCCATCGTCATTAGGAGGCCCTGAACGTTACAATTAACTGTCAGTTTTGCGTCGGATACGAAAATCTAGACCCACAGGAAACGGACCATAAGGTGCCCGAGGCAGCAATATCCCCTTGGAGACAAGTCGGCTGGAGGACGATGTATTGATTCGCGATGCTATTTGAGATTTTTATCGTCATTAGGAGGCCCTGAACGTAACAATTAACATCAGTTTTGCGACCGATTCGAAAATCTAGACTCATAGTAGACGGACCGTAAGGTGCCCGAGGCAGCAATATCCCCTTGGAGTCAAGTCGGCTGGAGGACGATGTATTGAATCGCGACGCAATTTGAGTGTTCCATCGTCATTAGGAGGCCCTGAACGTTGCAATTAACCATCAGTTTTGCGTCGGATTCGAAAATCTAGACTCACAAGAGACGGACCATAAGGTGCCCGAGGCAGCAATATCCCCTAGGAGACAAGTCGGCTGGAGGACGATGTATTGAATCGCGATGCATTTTGAGTTTTCCATCGTCATCAGAGGCCCTGAACGTTACAATTAACTATCAGTTTTGCGTCGGATTCGAAAATCTAGACTCACGGGAGACGGATCATAAGGTGCAGCAATATCCCCTTGGAGACAAGTCAGCTATAGAACGATGTATTGAATCGCGACGCAATTAGAGTGTTCCATCGTCATTAGGAGGCAGTGAACGTTACAATTAACCATCAGTTTTGCGTCCGATTCGAAAATCTAGACTCAAAGGAGAACGACCATAAGGTGCCACAGGCAGCAATAGACCCTTGGAGGCAAGTCGGCTGGAGGACGATGTATTGAATCGCGATGCCATTTGAGATTTCCATCGTCATTAGGAGGCCCTGAATGTTGCAATAGAGTATCAGTTTTGCGTCGGATTCGAAAATCTAAACTCACAGGAGACGGACCATAAGGTGCCCGAGGCAGCAATATCCCCTTGGAGACAAGTTGGCTGGAGGACGATGTATTGAATCGGGATGCAGTCATAGTGCTCCATCGCCATTAGGAGGCCCTGAACGTTACAATTAGCTATCAGTTTTGCGTCCGACTCGAAAATCTAGACTTACAGGAGACGGACTATAAGGTTTACGAGGCAGTTATATTCCCTTGGAGACAAGTCGGCTGGAGGATGATGTATTGAATCTGGACGGAATGTGAGTGTTCCATCGTCATTAGGAGACCCTGAACGTTACAATTAACCATCAATTTTGCGTCGGACTCGAAAATTTAGGCTCACAGGAGACGGACCATAAGCTGCCCCAGGCAGGAATATCCCCTTGGAGACAAGTCGGCTGGAGGACGTATTATTGAATCGCGATGCAATTTGAGATTTCCATCGTCATTAGGAGGCCCTGAATGTTGCAATTAACATCAGTTTTGCGTCCGATTCCAAAAATATAGACTCACAGGAGACGGAGCATAAGGTGCCCGAGGCAGCAATATCCCCTTGGAGACAAGTCGGCTGGAGGACGATGTATTGATTCGCGATGCAATTTGAGATTAAAATGGTCTTTAGGAGGCCCTGAATGTTACAATTAACATCTGTTTTGCCTCCGATTCGAAAATATAGACTCACAGGAGACGGAGCATAAGGTGCCCGAGGCAGCAATATCCACTTGGTGACAAGTCGGCTGGAGGACGATGTACTGATTCGCGATGCAATTTGAGTTTTCCATCGCCATTAGGAGGCCCTGAACTTTACAATTAACTATCAGTTTTGCGTCCGATTCGAAAATCTAGACTCACGGGAGACGGATCATAAGGTGCCCGAGGCAGCAATATCAGCTTGGAGACAAGTCGGCTGGAGGACGATGTATTGAATCGCGATGCAATTTGAGATTTCCATCGTCATTAGGAGGTCCTGAATGTTACAATTATTATCTGTTTTGCGTCCGATTCGAAAATATAGACTCACAGGAGACGGATCATAAGGTGCCCGAGGCAGCAATATCCCCTTGGAGTGAAGTCGGCTGGAGGACGATGTATTCTATCGCGATGGAATTTGAGAATTCCACCGTCATTAGGAGGCCCTGAATGTTACAATTAACATCAGTTTTGCGTCAGATTCGAAAAACTAGACTCACAGGAGACGGACCATAAGGTGCCCGAGGCAGCAATATCCCCTTGGAGACAAGTCGGCTGGAGGACGATGTATTGATTCGCGATGAAATTTGAGATTTTCATCGTCATTAGGAGTCCCTGAACGTCACAATTAACTATCAGTTTTGCGAAGGATTCGAAAATCTAGACTCGCAGGAGACGGATCATAAGGTGCCCGAGGCAGCAATATCCCCTTGGAGACAAGTCGGCTGGAGGACGATGTATTGAATCGCGATGCAATTTGAGATTTCCATCGTCATTAGGAGGCCCTGAATGTTACAATTAACATCAGTTTTGCGTCAGATTCGAAAAACTAGACTCACAGGAGACGGACCATAAGGTGCCCGAGGCAGCAATATCCCCTTCGAGACAAGTCGGCTGGAGGACGATGTATTGATTCGCAATGCAATTCGAGATTTTCATCGCCATTAGAAGGCCCTGAACGTTACAATTAACCATCAGTTTTGCGTCGGATTCGAAAATCTAGACTCGCAGGAGACGGACCATAAGGTGCCCAAGGCAGCAATATCCCCTTGTAGACAAGTCGGCTGGAGGTCGATGTATTGAATCGCGATGCAATTTGAGTTTTCCATCGCCATTAGGAGGCCCTGAACGTTACAACTAACTATCAGTTTTGCGTCCGATTCGAAAATCTAGACTCACAGGAGACGGACCATAGGTGCCCCAGGCAGCAATATCCACTTGGAGACAAGTCAACTGGAGGACGATATATTAAATCTCGTCGCAATTTGAGTGCTCCCTCGTCATTAGGAGGCCCTGAACGTTACAATTACCTATCAGTTTTGCGTCCGATTTGAAAATCTAGACTCACAAGAGACGGACCATAAGGTGCCCGAGGCAGCAATATCCCCTTGGAGACAAGTCGGCTGGAGGACGATGTATTGAATCGCGATGCCATTTGAGTGTTCCGTCGTGATTAGGAAGCCCTGAAAGTTACAATTAACTATCAGTTTTGCATCCGATTCAAAAATCTAGACTCACAGGAGCGGACCATAAAGTGCCCGAGACAGCAGAATCCCCTTGGAGACAAGTCGGCTGGAGGACGAGTTATTGAATCGCGACGCAATTTGAGTGTTCCATCGTCATTAGGAGGCCCTGAACGTTACAATTAACCATCCGTTTTGCGTCGGAATCGAAAATCTAGACTCACAAGAGACGGACCATAAGGTGCCCGAGGCCGCAATATCCCCTTGGAGGCAAGTCGGCTGGAGAACGATGTATTGAATCGCGATGCAGTTTGAGTGCTCCATCGTCATTAGGAGGCCCTGAACGTTACAATTAACTATCAGTTTTGCGTCCGATTCGAAAATCTAGACTCACAGGAAACGCACCATTAGGTGCCCGAGGCAGCAATATCCCCTTGGAGACAAGTCGGCTGGAGGACGTATTATTGAATCGCGACGCAATTTGAGTGTTCCATCGTCATTAGGAGGCCCTGAACGTTACAATTAACCATCAGATTTGCGTCGGATTCGAAAATCTAGACTCACAGTAGACGGAACATAAGGTGCCCGAGGCAGCAATATTCCCTTAATGACAAGTCGGCTGGAGGACGATGTATTGAATCGCGATGCATTTTGAGTTTTCCATCGTCATTAGAGGACCTGATCGTTACAATTAACTATCAGTTTTGCGTCCGATTCGGAAATCTAGACTCACAGGAGACGGACCATAAGGTGTACGAGGCAGTTATATTCCCTTGGAGACAAATCGGCTGGAGGACGATGTATTGAATCTGGACGGAATGTGAGTGTTCCATCGTCATTAGGAGACCCTGAACGTTACAATTAACCATCAGTTTTGCGTCGGATTCGAAAATCTAGACTCACAGGAGACGGACCATAAGGTGCCCCAGGCATGAATATCCCCTTGGTGACAAGTCGGTTGGAGGACGATGTATTGAATCTCGTCGCAATTTGAGTGTTCCCTCGTCATTAAGAGGCCCTGAACGTTACAATTAACTATCAGTTTTGCGTCCGATTCGAAACTCTAGACTCACAAGAGACGGACCATAAGGTGCCCGAGGCAGCAATAACCACTTGGATACAAGTCGCCTGGAGGACGATGTATTGAATCGCGATGCCATTTGAGTGTTCCATCGTGATTAGGAAGCCCTTAAAGTTACAATTAACTATCAGTTTTGCATCCGATTCGAAAATCTAGACTCACATTAGACGGACCATAAAGTGCCCGAGACAGCAATATCCCATTGGAGACAAGTCGGCTGGAGGACGATGTATTGAATCGCGACGCAATTTGAGTGTTCCATCGTCATTAGGAGGCCCTGAACGTTACAATTAACCACCAGTTTTGCGTCGGATTCGAAAATCTTGACTCACAAGAGACGGACCATAGGGTGCCCGAGGCAGCAATATCCCATTGGAGACAAGTCGGCTGGAGGACGATGTATTGAATCGCGACGCAATTTGAGTGTTCCATCGTCATTAGGAGGCCCTGAACGTTACAATTAACCACCAGTTTTGCGTCGGATTCGAAAATCTTGACTTACAAGAGACGGATCATAAGGTGCTCGAGGCAGCAATATCCCCTTGGAGACAAGTCGGCTGGAGGACGATGTATTGATTCGCGATGCAATTTGAGATATTCATCGCCATTAGGAGTCCCTGAACGTCACAATTAACTATCAGTTTTCCGTCCGATTCGAAAATCTAGACTCACAGGAGACAGACCATAAGGTGTACGAGGCAAAAATATTCCCTTGGAGACAAGTCGGCTGGAGGACGATGTATTGAATCTGGACGGAATGTAAGTGTTTCATCGTCATTAGGAGACCCTGAACGTTACAGTTAACCATCAGTTTTGCGTCGGATTCGAAAATTTAGACTCACTGGAGACGGACCAAAAGGTGCCCCAGGCAGGAATATCCCCTTGGAGACAAGTCGGCTGGAGGACGATGTATTGAATCTCGTCGCAATTTGAGTGTTCCCTCGTCATTAGAAGGCCCTGAACGTTACAGCTAACTATCAGTTTTGCGACCGATTCGAAAATCTAGACTCACAAGAGACGGACCATAAGGTGCCCGAGGCAGCAATATCCCCTTGGAGACAAGTCGGCTGGAAGACGATGTATTGAATCGCGATGCAGTTTGAGTGCTCCATCGTCATTAGGAGGCCCTGAACGTTACAATTAACTGTCAGTTTTGCGTCGGATACGAAAATCTAGACTCACAGGAGACGGACCATAAGGTGTACGAGGCAGAAATATTCCCTTGGAGACAAGTCCCCTGGAGGACGATGTATTGAGTCTAGACGGTATGTGAGTGTTCCATCGTCATTAGGAGACCCTGAACGTTACAATTAACCATCAATTTTGCGTCGGATTCGAAAATCTAGACTCACAGGAGACGGACCATAGGTGCCCCAGGCAGCAATATCCCCTTGGAGACAAGTCAACTGGGGGACGATATATTAAATCTCGTCGCAATTTGAGTGCTCCCTCGTCATTAGGAGGCCCTGATCGTTACAATTACCTATCAGTTTTGCGTCCGGTTTAAAAATCTAGACTCACAAGAGACGGACCATAAGGTGCCCGAGGCAGCAATATCCCCTTGGAGGCAAGTCGGCTGGAGGACGATGTATTGAATCGCGATGCCATTTGAGTCTTCCATCGTGATTAGGAAGCCCTGAAAGTTACAATTAACTATCAGTTTTGCATCCGATTCAAAAATCTAGACTCACAGGAGACGGACCATAAAGTGCCCGAGACAGCAGAATCCCCTTGGAGACAAGTCGGCTGGAGGACGATGTATTGAATCGAGACGCAATTTCAGTGTTCCATCGTCATTAGGAGGCCCTGAACGTTACAATTAACCATCCGTTTTGCGTCGGAATCGAAAATCTAGACTCACAAGAGACGGACCATAAGGTGCCCGAGGCCGCAATATCCCCTTGGAGGCAAGTCGGCTGGAGAATGATGTATTGAATCGCGATGCAGTTTGAGTGCTCCATCGTCATTAGGAGGCCCTGAACGTTACAATTAACTATCAGTTTTGCGTCCGATTCGAAAATCTAGACTCACAGGAAACGCACCATTAGGTGCCCGAGGCAGCAATATCCCCTTGGTGACAATTCGGCTGGAGGACGATGTATTGAATCGCGATGCATTTTGAGTTTTCCATCGTCATTAGAGGACCTGATCGTTACAATTAACTATCAGTTTTGCGTCGGATTCGAAAATCTAGACTGACAGGAGACGGATAATAAGGTGCCCGAGGCAGCAATATCACCTTGGAGACAAGTCGGCTGGAGGACGATGTATTGAATCGCGATGCAATTTGAGATTTCCATCGTCATTAGGAGGCCATGAATGTTACAATTAACTATCAGTTTTGCGTCCGTTTCGAAAATATAGACTCACAGGACACGGAGCATAAGGTGCCCGAGGCAGCAATATCCACTTGGAGACAAGTCGGCTGGAGGACGATGTATTGATTCGCGATGCAATTTGAGTTTTCCATCGCCATTAGAAGGCCCTGAACCTTACAATTAACTATCAGTTTTGCGTCCGATTCGGAAATCTAGACTCACAGGAGACGCACCATAAGGTGCCCCAGGCATGAATATCCCCTTGGTGACAAGTCGGTTGGAGGACGATGTATTGAATCTCGTCGCAATTTGAGTGTTCCCTCGTCATTAAGAGGCCCTGAACGTTACAATTAACTATCAGTTTTGTGTCGGATTCGAAAATCTAGACTCACAGGAGACGGATCATAAGGTGCCCGAGGCAGTAGTATCCCCTGGGAGACAAGTTGGCTGGAGGACGATGTATTGATTCGCGATGCAATTTGAGATTTCCATCGTCATTAGGAGGCCCTGAACCTTACAATTAACTATCAGTTTTGCATCCGATTCGAAAATCTAGACTCACATTAGACGGACCATAAAGTGCCCGAGACAGCAATATCCCGTTGGAGACAAGTCGGCTGGAGGACGATGTATTGAATCGCGACGCCATTTGAGTGTTCCATCGTCATTAGGAGGCCCTGAACGTTACAATTAACCACCAGTTTTGCGTCGGATTCGAAAATCTTGACTCAAAAGAGACGGACCATAGGGTGCCCGAGGCAGCAATATCCCCTTGGAGACAAGTCGGCTGGAAGACGATGTATTGAATTGCGATGCAGTTTGAGTGCTCCATCGTCATTAGGAGGCCCTGGACGTTACAATTAACAGTCAGTTTTGCGTCGGATACGAAAATCTAGACTCACAGGAAATGGACCATAAGGTGCCCGAGGCAGCTATATCCCCTTGGAGACAAGTCGGCTGGACGAAGTATTATTGAATCGCGACGCAATTTGAGTGATCCATCGTCATTAGGAGGCTCTGAACGTTACAATTAACCATCAGATTTGCTTAGGGTTCGAAAATCTAGCCTCACAGTAGACGGATCATATGGTGCCCGAGGCAGCAATATCCCCTTGGAGAGAAGTCGGCTGGAGGACGATGTATTGAATCGCGATGCATTTTGAGATTTCTATCGTCATTAGGAGCCCCTAAATGTTACAATTAACGCCAGTTTTGCGTCCGATTCGATAAAATAGACTCACAAGAGACGGAGCATAAGGTGCCCGAGGCAGCAATATCCCCTTGGAGACAAGTCGGCTGGAGGACGATGTATTGAATCGCGATGCCATTTGTGTGTTCCATCGTGATTAAGAAGGCCTGAAAGTTACAATTAACTATCAGTTTTGCATCCGATTCGAAAATCTAGACTCACAGGAGACGGATCATAAGGTGCTCGAGGCAGCAAAATCCCCGTGGAGACAAGTCGACTGGAGGACGATGTATTGAATCGTGATGCAATTTGAGATTTCTATCGTCATTAGGAGGCCCTGAATGTTACAATTAACATCTGTTTTGCTTCCGATTCGAAAATATAGACTCAAAGGAGTCGGAGCATAAGGTGCCCGAGGCAGCAATATATCCTTGGAGACAAGTCGGCTGGAGGACGATGTATTGAATCGCGATGCAATTTGAGTTTTCCATCGTCATTAGAGGCCCTGAGCGTCACAATTAACTATCAGTTTTGCGTCGGATTCGAAAATCTAGACTCACAGGAGACGGATCATAAGGTGCCCGAGGCAGCAATATCCCCTTGGAGTGAAGTCGGCTGGAGGACGATGTATTCAATCGCGATGCAATTTGAGATTTCCACCGTCATTAGGAGGCCCTGAATGTTACAATTAACATCAGTTTTGCGTCAGATTCCAAAAACTAGACTCAAAGGAGACAGACCATAAGGTGTACGAGGCAAAAATATTCCCTTGGAGACAAGTCGGCTGGAGGACGATGTATTGAATCTGGACGGAATGTGAGTGTTCCATCGTCATTAGGAGACCCTGAACGTTACAATTAACCATCAGTTTTGCGTCGGATTCGAATATCTAGACTCAGAGGAGACGGACCATAAGGTGCCCCAGGCAGCAATATCCCCTTGGAGACAAGTCGGCTGGAGGACGATATAATGAATCTCGTCGCAATTTGAGTGTTCCCTCTTCATTAGGAGGCCCTGAACGTTACAATTACCTATCAGATTTGCGTCCTATTTGAAAATCTAGACTTACAAGATACGGACCATAAGGTGCCCGAGGCAGCAATATTCCCTTGGAGACAAGTCGGCTGGAGAACGATGTATTGAATCGCGATGCAGTTTGAGTGCTCCATCGTCATTAGGAGGCCCTGAACGTTACAATTAACTATCAGTTTTGCGTCCGATTCGAAAATCTAGACTCACAGGAAACGCACCATTAGGTGCCCGAGGCAGCAATATCCCCTTGGAGACAAGTCGGCTGGAGGACGTATTATTGAATCGCGACGCAATTTGAGTGTTCCATCGTCATTAGGAGGCCCTGAACGTTACAATTAACCATCAGATTTGCGTCGGATTCGAAAATCTAGACTCACAGTAGACGGAACATAAGGTGCCCGAGGCAGCAATATTCCCTTAATGACAAGTCGGCTGGAGGACGATGTATTGAATCGCGATGCATTTTGAGTTTTCCATCGTCATTAGAGGACCTGATCGTTACAATTAACTATCAGTTTTGCGTCCGATTCGGAAATCTAGACTCACAGGAGACGGACCATAAGGTGTACGAGGCAGTTATATTCCCTTGGAGACAAATCGGCTGGAGGACGATGTATTGAATCTGGACGGAATGTGAGTGTTCCATCGTCATTAGGAGACCCTGAACGTTACAATTAACCATCAGTTTTGCGTCGGATTCGAAAATCTAGACTCACAGGAGACGGACCATAAGGTGCCCCAGGCATGAATATCCCCTTGGTGACAAGTCGGTTGGAGGACGATGTATTGAATCTCGTCGCAATTTGAGTATTCCCTCGTCATTAAGAGGCCCTGAACGTTACAATTAACTATCAGTTTTGCGTCCGATTCGAAACTCTAGACTCACAAGAGACGGATCATAAGGTGCTCGAGGCAGCAATATCCCCTTGGAGACAAGTCGGCTGGAGGACGATGTATTGATTCGCGATGCAATTTGAGATATTCATCGCCATTAGGAGTCCCTGAACGTCACAATTAACTATCAGTTTTGCGTCCGATTCGAAAATCTAGACTCACAGGAGACAGACCATAAGGTGTACGAGGCAAAAATATTCCCTTGGAGACAAGTCGGCTGGAGGACGATGTATTGAATCTGGACGGAATGTAAGTGTTTCATCGTCATTAGGAGACCCTGAACGTTACAGTTAACCATCAGTTTTGCGTCGGATTCGAAAATTTAGACTCACTGGAGACGGACCAAAAGGTGCCCCAGGCAGGAATATCCCCTTGGAGACAAGTCGGCTGGAGGACGATGTATTGAATCTCGTCGCAATTTGAGTGTTCCCTCGTAATTAGAAGGCCCTGAACGTTACAATTAACTATCAGTTTTGCGACCGATTCGAAAATCTAGACTCACAAGAGACGGACCATAAGGTGCCCGAGGCAGCAATATCCCCTTGGAGACAAGTCGGCTGGAAGACGATGTATTGAATCGCGATGCAGTTTGAGTGCTCCATCGTCATTAGGAGGCCCTGAACGTTACAATTAACTGTCAGTTTTGCGTCGGATACGAAAATCTAGACTCACAGGAGACGGACCATAAGGTGTACGAGGCAGAAATATTCCCTTGGAGTCAAGTCCCCTGGAGGACGATGTATTGAGTCTAGACGGTATGTGAGTGTTCCATCGTCATTAGGAGACCCTGAACGTTACAATTAACCATCAGTTTTGCGTCGGATTCGAAAATCTAGACTCACAGGAGACGGACCATAGGTGCCCCAGGCAGCAATATCCCCTTGGAGACAAGTCAACTGGGGGACGATATATTAAATCTCGTCGCAATTTGAGTGCTCCCTCGTCATTAGGAGGCCCTGATCGTTACAATTACCTATCAGTTTTGCGTCCGGTTTAAAAATCTAGACTCACAAGAGACGGACCTTAAGGTGCCCGAGGCAGCAATATCCCCTTGGAGACAAGTCGGCTGGAGGACGATGTATTGAATCGCGATGCCATTTGAGTCTTCCATCGTGATTAGGAAGCCCTGAAAGTTACAATTAACTATCAGTTTTGCATCCGATTCAAAAATCTAGACTCACAGGAGACGGACCATAAAGTGCCCGAGACAGCAGAATCCCCTTGGAGACAAGTCGGCTGGAGGACGATGTATTGAATCGAGACGCAATTTCAGTGTTCCATCGTCATTAGGAGGCCCTGAACGTTACAATTAACCATCCGTTTTGCGTCGGAATCGAAAATCTAGACTCACAAGAGACGGACCATAAGGTGCCCGAGGCCGCAATATCCCCTTGGAGGCAAGTCGGCTGGAGAATGATGTATTGAATCGCGATGCAGTTTGAGTGCTCCATCGTCATTAGGAGGCCCTGAACGTTACAATTAACTATCAGTTTTGCGTCCGATTCGAAAATCTAGACTCACAGGAAACGCACCATTAGGTGCCCGAGGCAGCAATATCCCCTTGGTGACAATTCGGCTGGAGGACGATGTATTGAATCGCGATGCATTTTGAGTTTTCCATCGTCATTAGAGGACCTGATCGTTACAATTAACTATCAGTTTTGCGTCGGATTCGAAAATCTAGACTGACAGGAGACGGATAATAAGGTGCCCGAGGCAGCAATATCACCTTGGAGACAAGTCGGCTGGAGGACGATGTATTGAATCGCGATGCAATTTGAGATTTCCATCGTCATTAGGAAGCCATGAATGTTACAATTAACTATCAGTTTTGCGTCCGTTTCGAAAATATAGACTCACAGGACACGGAGCATAAGGTGCCCGAGGCAGCAATATCCACTTGGAGACAAGTCGGCTGGAGGACGATGTATTGATTCGCGATGCAATTTGAGTTTTCCATCGCCATTAGAAGGCCCTGAACCTTACAATTAACTATCAGTTTTGCGTCCGATTCGGAAATCTAGACTCAAAGGAGACGCACCATAAGGTGCCCCAGGCATGAATATCCCCTTGGTGACAAGTCGGTTGGAGGACGATGTATTGAATCTCGTCGCAGTTTGAGTGTTCCCTCGTCATTAAGAGGCCCTGAACGTTACAATTAACTATCAGTTTTGTGTCGGATTCGAAAATCTAGACTCACAGGAGACGGATCATAAGGTGCCCGAGGCAGTAGTATCCCCTGGGAGACAAGTTGGCTGGAGGACGATGTATTGATTCGCGATGCAATTTGAGATTTCCATCGTCATTAGGAGGCCCTGAACCTTACAATTAACTATCAGTTTTGCATCCGATTCGAAAATCTAGACTCACATTAGACGGACCATAAAGTGCCCGAGACAGCAATATCCCGTTGGAGACAAGTCGGCTGGAGGACGATGTATTGAATCGCGACGCCATTTGAGTGTTCCATCGTCATTAGGAGGCCCTGAACGTTACAATTAACCACCAGTTTTGCGTCGGATTCGAAAATCTTGACTCAAAAGAGACGGACCATAGGGTGCCCGAGGCAGCAATATCCCCTTGGAGACAAGTCGGCTGGAAGACGATGTATTGAATTGCGATGCAGTTTGAGTGCTCCATCGTCATTAGGAGGCCCTGGACGTTACAATTAACAGTCAGTTTTGCGTCGGATACGAAAATCTAGACTCACAGGAAATGGACCATAAGGTGCCCGAGGCAGCTATATCCCCTTGGAGACAAGTCGGCTGGACGAAGTATTATTGAATCGCGACGCAATTTGAGTGATCCATCGTCATTAGGAGGCTCTGAACGTTACAATTAACCATCAGATTTGCTTAGGGTTCGAAAATCTAGCCTCACAGTAGACGGATCATATGGTGCCCGAGGCAGCAATATCCCCTTGGAGAGAAGTCGGCTGGAGGACGATGTATTGAATCGCGATGCATTTTGAGATTTCTATCGTCATTAGGAGCCCCTAAATGTTACAATTAACGCCAGTTTTGCGTCCGATTCGATAAAATAGACTCACAAGAGACGGAGCATAAGGTGCCCGAGTCAGCAATATCCCCTTGGAGACAAGTCGGCTGGAGGACGATGTATTGAATCGCGATGCCATTTGTGTGTTCCATCGTGATTAAGAAGGCCTGAAAGTTACAATTAACTATCAGTTTTGCATCCGATTCGAAAATCTAGACTCACAGGAGACGGATCATAAGGTGCCCGAGGCAGCAATATCCCCTTGGAGTGAAGTCGGCTGGAGGACGATGTATTCAATCGCGATGCAATTTGAGATTTCCACCGTCATTAGGAGGCCCTGAATGTTACAATTAACATCAGTTTTGCGTCAGATTCCAAAAACTAGACTCAAAGGAGACAGACCATAAGGTGTACGAGGCAAAAATATTCCCTTGGAGAGAAGTCGGCTGGAGGACGATGTATTGAATCTGGACGGAATGTGAGTGTTCCATCGTCATTAGGAGACCCTGAACGTTACAATTAACCATCAGTTTTGCGTCGGATTCGAATATCTAGACTCAGAGGAGACGGACCATAAGGTGCCCCAGGCAGCAATATCCCCTTGGAGACAAGTCGGCTGGAGGACGATATAATGAATCTCGTCGCAATTTGAGTGTTAACTCTTCATTAGGAGGCCCTGAACGTTACAATTACCTATCAGATTTGCGTCCTATTTGAAAATCTAGACTTACAAGATACGGACCATAAGGTGCCCGAGGCAGCAATATTCCCTTGGAGACAAGTCGGCTGGAGGACGATGTATTGAATCTGGACGGAATGTGAGTGTTCCATCGTCATTAGGAGGCCCTGAACGTTACAATTAACCATCCGTTTTGCGTCGGAATCGAAAATCTAGACTCACAACAGACGGACCATAAGGTGCCCGAGGCAGCAATATCTCCTTGGAGACAAGTCGGCTGGAGGAAGATGTATTGAATCGCGATGCCATTTGAGTGTTCCATCGTGATTAGGAAGCCCTGAAAGTTACAATTAACTATCAGTTTTGCATCCGATTCAAAAATCTAGACTCACAGGAGACGGACCATAAAGTGCCCGAGACAGCAGAATCCCCTTGGAGAAGTCGGCTGGAGGACGATGTATTGAATCGCGACGCAATTTGAGTGTTCCATCGTCATTAGGAGGCCCTGAACGTTACAATTAACCATCCGTTTTGCGTCGGAATCGAAAATCTAGACTCACAAGAGACGGACCATAAGGTGCCCGATGCCGCAATATCCCCTTGGAGACAAGTCGGCTGGAGGACGTATTATTGAATCGCGACGCACTTTGAGTGTTCCATCGTCATTAGGAGGCCCTGAACGTTACAATTAACCATCAGATTTGCGTCGGATTCGAAAATCTAGACTCACAGTAGACGGACCATAAGGTGCCCGAGGCAGCAATATTCCCTTGGTGACAATTAGGCTGGAGGACGATGTATTGAATCGCGATGCATTTTGAGTTTTCCATCGTCATTTGAGGACCTGATTGTTACAATTAACTATCAGTTTTGCGTCGGATTCGAAAATCTAGACTGACAGGAGACGGATAATTAGGTGCCCGAGGCAGCAATATCACCTTGGAGGCAATTCGGCTGGAGGACGATGTATTGAATCGCGATGCAATTTGAGATTTCCATCGTCATTAGGAGGCCCTGAATGTTACAATTAACATCAGTTTTGCGTCCGTTTCGAAAATATAGACTCACAGGAGACGGACCATAAGGTGCCCGAGGCAGCAATATCCACTTGGAGACAAGTCGGCTGGAGGACGATGTATTGATCCGCGATGCAATTTGAGTTTTCCATCGCCATTAGAAGGCCCTGAACCTTACAATTAACTATCAGTTTTGCGTCCGATTCGGAAATCTAGACTCACAGGAGACGGACCATAAGGTGTACGAGGCAGCAATATCCACTTAGATACAAGTCGCCTGGAGGACGATGTATTGAATCGCGATGCCATTTGAGTGTTCCATCGTGATTAGGAAGCCCTGAAAGTTACAATTAACTATCAGTTTTGCATCCGATTCGAAAATCTAGACTCACATTAGACGGACCATAAAGTGCCCGAGACAGTAATATCCCGTTGGAGACAAGTCGGCTGCAGGACGATGTACTGAATCGCGACGCAATTTGAGTGTTCCATCGTCATTAGGAGGCCCTGAACGTTACAATTAACCATCAGTTTCGCGTCGGATTCGAAAATCTTGACTCACAAGAGACGGACCATAGGGTGCCCGAGGCAGCAATATCCCCTTGGAGACAAGTCGGCTGGAAGACGATGTATTGAATCGCGATGCAGTTTGAGTGCTCCATCGTCATTAAGAGGCCCTGGACGTTACAATTAATAGTCAGTTTTGCGTCGGATACGAAAATCTAGACTCACAGGAAACGGACCATAAGGTGCCCGAGGCAGCTATATCCCCTTGGAGACAAGTCGGCTGGACGACGTATTATTGAATCGCGACGCAATTTGAGTGATCCATCGTCATTAGGTGGCCCTGAACGTTACAATTAACCATCAGATTTGCGTCGGATTCGTAAATCTAGACTCACAGTAGACGGACCATAAGGTGCCCGAGGCAGCAATATCCCCTTGGAGAGAAGTCGGCTGGAGGACGAAGTATTGAATCGCGATGCAATTTGAGATTTCTATCGTCATTAGGAGCCCCTAAATGTTACAATTAACGTCAGTTTTGCGTCCGATTCGATAAAATAGACTCACAGGAGACGGAGCATAAGGTTCCCGAGGCAGCAATATCCCCTTGGAGACAAGTCGGCTGGAGGACGATGTATTGAATCGCGATACAATTTGAGATTTCCATCGTCATTAGAAGGCCTGATTGTTACAATTATCATCAGTTTTGCGTCGGATTCTAATATCTAGACTCACAGGAGACGGACCATAAGGTGCCCGAGGCAGCAATATCCCCTTGGAGACAAGTCGGCTGGAGGACGATGTATTGAATCGCGAAGCCATTTGTGTGTTCCATCGTGATTAGGAAGCCCTGAAAGTTACAATTAACTATCAGTTTTGCATCCGATTCGAAAATCTAGACTCACAGGAGACGGACCATAAGGTGCCCGAGGCAGCAATATCCCCTTGGAGACAAGTCGGCTGGTAGACGATATATTGATTCTCGTCGCGATTTGAGTGTTCCCTCGTCATTAGGAGGCCCTGAACGTTACAATTAACTATCAGTTATGCGTCCGATTCGAAAATCTAGACTCACAGGAGACGGACCATAAGGTGTACGAGGCAGAAATATTCCCTTGGAGACAAGTCGGCTGGAGGTTGATGTATTGAATCTGGACGGAATGTGAGTGTTCCATCGTCATTAGGAGACACTGAACGTTACAATTAACCATTAGTTTTGCGTCGGATTCGAAAATCTAAACTCACAGGAGACGGACCATAAGGTGCCCCAGGCAGCAACATCCCCTTGGAGACAAGTCGGCTGGTGGACGATATATTGATTCTCGTCGCGATTTGAGTGTTCCCTCGTCATTAGGAGGCCCTGAACGTTACAATTACCTATCAGTTTTGCGTCCGATTCAAAAATCTAGACTCACAAGAGACGGCCCATAAGGTGTCCGAGGCAACAATATCCCCTTGAAGACAAGTCGGCTGGAGGACGATGTATTGATTCGCGATGCAATTTGAGATTTTCATCGCCATTTAGAGGTCCTGAACGTTACAATTAACTATCAGTTTTGTGTCGGATTCGAAAATCTAGACTCACAGGAAACTGACCATAAGGTGCAGGAGGCAGCAATATCCCCTTGGACACAAGTCGGCTGGAGCACGTATTATTGAATCGCGACGCAATTTGAGTGTTCCATCGTCGTTAGGAGGCCCTGAACGTTACAATTAACCATCAGATTTGCGTCGGAATCGAAAATCTAGACTCACAGTAGACGGACCATAAATTGCCCGAGGCAGCAATATTCCCTTGGAGACAAGTCGGCTGGAGGACGATGTATTGAATCGCGACGCAATTTGAGTGTACCATCGTCATTAGGAGGCCCCGAACATTTCAATTAACCATCAGTTTTGCGTCGGATTCGAAAATCTAGACTCACAGGAGACGGACCATAAGGTGCCCGAGGCAGCAATATCCCCTTGGAGACAAGTCGGCTGGAGGACGATGTATTGAATCGCGATGAAATTTGAGTTTTCCATCGCCATTAGGCGGCTCTGAACGTTACAAATAACTATCAGTTTTGCGTCCGATTCGAAAATCTAGACTCACAGGAGACGGACCATAAGGTGTACGAGGCAGAAATATTCCCTTGGAGACAAGTCGGCTGGAGGACGATGTATTGAATCTGGACGGAATGTGAGTGTTCCCTCGTCATTAGGAGGCCCTGAACGTTACAATTAACTATCAGTTTTGCGTCCGATTCGAAAATCTAGACTCACAAGAGACGGCCCATAAGGTGCCCGAGGCAGCAATATCCACTTGGAGACAAGTCGCCTGGAGGACGATGTATTGAATCGCGATGCCATTTGAGTGTTCCATCGTGATTAGGAAGCCCTGAAAGTTACAATTAACTATCATTTTTGCATCCGATTCGAAAATCTAGACTCACAGGAGACGCAACATAAAGTGCCCGAGACAGCAATATCCCGTTGGAGACAAGTCGGCTGGAGGACCATGTATTCAATCGCGATGCAATTTGAGGTTTCCATCGTCATTAGGAGGCCCTGAACGTTACAATTAACTATCAGTTTTGCGTCCGATTCGAAAATCTAGACTCACAGGAGACGGACCATAAGGTGTACGAGGCAGAAGTATTCCCTTGGAGACAAGTCGGCTGAAGGACGATGTATTCAATCGCGACGCAATTTGAGTGTTCCATCGTCATTAGGAGGCCCTGAACGTTACAATTAACCATCAGTTTTGCGTCGGATTCGAAAATCTTGACTCACAAGAGACGGACCATAAGGTGCCCGAGGCAGCAATATCCCCTTGGAGACAAGTCGGCTGGGAGACGATGTATTGAATCGCGATGCAATTTGAGTTTTCCATCGTCATTAGAGGCCCTGAACGTTACAATTAACCATCAGTTTCGCGTCGGATTCGAAAATCTTGACTCACAAGAGACGGACCATAGGGTGCCCGAGGCAGCAATATCCCCTTGGAGACAAGTCGGCTGGAAGACGATGTATTGAATCGCGATGCAGTTTGAGTGCTCCATCGTCATTAAGAGGCCCTGGACGTTACAATTAATAGTCAGTTTTGCGTCGGATACGAAAATCTAGACTCACAGGAAACGGACCATAAGGTGCCCGAGGCAGCTATATCCCCTTGGAGACAAGTCGGCTGGACGACGTATTATTGAATCGCGACGCAATTTGAGTGATCCATCGTCATTAGGTGGCCCTGAACGTTACAATTAACCATCAGATTTGCGTCGGATTCGTAAATCTAGACTCACAGTAGACGGACCATAAGGTGCCCGAGGCAGCAATATCCCCTTGGAGAGAAGTCGGCTGGAGGACGAAGTATTGAATCGCGATGCAATTTGAGATTTCTATCGTCATTAGGAGCCCCTAAATGTTACAATTAACGTCAGTTTTGCGTCCGATTCGATAAAATAGACTCACAGGAGACGGAGCATAAGGTTCCCGAGGCAGCAATATCCCCTTGGAGACAAGTCGGCTGGAGGACGATGTATTGAATCGCGATACAATTTGAGATTTCCATCGTCATTAGAAGGCCTGATTGTTACAATTATCATCAGTTTTGCGTCGGATTCTAATATCTAGACTCACAGGAGACGGACCATAAGGTGCCCGAGGCAGCAATATCCCCTTGGAGACAAGTCGGCTGGAGGACGATGTATTGAATCGCGAAGCCATTTGTGTGTTCCATCGTGATTAGGAAGCCCTGAAAGTTACAATTAACTATCAGTTTTGCATCCGATTCGAAAATCTAGACTCACAGGAGACGGACCATAAGGTGCCCGAGGCAGCAATATCCCCTTGGAGACAAGTCGGCTGGTAGACGATATATTGATTCTCGTCGCGATTTGAGTGTTCCCTCGTCATTAGGAGGCCCTGAACGTTACAATTAACTATCAGTTATGCGTCCGATTCGAAAATCTAGACTCACAGGAGACGGACCATAAGGTGTACGAGGCAGAAATATTCCCTTGGAGACAAGTCGGCTGGAGGTTGATGTATTGAATCTGGACGGAATGTGAGTGTTCCATCGTCATTAGGAGACACTGAACGTTACAATTAACCATTAGTTTTGCGTCGGATTCGAAAATCTAAACTCACAGGAGACGGACCATAAGGTGCCCCAGGCAGCAACATCCCCTTGGAGACAAGTCGGCTGGTGGACGATATATTGATTCTCGTCGCGATTTGAGTGTTCCCTCGTCATTAGGAGGCCCTGAACGTTACAATTACCTATCAGTTTTGCGTCCGATTCAAAAATCTAGACTCACAAGAGACGGCCCATAAGGTGTCCGAGGCAACAATATCCCCTTGAAGACAAGTCGGCTGGAGGACGATGTATTGATTCGCGATGCAATTTGAGATTTTCATCGCCATTTAGAGGTCCTGAACGTTACAATTAACTATCAGTTTTGTGTCGGATTCGAAAATCTAGACTCACAGGAAACTGACCATAAGGTGCAGGAGGCAGCAATATCCCCTTGGACACAAGTCGGCTGGAGCACGTATTATTGAATCGCGACGCAATTTGAGTGTTCCATCGTCGTTAGGAGGCCCTGAACGTTACAATTAACCATCAGATTTGCGTCGGAATCGAAAATCTAGACTCACAGTAGACGGACCATAAATTGCCCGAGGCAGCAATATTCCCTTGGAGACAAGTCGGCTGGAGGACGATGTATTGAATCGCGACGCAATTTGAGTGTACCATCGTCATTAGGAGGCCCCGAACATTTCAATTAACCATCAGTTTTGCGTCGGATTCGAAAATCTAGACTCACAGGAGACGGACCATAAGGTGCCCGAGGCAGCAATATCCCCTTGGAGACAAGTCGGCTGGAGGACGATGTATTGAATCGCGATGAAATTTGAGTTTTCCATCGCCATTAGGCGGCTCTGAACGTTACAAATAACTATCAGTTTTGCGTCCGATTCGAAAATCTAGACTCACAGGAGACGGACCATAAGGTGTACGAGGCAGAAATATTCCCTTGGAGACAAGTCGGCTGGAGGACGATGTATTGAATCTGGACGGAATGTGAGTGTTCCCTCGTCATTAGGAGGCCCTGAACGTTACAATTAACTATCAGTTTTGCGTCCGATTCGAAAATCTAGACTCACAAGAGACGGCCCATAAGGTGCCCGAGGCAGCAATATCCACTTGGAGACAAGTCGCCTGGAGGACGATGTATTGAATCGCGATGCCATTTGAGTGTTCCATCGTGATTAGGAAGCCCTGAAAGTTACAATTAACTATCATTTTTGCATCCGATTCGAAAATCTAGACTCACAGGAGACGCAACATAAAGTGCCCGAGACAGCAATATCCCGTTGGAGACAAGTCGGCTGGAGGACCATGTATTCAATCGCGATGCAATTTGAGAGTTCCATCGTCATTAGGAGGCCCTGAACGTTACAATTAACTATCAGTTTTGCGTCCGATTCGAAAATCTAGACTCACAGGAGACGGACCATAAGGTGTACGAGGCAGAAGTATTCCCTTGGAGACAAGTCGGCTGAAGGACGATGTATTCAATCGCGACGCAATTTGAGTGTTCCATCGTCATTAGGAGGCCCTGAACGTTACAATTAACCATCAGTTTTGCGTCGGATTCGAAAATCTTGACTCACAAGAGACGGACCATAAGGTGCCCGAGGCAGCAATATCCCCTTGGAGACAAGTCGGCTGGGAGACGATGTATTGAATCGCGATGCAATTTGAGTTTTCCATCGTCATTAGAGGCCCTGACCGTTACAATTAACTATCAGTTTTGCGTCGGATTCGAAAATCTACACTCACAGGAGACGGATCATAAGTTGCCCGAGGCAGCAATATCCCCTTGGAGACAAGTCGGCTGAAGGACGATGTATTGAATCGCGATGCAATTTGAGATTTCCATCGTCATTAGGAGGCCCTGAATCTTACAATTAACATCAGTTTTGCGTCAGATTCCAAAAACTAGACTCACAGGAGACGGACCATAAGGTGCCCGAGACAGCAATGTCCGCTTGGAGACAATTCGGCTAGAGGACGATGTATTGAATCGCGATGCAATTTGAGATTTGAATCGTCATTAGGAGGCCCTGAATAATACAATTAACATCAGTTTGGCGTCGGATTCGAAAATCTAGACTCACAGGAGACGGACCATAAGGTGCCCGAGGCAGCAATATCCCCTTGGAGACAAGTCGGCTGGAGGACGATGTATTGAATCGCGATGAAATTTGAGTTTTCCATCGCCATTAGGCGGCTCTGAACAATACAAATAACTATCAGTTTTGCGTCCGATTCGAAAATCTAGACTCACAGGAGACGGACCATAAGGTGTACGAGGCAGAAATATTCCCTTGGAGACAAGTCGGCTGGAGGACGATGTATTGAATCTGGACGGAATGTGAGTGTTCCCTCGTCATTAGGAGGCCCTGAACGTTACAATTAACTATCAGTTTTGCGTCCGATTCGAAAATCTAGACTCACAAGAGACGGCCCATAAGGTGCCCGAGGCAGCAATATCCACTTGGAGACAAGTCGCCTGGAGGACGATGTATTGAATCGCGATGCCATTTGAGTGTTCCATCGTGATTAGGAAGCCCTGAAAGTTACAATTAACTATCATTTTTGCATCCGATTCGAAAATCTAGACTCACAGGAGACGCAACATAAAGTGCCCGAGACAGCAATATCCCGTTGGAGACAAGTCGGCTGGAGGACCATGTATTCAATCGCGATGCAATTTGAGAGTTCCATCGTCATTAGGAGGCCCTGAACGTTACAATTAACTATCAGTTTTGCGTCCGATTCGAAAATCTAGACTCACAGGAGACGGACCATAAGGTGTACGAGGCAGAAGTATTCCCTTGGAGACAAGTCGGCTGAAGGACGATGTATTCAATCGCGACGCAATTTGAGTGTTCCATCGTCATTAGGAGGCCCTGAACGTTACAATTAACCATCAGTTTTGCGTCGGATTCGAAAATCTTGACTCACAAGAGACGGACCATAAGGTGCCCGAGGCAGCAATATCCCCTTGGAGACAAGTCGGCTGGGAGACGATGTATTGAATCGCGATGCAATTTGAGTTTTCCATCGTCATTAGAGGCCCTGACCGTTACAATTAACTATCAGTTTTGCGTCGGATTCGAAAATCTACACTCACAGGAGACGGATCATAAGTTGCCCGAGGCAGCAATATCCCCTTGGAGACAAGTCGGCTGAAGGACGATGTATTGAATCGCGATGCAATTTGAGATTTCCATCGTCATTAGGAGGCCCTGAATCTTACAATTAACATCAGTTTTGCGTCAGATTCCAAAAACTAGACTCACAGGAGACGGACCATAAGGTGCCCGAGACAGCAATGTCCGCTTGGAGACAATTCGGCTAGAGGACGATGTATTGAATCGCGATGCAATTTGAGATTTGAATCGTCATTAGGAGGCCCTGAATAATACAATTAACATCAGTTTGGCGTCGGATTCGAAAATCTAGACTCACAGGAGACGGACCATAAGGTGCCCGAGGCAGCAATATCCCCTTGGAGACAAGTCGGCTGGAGGACGATGTATTGAATCGCGATGAAATTTGAGTTTTCCATCGCCATTAGGCGGCTCTGAACGTTACAAATAACTATCAGTTTTGCGTCCGATTCGAAAATCTAGACTCACAGGAGACGGACCATAAGGTGTACGAGGCAGAAATATTCCCTTGGAGACAAGTCGGCTGGAGGACGATGTATTGAATCTGGACGGAATGTGAGTGTTCCCTCGTCATTAGGAGGCCCTGAACGTTACAATTAACTATCAGTTTTGCGTCCGATTCGAAAATCTAGACTCACAAGAGACGGCCCATAAGGTGCCCGAGGCAGCAATATCCACTTGGAGACAAGTCGCCTGGAGGACGATGTATTGAATCGCGATGCCATTTGAGTGTTCCATCGTGATTAGGAAGCCCTGAAAGTTACAATTAACTATCATTTTTGCATCCGATTCGAAAATCTAGACTCACAGGAGACGCAACATAAAGTGCTCGAGACAGCAATATCCCGTTGGAGACAAGTCGGCTGGAGGACCATGTATTCAATCGCGATGCAATTTGAGAGTTCCATCGTCATTAGGAGGCCCTGAACGTTACAATTAACTATCAGTTTTGCGTCCGATTCGAAAATCTAGACTCACAGGAGACGGACCATAAGGTGTACGAGGCAGAAGTATTCCCTTGGAGACAAGTCGGCTGAAGGACGATGTATTCAATCGCGACGCAATTTGAGTGTTCCATCGTCATTAGGAGGCCCTGAACGTTACAATTAACCATCAGTTTTGCGTCGGATTCGAAAATCTTGACTCACAAGAGACGGACCATAAGGTGCCCGAGGCAGCAATATCCCCTTGGAGACAAGTCGGCTGGGAGACGATGTATTGAATCGCGATGCAATTTGAGTTTTCCATCGTCATTAGAGGCCCTGAACGTTACAATTAACTACCAGTTTTGCGTCGGATTCGAAAATCTACACTCACAGGAGACGGATCATAAGTTGCCCGAGGCAGCAATATCCCCTTGGAGACAAGTCGGCTGGAGGACGATGTATTGAATCGCGATGCAATTTGAGATTTCCATCGTCATTAGGAGGCCCTGAATCTTACAATTAACATCAGTTTTGCGTCAGATTCCAAAAACTAGACTCACAGGAGACGGACCATAAGGTGCCCGAGACAGCAATGTCCGCTTGGAGACAATTCGGCTAGAGGACGATGTATTGAATCACGATGCAATTTGAGATTTGAATCGTCATTAGGAGGCCCTGAATAATACAATTAACTATCAGTTTTGCGTCCGATTCGAAAATCTAGACTCACAGGAGACGGACCATAAGGTGTACGAGGCAGAAGTATTCCCTTGGAGACAAGTCGGCTGAAGGACGATGTATTCAATCGCGACGCAATTTGAGTGTTCCATCGTCATTAGGAGGCCCTGAACGTTACAATAACTATCAGTTTTGCATCCGATTCGAAAATCTAGACTCACACGAGACGGACCATATGGTGCCCGAGGCAGTAATATCCCCTTGTAGACAAGTCGGCTGGAGGACAATGTATTGAATCTGGACGGAATGTGAGTGTTCCGTTGTCATCAGGAGGCCCTGAACGTTACAATTAACCATCAGTTTTGCGTCCGATTCGAAAATCTAGACTCACAGGAGACGGACCATAAGGTGACTGAGGCAGCAATATCCCCTTGGAGACAAGTCGGCTGGAGGACGATGTATTAAATCGCGAGGCAATTTGAGTTTTCCATCTTCATTAGCAGGCCCTTAATGTTACAATTAATCATAAGTTTTGCGTCGGATTCGAAAATCTAGACTCACAGGAGACGGATCATTAGGTGCCCGAGGCAGCAATATCACCTTGGAGTCGGCTGGAGGACGATGTATTGAATCGCGATGCAATTTGAGATTTCCATCGTCATTAGGAGGCCCTGAATGTTACAATTAACATCAGTTTTGCGTCAGATTCGAAAAACTAGACTCACAGGAGACGGACCATAAGGTGCCCGAGGCAGCAATATCCCCTTCGAGACAAGTCGGCTGGAGGACGATGTATTGATTCGCAATGCAATTTGAGATTTTCATCGCCATTTGAAGGCCCTGAACGTTACAATTAACCATCAGTTTTGCGTCGGATTCGAAAATCTAGACTCGCAGGAGACGGACCATAAGGTGCCCAAGGCAGCAATATCCCCTTGTAGACAAGTCGGCTGGAGGTCGATGTATTGAATCGCGATGCAATTTGAGTTTTCCATCGCCATTAGGAGGCCCTGAACGTTACAATTAACTATCAGTTTTGCGTCCGATTCGAAAATCTAGACTCACAGGAGACGGACCATAAGGTGTACGAGGCAGAAATATTCCCTTGGAGACAAGTCCCCTGGAGGACGATGTATTGAGTCTAGATGGTATGTGAGTGTTCCATCGTCATTAGGGACCCTGAACGTTACAATTAACCATCAGTTTTGCGTCGGATTCGAAAATCTAGACTCACAGGAGACGGACCATAGGTGCCCCAGGCAGCAATATCCCCTTGGAGACAAGTCAACTGGGGAACGATATATTAAATCTCGTCGCAATTTGAGTGCTCCCTCGTCATTAGGAGGCCCTGAACGTTACAATTACCTATCAGTTTTGCGTCCGATTTGAAAATCTAGACTCACAAGAGACGGACCATAAGGTGCCCGAGGCAGCAATATCCCCTTGGAGACAAGTCGGCTGGAGGACGATCTATTGAATCGCGATGCCATTTGAGTGTTCCGTCGTGATTAGGAAGCCCTGAAAGTTACAATTAACTATCAGTTTTGCATCCGATTCAAAAATCTAGACTCACAGGAGCGGACCATAAAGTGCCCGAGACAGCAGAATCCCCTTGGAGACAAGTCGGCTGGAGGACGATGTATTGAATCGCGACGCAATTTGAGTGTTCCATCGTCATTAGGAGGCCCTGAACGTTACAATTAACCATCCGTTTTGCGTCGGAATCGAAAATCTAGACTCACAAGAGACGGACCATAAGGTGCCCGAGGCCGCAATATCCCCTTGGAGAAAAGTCGGCTGGAGAACGATGTATTGAATCGCGATGCAGTTTGAGTGCTCCATCGTCATTAGGAGGCCCTGAACGTTACAATTAACTATCAGTTTTGCGTCCGATTCGAAAATCTAGACTCACAGGAAACGCACCATTAGGTGCCCGAGGCAGCAATATCCCCTTGGAGACAAGTCGGCTGGAGGACGTATTATTGAATCGCGACGCAATTTGAGTGTTCCATCGTCATTAGGAGGCCCTGAACGTTACAATTAACCATCAGATTTGCGTCGGATTCGAAAATCTAGACTCACAGTAGACGGAACATAAGGTGCCCGAGGCAGCAATATTCCCTTAATGACAAGTCGGCTGGAGGACGATGTATTGAATCGCGATGCATTTTGAGTTTTCCATCGTCATTAGAGGACCTGATCGTTACAATTAACTATCAGTTTTGCGTCCGATTCGGAAATCTAGACTCACAGGAGACGGACCATAAGGTGTACGAGGCAGTTATATTCCCTTGGAGACAAATCGGCTGGAGGACGATGTATTGAATCTGGACGGAATGTGAGTGTTCCATCGTCATTAGGAGACCCTGAACGTTACAATTAACCATCAGTTTTGCGTCGGATTCGAAAATCTAGACTCACAGGAGACGGACCATAAGGTGCCCCAGGCATGAATATCCCCTTGGTGACAAGTCGGTTGGAGGACGATGTATTGAATCTCGTCGCAATTTGAGTGTTCCCTCGTCATTAAGAGGCCCTGAACGTTACAATTAACTATCAGTTTTGCGTCCGATTCGAAACTCTAGACTCACAAGAGACGGACCATAAGGTGCCCGAGGCAGCAATAACCACTTGGATACAAGTCAACTGGAGGACGATGTATTGAATCGCGATGCCATTTGAGTGTTCCATCGTGATTAGGAAGTCCTTAAAGTTACAATTAACTATCAGTTTTGCATCCGATTCGAAAATCTAGACTCACATTAGACGGACCATAAAGTGCCCGAGACAGCAATATCCCATTGGAGACAAGTCGGCTGGAGGACGATGTATTGAATCGCGACGCAATTTGAGTGTTCCATCGTCATTAGGAGGCCCTGAACGTTACAATTAACCACCAGTTTTGCGTCGGATTCGAAAATCTTGACTCACAAGAGACGGACCATAGGGTGCCCGAGGCAGCAATATCCCATTGGAGACAAGTCGGCTGGAGGACGATGTATTGAATCGCGACGCAATTTGAGTGTTCCATCGTCATTAGGAGGCCCTCAACGTTACAATTAACCACCAGTTTTGCGTCGGATTCGAAAATCTTGACTCACAAGAGACGGATCATAAGGTGCTCGAGGCAGCAATATCCCCTTGGAGACAAGTCGGCTGGAGGACGATGTATTGATTCGCGATGCAATTTGAGTTATTCATCGCCATTAGGAGTCCCTGAACGTCACAATTAACTATCAGTTTTGCGTCCGATTCGAAAATCTAGACTCACAGGAGACAGACCATAAGGTGTACGAGGCAAAAATATTCCGTTGGAGACAAGTCAGCTGGAGGACGATAGATTGAATCTGGACGGAATGTAAGTGTTTCATCGTCATTAGGAGACCCTGAACGTTACAGTTAACCATCAGTTTTGCGTCGGATTCGAAAATTTAGACTCACTGGAGACGGACGAAAAGGTGCCCCAGGCAGGAATATCCCCTTGGAGACAAGTCGGCTGGAGGACGATGTATTGAATCTCGTCGCAATTTGAGTGTTCCCTCGTCATTAGAAGGCCCTGAACGTTACAATTAACTATCAGTTTTGCGACCGATTCGAAAATCTAGACTCACAAGAGACGGACCATAAGGTGCCCGAGGCAGCAATATCCCCTTGGAGACAAGTCGGCTGGAAGACGATGTATTGAATCGCGATGCAGTTTGAGTGCTCCATCGTCATTAGGAGGCCCTGAACGTTACAATTAACTGTCAGTTTTGCGTCGGATACGAAAATCTAGACTCACAGGAAACGCACCATAAGGTGCCCGAGGCAGCAATATCCCCTTGGAGACAAGTCGGCTGGAGGACGATGTATTGATTCGCGATGAAATTTGAGATTTTCATCGTCATTAGGAGGCCCTGAACGTAATAATTAACATCAGTTTTGCGCCCGATTCGAAAATCTAGACTCACAGTAGACGCACCATAAGGTGCCCGAGACAGCAATATCCCCTTGGAGACCAGTCGGCTGGAGGACGATGTATTGAATCGCGATGCAATTTGAGTTTTCCATCGTCATTAGAGGCCCTGAACGTTACAATTAACTATCAGTTTTGCGTCGGATTCGAAAATCTTGACTCACAGGAGAAGGATCATAAGGTGCCCGAGGCAGCAATATCCCCTTGGAGACAAGTCGGTGGAGGACGATGTATTGAATCGCGATGCAATTTGAGATTTCCATCGTCATTAGGAGGCCCTGAATGTTACAATTAACATCAGTTTTGCGTCAGATTCGAAAAACTAGACTCACAGGAGACGTACCATAAGGTGCCCGAGGCAGCAATATCCCCTTCGGGACAAGTCGGCTGGAGGATGATGTATTGATTCGCAATGCAATTTGAGATTTTCATCGCCATTAGAAGGCCCTGAACGTTACAATTAACTATCAGTTTTGCGACCGATTCGAAAATCTAGACTCACAAGAGACGGACCATAAGGTGCCCGAGGCAGCAATATCCCCTTGGAGGCAAGTCGGCTGGAAGACGATGTATTGATTCGCGATGCAGTTTGAGTGCGCCATCGTCATTAGGAGGCCCTGAACGTTACAATTAACCATCAGTTTTGCGTCGGATTCGAAAATCTAGACTCACAGGTGACGGACCATAGGTGCCCCAGGCAGCAATATCCCCTTGGAGACAAGTCAACTGGGGGACGATATATTAAATCTCGTCGCAATTTGAGTGCTCCCTCGTCATTAGGAGGCCCTGATCGTTACAATTACCTATCAGTTTTGCGTCCGGTTTAAAAATCTAGACTCACAAGAGACGGACCATAAGGTGCCCGAGGCAGCAATATCCCCTTGGAGACAAGTCGGCTGGAGGACGATGTATTGAATCGCGATGCCATTTGAGTGTTCCATCGTGATTAGGAAGCCCTGAAAGTTACAATTAACTATCAGTTTTGCATCCGATTCAAAAATCTAGACTCACAGGAGACGGACCATAAAGTGCCCGAGACAGCAGAATCCCCTTGGAGACAAGTCGGCTGGAGGACGATGTATTGAATCGCGACGCAATTTCAGTGTTCCATCGTCATTAGGAGGCCCTGAACGTTACAATTAACCATCCGTTATGCGTCGGAATCGAAAATCTAGACTCACAAGAGACGGACCATAAGGTGCCCGAGGCCGCAATATCCCCTTGGAGGCAAGTCGGCTGGAGAACGATGTATTGAATCGCGATGCAGTTTGAGTTTTCCATCGTCATTAGAGGACCTGATCGTTACAATTAACTATCAGTTTTGCGTCGGATTCGAAAATCTAGACTGACAGGAGACGGATAATAAGGTGCCCGAGGCAGCAATATCACCTTGGAGACAAGTCGGCTTGAGGACGATGTATTGAATCGCGATGCAATTTGAGATTTCCATCGTCATTAGGAGGCCCTGAATGTTACAATTAACTATCAGTTTTGCGTCCGATTCGAAAATCTAGACTCACAGGAAACGCACCATTAGGTGCCCGAGGCAGCAATATCCCCTTGGTGACAATTCGGCTGGAGGACGATGTATTGAATCGCGATGCATTTTGAGTTTTCCATCGTCATTAGAGGACCTGATCGTTACAATTAACTATCAGTTTTGCGTCGGATTCGAAAATCTAGACTGACAGGAGACGGATAATAAGGTGCCCGAGGCAGCAATATCACCTTGGAGACAAGTCGGCTGGAGGACGATGTATTGAATCGCGATGCAATTTGAGATTTCCATCGTCATTAGGAGGCCCTGAATGTTACAATTAACTATCAGTTTTGCGTCCGTTTCGAAAATATAGACTCACAGGACACGGAGCATAAGGTGCCCGAGGCAGCAATATCCACTTGGAGACAAGTCGGCTGGAGGACGATGTATTGATTCGCGATGCAATTTGAGTTTTCCATCGCCATTAGAAGGCCCTGAACCTTACAATTAACTATCAGTTTTGCGTCCGATTCGGAAATCTAGACTCACAGGAGACGCACCATAAGGTGCCCCAGGCATGAATATCCCCTTGGTGACAAGTCGGTTGGAGGACGATGTATTGAATCTCGTCGCAATTTGATTGTTCCCTCGTCATTAAGAGGCCCTGAACGTTACAATTAACTATCAGTTTTGTGTCGGATTCGAAAATCTAGACTCACAGGAGACGGATCATAAGGTGCCCGAGGCAGTAGTATCCCCTGGGAGACAAGTTGGCTGGAGGACGATGTATTGATTCGCGATGCAATTTGAGATTTCCACCGTCATTAGGAGGCCCTGAACCTTACAATTAACTATCAGTTTTGCATCCGATTCGAAAATCTAGACTCACATTAGACGGACCATAAAGTGCCCGAGACAGCAATATCCCGTTGGAGACAAGTCGGCTGGAGGACGATGTATTGAATCGCGACGCCATTTGAGTGTTCCATCGTCATTAGGAGGCCCTGAACGTTACAATTAACCACCAGTTTTGCGTCGGATTCGAAAATCTTGACTCAAAAGAGACGGACCATAGGGTGCCCGAGGCAGCAATATCCCCTTGGGGACAAGTCGGCTGGAAGACGATGTATTGAATTGCGATGCAGTTTGAGTGCTCCATCGTCATTAGGAGGCCCTGGACGTTACAATTAACAGTCAGTTTTGCGTCGGATACGAAAATCTAGACTCACAGGAAATGGACCATAAGGTGCCCGAGGCAGCTATATCCCCTTGGAGACAAGTCGGCTGGACGAAGTATTATTGAATCGCGACGCAATTTGAGTGATCCATCGTCATTAGGAGGCTCTGAACGTTACAATTAACCATCAGATTTGCGTAGGGTTCGAAAATCTAGCCTCACAGTAGACGGATCATATGGTGCCCGAGGCAGCAATATCCCCTTGGAGAGAAGTCGGCTGGAGGACGATGTATTGAAACGCGATGCAATTTGAGATTTCTATCGTCATTAGGAGCCCCTAAATGTTACAATTAACGCCAGTTTTGCGTCCGATTCGATAAAATAGACTCACAAGAGACGGAGCATAAGGTGCCCGAGGCAGCAATATCCCCTTGGAGACAAGTCGGCTGGAGGACGATGTATTGAATCGCGATGCAATTTGAGATTTCTATCGTCATTAGGAGCCCCTAAATGTTACAATTAACGCCAGTTTTGCGTCCGATTCGATAAAATAGACTCACAGGAGACGGATCATAAGGTGCTCGAGGCAGCAAAATCCCCGTGGAGACAAGTCGACTGGAGGACGATGTATTGAATCGTGATGCAATTTGAGATTTCTATCGTCATTAGGAGGCCCTGAATGTTACAATTAACATCTGTTTTGCTTCCGATTCGAAAATATAGACTCAAAGGAGTCGGAGCATAAGGTGCCCGAGGCAGCAATATATCCTTGGAGACAAGTCGGCTGGAGGACGATGTATTGAATCGCGATGCAATTTGAGTTTTCCATCGTCATTAGAGGCCCTGAGCGTCACAATTAAGTATCAGTTTTGCGTCGGATTCGAAAATCTAGACTGACAGGAGACGGATCATAAGGTGCCCGAGGCAGCAATATCCCCTTGGAGTGAAGTCGGCTGGAGGACGATGTATTCAATCGCGATGCAATTTGAGATTTCCACCGTCATTAGGAGGCCCTGAATGTTACAATTAACATCAGTTTTGCGTCAGATTCCAAAAACTAGACTCAAAGGAGACAGACCATAAGGTGTACGAGGCAAAAATATTCCCTTGGAGACAAGTCGGCTGGAGGTCGATGTATTGAATCTGGACGGAATGTGAGTGTTCCATCGTCATTAGGAGACCATGAACGTTACAATTAACCATCAGTTTTGAGTCGGATTCGAATATCTAGACTCAGAGGAGACGGACCATAAGGTGCCCCAGGCAGCAATATCCCCTTGGAGACAAGTCGGCTGGAGGACGATATAATGAATCTCGTCGCAATTTGAGTGTTCCCTCTTCATTAGGAGGCCCTGAACGTTACAATTACCTATCAGATTTGCGTCCTATTTGAAAATCTAGACTTACAAGATACGGACCATAAGGTGCCCGAGGCAGCAATATTCCCTTGGAGACAAGTCGGCTGGAGGACGATGTATTGAATCTGGACGGAATGTGAGTGTTCCATCGTCATTTCGGAGACCCTGAACGTTACAGTTAACCATCAGTTTTGCGTCGGATTCGAAAATTAAGACTCACTGAAGACGGACCAAAAGGTGCCCCAGGCAGCAATATCCCCTTGGAGACAAGTCGGCTGGAGGACGATGTATTGAACCTCGTCGCAATTTGAGTGTTCCCTCGTCATTAGAAGGCCCTGAACGTTACAATTAACTATCAGTTTTGCGACCGATTCGAAAATCTAGACTCACAAGAGACGGACCATAAGGTGCCCGAGGCAGCAATATCCCCTTGGAGACAAGTCGGCTGGAAGACGATGTATTGAATCGCGATGCAGTTTGAGTGCTCCATCGTCATTAGGAGGCCCTGAACGTTACAATTAACTGTCAGTTTTGCGTCGGATACGAAAATCTAGACTCACAGGAAACGCTACATAAGGTGCCCTAGGCAGCAATATCCCCTTGGAGTTAAGTCGGCTGGAGGACGATGTATTGATTCGCGATGAAATTTGAGATTTTCATCGTCATTAGGAGGCCCTGAACGTAACAATTAACATCAGTTTTGCGACCGATTCGAAAATCTAGACTCACAGTAGACGCACCATAAGGTGCCCGAGACAGCAATATCCCCTTGGAGACCAGTCGGCTGGAGGACGATGTATTGAATCGCGATGCAATTTGAGTTTTCCATCGTCATTAGGGGCCCTGAACGTTACAATTAACTATCAGTTTTGCGTCGGATTCGAAAATCTTGACTCACAGGAGAAGGATCATAAGGTGCCCGAGCAGCAATATCCCCTTGGAGACAAGTCGGCTGGAGGACGATGTATTGAATCGCGATGCAATTTGAGATTTCCAGCGTCATTAGGTGGCCCTGAATGTTACAATTAACATCAGTTTTGCGTCAGATTCGAAAAACTAGACTCCCAGGAGACGGACCATAAGGTGCCCGAGGCAGCAATATCCCCTTCGAGACAAGTCGGCTGGAGGACGATGTATTGAATCGCGACGCAATTTGAGTGTTCCATCGTCATTAGGAGGCCCTGAACGTTACAATTAACCATCCGTTTTGCGTCGGTATCGAAAATCTAGACTCACAACAGACGGACCATAAGGTGCCCGAGGCAGCAATATCTCCTTGGAGACAAGTCGGCTGGAGGACGATGTATTGAATCGCGATGCCATTTGAGTGTTCCATCGTGATTAGGAAGCCCTGAAACTTACAATTAACTATCAGTTTTGCATCCGATTCAAAAATCTAGACTCACAGGAGACGGACCATAAAGTGCCCGAGACAGCAGAATCCCCTTGGAGACAAGTCGGCTGGAGGACGATGTAATGAATCGCGACGCAATTTGAGTGTTCCATCGTCATTGAGAGGCCCTGAACGTTACAATTAACCATCCGTTTTGCGTCGGAATCGAAAATCTAGACTCACAAGAGACGGACCATAAGGTGCCCGAGGCCGCAATATCCCCTTGGAGACAAGTCGGCTGGAGGACGTATTATTGAATCGCGACGCACTTTGAGTGTTCCATCGTCATTAGGAGGCCCTGAACGTTACAATTAACCATCAGATTTGCGTCGGATTCGAAAATCTAGACTCACAGTAGACGGACCATAAGGTGCCCGAGGCAGCAATATTCCCTTGGTGACAATTCGGCTGGAGGACGATGTATTGAATCGCGATGCATTTTGAGTTTTCCATCGTCATTTGAGGACCTGATCGTTACAATTAACTATCAGTTTTGCGTCGGATTCGAAAATCTAGACTGACAGGAGACGGATAATAAGGTGCCCGAGGCAGCAATATCACCTTGGAGGCAATTCGGCTGGAGGACGATGTATTGAATCGCGATGCAATTTGAGATTTCCATCGTCATTAGGAGGCCCTGAATGTTACAATTAACATCAGTTTTGCGTCCGTTTCGAAAATATAGACTCACAGGAGACGGACCATAAGGTGCCCGAGGCAGCAATATCCACTTGGAGACAAGTCGGCTGGAGGACGATGTATTGATCCGCGATGCAATTTGAGTTTTCCATCGCCATTAGAAGGCCCTGAAACTTACAATTAACTATCAGTTTTGCGTCCGATTCGGAAATCTAGACTCACAGGAGACGGACCATAAGGTGTACGAGGCAGCAATATCCACTTGGATACAAGTCGCCTGGAGGACGATGTATTGAATCGCGATGCCATTTGAGTGTTCCATCGTGATTAGGAAGCCCTGAAAGTTACAATTAACTATCAGTTTTGCATCCGATTCGAAAATCTAGACTCACATTAGACGGACCATAAAGTGCCCGAGACAGTAATATCCCGTTGGAGACAAGTCGGCTGCAGGACGATGTATTGAATCGCGACGCAATTTGAGTGTTCCATCGTCATTAGGAGGCCCTGAACGTTACAATTAACCATCAGTTTCGCGTCGGATTCGAAAATCTTGACTCACAAGAGACGGACCATAGGGTGCCCGAGGCAGCAATATCCCCTTGGAGACAAGTCGGCTGGAAGACGATGTATTGAATCGCGATGCAGTTTGAGTGCTCCATCGTCATTAGGAGGCCCTGGACGTTACAATTAATAGTCAGTTTTGCGTCGGATACGAAAATCTAGACTCACAGGAAACGGACCATAAGGTGCCCGAGGCAGCTATATCCCCTTGGAGACAAGTCGGCTGGACGACGTATTATTGAATCGCGATGCAATTTGAGTGATCCATCGTCATTAGGTGGCCCTGAACGTTACAATTAACCATCAGATTTGCGTCGGATTCGTAAATCTAGACTCACAGTAGATGGACCATAAGGTGCCCGAGGCAGCAATATCCCCTTGGAGAGAAGTCGGCTGGAGGACGATGTATTGAATCGCGATGCAATTTGAGATTTCTATCGTCATTAGGAGCCCCTAAATGTTACAATTAACGTCAGTTTTGCGTCCGATTCGATAAAATAGACTCACAGGAGACGGAGCATAAGGTTCCCGAGGCAGCAATATCCCCTTGGAGACAAGTCGGCTGGAGGACGATGTATTGAATCGCGATACAATTTGAGATTTCCATCGTCATTAGAAGGCCTGATTGTTACAATTATCATCAGTTTTGCGTCGGATTCTAATATCTAGACTCACAGGAGACGGACCATAAAGTGCCCGAGGCAGCAATATCCCCTTGGAGACAAGTCGGCTGGAGGACGATGTATTGAATCGCGAAGCCATTTGTGTGTTCCATCGTGATTAGGAAGCCCTGAAAGTTACAATTAACTATCAGTTTTGCATCCGATTCGAAAATCTAGACTCACAGGAGACGGACCATAAGGTGCCCGAGGCAGCAATATCCCCTTGGAGACAAGTCGGCTGGTGGACGATATATTGATTCTCGTCGCGATTTGAGTGTTCCCTCGTCATTAGGAGGCCCTGAACGTTACAATTAACTATCAGTTATGCGTCCGATTCGAAAATCTAGACTCACAGGAGACGGACCATAAGGTGTACGAGGCAGAAATATTCCCTTGGAGACAAGTCGGCTGGAGGACGATGTATTGAATCTGGACGGAATGTGAGTGTTCCATCGTCATTAGGAGACCCTAAACGTTACAATTAACCATTAGTTTTGCGTCGGATTCGAAAATCTAAACTCACAGGAGACGGACCATAAGGTGCCCCAGGCAGCAACATCCCCTTGGAGACAAGTCGGCTGGTGGACGATATATTGATTCTCGTCGCGATTTGAGTGTTCCCTCGTCATTAGGAGGCCCTGAACGTTACAATTACCTATCAGTTTTGCGTCCGATTCAAAAATCTAGACTCACAAGAGACGGCCCATAAGGTGTCCGAGGCAGCAATATCCCCTTGAAGACAAGTCGGCTGGAGGACGATGTATTGATTCGCGATGCAATTTGAGATTTTCATCGCCATTAGGAGGTCCTGAACGTTACAATTAACTATCAGTTTTGTGTCGGATTCGAAAATCTAGACTCACAGGAAACTGACCATAAGGTGCCCGAGGCAGCAATATCCCCTTGGAGACAAGTCGGCTGGAGGACGTATTATTGAATCGCGACGCAATTTGAGTGTTCCATCGTCGTTAGGAGGCCCTGAACGTTACAATTAACCATCAGATTTGCGTCGGAATCGAAAATCTAGACTCACAGTAGACGGACCATAAATTGCCCGAGGCAGCAATATTCCCTTGGAGACAAGTCGGCTGGAGGACGATGTATTGAATCGCGACGCAATTTGAGTGTACCATCGTCATTAGGAGGCCCCGAACATTTCAATTAACCATCAGTTTTGCGTCGGATTCGAAAATCTAGACTCACAGGAGACGGACCATAAGGTGCCCGAGGCAGCAATATCCCCTTGGAGACAAGTCGGCTGGAGGACGATGTATTGAATCGCGATGAAATTTGAGTTTTCTATCGCCATTAGGCGGCTCTGAACGTTACAAATAACTATCAGTTTTGCGTCCGATTCGAAAATCTAGACTCACAGGAGACGGACCATAAGGTGTACGAGGCAGAAATATTCCCTTGGAGACAAGTCGGCTGGAGGACGATGTATTGAATCTGGACGGAATGTGAGTGTTCCCTCGTCATTAGGAGGCCCTGAACGTTACAATTAACTATCAGTTTTGCGTCCGATTCGAAAATCTAGACTCACAAGAGACGGCCCATAAGGTGCACGAGGCAGCAATATCCACTTGGAGACAAGTCGCCTGGAGGACGATGTATTGAATCGCGATGCCATTTGAGTGTTCCATCGTGATTAGGAAGCCCTGAAAGTTACAATTAACTATCATTTTTGCATCCGATTCGAAAATCTAGACTCACAGGAGACGCAACATAAAGTGCCCGAGACAGCAATATCCCGTTGGAGACAAGTCGGCTGGAGGACCATGTATTCAATCGCGATGCAATTTGAGAGTTCCATCGTCATTAGGAGGCCCTGAACGTTACAATTAACTATCAGTTTTGCGTCCGATTCGAAAATCTAGACTCACAGGGGACGGACCATAAGGTGTACGAGGCAGAAGTATTCCCTTGGAGACAAGTCGGCTGAAGGACGATGTATTCAATCGCGACGCAATTTGAGTGTTCCATCGTCATTAGGAGGCCCTGAACGTTACAATTAACCATCAGTTTTGCGTCGGATTCGAAAATCTTGACTCACAAGAGACGGACCATAAGGTGCCCGAGGCAGCAATATCCCCTTGGAGACAAGTCGGCTGGGAGACGATGTATTGAATCGCGATGCAATTTGAGTTTTCCATCGTCATTAGAGGCCCTGAACGTTACAATTAACTATCAGTTTTGCGTCGGATTCGAAAATCTACACTCACAGGAGACGGATCATAAGTTGCCCGAGGCAGCAATATCCCCTTGGAGACAAGTCGGCTGGAGGACGATGTATTGAATCGCTATGCAATTTGAGATTTCCATCGTCATTAGGAGGCCCTGAATCTTACAATTAACATCAGTTTTGCGTCAGATTCCAAAAACTAGACTCACAGGAGACGGACCATGAGGTGCCCGAGACAGCAATGTCCGGTTGGAGACAATTCGGCTAGAGGACGATGTATTGAATCGCGATGCAATTTGAGATTTGAATCGTCATTAGGAGGCCCTGAATAATACAATTAACATCAGTTTGGCGTCGGATTCGAAAATCTAGACTCACAGGAGACGGACCATAAGGTGCCCGAGGCAGCAATAACCCCTTGGAGACAAGTCGGCTGAAGGACGACGTGTTGTATCGCGATGCAATTTGAGTTTTCCATCGCCATTAGGAGGCCCTGAACGTTACAATTAACTATCAGTTTTGCATCCGATTCGAAAATCTAGACTCACACGAGACGGACCATATGGTGCCCGAGGCAGCAATATCCCCTTGTAGACAAGTCGGCTGGAGGACAATGTATTGAATCTGGACGGAATGTGAGTGTTCCATTGTCATCAGGAGGCCCTGAACGTTACAATTAACCATCAGTTTTGCGTCCGATTCGAAAATCTAGACTTACAGGAGACGGACCATAAGGTGACTGAGGCAGCAATATCCCCTTGGAGACAAGTCGGCTGGACGACGATGTATTAAATCGCGAGGCAATTTGAGTTTTCCATCTTCATTAGCAGGCCCTTAATGTTACAATTAATCATCAGTTTTGCGTCGGATTCGAAAATCTAGACTCACAGGAGACGGATCATAAGGTGCCCGAGGCAGCAATATCACCTTGGAGTCGGCTGGAGGACGATGTATTGAATCGCGATGCAATTTGAGATTTCCATCGTCATTAGGAGGCCCTGAATCTTACAATTAACATCAGTTTTGCGTCAGATTCGAAAAACTAGACTAACAGGAGACGGACCATAAGGTGCCCGGGGCAGCAATATCCCCTTGGAGACAAGTCGGCTGGTGGACGATATATTGATTCTCGTCGCGATTTGAGTGTTCCCTCGTCATTAGGAGACCCTGAACGTTACAATTAACTATCAGTTATGCGTCCGATTCGAAAACCTAGACTCACAGGAGACGGACCATAAGGTGTACGAGGCAGAAATATTCCCTTGGAGACAAGTCGGCTGGAGGACGATGTATTGAATCTGGACGGAATGTGAGTGTTCCATCGTCATTAGGAGACCCTGAACGTTACAATTAACCATTAGTTTTGCGTCGGATTCGAAAATCTAAACTCACAGGAGACGGACCATAAGGTGCCCCAGGCAGCAATATCCCCTTGGAGACAAGTCGGCTGGTGGACGATATATTGATTCTCGTCGCGATTTGAGTGTTCCCTCGTCATTAGGAGGCCCTGAACGTTACAATTACCTATCAGTTTTGCGTCCGATTCAAAAATCTAGACTCACAAGAGACGGCCCATAAGGTGTCCGAGGCAGCAATATCCCCTTGGAGACAAGTCGGCTGGAGGACGATGTATTGATTCGCGATGCAATTTGTGATTTTCATCGCCATAAGGAGGCCATGAACGTTACAATTAACTATCAGTTTTGCGTCGGATTCGAAAATCTAGACTAACAGGAGACGGACATAAGGTGCCCGAGGCAGCAATATCCCATTGGAGACAAATCGGCTGGAGGACGATGTATTGAATCGCGATGCAATTTGAGATTTCCATCGTCATTAGGAGGCCCTGAATGTTACAATTAACATCAGTTTTGCGTCAGATTCGAAAAACTAGACTCACAGGAAACGGACCATAAGGTTCCCGAGGCAGCAATATCCCCTTGGAGACAAATCGGCTGGAGGACGATGTATTGATTCGCGATGCAATTTGAAATTTTCATCGCCATTAGGAGGTCCTGAATGTTACAATTAACTATCAGTTTTGTGTCGGATTCGAAAATCTAGACTCGCAGGAGACGGACCATAAGGTGCCAAAGGCAGCAATATCCCCTTGTAGACAAGTCGGCTGGAGGACGATGTATTGAATCGCGACGCAATTTGAGTGTTCCATCGTCATTAGGAGGCCCTGAACGTTTCAATTAACCATCAGTTTTGCGTCGGATTCGAAAATCTAGACTCACAGGAGACGGACCATAAGGTGCCCGAGGCAGCAATATCCCCTTGGAGACAAGTCGGCTGGAGGACGATGTATTGAATCGCGATGAAATTTGAGTTTTCCATCGCCATTAGGCGGCTCTGAACGTTACAAATAACTATCAGTTTTGCGTCCGATTCGAAAATCTAGACTCACAGGAGACGGACCATAAGGTGTAAGAGGCAGAAATACTCCCTTGGAGACAAGTCGGCTGGAGGACGATGTATTGAATCTGGACGGAATGTGAGTGTTCCCTCGTCATTAGGAGGCCCTGAACGTTACAATTAACTATCAGTTTTGCGTCCGATTCGAAAATCTAGACTCACAAGAGACGGCCCATAAGGTGCCCGAGGCAGCAATATCCACTTGGAGACAAGTCGCCTGGAGGACGATGTATTGAATCGCGATGCCATTTGAGTGTTCCATCGTGATTAGGAAGCCCTGAAAGTTACAATTAACTATCATTTTTGCATCCGATTCGAAAATCTAGACTCACAGGAGACGCAACATAAAGTGCCCGAGACAGCAATATCCCGTTGGAGACAAGTCGGCTGGAGGACCATGTATTCAATCGCGACGCAATTTGAGAGTTCCATCGTCATTAGGAGGCCCTGAACGTTACAATTAACTATCAGTTTTGCGTCCGATTCGAAAATCTAGACTCACAGGAGACGAACCATAAGGTGTACGAGGCAGAAGTATTCCCTTGGAGACAAGTCGGCTGAAGGACGATGTATTCAATCGCGACGCAATTTGAGTGTGCATCGTCATTAGGAGGCCCTGAACCATCAGTTTTGCGTCGGATTCGAAAATCTTGACTCACAAGAGACGGACCATAAGGTGCCCGAGGCAGCAATATCCCCTTGGAGACAAGTCGGCTGGGAGACGATGTATTGAATCGCGATGCAATTTGAGTTTTCCATCGTCATTAGAGGCCCTGAACGTTACAATTAACTATCAGTTTTGCGTCGGATTCGAAAATCTACACTCACAGGAGACGGATCATAAGTTGCCCGAGGCAGCAATATCCCCTTGGAGACAAGTCGGCTGGAGGACGATGTATTGAATCGCGCTGCAATTTGAGATTTCCATCGTCATTAGGAGGCCCTGAATCTTACAATTAACATCAGTTTTGCGTCAGATTCCAAAAACTAGACTCACAGGAGACGGACCATAAGGTGCCCGAGGCAGCAATGTCCGCTTGGAGACAATTCGGCTAGAGGACGATGTATTGAATCGCGATGCAATTTGAGATTTGAATCGTCATTAGGAGGCCCTGAATAATACAATTAACATCAGTTTGGCGTCGGATTCGAAAATCTAGACTCACAGGAGACGGACCATAAGGTGCCCGAGGCAGCAATAACCCCTTGGAGACAAGTCGGCTGAAGGACGACGTGTTGTATCGCGATGCAATTTGAGTTTTCCATCGCCATTAGGAGGCCCTGAACGTTACAATTAACTATCAGCTTTGCATCCGATTCGAAAATCTAGACTCACACGAGACGGACCATATGGTGCCCGAGGCAGCAATATCCCCATGTAGACAAGTCGGCTGGAGGACAATGTATTGAATCTGGACGGAATGTGAGTGTTCCATTGTCATCAGGAGGCCCTGAACGTTACAATTAACCATCAGTTTTGCGTCCGATTCGAAAATCTAGACTCACAGGAGACGGACCATAAGGTGACTGAGGCAACAATATCCCCTTGGAGACAAGTCGGCTGGAGGACGATGTATTAAATCGCGAGGCAATTTGAGTTTTCCATCTTCATTAGCAGGCCCTTAATGTTACAATTAATCATCAGTTTTGCGTCGGATTCGAAAATCTAGACTCACAGGAGACGGATCATAAGGTGCCCGAGGCAGCAATATCACCTTGGAGTCGGCTGGAGGACGATGTATTGAATCGCGATGCAATTTGAGATTTCCATCGTCATTAGGAGGCCCTGAATCTTACAATTAACATCAGTTTTGCGTCAGATTCGAAAAACTAGACTAACAGGAGACGGACCATAAGGTGCCCGAGGCAGCAATATCCCCTTGGAGACAAGTCGGCTGGTGGACGATATATTGATTCTCGTCGCGATTTGAGTGTTCTCTCGTCATTAGGAGGCCCTGAACGTTACAATTAACTATCAGTTATGCGTCCGATTCGAAAATCTAGACTCACAGGAGACGGACCATAAGGTGTACGAGGCAGAAATATTCCCTTGGAGACAAGTCGGCTGGAGGACGATGTATTGAATCTGGACGGAATGTGAGTGTTCCATCGTCATTAGAAGACCCTGAACGTTACAATTAACCATTAGTTTTGCGTCGGATTCGAAAATCTAAACTCACAGGAGACGGACCATAAGGTGCCCCAGGCAGCAATATCCCCTTGGAGACAAGTCGGCTGGTGGACGATATATTGATTCTCGTCGCGATTTGAGTGTTCCCTCGTCATTAGGAGGCCCTGAACGTTACAATTACCTATCAGTTTTGCGTCCGATTCAAAAATCTAGACTCACAAGAGTCGGCCCATAAGGTGTCCGAGGCAGCAATATCCCCTTGGAGACAAGTCGGCTGGAGGACGATGTATTGATTCGCGATGCAATTTGAGATTTTCATCGCCATTAGGAGGTCCTGAACGTTACAATTAACTATCAGTTTTGTGACGGATTCGAAAATCTAGACTCACAGGAAACTGACCATAAGGTGCCCGAGGCAGCAATATCCCCTTGGAGACAAGTCGGCTGGAGGACGTATTATTGAATCGCGACGCAATTTGAGTGTTCCATCGTCGTTAGGAGGCCCTGAACGTTACAATTAACCATCAGATTTGCGTCGGAATCGAAAATCTAGACTCACAGTAGACGGACCATAAATTGCCCGAGGCAGCAATATTCCCTTGGAGACAAGTCGGCTGGAGGACGATGTATTGATTCGCGATGCAATTTGTGTTTTCCATCGCCATTAGGAGGCCCTGAACGTTACAATTAACTATCAGTTTGGCGTCGGATTCGAAAATCTAGACTCACATGAGACGGACATAAGGTGCCCGAGGCAGCAATATCCCATTGGAGACAAGTCGGCTGGAGGACGATGTATTGAATCGCGATGAAATTTGAGTTTTCCATCGCCATTAGGCGGCTCTGAACGTTACAAATAACTATCAGTTTTGCGTCCGATTCGAAAATCTAGACTCACAGGAGACGGACAATAAGGTGTACGAGGCAGAAATATTCCCTTGGAGACAAGTCGGCTGGAGGACGATGTATTGAATCTGGACGGAATGTGAGTGTTCCCTCGTCATTAGGAGGCCCTGAACGTTACAATTAACTATCAGTTTTGCGTCCGATTCGAAAATCTAGACTCACAAGAGACGGCCCATAAGGTGCCCGAGGCAGCAATATCCACTTGGAGACAAGTCGCCTGGAGGACGATGTATTGAATCGCGATGCCATTTGAGTGTTCCATCGTGATTAGGAAGCCCTGAAAGTTACAATTAACTATCATTTTTGCATCCGATTCGAAAATCTAGACTCACAGGAGACGCAACATAAAGTGCCCGAGACAGCAATATCCCGTTGGAGACAAGTCGGCTGGAGGACCATGTATTCAATCGCGACGCAATTTGAGAGTTCCATCGTCATTAGGAGGCCGTGAACGTTACAATTAACTATCAGTTTTGCGTCCGATTCGAAAATCTAGACTCACAGGTGACGGACCATAAGGTGTACGAGGCAGAAGTATTCCCTTGGAGACAAGTCGGCTGAAGGACGATGTATTCAATCGCGACGCAATTTGAGTGTTCCATCGTCATTAGGAGGCCCTGAACGTTACAATTAACCATCAGTTTTGCGTCGGATTCGAAAATCTTGACTCACAAGAGACGGACCATAAGGTGCCCGAGGCAGCAATATCCCCTTGGAGACAAGTCGGCTGGGAGACGATGTATTGAATCGCGATGCAATTTGAGTTTTCCATCGTCATTAGAGGCCCTGAACGTTACAATTAACTATCAGTTTTGCGTCGGATTCGAAAATCTACACTCACAGGAGACGGATCATAAGTTGCCCGAGGCAGCGATATCCCCTTGGAGACAAGTCGGCTGGAGGACGATGTATTGAATCGCGATGCAATTTGAGATTTCCATCGTCATTAGGAGGCCCTGAATCTTACAATTAACATCAGTTTTGCGTCAGATTCCAAAAACTAGACTCACAGGAGACGGACCATAAGGTGCCCGAGGCAGCAATATCCCCTTGGAGACAAGTCAGCTGGAGGACGATGTATTGAATCTGGACGGAATGTGAGAGTTCCCTCGTCATTAGGAGGCCCTGAACGTTACAATTAACTATCAGTTTTGCGTCCGATTCGAAAATCTAGACTCACAGGAGACGGACCATAAGGTGTACGAGGCAGAAGTATTCCCTTGGAGACAAGTCGGCTGAAGGACGATGTATTCAATCGCGACGCAATTAGAGTGTTCCATCGTCATTAGGAGGCCCTGAACGTTACAATTAACCATCAGTTTTGCGTCGGATTCGAAAATCTAGACTCACAAGAGACGGACCATAAGGTGCCCGAGGCAGCAATATCCCCTTGGATACAAGTCGGCTGGAGGAAGATGTATTGAATCGCGATGCAGTTTGAGTGCTCCATTGTCATTAGGTGGCCCTGAACGTAACAATTAACATCAGTTTTGCGACCTATTCGAAAATCTAGACTCACAGTAGACGGATCATAAGGTGCCCGAGGCAGCAATATCCCCTTGGAGACAAGTTGGCTGGAGGACGATATATTGATTGGCGATGCAATTTGAGATTTTCATCGCCATTAGGAGGCCATGAAGGTTACAATTAACTATCAGTTTTGCGTCGGATTCGAAAATCTAGACTCGCAGGAGACAGACCATAAGGTGCCCAAGGCAGCAATATCCCCTTGTAGACAAGTCGGCTGGAGGACGATGTATTGAATCGCGGCGCAATTTCAGTGTTCCATCGGCATTAGGAGGCCCTGAACGTTTCAATTAACCATCAGTTTTGTGTCGGATTCGAAAACCTAGTCTCACAGGAGACGGACTATAAAGTTGCCGAGACAGCAGCATATCTTGGAGACAAGTCGGCTGGAGGACGATGTATTGAATCGCGATGCAGTTTGAGTGCTCCATCGTAATTAGGAGGCCCTGAACGTTACAATTAACTATCAGTTTTGCGTCCGATTCGAAAATCTAGACTCACAGGAAACGGACCATAAGGAGCCCGAGGCAGCAATGTCCGCTTGGAGACAATTCGGCTAGAGGACGATGTATTGAATCGCGATGCAATTTGAGATTTGAATCGTCATTAGGAGGCCCTGAATAATACAATTAGCATCAGTTTGGCGTCGGATTCGACAATCTAGACTCACAGGAGACGGACCATAAGGTGCCCGAGGCAGCAATAACCCCTTGGAGACAAGTCGGCTGAAGGACGACGTGTTGTATCGCGATGCAATTTGAGTTTTCCATCGCCATTAGGAGGCCCTGAACGTTACAATTAACTATCAGTTTTGCATCCGATTCGAAAATCTAGACTCACACGAGACGGACCATATGGTGCCCGAGGCAGCAATATCCCCTTGTACACAAGTCGGCTGGAGGACAATGTATTGAATCTGGACGGAATGTGAGTGTTCCATTGTCTTCAGGAGGCCCTGAACGTTACAATTAACCATCAGTTTTGCGTCCGATTCGAAAATCTAGACTCACAGGAGACGGACCATAAGGTGACTGAGGCAGCAATATCCCCTTGGAGACAAGACGGCTGGAGGACGATGTATTAAATCGCGAGGCAATTTGAGTTTTCCATCTTCATTAGCAGGCCCTTAATGTTACAATTAATCATCAGTTTTGCGTCGGATTCGAAAATCTAGATTCACAGGAAACGGACCATAAGGTGCCCGAGGCAGCAATATCCCCTTGGAGACAAGTCGGCTGGAGGACGTATTATTGAATCGCGACGCAATTTGAGTGTTCCATCGTCATTAGGAGGCCCTGAACGTTACAATTAACCATCAGATTTTCGTCAGATTCGAAAATCTAGACTCACAGGAGACGGACCATAAAGTGCCCGAGACAGCAATATCCCGTTGGAGACAAGCCTGCTGGAGGACGATGTATTGAATCGCGATGCAATTTGAGTTTTCCATCGTCATTAGAGGAACTGAACGTTACAATTAACTATCAGTTTTGCGTCGGATTCGAAAAACTAGACTCACAGGAGACGGACCATAACGTGCCTGAGGCAGCAATATCCCCTTGGAGACAAGTCGGCTGGAGCACGATGTATTAAATCGCGAGGCAATTTGAGTTTTCCATCTTCATTAGCAGGCCCTGAATGTTACAATTAATCATCTGTTTTGCGTCGGATTCGAAAATCTAGACTCACAGGAGACGGGCCATAAGGTGCCCGAGGCAGCAAAATCACCTTGGAGTCTGCTGGAGGACGATGTATTGAATCGCGATGCAATTTGAAATTTCCATCGTCATTAGGAGGCCCTGAATGTTACATTTAACATCAGTTTTGCGTCCGATTCGAAAATCTAGACTCGCAGGAGACGGACCATAAGGTGCCCGAGGCAGCAAGATCCCCTTGGAGACAAGTCGGCTGGAGGACGATGTATTGAATCGCGATCCAAATTGAAATTTCCATCGTTATTAGGAGGCCCTGAATGTTACAATTAACATCAGTTTTGCGTCGGATTCCAAACTCTAGACTCACAGGAGACGGACCATAAGGTGCCCGAGGCAGCAATTTCCCCTTGGAGACAAGTCGGCTGGAGGACGATGTATTGATTCGCGATGCAATTTGAGATTTTCATCGCCGTTAGGAGGCCCTGAACGTTACAATTAACCATCAGTTTTGCGTCCGATTCGAAAATCTAGAATCACAGGAGACGGAGCATAAGGTGCCCGAGGCAGCAATATCCCCTTGGAGATAAGTCGGCTGGAGGACGATGTATTGAATCGCGTTGCAATTTGAGTTTTCCATCGTCATTAGAGGCCCTGAATGTTTCAATTAACCATCAGTTTTGCGTCGGATTCGAAAATATAGACTCACAGGAGCCGGATCATAAGGTGCCCGAGGCAGCAATATCAACTTGGAGACAAGTCGGCTGGAGGACGATGTATTGAATCGCAATGCAATTTGAGTTTTCCATCGCCATTAGGAGGCCCTCAACGTTACAATTACCTATCAGTTTTGCGTCCGATTCGAAAATCTAGACTCACAAGAGACGGATCATAAGGTGCCCGAGGCAGCAATATGCCCTTGGAGACAAGTCGGCTGGAGGATGATGTATTGAATCGCGAGCCATTTGAGTGTTCCATCGTCATTAGGCGGCCTTGATCGTTACAATTAACCATCAGTTTTCCGTCGGATTCGAAAATCTAGACTCACAAGAGACGGACCATAAGGTGCCCGAGGCAGCAATATCCCCTTGGATACAAGTCGGCTGGAGGAAGATGTATTGAATCGCGATGCAGTTTGAGTGCTCCATTGTCATTAGGTGGCCCTGAACGTAACAATTAACATCAGTTTTGCGACCTATTCGAAAATCTAGACTCACAGGAGACGGAACATAAAGTGCCCGAGACAGCAATATCCCGTTGGAGACAAGTCGGCTGGAGGACGATGTATTGAATCGCGACGCAATTTGAGTGTTCCATCGTCATTAGGAGGCCCTGAACGTTACAATTAACCATCAGTTTTGCGTCGGATTCGAAAATCTTGACTCACAAGAGACGGACCATAAGATGCCCGAGGCAGCAATATCCCCTTGGAGACAAGTCGGCTATGAGACGATGTATTGAATTGCGATGCAGTTTGAGTGCTCCATCGTCATTAGGAGGCCCTCAACGTTACAATTAACTGTCAGTTTTGCGTCGGATACGAAAATCTAGACTCACAGGAGACGGATCATAAGGTGCCCGAGGCAGCAATATCCCCTTGGACACAAGTCGGCTGGAGGACGTAAATTGAGTGTTCCATCGTCATTAGGAGGCCCTGAACGTTACAATTAACCATCAGATTTGCGTCGGATTCGAAAACCTAGACTCATAGTAGACGGACCATAAGGTGCCCGAGGCGGCAATATCCCCTTGGAGACAAGTCGGCTGGAGGACGATGTATTGAATCGCGATGCAATTTGAGATTCCAATCGTCAATAGGAGGCCCTGAATGTTACAATTAACATCAGTTTTGCGTCCGATTCGAAAATACACACTCACAGGAGACGGAGCATAAGGTGCCCGAGGCAGTAATATGCCTGGGAGACAAGTTGGCTGGAGGACGATGTATTGATTCGCGATGCAATTTGAGACATCCATCGTCATTAGGAGGCCCTGAATGTTACAATTAACATCAGATTTTCGTCAGATTCGAAAATCTAGATTCACCGGAGACGGACCATAAAGTGCCCGAGACAGCAATATCCCGTTGGAGACAAGCCTGCTGGAGGACGATGTATTGAATCGCGATGCAATTTGAGTTTTCCATCTTCATTAGCAGGCCCTGAATGTTACAATTAATCATCAGTTTTGCGTCGGATTCGAAAATCTAGACTCACAGGAGACGGATCATAAGGTGCCCGAGGCAGCAATATCACCTTGGAGTCGGCTGGAGGACGATGTATTGAATCGCGATGCAATTTGAAATTTCCATCGTCATTAGGAGGCCCTGAATGTTACATTTAACATCAGTTTTGCGTCCGATTCGAAATCTAGACTCGCAGGAGACGGACCATAAGGTGCCCAAGGCAGCAATATCCCCTTGTAGACAAGACGGCAGGAGACGGACCATAAAGTGCCCGAGACAGCAATATCCCGTTGGAGACAAGCCTGCTGGAGGACGATGTATTGAATCGCGACGCAATTTGAGTGTTCCATCGTCATTAGGAGGCCCTGAACGTTTCAATTAACTATCAGTTTTGCGTCGGATTCGAAAATCTAGACTCACAGGAGGCGGACCATAAGGTGCCCGAGGCAGCAATATCCCCTTGGAGACAAGTCGGCTGGAGGACGATGTATTGAATCGCGATCCAAATTTAAATTTCCATCGTCATTAGGAGGTCCTGAATGTTACAATTAACATCAGTTTTGCGTCGGATTCCAAACTCTAGACTCACAGGAGACGGACCATAAGGTGCCCGAGGCAGCAATATCAACTTGGAGACAAATCGGCTGGAGGACGATGTATTGATTGGCGATGCAATATGAAATTTTCATCGCCATTAGGAGGCCCTGAACGTTACAATTAACTATCAGTTTTGCGTCGGATTCGAAAATCTAGACTCGCAGGAGACGGAACATAAGGTGCCCAAGGCAGCAATATCCCCTTGTAGACAAGTCGGCTGGAGGACGATGTATTGAATCGCGGCACAATTTGAGTTTTCCATCGTCATTAGGAGGCCCTGAACGTTACAATTAACCATCAGTTTTGCGTCGGATTCGAAAATCTTGACTCACAAGAGACGGACCATAAGGTGCCCGAGGCAGCAATATCCCCTTGGAGACAAGTCGGCTGGAGGACGTATTATTGAATCGCGACGCAATTTGAGTGTTCCATCGTCATTAGGAGGCCCTGAACGTTACAATTAACCATCATATTTGCGTCGGATTCGAGAATTTAGACTCACAGTAGACGGACCATAAGGTGCCCGAGGCAGCAATATCCCCTTGGAGACAAGTCGGCTGGAGGACGATGTATTGAATCGCGATGCAATTTGAGATTTCCATCGTCATTAGGAGGCCCTGAATGTTACAATTAACATCAGTTTTGCGTCCGATTCGAAAATACAGACTCACAGGAGACAGAGCATAAGGTGCCCGAGGCAGCAATATACCCTTGGAGACAAGTCGGCTGGAGGACGATGTATTGAATCGCGATGCAATTTGAGTTTTCCATCGTCATTAGTGGCCCTGAACGTTACAATTAACTATCAGTTTTGCGTCGGATTCGAAAATCTACACTCACAGGACACGGATCATAAGGTGCCCGAGGCAGCAATATCCCCTTGGAGACTAGTCGGCAGGAGGACCATGTATTGAATCGCGATACAATTTGAGATTTCCATCGTCATTAGGAGGCCCTGAATGTTGTAATTAACATCAGTTTTGCGTCAGATTCGAAAAACTAGACTCACAGGAGACGGACCATAAGGTGCCGGAGACAGCAATATCCCGTTGGAGACAAGTCGGCTGGAGGACGATGTATTGATTCGCGACGCAATTTGAGATTTTCATCGCCGTTTTGAGGCCTTGAACGTTACAATTAACCATGAGTTTTGCGTCCGATTCGAAAATCTAGACTCACAGGAGACGGAGCATAAGGTGCCCGACGCAGCAATATCCCCTTGGAGGCAAGTCGGCTAGAGGACGATGTATTGATTCGCGATGCAATTTGAGATTTTCATTGCCATTAGGAGGCCCTGAACGTTGCAATTAACTATCAGTTTTGCGTCGGATTCGGAAATCTAGACTCGCAGGAGACGGACCATAAGGTGCCCAAGGCAGCAATATCCCCTTGGAGACAAGTCGGCTGGAGGACGATGTATTGATTCGCGATGCAATTTGAGATTTTCATCGCTATTAGGAGGCCCTGAACGTTACAATTAACTATCAGTTTTGCGTCGGATTCGGAAATCTAGACTCGCAGGAGACGGACCATAAGGTGCCCAAGGCAGCAATATCCCATTGGAGACAAGTCGGCTGGAGGACGATGTATTGAATCGCGATGCAATTTGAGTTTTCCATCGCCATTAGGATGCCCTGAAAGTTACAATTTACTATCAGTTTTGCATCCGATTCGAAAATCTAGTCTCACAGGAGACGGACTACAAAGTGCCCGAGTCAGCAGCATATCTTCGAGACAAGTCGGCTGGAGGGCGATGTATTGAATCGCGACAAAATTTGAGTGTTCCATCGTCATTAGGAGGCCCTGACCGTTTCAATTAACCATCAGTTTTGTGTCGGATTCGAAAATCTAGACTCACAGGAGACGGACCATAAGGTGCCCGAGGCAGCAATATCCCCTTGGAGACAAGTCGGCTGGAGGACGATGTATTGAATCGCGATGCAATTTGAGTTTTCCATCGCCATTAGGATGCCCTGAAAGTTACAATTTACTATCAGTTTTGCATCCGATTCGAAAATCTAGACTCACAGTAGACGGAACATAAAGTGCCCGAGACAGCAATATCCCGTTGGAGACAAGTCGGCTGGAGGACGATGTATTCAATCGCGACGCAATTTGAGTGTTCCATCGTCATTAGGAGGCCCTGAACGTTACAATTAACCATCAGTTTTGCGTCGGATTCGAAAATCTTGACTCTCAAGAGACGGACCATAAGTTGCCCGAGGCAGCAATATCCCATTGGAGACAAGTCGGCTATGAGACGATGTATTGAATCGCGATGCAGTTTGAGTGCTCCATCGTCATTAGGAGGCCCTGAACGTTACAATTAACCATCAGATTTGCGTCGGATTCGAAAATCTAGACTCATAGTAGACAGACCATAAGGTGCCCGAGGCGGCAATATCCCCTTGGAGACAAGTCGGCTGGAGGACGATGTATTGAATCGCGATGCAATTTGAGATTCCAATCGTCATTAGGAGGCCCTGAATGTTATAATTAACATCAGTTTTGCGTCCGATTCGAAAATACAGACTCACAGGAGACGGAGCATAAGGTGCCCGAGGCAGTAATATCCCCTGGGAGACAAGTTGGCAGGAGGACGATGTATTGATTCGCGATGCAATTTGAGAATTTCATCGTCACTAGGAGGCCCTGAACGTAACAATTAACATCAGTTTTGCGACCGATTCGAAAATCTAGACTCACAGTAGACGGACCATAAGGTGCCCGAGGCAGCAATATCCCCTTGGAGACTAGTCGGCTGGAGGGCGATGTATTGATTGGCGATGCAATATGAAATTTTCATCGCCATTAGGAGGCCCTGAACGTTACAATTAACTATCAGTTTTGCGTCGGATTCGAAAATCTAGACTCGCAGGAGACGGACCATAAGGTGCCTAAGGAAGCAATTTCCCCTTGCAGATAAGTCGGCTGGAGGGCGATGTATTGAATCGCGGCACAATTTGAGTGTTCCATCGTCATTAGGAGGCCATGAACGTTTCAATTAACCATCAGTTTTGCGTCGGATTCGAAAATCTAGACTCACAGGAGACGGACCATAAGGTGCCCGAGGCAGCAATATCCCCTTGGAGACAAGTCGGCTGGAGGACGATGTATAGATTGGCGATGCAATTTGAGATTTTCAACGCCATTAGGAGGCCATGAAGGTTACAATTAACTATCAGTTTTGCGTCGGATTCGAAAATCTAGACTCGCAGGAGACAGACCATAAGGTGCCCAAGGCAGCAATATCCCCTTGTACACAAGTCGGCTGGAGGACGATGTATTGAATCGCGGCGCAATTTCAGTGTTCCATCGTCATTAGGAGGCCCTGAACGTTTCAATTAACCATCAGTTTTGTGTCGGATTCGAAAATCTAGACTCACAGGAGACGGACCATAAGGTGCCCGAGGCAGCAATATCCCCTTGGAGACAAGTCGGCTGGAGGACGATGTATTGAATCGCGATGCAATTTGAGTTTTCCATCGCCATTAGGATGCCCTGAACGTTACAATTAACTATCAGTTTTGCGTCCGATTCGAAAATCTAGACTCACAGGAGACGGAACATAAAGTGCCCGAGACAGCAATATCCCGTTGGAGACAAGTCGGCTGGAGGACGATGTATTCAATCGCGACGCAATTTGAGTGTTCCATCGTCATTAGGAGGCCCTGAACGTTACAATTAACCATCAGTTTTGCGTCGGATTCGAAAATCTTGACTCACAAGAGACGGACCATAAGGTGCCCGAGGCAGCAATATCCCCTTGGAGACAAGTCGGCTATGAGACGATGAATTGAATCGCGATGCAGTTTGAGTGCTCCATCGTCATTAGGAGGCCCTGAACGTTACAATTAACTGTCAGTTTTGCGTCGGATACGATAATCTAGACTCACAGGAGACGGATCATAAGGTGCCCGATGCAGCAATATCCCCTTGGAGACAAGTCGGCTGGAGGACGTAAATTGAGTGTTCCATCGTCATTAGGAGGCCCTGAACGTTACAATTAACCATCAGATTTGCGTCGGATTCGAAAATCTAGACTCATATTAGACGGACCATAAGGTGCCCGAGGCGGCAATATCCCCTTGGAGACAAGTCGGCTGGAGGACGATGTAGTGAATCGCGATGCAATTTGAGATTCCAATCGTCATTAGGAGGCCCTGAATGTTACAAATAACATCAGTTTTGCGTCCGATTCGAAAATACAGACTCACAGGAGACGGAGCATAAGGTGCCCGAGGCAGTAATATCCCCTGGGAGACAAGTTGGCTGGAGGACGATGTATTGATTCGAGATGCAATTTGAGATTTCCATCGTCATTAGGAGGCCCTGAATGTTACAATTAACATTAGTTTTGCGTCAGATTCGAAAAACTAGACTCACACGAGACTGACCATAAGGTGCCCGAGGCAGCAATATCCCCTTGGAGACAAATCGGCTGGAGGACGATGTATTGATTGGCGATGCAATATGAAATTTTCGTCGCCATTAGGAGGCCCTGAACGTTACAATTAACTATCAGTTTTGCGTCGGATTCGAAAATCTAGACTCGCAGGAGACGGACCATAAGGTGCCCAAGGCAGCAATATCCCCTTGTAGACAAGTCGGCTGGAGGACGATGTATTGAGTCGCGGCACAATTTGAGTTTTCCATCGTCATTAGGAGGCCCTGAACGTTACAATTAACCATCAGTTTTGCGTCGGATTCGAAAATCTTGACTCACAAGAGACGGACCATAAGGTGCCCGAGGCAGCAATATCCCCTTGGAGGCAAGTCGGGTGGAGGACGTATTATTGAATCGCGACGCAATTTGAGTGTTCCATCGTCATTAGGAGGCCCTGAACGTTACAATTAACAATCATATTTGCGTCGGATTCGAGAATTTAGACTCACAGTAGACGGACCATAAGGTGCCCGAGGCAGCAATATCCCCTTGGAGACAATTCGGCTGGAGGACGATGTATTGAATCGCGATGCAATTTGAGATTTCCATCGTCATTAGGAGGCCCTGAATGTTACAATTAACATCAGTTTTGCGTCCGATTCGAAAATACAGACTCACAGGAGACAGAGCATAAGGTGCCCGAGGCAGCAATATCCCCTTGGAGACAAGTCGGCTGGAGGACGATGTATTGAATCGCGATGCAATTTGAGTTTTCCATTGTCATTAGTGGCCCTGAACGTTACAATTAACTATCAGTTTTGCGTCGGATTCGAAAATCTACACTCACAGGACACGGATCATAAGGTGCCCGAGGCAGCAATATCCCCTTGGAGACAAGTCGGCTGGAGGACCATGTATTGAATCGCGATACAATTTGAGATTTCCATCGTCATTAGGAGGCCCTGAATGTTGTAATTAACATCAGTTTTGCGTCAGATTCGAAAAACTAGACTCACAGGAGACGGACCATAAGGTGCCGGAGGCAGCAATATCCCCTTGGAGACAAGTGTGCTGGAGGACGATGTATTGATTCGCGATGCAATTTGAGATTTTCATCGCCGTTTTGAGGCCTTGAACGTTACAATTAACCATCAGTTTTGCGTCCGATTCGAAAATCTAGACTCACAGGAGACGGAGCATAAGGTGCCCGACGCAGCAATATCCCCTTGGAGGCAAGTCGGCTAGAGGACGATGTATTGATCGCGATGCAATTTGATTTTTCCATCGCCATTAGAGGCCCTGAACGTTACAATTAACTATCAGTTTTGCGTCGGATTCGAAAATCTACACTCACAGGAGATGGATCATAAGGTGCCCGAGGCAGCAATATCCCCTTGGAGACAAGTCGTCTGGAGGACGATGTATTGAATCGCGATGCAATTTGAGATTTCCATCGTCATTAGGAGGCCCTGAATGTTACAATTAACATCAGTTTTGCGTCAGATTCGAAAAACTAGACTCACAGGAGACGGCCATATGGTGCCCAAGGCAGCAATATCCCCTTGGAGACAAGTCGGCTGGAGGACGATGTATTGATTCGCGATGCAATTTGAGATTTTCATTGCCATTAGGAGGCCCTGAACGTTGCAATTAACTATCAGTTTTGCGTCGGATTCGGAAATCTAGACTCGCAGGAGACGGACCATAAGGTGCCCAAGGCAGCAATATCCCCTTGGAGACAAGTCGGCTGGAGGACGATGTATTGATTCGCGATGCAATTTGAGATTTTCATCGCTATTAGGAGGCCCTGAACGTTACAATTAACTATCGGTTTTGCGTCGGATTCGGAAATCTAGACTCGCAGGAGACGGACCATAAGGTGCCCAAGGCAGCAATATCCCATTGGAGACAAGTCGGCTGGAGGACGATGTATTGAATCGCGATGCAATTTGAGTTTTCCATCGCCATTAGGAGGCCCTGAACGTTACAATTAACTATCAGTTTTGCATCCGATTCGAAAATCTAGTCTCACAGGAGACGGACTACAAAGTGCCCGAGACAGCAGCATATCTTGGAGACAAGTCGGCTGGAGGGCGATGTATTGAATCGCGACAAAATTTGAGTGTTCCATCGTCATTAGGAGGCCCTGACCGTTTCAATTAACCATCAGTTTTGTGTCGGATTCGAAAATCTAGACTCACAGGAGACGGACCATAAGGTGCCCGAGGCAGCAATATCCCCTTGGAGACAAGTCGGCTGGAGGACGATGTATTGAATCGCGATGCAATTTGAGTTTTCCATCGCCATTAGGATGCCCTGAAAGTTACAATTTACTATCAGTTTTGCATCCGATTCGAAAATCTAGACTCACAGGAGACGGAACATAAAGTGCCCGAGACAGCAATATCCCGTTGGAGACAAGTCGGCTGGAGGACGATGTATTCAATCGCGACGCAATTTGAGTGTTCCATCGTCATTAGGAGGCCCTGAACGTTACAATTAACCATCAGTTTTGCGTCGGATCCGAAAATCTAGACTCATAGTAGACAGACCATAAGGTGCCCGAGGCGGCAATATCCCCTTGGAGACAAGTCGGCTGGAGGACGATGTATTGAATCGCGATGCAATTTGAGATTCCAATCGTCATTAGGAGGCCCTGAATGTTATAATTAACATCAGTTTTGCGTCCGATTCGAAAATACAGACTCACAGGAGACGGAGCATAAGGTGCCCGAGGCAGTAATATCCCCTGGGAGACAAGTTGGCTGGAGGACGATGTATTTATTCGCGATGCAATTTGAGAATTTCATCGTCACTAGGAGGCCCTGAACGTAACAATTAACATCAGTTTTGCGACCGATTCGAAAAATCTAGACTCACAGTAGACGGACCATAAGGTGCCCGAGGCAGCAATATCCCCGTGGAGACAAGTCGGCTGGAGGACGATGTATTGATTCGCGATGCAATTTAAGATTTCCATCGTCATTAGGAGGCCCTGAATGTTACAATTAACATCAGTTTTGCGTCAGATTCGAAAATCTTGACTCACAGGAGACGGACAATAAGGTGCCCGAGGCAGCAATATCCCCCTGGAGACATGTCGGCTGGAGGACGATGTATTGAATCGCGATGCAATTTGAGTTTTCCATCGTCATTAGGAGGCCCTGAACGTTACAATTAACCATCAGTTTTGCGTCGGATTCGAAAATCTTGACTCACAAGAGACGGACCATAAGGTGTCCCAGGCAGCAATATCCCCTTGGAGACAAGTCGGCTGGAGGACGTATTATTGAATCGCGACGCAATTTGAGTGTTCCATCGTCATTAGGAGGCCCTGAACGTTACAATTAACCATCATATTTGCGTCGGATTCGAGACTTTAGACTCACAGTAGACGGACCATAAGGTGCCCGAGGCAGCAATATCCCCTTGGAGACAAGTCGGCTGGAGGACGATGTATTGAATCGCGATGCAATTTGAGATTTCCATCGTCATTAGGAGGCCCTGAATGTTACAATTAACATCAGTTTTGCGACCGATTCGAAAATCTAGACTCACAGTAGACGGACCATAAGGTGCCCGAGGCAGCAATTTCCCCGTGGAGACAAGCCGGCTGGAGGACGATGTATTGAATCGCAATGCAATTTGCGTTTTCCATCGTCATTAGTTGCCCTGAACGTTACAATTAACTATCAGTTTTGCGTCGGATTCGAAAATCTACACTCACAGGACACGGATCATAAGGTGCCCGAGGCAGCAATATCCCCTTGGAGACAAGTCGGCTGGAGGACGATGTATTGAATCGCGATACAATTTGAGATTTCCATCGTCATTAGGAGGCCCTGAATGTTGTAATTAACATCAGTTTTGCGTCAGATTCGAAAAACTAGACTCACAGGAGACGGACCATAAGGTGCCGGAGGCAGCAATATCCCCTTGGAGACAAGTCGGCTGGAGGACGATGTATTGATTCGCGATGCAATTTGAGATTTTCATCGCCGTTTGGAGGCCTTGAACGTTACAATTAACCATCATTTTTGCGTCCGATTCGAAAATCTAGAATCACAGTAGACGGACCATAAGGTGCCCGAGGCAGCAATATCCCCGTGGAGACAAGCCGGCTGGAGGACGATGTATTGAATCGCGATGCAATTTGAGATTTCCATCGTCATTAGGAGGCCCTGAATGTTACAATTGACATCAGTTTTGCGACCGATTCGAAAATCTAGACTCACAGTAGACGGACCATAAGGTGCCCGAGGCAGCAATTTCCCCGTGGAGACAAGCCGGCTGGAGGACGATGTATTGAATCGCGATGCAATTTGCGTTTTCCATCGTCATTAGTTGCCCTGAACGTTACAATTAACTATCAGTTTTGCGTCGGATTCGAAAATCTACACTCACAGGACACGGATCATAAGGTGCCCGAGGCAGCAATATCCCCTTGGAGACAAGTCGGCTGGAGGACGATGTATTGAATCGCGATACAATTTGAGATTTCCATCGTCATTAGGAGGCCCTGAATGTTGTAATTAACATCAGTTTTGCGTCAGATTCGAAAAACTAGACTCACAGGAGACGGACCATAAGGTGCCGGAGGCAGCAATATCCCCTTGGAGACAAGTCGGCTGGAGGACGATGTATTGATTCGCGATGCAATTTGAGATTTTCATCGCCGTTTGGAGGCCTTGAACGTTACAATTAACCATCAGTTTTGCGTCCGATTCGAAAATCTAGACTCACAGGAGAGGGAGCATAAGGTGCCCGAGGCAGCAATATCCCCTTGGAGACAAGTCGGCTGGAGGACGATGTATTGAATCGCGATGCAATTTGAGTTTTCCATCGTCATTAGAGGCCCTGAACGTTACAATTAACTATCAGTTTTGCGTCGGATTCGAAAATCTACACTCACAGGAGACGGATCATAAGGTGCCCAAGGCAGCAATATCCCCTTGGAGACAAGTCGTCTGGAGGACGATGTATTGTATCGCGATGCAATTTGAGATTTCCATCGTCATTAGGAGGCCCTGAATGTTACAATTAACATCAGTTTTGCGTCAGATTCGAAAAACTAGACTCACAGGAGACGGACCATAAGGTGCCCGAGGCAGCAATATCCCCTTGGAGACAAGTCGGCTGGAGGACGATGTATTGATTCGCGATGCAATTTGAGATTTTCATTGCCATTAGGAGGCCCTGAACGTTGCAATTAACTATCAGTTTTGCGTCGGATTCGGAAATCTAGACTCGCAGGAGACGGACCATAAGGTGCCCAAGGCAGCAATATCCCCTTGGAGACAAGTCGGCTGGAGGACGATGTATTGATTCGCGATGCAATTTGAGATTTTCATCGCTATTAGGAGGCCCTGAACGTTACAATTAACTATCAGTTTTGCGTCGGATTCGGAAATCTAGACTCGCAGGAGACGGACCATAAGGTGCCCAAGGCAGCAATATCCCATTGGAGACAAGTCGGCTGGAGGACGATGTATTGAATCGCGATGCAATTTGAGTTTTCCATCGCCATTAGGAGGCCCTGAACGTTACAATTAACTATCAGTTTTGCATCCGATTCGAAAATCTAGTCTCACAGGAGACGGACTACAAAGTGCCCGAGACAGCAGCATATCTTGGAGACAAGTCGGCTGGAGGGCGATGTATTGAATCGCGACAAAATTTGAGTGTTCCATCGTCATTAGGAGGCCCTGACCGTTTCAATTAACCATCAGTTTTGTGTCGGATTCGAAAATCTAGACTCACAGGAGACGGACCATAAGGTGCCCGAGGCAGCAATATCCCCTTGGAGACAAGTCGGCTGGAGGACGATGTATTGAATCGCGATGCAATTTGAGTTTTCCATCGCCATTAGGATGCCCTGAAAGTTACAATTTACTATCAGTTTTGCATCCGATTCGAAAATCTAGACTCACAGGAGACGGAACATAAAGTGCCCGAGACAGCAATATCCCGTTGGAGACAAGTCGGCTGGAGGACGATGTATTCAATCGCGACGCAATTTGAGTGTTCCATCGTCATTAGGAGGCCCTGAACGTTACAATTAACCATCAGTTTTGCGTCGGATCCGAAAATCTAGACTCATAGTAGACAGACCATAAGGTGCCCGAGGCGGCAATATCCCCTTGGAGACAAGTCGGCTGGAGGACGATGTATTGAATCGCGATGCAATTTGAGATTCCAATCGTCATTAGGAGGCCCTGAATGTTATAATTAACATCAGTTTTGCGTCCGATTCGAAAATACAGACTCACAGGAGACGGAGCATAAGGTGCCCGAGGCAGTAATATCCCCTGGGAGACAAGTTGGCTGGAGGACGATGTATTTATTCGCGATGCAATTTGAGAATTTCATCGTCACTAGGAGGCCCTGAACGTAACAATTAACATCAGTTTTGCGACCGATTCGAAAAATCTAGACTCACAGTAGACGGACCATAAGGTGCCCGAGGCAGCAATATCCCCTTGGAGACAAGTCGGCTGGAGGACGATGTATTGATTCGCGATGCAATTTAAGATTTCCATCGTCATTAGGAGGCCCTGAATGTTACAATTAACATCAGTTTTGCGTCGGATTCGAAAATCTTGACTCACAGGAGACGGACCATAAGGTGCCCGAGGCAGCAATATCCCCCTGGAGACATGTCGGCTGGAGGACGATGTATTGAATCGCGATGCAATTTGAGTTTTCCATCGTCATTAGGAGGCCCTGAACGTTACAATTAACCATCAGTTTTGCGTCGGATTCGAAAATCTTGACTCACAAGAGACGGACCATAAGGTGTCCCAGGCAGCAATATCCCCTTGGAGACAAGTCGGCTGGAGGACGTATTATTGAATCGCGACGCAATTTGAGTGTTCCATCGTCATTAGGAGGCCCTGAACGTTACAATTAACCATCATATTTGCGTCGGATTCGAGAATTTAGACTCACAGTAGATGGACCATAAGGTGCCCGAGGCAGCAATATCCCCTTGGAGACAAGTCGGCTGGAGGACGATGTATTGAATCGCGATGCAATTTGAGATTTCCATCGTCATTAGGAGGCCCTGAATGTTACAATTAACATCAGTTTTGCGACCGATTCGAAAATCTAGACTCACAGTAGACGGACCATAAGGTGCCCGAGGCAGCAATTTCCCCGTGGAGACAAGCCGGCTGGAGGACGATGTATTGAATCGCAATGCAATTTGCGTTTTCCATCGTCATTAGTTGCCCTGAACGTTACAATTAACTATCAGTTTTGCGTCGGATTCGAAAATCTACACTCACAGGACACGGATCATAAGGTGCCCGAGGCAGCAATATCCCCTTGGAGACAAGTCGGCTGGAGGACGATGTATTGAATCGCGATACAATTTGAGATTTCCATCGTCATTAGGAGGCCCTGAATGTTGTAATTAACATCAGTTTTGCGTCAGATTCGAAAAACTAGACTCACAGGAGACGGACCATAAGGTGCCGGAGGCAGCAATATCCCCTTGGAGACAAGTCGGCTGGAGGACGATGTATTGATTCGCGATGCAATTTGAGATTTTCATCGCCGTTTGGAGGCCTTGAACGTTACAATTAACCATCATTTTTGCGTCCGATTCGAAAATCTAGAATCACAGTAGACGGACCATAAGGTGCCCGAGGCAGCAATATCCCCGTGGAGACAAGCCGGCTGGAGGACGATGTATTGAATCGCGATGCAATTTAAGATTTCCATCGTCATTAGGAGGCCCTGAATGTTACAATTAACATCAGTTTTGCGACCGATTCGAAAATCTAGACTCACAGTAGACGGACCATAAGGTGCCCGAGGCAGCAATTTCCCCGTGGAGACAAGCCGGCTGGAGGACGATGTATTGAATCGCGATGCAATTTGCGTTTTCCATCGTCATTAGTTGCCCTGAACGTTACAATTAACTATCAGTTTTGCGTCGGATTCGAAAATCTACACTCACAGGACACGGATCATAAGGTGCCCGAGGCAGCAATATCCCCTTGGAGACAAGTCGGCTGGAGGACGATGTATTGAATCGCGATACAATTTGAGATTTCCATCGTCATTAGGAGGCCCTGAATGTTGTAATTAACATCAGTTTTGCGTCAGATTCGAAAAACTAGACTCACAGGAGACGGACCATAAGGTGCCGGAGGCAGCAATATCCCCTTGGAGACAAGTCGGCTGGAGGACGATGTATTGATTCGCGATGCAATTTGAGATTTTCATCGCCGTTTGGAGGCCTTGAACGTTACAATTAACCATCAGTTTTGCGTCCGATTCGAAAATCTAGACTCACAGGAGAGGGAGCATAAGGTGCCCGAGGCAGCAATATCCCCTTGGAGACAAGTCGGCTGGAGGACGATGTATTGAATCGCGATGCAATTTGAGTTTTCCATCGTCATTAGAGGCCCTGAACGTTACAATTAACTATCAGTTTTGCGTCGGATTCGAAAATCTACACTCACAGGAGACGGATCATAAGGTGCCCAAGGCAGCAATATCCCCTTGGAGACAAGTCGTCTGGAGGACCATGTATTGTATCGCGATGCAATTTGAGATTTCCATCGTCATTAGGAGGCCCTGAATGTTACAATTAACATCAGTTTTGCGTCAGATTCGAAAAACTAGACTCACAGGAGACGGACCATAAGGTGCCCGAGGCAGCAATATCCCCTTGGAGACAAGTCGGCTGGAGGACGATGTATTGAATTGCGATGCAATTTGAGATTTTCATCGCCATTAGGAGGCCCTGAACGTTACAATTAACTATCAGTTTTGCGTCGGATTCGGAAATCTAGACTCGCAGGAGACGGACCATAAGGTGCCCAAGGCAGCAATATCCCCTTGGAGACAAGTCGGCTGGAGGACGATGTATTGATTCGCGATGCAATTTGAGATTTTCATCGCCATTAGGAGGCCCTGAACGTATCAATTAACTATCAGTTTTGCGTCGGATTCGGAAATCTAGACTCGCAGGAGACGGACCATAAGGTGCCCAAGGCAGCAATATCCCATTGGAGACAATTCGGCTGGAGGACAATGTATTGAATCGCGATGCCATTTGAGTGTTCCATCGTGATTAGGAAGCCCTGAAAGTTACAATTAACCATCAGTTTTGCATCCGATTCGAAAATCTAGTCTCACAGGAGACGGACTATAAAGTGCCCGAGACAGCAGCATATCTTGGAGACAAGTCGGCTGGACGACGATGTATTGAATCGCGATGCAGTTTGAGTGCTCCATCGTAATTAGGAGGCCCTGAACGTTACAATTAACTATCAGTTTTGAGTCCGATTCGAAAATCTAGACTCACAGGAAGCGGACCATAAGGTGCCCGAGGCAGCAATGTCCGCTTGGAGACAATTCGGCTAGAGGACGATGTATTGAATCGCGATGCAATTTGAGATTTGAATCGTCATTAGGAGGCCCTGAATAATACAATTAACATCAGTTTGGCGTAGGATTCGAAAATCTAGACTCACAGGAGACGGACCATAAGGTGCCCGAGGCAGCAATAACCCCTTGGAGACAAGTCGGCTGAAGGACGACGTGTTGTATCGCGATGCAATTTGAGTTTTCCATCGCCATTAGGAGGCCCTAAACGTTACAATTAACTATCAGTTTTGCATCCGATTCGAAAATCTAGACTCACACAAGACGGACCATATGGTGCCCGAGGCAGCAATATCCCCTTGTAGACAAGTCGGCTGGAGGACAATGTATTGAATCTGGACGGAATGTGAGTGTTCCATTGTCATCAGGAGGCCCTGAACGTTACAATTAACCATCAGTTTTGCGTCCGATTCGAAAATCTAGACTCACAGGAGACGGACCATAAGGTGACTGAGGCAGCAATATCCCCTTGGAGACAAGTCGGCTGGAGGACGATGTATTAAATCGCGAGGCAATTTGAGTTTTCCATCTTCATTAGCAGGCCCTTAATGTTACAATTGATCATCAGTTTTGCGTCGGATTCGAAAATCTAGACTCACAGGAGACGGATCATAAGCTGCCCGAGGCAGCAATATCACCTTGGAGTCGGCTGGAGGACGATGTATTGAATCGCGATGCAATTTGAGATTTCCATCGTCATTAGGAGGCCCTGAATCTTACAATTAACATCAGTTGTGCGTCAGATTCGAAAAACTAGACTAACAGGAGATGGACCATAAGGTGCCCGAGGCAGCAATATCCCCTTGGAGACAAGTCGGCTGAAGGACGATGTTTTGAATCGCGATGCAATTTGAGTGTTCCATCGCCATTAGCAGGCCCTCAACGTTACAATTACCTAACAGTTTTGCGTCCGATTCGAAAATCTAGACTCACAAGAGCCGGACCATAAAGTGCCCGAAACAGCAGTATCCCCTTGGAGACAAGTCGGCTGGAGGACGATGTATTGAATCGCGACGCAATTTGAGTGTTATATCGTCATTAGGTGGCCCTGAACGTTACAATTAACCATCAGTTTTGCGTCGGGTTCGAAAATCTAGACTCACAAGAGTCGGACCATAAGGTGCCGGAGGCAGCAATATCCCCTTGGAGACAAGTCGGCTGGAGGACGATGTATTGACTCGCGATACAGTTTGAGTGCTCCATCCTCATTTGGAGGCCCTGAACGTTACAATTAACTGTCAGTTTTGCGTCCGATTCGAAAATCTAGATTCACAGGAAGCGGACCATAAGGTGCCCGAGGCAGCAATATCCCCTTGGAGACAAGTCGGCTGGAGGACGTATTATTGAATCGCGACGCAATTTGAGTGTTCCATCGTCATTAGGAGGCCCTGAACGTTACAATTAACCATCAGATTTTCGTCAGATTCGAAAATCTAGACTCACAGGAGACGGACCATAAAGTGCCCGAGACAGCAATATCCCGTTGGAGACAAGCCTGCTGGAGGACGATGTATTGAATCGCGATGCAATTTGAGTTTTCCATCGTCATTAGAGGAACTGAACGTTACAATTAACTATCAGTTTTGCGTCGGATTCGAAAAACTAGACTCACAGGAGACGGACCATAAGGTGCCTGAGGCAGCAATAACCCCTTGGAGACAAGTCGGCTGGAGGACGATGTATTAAATCGCGAGGCAATTTGAGTTTTCCATCTTCATTAGCAGGCCCTGATTGTTACAATTAATCATCAGTTTTGCGTCGGATTCGAAAATCTAGACTCATAGGACACGAATCATAAGGTGCCCGAGGCAGCAATATCACCATGGAGTCGGCTGGAGGACGATGTATTGAATCGCGATGCAATTTGAAATTTCCATCGTCATTAGGAGGCCCTGAATGTTACATTTAACATCAGGTTTGCGTCCGAATCAAAAATCTAGACTCGCAGGAGACGGACCATAAGGTGCCCAAGGCAGCAATATCCCCTTGTAGACAAGACGGCTGGAGGACGATGTATTGAATCGCGACGCAATTTGAGTGTTCCATCGTCATTAGGAGGCCCTGAACGTTTCAATTAACTATCAGTTTTGCGTCGGATTCGAAAATCTAGACTCATAGGAGACGGACCATAAGGTGCCCGGGGCAGCAAGATCCCCTTGGAGACAAGTCGGCTGGAGGACGATGAATTGAATCGCGATCCAAATTGAAATTTCCATTGTCATTAGGAGGCCCTGAATGTTACAATTAACATCAGTTTTGCGTCGGATTCCAAACTCTAGACTCACAGGTGACGGACCATAAGGTGCCCGAGGCAGCAATTTCCCCTTGGAGACAAGTCGGCTGGAGGACGATGTATTGATTCGCGATGCAATTTGAGATTTTCATCGCCGTTAGGAGGCCCTGAACGTTACAATTAACCATCAGATTTGCGTCCGATTCGAAAATCTAGAATCACAGGAGACGGAGCATAAGGTGCCCGAGGCAGCAATATCCCCTTGGAGATAAGTCGGATGGAGGACGATGTATTGAATCGCGTTGCAATTTCAGTTTTCCATCGTCATTAGAGGCCCTGAACGTTTCAATTAGCCATCAGTTTTGCGTCGGATTCGAAAATATAGACTCACAGGAGCCGGATCATAAGGTGCCCGAGGCAGCAATATCAACTTGGAGACAAGTCGGCTGGAGGACGATGTATTGAATCGCAATGCAATTTGAGTTTTCCATCGCCATTAGGAGGCCCTTAACGTTACAATTACCTATCAGTTTTGCGTCCGATTCGAAAATCTAGACTCACAAGAGACGGACCATAAGGTGCCCGAGGCAACAATATGCCCTTGGAGACAAGTCGGCTGGAGGATGATGTATTGAATCGCGAGCCATTTGAGTCTTCCATCGTCATTAGGCGGCCTTGATCGTTACAATTAACCATCAGTTTTCCGTCGGATTCGAAAATCTAGACTCACAAGAGACGGAACATAAGGTGCCCGAGGCAGCAATATCCCCTTGGATACAAGTCGGCTGGAGGAAGATGTATTGAATCGCGATGCAGTTTGAGTGCTCCATTGTCATTAGGTGGCCCTGAACGTAACAATTAACATCAGTCTTGCGACCTATTCGAAAATCTAGACTCACAGTAGACGGATCATAGGGTGCCCGAGGCAGCAATATCCCCTTGGAGACAAGTTGGCTGGAGGACGATGTATTGATTGGCGATGCAATATGAAATTTTCATCGCCATTAGGAGGCCCTGAACGTTACAATTAACTATCAGTTTTGCGTCGGATTCGAAAATCTAGACTCGCAGGAGACGGACCATAAGGTGCCCAAGGCAGCAATATCCCCTTGTAGACAAGTCGGCTGGAGGACGATGTATTGAATCGCGGCACAATTTGAGTTTTCCATCGTCATTAGGAGGCCCTGAACGTTACAATTAACCATCAGTTTTGCGTCGGATTCGAAAATCTTGACTCACAAGAGACGGACCATAAGGTGCCCGAGGCAGCAATATCCCCTTGGAGGCAAGTCGGGTGGAGGACGTATTATTGAATCGCGACGCAATTTGAGTGTTCCATCGTCATTAGGAGGCCCTGAACGTTACAATTAACAATCATATTTGCGTCGGATTCGAGAATTTAGACTCACAGTAGACGGACCATAAGGTGCCCGAGGCAGCAATATCCCCTTGGAGACAAGTCGGCTGGAGGACGATGTATTGAATCGCGATGGAATTTGAGATTTCCATCGTCATTAGGAGGCCCTGAATGTTACAATTAACATCAGTTTTGCGTCCGATTCGAAAATACAGACTCACAGGAGAAAGAGCATAAGGTGCCCGAGGCAGCAATATCCCCTTGGAGACAAGTCGGCTGGAGGACGATGTATTGAATCGCGATGCAATTTGAGTTTTCCATCGTCATTAGTGGCCCTGAACGTTACAATTAACTATCAGTTTTGCGTCGGATTCGAAAATCTACACTCACAGGACACGGATCATAAGGTGCCCGAGGCAGCAATATCCCCTTGGAGACAAGTCGGCTGGAGGACCATGTATTGAATCGCGATACAATTTGAGATTTCCATCGTCATTAGGAGGCCCTGAATGTTGTAATTAACATCAGTTTTGCGTCAGATTCGAAAAACTAGACTCACAGGAGACGGACCATAAGGTGCCGGAGGCAGCAATATCCCCTTGGAGACAAGTGTGCTGGAGGACGATGTATTGATTCGCGATGCAATTTGAGATTTTCATCGCCGTTTTGAGGCCTTGAACGTTACAATTAACCATCAGTTTTGCGTCCGATTCGAAAATCTAGACTCACAGGAGACGGAGCATAAGGTGCCCGACGCAGCAATATCCCCTTGGAGGCAAGTCGGCTAGAGGACGATGTATTGATCGCGATGCAATTTGAGTTTTCCATCGCCATTAGAGGCCCTGAACGTTACAATTAACTATCAGTTTTGCGTCGGATTCGAAAATCTACACTCACAGGAGATGGATCATAAGGTGCCCGAGGCAGCAATATCCCCTTGGAGACAAGTCGTCTGGAGGACGATGTATTGAATCGCGATGCAATTTGAGATTTCCATCGTCATTAGGAGGCCCTGAATGTTACAATTAACATCAGTTTTGCGTCAGATTCGAAAAACTAGACTCACAGGAGACGGCCATATGGTGCCCAAGGCAGCAATATCCCCTTGGAGACAAGTCGGCTGGAGGACGATGTATTGATTCGCGATGCAATTTGAGATTTTCATTGCCATTAGGAGGCCCTGAACGTTGCAATTAACTATCAGTTTTGCGTCGGATTCGGAAATCTAGACTCGCAGGAGACGGACCATAAGGTGCCCAAGGCAGCAATATCCCCTTGGAGACAAGTCGGCTGGAGGACGATGTATTGATTCGCGATGCAATTTGAGATTTTCATCGCTATTAGGAGGCCCTGAACGTTACAATTAACTATCAGTTTTGCGTCGGATTCGGAAATCTAGACTCGCAGGAGACGGACCATAAGGTGCCCAAGGCAGCAATATCCCATTGGAGACAAGTCGGCTGGAGGACGATGTATTGAATCGCGATGCAATTTGAGTTTTCCATCGCCATTAGGAGGCCCTGAACGTTACAATTAACTATCAGTTTTGCATCCGATTCGAAAATCTAGTCTCACAGGAGACGGACTACAAAGTGCCCGAGACAGCAGCATATCTTGGAGACAAGTCGGCTGGAGGGCGATGTATTGAATCGCGACAAAATTTGAGTGTTCCATCGTCATTAGGAGGCCCTGACCGTTTCAATTAACCATCAGTTTTGTGTCGGATTCGAAAATCTAGACTCACAGGAGACGGACCATAAGGTGCCCGAGGCAGCAATATCCCCTTGGAGACAAGTCGGCTGGAGGACGATGTATTGAATCGCGATGCAATTTGAGTTTTCCATCGCCATTAGGATGCCCTGAAAGTTACAATTTACTATCAGTTTTGCATCCGATTCGAAAATCTAGACTCACAGGAGACGGAACATAAAGTGCCCGAGACAGCAATATCCCGTTGGAGACAAGTCGGCTGGAGGACGATGTATTCAATCGCGACGCAATTTGAGTGTTCCATCGTCATTAGGAGGCCCTGAACGTTACAATTAACCATCAGTTTTGCGTCGGATCCGAAAATCTAGACTCATAGTAGACAGACCATAAGGTGCCCGAGGCGGCAATATCCCCTTGGAGACAAGTCGGCTGGACGACGATGTATTGAATCGCGATGCAATTTGAGATTCCAATCGTCATTAGGAGGCCCTGAATGTTATAATTAACATCAGTTTTGCGTCCGATTCGAAAATACAGACTCACAGGAGACGGAGCATAAGGTGCCCGAGGCAGTAATATCCCCTGGGAGACAAGTTGGCTGGAGGACGATGTATTTATTCGCGATGCAATTTGAGAATTTCATCGTCACTAGGAGGCCCTGAACGTAACAATTAACATCAGTTTTGCGACCGATTCGAAAAATCTAGACTCACAGTAGACGGACCATAAGGTGCCCGAGGCAGCAATATCCCCTTGGAGACAAGTCGGCTGGAGGACGATGTATTGATTCGCGATGCAATTTAAGATTTCCATCGTCATTAGGAGGCCCTGAATGTTACAATTAACATCAGTTTTGCGTCGGATTCGAAAATCTTGACTCACAGGAGACGGACCATAAGGTGCCCGAGGCAGCAATATCCCCCTGGAGACATGTCGGCTGGAGGACGATGTATTGAATCGCGATGCAATTTGAGTTTTCCATCGTCATTAGGAGGCCCTGAACGTTACAATTAACCATCAGTTTTGCGTCGGATTCGAAAATCTTGACTCACAAGAGACGGACCATAAGGTGTCCCAGGCAGCAATATCCCCTCTGAGACAAGTCGGCTGGAGGACGTATTATTGAATCGCGACGCAATTTGAGTGTTCCATCGTCATTAGGAGGCCCTGAACGTTACAATTAACCATCATATTTGCGTCGGATTCGAGAATTTAGACTCACAGTAGACGGACCATAAGGTGCCCGAGGCAGCAATATCCCCTTGGAGACAAGTCGGCTGGAGGACGATGTATTGAATCGCGATGCAATTTGAGATTTCCATCGTCATTAGGAGGCCCTGAATGTTACAATTAACATCAGTTTTGCGACCGATTCGAAAATCTAGACTCACAGTAGACGGACCATAAGGTGCCCGAGGCAGCAATTTCCCCGTGGAGACAAGCCGGCTGGAGGACGATGTATTGAATCGCAATGCAATTTGCGTTTTCCATCGTCATTAGTTGCCCTGAACGTTACAATTAACTATCAGTTTTGCGTCGGATTCGAAAATCTACACTCACAGGACACGGATCATAAGGTGCCCGAGGCAGCAATATCTCTTGGAGACAAGTCGGCTGGAGGACGATGTATTGAATCGCGATACAATTTGAGATTTCCATCGTCATTAGGAGGCCCTGAATGTTGTAATTAACATCAGTTTTGCGTCAGATTCGAAAAACTAGACTCACAGGAGACGGACCATAAGGTGCCGGAGGCAGCAATATCCCCTTGGAGACAAGTCGGCTGGAGGACGATGTATTGATTCGCGATGCAATTTGAGATTTTCATCGCCGTTTGGAGGCCTTGAACGTTACAATTAACCATCATTTTTGCGTCCGATTCGAAAATCTAGAATCACAGTAGACGGACCATAAGGTGCCCGAGGCAGCAATATCCCCGTGGAGACAAGCCGGCTGGAGGACGATGTATTGAATCGCGATGCAATTTGAGATTTCCATCGTCATTAGGAGGCCCTGAATGTTACAATTAACATCAGTTTTGCGACCGATTCGAAAATCTAGACTCACAGTAGACGGACCATAAGGTGCCCGAGGCAGCAATTTCCCCGTGGAGACAAGCCGGCTGGAGGACGATGTATTGAATCGCGATGCAATTTGCGTTTTCCATCGTCATTAGTTGCCCTGAACGTTACAATTAACTATCAGTTTTGCGTCGGATTCGAAAATCTACACTCACAGGACACGGATCATAAGGTGCCCGAGGCAGCAATATCCCCTTGGAGACAAGTCGGCTGGAGGACGATGTATTGAATCGCGATACAATTTGAGATTTCCATCGTCATTAGGAGGCCCTGAATGTTGTAATTAACATCAGTTTTGCGTCAGATTCGAAAAACTAGACTCACAGGAGACGGACCATAAGGTGCCGGAGGCAGCAATATCCCCTTGGAGACAAGTCGGCTGGAGGACGATGTATTGATTCGCGATGCAATTTGAGATTTTCATCGCCGTTTGGAGGCCTTGAACGTTACAATTAACCATCAGTTTTGCGTCCGATTCGAAAATCTAGACTCACAGGAGAGGGAGCATAAGGTGCCCGAGGCAGCAATATCCCCTTGGAGACAAGTTGGCTGGAGGACGATGTATTGAATCGCGATGCAATTTGAGTTTTCCATCGTCATTAGAGGCCCTGAACGTTACAATTAACTATCAGTTTTGCGTCGGATTCGAAAATCTACACTCACAGGAGACGGATCATAAGGTGCCCAAGGCAGCAATATCCCCTTGGAGACAAGTCGTCTGGAGGACGATGTATTGTATCGCGATGCAATTTGAGATTTCCATCGTCATTAGGAGGCCCTGAATGTTACAATTAACATCAGTTTTGCGTCAGATTCGAAAAACTAGACTCACAGGAGACGGACCATAAGGTGCCCGAGGCAGCAATATCCCCTTGGAGACAAGTCGGCTGGAGGACGATGTATTGAATTGCGATGCAATTTGAGATTTTCATCGCCATTAGGAGGCCCTGAACGTTACAATTAACTATCAGTTTTGCGTCGGATTCGGAAATCTAGACTCGCAGGAGACGGACCATAAGGTGCCCAAGGCAGCAATATCCCCTTGGAGACAAGTCGGCTGGAGGACGATGTATTGATTCGCGATGCAATTTGAGATTTTCATCGCCATTAGGAGGCCCTGAACGTATCAATTAACTATCAGTTTTGCGTCGGATTTGGAAATCTAGACTCGCAGGAGACGGACCATAAGGTGCCCAAGGCAGCAATATCCCATTGGAGACAATTCGGCTGGAGGACAATGTATTGAATCGCGATGCCATTTGAGTGTTCCATCGTGATTAGGAAGCCCTGAAAGTTACAATTAACCATCAGTTTTGCATCCGATTCGAAAATCTAGTCTCACAGGAGACGGACTATAAAGTGCCCGAGACAGCAGCATATCTTGGAGACAAGTCGGCTGGACGACGATGTATTGAATCGCGATGCAGTTTGAGTGCTCCATCGTAATTAGGAGGCCCTGAACGTTACAATTAACTATCAGTTTTGAGTCCGATTCGAAAATCTAGACTCACAGGAAGCGGACCATAAGGTGCCCGAGGCAGCAATGTCCGCTTGGAGACAATTCGGCTAGAGGACGATGTATTGAATCGCGATGCAATTTGAGATTTGAATCGTCATTAGGAGGCCCTGAATAATACAATTAACATCAGTTTGGCGTAGGATTCGAAAATCTAGACTCACAGGAGACGGACCATAAGGTGCCCGAGGCAGCAATAACCCCTTGGAGACAAGTCGGCTGAAGGACGACGTGTTGTATCGCGATGCAATTTGAGTTTTCCATCGCCATTAGGAGGCCCTAAACGTTACAATTAACTATCAGTTTTGCATCCGATTCGAAAATCTAGACTCACACGAGACGGACCATATGGTGCCCGAGGCAGCAATATCCCCTTGTAGACAAGTCGGCTGGAGGACAATGTATTGAATCTGGACGGAATGTGAGTGTTCCATTGTCATCAGGAGGCCCTGAACGTTACAATTAACCATCAGTTTTGCGTCCGATTCGAAAATCTAGACTCACAGGAGACGGACCATAAGGTGACTGAGGCAGCAATATCCCCTTGGAGACAAGTCGGCTGGAGGACGATGTATTAAATCGCGAGGCAATTTGAGTTTTCCATCTTCATTAGCAGGCCCTTAATGTTACAATTGATCATCAGTTTTGCGTCGGATTCGAAAATCTAGACTCACAGGAGACGGATCATAAGGTGCCCGAGGCAGCAATATCACCTTGGAGTCGGCTGGAGGACGATGTATTGAATCGCGATGCAATTTGAGATTTCCATCGTCATTAGGAGGCCCTGAATCTTACAATTAACATCAGTTGTGCGTCAGATTCGAAAAACTAGACTAACAGGAGATGGACCATAAGGTGCCCGAGGCAGCAATATCCCCTTGGAGACAAGTCGGCTGAAGGACGATGTTTTGAATCGCGATGCAATTTCAGTGTTCCATCGCCATTAGGAGGCCCTCAACGTTACAATTACCTAACAGTTTTGCGTCCGATTCGAAAATCTAGACTCACAAGAGACGGACCATAAAGTGCCCGAAACAGCAGTATCTTCTTGGAGACAAGTCGGCTGGAGGACGATGTATTGAATCGCGACGCAATTTGAGTGTTATATCGTCATTAGGTGGCCCTGAACGTTACAATTAACCATCAGTTTTGCGTCGGGTTCGAAAATCTAGACTCACAAGAGACGGACCATAAGGTGCCGGAGGCAGCAATATCCCCTTGGAGACAAGTCGGCTGGAGGACGATGTATTGACTCGCGATACAGTTTGAGTGCTCCATCCTCATTTGGAGGCCCTGAACGTTACAATTAACTGTCAGTTTTGCGTCCGATTCGAAAATCTAGATTCACAGGAAGCGGACCATAAGGTGCCCGAGGCAGCAATATCCCCTTGGAGACAAGTCGGCTGGAGGACGTATTATTGAATCGCGACGCAATTTGAGTGTTCCATCGTCATTAGGAGGCCCTGAACGTTACAATTAACCATCAGATTTTCGTCAGATTCGAAAATCTAGACTCACAGGAGACGGACCATAAAGTGCCCGAGACAGCAATATCCCGTTGGAGACAAGCCTGCTGGAGGACGATGTATTGAATCGCGATGCAATTTGAGTTTTCCATCGTCATTAGAGGAACTGAACGTTACAATTAACTATCAGTTTTGCGTCGGATTCGAAAAACTAGACTCACAGGAGACGGACCATAAGGTGCCTGAGGCAGCAATAACCCCTTGGAGACAAGTCGGCTGGAGGACGATGTATTAAATCGCGAGGCAATTTGAGTTTTCCATCTTCATTAGCAGGCCCTGAATGTTACAATTAATCATCAGTTTTGCGTCGGATTCGAAAATCTAGACTCACAGGACACGAATCATAAGGTGCCCGAGGCAGCAATATCACCATGGAGTCGGCTGGAGGACGATGTATTGAATCGCGATGCAATTTGAAATTTCCATCGTCATTAGGAGGCCCTGAATGTTACATTTAACATCAGTTTTGCGTCCGATTCAAAAATCTAGACTCGCAGGAGACGGACCATAAGGTGCCCAAGGCAGCAATATCCCCTTGTAGACAAGACGGCTGGAGGACGATGTATTGAATCGCGACGCAATTTGAGTGTTCCATCGTCATTAGGAGGCCCTGAACGTTTCAATTAACTATCAGTTTTGCGTCGGATTCGAAAATCTAGACTCATAGGAGACGGACCATAAGGTGCCCGGGGCAGCAAGATCCCCTTGGAGACAAGTCGGCTGGAGGACGATGAATTGAATCGCGATCCAAATTGAAATTTCCATCGTCATTAGGAGGCCCTGAATGTTACAATTAACATCAGTTTTGCGTCGGATTCCAAACTCTAGACTCACAGGTGACGGACCATAAGGTGCCCGAGGCAGCAATTTCCCCTTGGAGACAAGTCGGCTGGAGGACGATGTATTGATTCGCGATGCAATTTGAGATTTTCATCGCCGTTAGGAGGCCCTGAACGTTACAATTAACCATCAGTTTTGCGTCCGATTCGAAAATCTAGAATCACAGGAAACGGAGCATAAGGTGCCCGAGGCAGCAATATCCCCTTGGAGATAAGTCGGCTGGAGGACGATGTATTGAATCGCGTTGCAATTTGAGTTTTCCATCGTCATTAGAGGCCCTGAACGTTTCAATTAGCCATCAGTTTTGCGTCGGATTCGAAAATATAGACTCACAGGAGCCGGATCATAAGGTGCCCGAGGCAGCAATATCAACTTGGAGACAAGTCGGCTGGAGGACGATGTATTGAATCGCAATGCAATTTGAGTTTTCCATCGCCATTAGGAGGCCCTTAACGTTACAATTACCTATCAGTTTTGCGTCCGATTCGAAAATCTAGACTCACAAGAGACGGACCATAAGGTGCCCGAGGCAACAATATGCCCTTGGAGACAAGTCGGCTGGAGGATGATGTATTGAATCGCGAGCCATTTGAGTCTTCCATCGTCATTAGGCGGCCTTGATCGTTACAATTAACCATCAGTTTTCCGTCGGATTCGAAAATCTAGACTCACAAGAGACGGAACATAAGGTGCCCGAGGCAGCAATATCCCCTTGGATACAAGTCGGCTGGAGGAAGATGTATTGAATCGCGATGCAGTTTGAGTGCTCCATTGTCATTAGGTGGCCCTGAACGTAACAATTAACATCAGTCTTGCGACCTATTCGAAAATCTAGACTCACAGTAGACGGATCATAGGGTGCCCGAGGCAGCAATATCCCCTTGGAGACAAGTTGGCTGAAGGACGATGTATTGATTGGCGATGCAATTTGAGACTTTCATCGCCATTAGGAGGCCATGAAGGTTACAATTAACTATCAGTTTTGCGTCGGATTAGAAAATCTACACTCGCAGGAGACAGACCATAAGGTGCCCAAGGCAGCAATATCCCCTTGTAGACAAGTCGGCTGGAGGACGATGTATTGAATCGCGGCGCAATTTCAGTGTTCCATCGTCATTAGGAGGCCCTGAAAGTTTCAATTAACCATCAGTTTTGTGTCGGATTCGAAAATCTAGACTCACAGGAGACGGAACATAAAGTGCCCGAGACAGCAATATCCCGTTGGAGACAAGTCGGCTGGACGACGATGTATTGAATCGCGACGCAATTTGAGTGTTCCATCGTCATTAGGAGGCCCTGAACGTTACAATTAACCATCAGTTTTGCGTCGGATTCGAAAATCTTGACTCACAAGAGACGGACCATAAGGTGCCCGAGGCAGCAATATCCCCTTGGAGACAAGTCGGCTATGAGACGATGTATTGAATTGCGATGCAGTTTGAGTGCTCCATCGTCATTAGGAGGCCCTCAAAGTTACAATTAACTGTCAGTTTTGCGTCGGATACGAAAATCTAGACTCACAGGAGACGGATCATAAGGTGCCCGAGGCAGCAATATCCCCTTGGACACAAGTCGGCTGGAGGACGTAAATTGAGTCTTCCATCGTCATTAGGAGGCCCTGAACGTTACAATTAACCATCAGATTTGCGTCGGATTCGAAAATCTAGACTCATAGTAGACGGACCATTAGGTGCCCGAGGCGGCAATATCCCCTTGGAGACAAGTCGGCTGGAGGACGATGTATTGAATCGCGATGCAATTTGAGATTCCAATCGTCATTAGGAGGCCCTGAATGTTACAATTAACATCAGTTTTGCGTCCGATTCGAAAATACATACTCACAGGAGACGGAGCATAAGGTGCCCGAGGCAGTAATATCCCCTGGGAGACAAGTTGGCTGGAGGACGATGTATTGATTCGCGATGCAATTTGAGACTTCCATCGTCATTAGGAGGCCCTGAATGTTACAATTAACATCAGATTTTCGTCAGATTCGAAAATCTAGATTCACAGGAGACGGACCATAAAGTGCCCGAGACAGCAATATCCCGTTGGAGACAAGCCTGCTGGAGGACGATGTATTGAATCGCGATGCAATTTGAGTTTTCCATCGTCATTAGAGGAACTGAACGTTACAATTAACTATCAGTTTTGCGTCGGATTCGAAAAACTAGACTCACAGGAGACGGACCATAAGGTGCCTGAGGCAGCAATATCCCCTTGGAGACAAGTCGGCTGGAGGACGATGTATTGAATCGCGACGCAATTTGAGTGTTATATCGTCATTAGGTGGCCCTGAACGTTACAATTAACGATCAGTTTTGCGTCGGATTCGAAAATCTAGACTCACAAGAGACGGACCATAAGGTGCCGGAGGCAGCAATATCCCCTTGGAGACAAGTCGGCTGGAGGACGATGTATTGACTCGCGATACAGTTTGAGTGCTCCATCCTCATTTGGAGGCCCTGAACGTTACAATTAACTGTCAGTTTTGCGTCCGATTCGAAAATCTAGATTCACAGGAAACGGACCATAAGGTGCCCGAGGCAGCAATATCCCCTTGGAGACAAGTCGGCTGGAGGACGTATTATTGAATCGCGACGCAATTTGAGTGTTCCATCGTCATTAGGAGGCCCTGAACGTTACAATTAACCATCAGATTTTCGTCAGATTCGAAAATCTAGACTCACAGGAGACGGACCATAAAGTGCCCGAGACAGCAATATCCCGTTGGAGACAAGCCTGCTGGAGGACGATGTATTGAATCGCGATGCAATTTGAGTTTTCCATCGTCATTAGAGGAACTGAACGTTACAATTAACTATCAGTTTTGCGTCGGATTCGAAAAACTAGACTCACAGGAGACGGACCATAAGGTGCCTGAGGCAGCAATAACCCCTTGGAGACAAGTCGGCTGGAGGACGATGTATTAAATCGCGAGGCAATTTGAGTTTTCCATCTTCATTAGCAGGCCCTGAATGTTACAATTAATCATCAGTTTTGCGTCGGATTCGAAAATCTAGACTCACAGGACACGAATCATAAGGTGCCCAAGGCAGCAATATCACCATGGAGTCGGCTGGAGGACGATGTATTGAATCGCGATGCAATTTGAAATTTCCATCGTCATTAGGAGGCCCTGAATGTTACATTTAACATCAGTTTTGCGTCCGATTCGAAAATCTAGACTAGCAGGAGACGGACCATAAGGTGCCCAAGGCAGCAATATCCCCTTGTAGACAAGACGGCTGGAGGACGATGTATTGAATCGCGACGCAATTTGAGTGTTCCATCGTCATTAGGAGGCCCTGAACGTTTCAATTAACTATCAGTTTTGCGTCGGATTCGAAAATCTAGACTCATAGGAGACGGACCATAAGGTGCCCGGGGCAGCAAGATCCCCTTGGAGACAAGTCGGCTGGAGGACGATGAATTGAATCGCGATCCAAATTGAAATTTCCATCGTCATTAGGAGGCCCTGAATGTTACAATTAACATCAGTTTTGCGTCGGATTCCAAACTCTAGACTCACAGGAGACGGACCATAAGGTGCCCGAGGCAGCAATTTCCCCTTGGAGACAAGTCGGCTGGAGGACGATGTATTGATTCGCGATGCAATTTGAAATTTTCATCGCCGTTAGGAGGCCCTGAACGTTACAATTAACCATCAGTTTTGCGTCCGATTCGAAAATCTAGAATCACAGGAGACGGAGCATAAGGTGCCCGAGGCAGCAATATCCCCTTGGAGATAAGTCGGCTGGAGGATGATGTATTGAATCGCGAGCCATTTGAGTGTTCCATCGTCATTAGGCGGCCTTGATCGTTACAATTAACCATCAGTTTTCCGTCGGATTCGAAAATCTAGACTCACAAGAGACGGAACATAAGGTGCCCGAGGCAGCAATATCCCCTTGGATACAAGTCGGCTGGAGGAAGATGTATTGAATCGCGATGCAGTTTGAGTGCTCCATTGTCATTAGGTGGCCCTGAACGTAACAATTAACATCAGTCTTGCGACCTATTCGAAAATCTAGACTCACAGTAGACGGATCATAGGGTGCCCGAGGCAGCAATATCCCCTTGGAGACAAGTTGGCTGAAGGACGATGTATTGATTGGCGATGCAATTTGAGACTTTCATCGCCATTAGGAGGCCATGAAGGTTACAATTAACTATCAGTTTTGCGTCGGATTAGAAAATCTACACTCGCAGGAGACAGACCATAAGGTGCCCAAGGCAGCAATATCCCCTTGTAGACAAGTCGGCTGGAGGACGATGTATTGAATCGCGGCGCAATTTCAGTGTTCCATCGTCATTAGGAGGCCCTGAAAGTTTCAATTAACCATCAGTTTTGTGTCGGATTCGAAAATCTAGACTCACAGGAGACGGAACATAAAGTGCCCGAGACAGCAATATCCCGTTGGAGACAAGTCGGCTGGACGACGATGTATTGAATCGCGACGCAATTTGAGTGTTCCATCGTCATTAGGAGGCCCTGAACGTTACAATTAACCATCAGTTTTGCGTCGGATTCGCAAATCTTGACTCACAAGAGACGGACCATAAGGTGCCCGAGGCAGCAATATCCCCTTGGAGACAAGTCGGCTATGAGACGATGTATTGAATTGCGATGCAGTTTGAGTGCTCCATCGTCATTAGGAGGCCCTCAAAGTTACAATTAACTGTCAGTTTTGCGTCGGATACGAAAATCTAGACTCACAGGAGACGGATCATAAGGTGCCCGAGGCAGCAATATCCCCTTGGACACAAGTCGGCTGGAGGACGTAAATTGAGTCTTCCATCGTCATTAGGAGGCCCTGGACGTTACAATTAACCATCAGATTTGCGTCGGATTCGAAAATCTAGACTCATAGTAGACGGACCATTAGGTGCCCGAGGCGGCAATATCCCCTTGGAGACAAGTCGGCTGGAGGACGATGTATTGAATCGCGATGCAATTTGAGATTCCAATCGTCATTAGGAGGCCCTGAATGTTACAATTAACATCAGTTTTGCGTCCGATTCGAAAATACAGACTCACAGGAGACGGAGCATAAGGTGCCCAAGGCAGTAATATCCCCTTGGAGACAAGTTGGCTGGAGGACGATGTATTGATTCGCGATGCAATTTGAGACTTCCATCGTCATTAGGAGGCCCTGAATGTTACAATTAACATCAGATTTTCGTCAGATTCGAAAATCTAGATTCACAGGAGACGGACCATAAAGTGCCCGAGACAGCAATATCCCGTTGGAGACAAGCCTGCTGGAGGACGATGTATTGAATCGCGATGCAATTTGAGTTTTCCATCGTCATTAGAGGAACTGAACGTTACAATTAACTATCAGTTTTGCGTCGGATTCGAAAAACTAGACTCACAGGAGACGGACCATAAGGTGCCTGAGGCAGCAATATCCCCTTGGAGACAAGTCGGCTGGAGGACGATGTATTGAATCGCGACGCAATTTGAGTGTTATATCGTCATTAGGTGGCCCTGAACGTTACAATTAACGATCAGTTTTGCGTCGGATTCGAAAATCTAGACTCACAAGAGACGGACCATAAGGTGCCGGAGGCAGCAATATCCCCTTGGAGACAAGTCGGCTGGAGGACGATGTATTGACTCGCGATACAGTTTGAGTGCTCCATCCTCATTTGGAGGCCTTGAACGTTACAATTAACTGTCAGTTTTGCGTCCGATTCGAAAATCTAGATTCACAGGAAACGGACCATAAGGTGCCCGAGGCAGCAATATCCCCTTGGAGACAAGTCGGCTGGAGGACGTATTATTGAATCGCGACGCAATTTGAGTGTTCCATCGTCATTAGGAGGCCCTGAACGTTACAATTAACCATCAGATTTTCGTCAGATTCGAAAATCTAGACTCACAGGAGACGGACCATAAAGTGCCCGAGACAGCAATATCCCGTTGGAGACAAGCCTGCTGGAGGACGATGTATTGAATCGCGATGCAATTTGAGTTTTCCATCGTCATTAGAGGAACTGAACGTTACAATTAACTATCAGTTTTGGGTTGGATTCGAAAAACTAGACTCACAGGAGACGGACCATAAGGTGCCTGAGGCAGCAATAACCCCTTGGAGACAAGTCGGCTGGAGGACGATGTATTAAATCGCGAGGCAATTTGAGTTTTCCATCTTCATTAGCAGGCCCTGAATGTTACAATTAATCATCAGTTTTGCGTCCGATTCGAAAATCTAGACTCGCAGGAGACGGACCATAAGGTGCCCAAGGCAGCAATATCCCCTTGTAGACAAGACGGCTGGAGGACGATGTATTGAATCGCGACGCAATTTGAGTGTTCCATCGTCATTAGGAGGCCCTGAACGTTTCAATTAACTATCAGTTTTGCGTCGGATTCGAAAATCTAGACTCACAGGAGACGGACCATAAGGTGCCCGAGGCAGCAATATCGCCTTGGAGACAAGTCGGCTGGAGGACGATGTATTGAATCGCGATCCAAATTGAAATTTCCATCGTCATTAGGAGGTCCTGAATGTTACAATTAACATCTGTTTTGCGTCGGATTCCAAACTCTAGACTCACAGGAGACTGACCATAAGGTGCCCGAGGCAGCAATTTCCCCTTGAAGACAAGTCGGCTGGAGGACGATGTATTGATTCGCGATGCAATTTGACATTTTCTTCGCCGTTACGAGGCCCTGAACGTTACAATTAACCATCAGTTTTGCGTCCGATTCGAAGATCTAGACTCACAGGAGACGGAGCATAAGGTGCCCGAGGCAGCAATATCGCCTTGGAGATAAGTCGGCTGGAGGACGATGTATTGAATCGCGTTGCAATTTGAGTTTTCCATCGTCATTAGAGGCCATGAACGTTTCAATTAACCATCAGTTTTGCGTCGGATTCGAAAATATAGACTCTCAGGAGCCGGATCGTAAGGTGCCCGAGGCAGCAATATCAACTTGGAGACAAGTCGGCTGGAGGACGATGTATTGAATCGCGTTGCAATTTGAGTTTTCCATCGTCATTAGAGGCCATGAACGTTTCAATTAACCATCAGTTTTGCGTCCGATTCGAAAATCTAGACTCACAAGACACGGACCAAAAGGTGCCGGAGGCAGCAATATGCCCTTGGAGACAAGTCGGCTGGAGGATGATGTATTGAATCGCGAGCCATTTTAGTGTTCCATCGTCATTAGGCGGCCTTGATCGTTACAATTAACCATCAGTTTTCCGTCGGATTCGAAAATCTAGACTCACAAGAGACGGACCATAAGGTGCCCGAGGCAGCAATATCCTCTTGGATACAAGTCGGCTGGAGGAAGATGTATTGAATCGCGATGCAGTTTGAGTGCTCCATTGTCATTAGGAGGCCCTGAACGTAACAATTAACATCAGTTTTGCGACCTATTCGAAAATCTAGACTCACAGTAGACGGATCATAAGGTGCCCGAGGCAGCAATATCCCCTTGGAGACAAGTCGGCTGGAGGACGATGTATTGATTGGCGATGCAATTTGAGATTTTCAACGCCATTAGGAGGCCATGAAGGTTACAATTAACTATCAGTTTTGCGTCGGATTCGAAAATCTAGACTCGCGGGAGACAGACCATAAGGTGCCCAAGGCAGCAATATCCCCTTGTACACAAGTCGGCTGGAGGACGATGTATTGAATCGCGGCGTAATTTCAGTGTTCCAACGTCATTAGGAGGCCCTGAACGTTTCAATTAACCATCAGTTTTGTGTCGGATTCGAAAATCTAGACTCACAGGAGACGGAACATAAAGTGCCCGAGACAGCAATATCCCGTTGGAGACAAGTCGGCTGGAGGACGATGTATTCAATCGCGACGCAATTTGAGTGTTCCATCGTCATTAGGAGGCCCTGAACGTTACAATTAACCATCAGTTTTGCGTCGGATTCGAAAATCTTGACTCACAAGAGACGGACCATAAGGTGCCCGAGGCAGCAATATCCCCTTGGAGACAAGTCGGCTGGAGGACGTAAATTGAGTGTTCCATCGTCATTAGGAGGCCCTGAACGTTACAATTAACCATCAGATTTGCGTCGGATTCGAAAATCTAGACTCATAGTAGACGGACCATAAGGTGCCCGAGGCGGCAATATCCCCTTGGAGACAAGTCGGCTGGAGGACGATGTATTGAATCGCGATGCAATTTGAGATTCCAATCGTCATTCGGAGGCCCTGAATGTTACAATTAACATCAGTTTTGCGTCCGATTCGAAAATACAGACTCACAGGAGACGGAGCATAAGGTGCCCGAGGCAGTAATATCCCCTGGGAGACAAGTTGGCTGGAGGACGATGTATTGAATCGCGATGCAATTTGAGATTTCCATCGCCATTAGGAGGCCCGGAATGTTACAATTAACATTAGTTTTGCGTCAGATTCGAAAAACTAGACTCACACGAGACGGACCATAAGGTGCCCGAGGCAGCAATATACCCTTGGAGACAAATCGACTGGAGGACGATATATTGATTAGCGATGCAATATGAAATTTTCATCGCCATTAGGAGGCCCTGAACGTTACAATTAACTATCAGTTTTCCGTCGGATTCGAAAATCTAGACTCGCAGGAGACGGACCATAAGGTGCCCAAGGCAGCAATATCCCCTTGTAGACAAGTCGGCTGGAGGACGATGTATTGAATCGCGGCACAATTTGAGTTTTCAATCGTCATTAGGAGGCCCTGAACGTTACAATTAACCATCAGTTTTGCGTCGGATTCGAAAATCTTGACTCACAAGAGACGGACCATAAGGTGCCCGAGGCAGCAATATACCCTTGGAGACAAGTCGGCTGGAGGACGTATTATTGAATCGCGACGCAATTTGAGTGTTCCATCGTCATTAGGAGGCCCTGAACGTTACAATTAACCATCATATTTGCGTCGGATTCGAGAATTTAGACTCACAGTAGACGGACCATAAGGTGCCCGAGGCAGCAATATCCCCTTGGAGACAAGTCGGCTGGAGGACGATGTATTGAATCGCGATGCAATTTGAGATTTACATCGTCATTAGGAGGCCCTGAATGTTACAATTAACATCAGTTTTGCGTCCGATTCGAATATACAGACTCACAGGAGACAGAGCATAAGGTGCCCGAGGCAGCAATATCCCCTTGGAGACAAGTCGGCTGGAGGACGATGTATTGAATCGCGATGCAATTTGAGTTTTCCATCGTCATTAGTGGCCCTGAACGTTACAATTAACTATCAGTTTTGCGTCGGATTCGAAAATCTACACTCACAGGACACGGATCATAAGGTGCCCGAGGCAGCAATATCCCCTTGGAGACAAGTCGGCTGGAGGACCATGTATTGAATCGCGATACAATTTGAGATTTCCATCGTCATTAGGAGGCCCTGAATGTTGTAATTAACATCAGTTTTGCGTCAGATTCGAAAAACTAGTCTCACAGGAGACGGACCATAAGGTGCCGGAGGCAGCAATATCCCCTTGGAGACAAGTCGGCTGGAGGACGATGTATTGATTCGCGATGCAATTTGAGATTTTCATCGCCGTTTTGAGGCCTTGAACGTTACAATTAACCATCAGTTTTGCGTCCGATTCGAAAATCTAGACTCACAGGAGACGGAGCATAAGGTGCCCGACGCAGCAATATCCCCTTGGAGGCAAGTCGGCTAGAGGACGATGTATTGAATCGCGATGCAATTTGAGTTTTCCATCGTCGTTAGGAGGCCCTGACCGTTAAAATTAACTATCAGTTTTGCGCCGGATTCGAAAATCTACACTCACAGGAGACGGATCATAAGGTGCCCGAGGCAGCAATATCCCCTTGGAGACAAGTCGTCTGGAGGACGATGTATTGAATCGCGATGCAATTTGAGATTTCCATCGTCATTAGGAGGCCCTGAATGTTACAATTAACATCAGTTTTGCGTCGGATTCGAAAAACTAGACTCACAGGAGACGGACCATAAGGTGCCCGAGGCAGCAATATCCCCTTGGAGACAAGTCGGCTGGAGGACGATGTATTGATTCGCGATGCAATTTGAGATTTTCATCGCCATTAGGAGGCCCTGAAAGTTACAATTAACTATCAGTTTTGCATCCGATTCGAAAATCTAGTCTCACAGGAGACGGACTATAAAGTGCCCGAGACAGCAGCATATCTTGGAGACAAGTCGGCTGGAGGGCGATGTATTGAATCGCGACAAAATTTGAGTGTTCCATCGTCATTAGGAGGCCCTGACCGTTTCAATTAACCATCAGTTTTGCGTCGGATTCGAAAATCTAGACTCACAGGAGACCGACCATAAGGCGCCCGAGGCAGCAATATCCCATTGGAGACAAGTCGGCTATGAGACGATGTATTGAATCGCGATGCAGTTTGAGTGCTCCATCGTCATTAGGAGGCCCTGAACGTTACAATCAACCATCAGATTTGCGTCGGATTCGAAAATCTAGACTCATAGTAGACGGACCATAAGGTGCCCGACGCGGCAATATCCCCTTGGAGACAAGTCGGCTGGAGGACGATGTATTGAATCGCGATGCAATTTGAGATTCCAATCGTCATTAGGAGGCCCTGAATGTTATAATTAACATCAGTTTTGCGTCCGATTCGAAAATACAGACTCACAGGAGACGGAGCATAAGGTGCCCGAGGCAGTAATATCCCCTGGGAGACAAGTTGGCTGGAGAACGATCTATTGATTCGCGATGCAATTTGAGAATTTCATCGTCACTAGGAGGCCCTGAACGTAACAATTAACATCAGTTTTGCGACCGATTCGAAAATCTAGACTCACAGTAGACGGACCATAAGGTGCCCGAGGCAGCAATATCCCCTTGGAGACAAGTCGGCTGGAGGACGATGTATTGATTCGCGATGCAATTTGAGATTTCCATCTTCATTAGGAGGCCCTGAATGTTACAATTAACATCAGTTTTGCGTCAGATTCGAAAAACTAGACTCACACGAGACGGACCATAAGGTGCCCGAGGCAGCAATATCACCTTGGAGACTAGTCCGCTGGAGGGCGATGTATTGATTGGCGATGCAATATGAAATTTTCATCGCCATTAGGAGGCCCTGAACGTTACAATTAACTATCAGTTTTGCGTCGGATTCGAAAATCTAGACTCGCAGGAGATGGACCATAAGGTGCCCGAGGCAGCAATATCCCCTTGGAGACATGTCGGCTGGAGGACGATGTATTGAATCGCGATGCAATTTGAGATTTCCATCGTCATTAGGAGGCCCTGAATGTTACAATTAACATCAGTTTTGCGTCGGATTCGAAAAACTAGACTCACAGGAGACGGACCATAAGGTGCCCGAGGCAGCAATATCCCCTTGGAGACAAGTAGGCTGGAGGACGATATATTGATTCGCGATGCAATTTGAGATTTTCATCGCCATTAGGAGGCCCTGAACGTTACAATTAACTATCAGTTTTGCGTCGGATTCGGAAATCTAGACTCGCAGGAGACGGACCATAAGGTGCCCAAGGCAGCAATATCCCCTTGGAGACAAGTCGGCTGGAGGACGATGTATTGATTCGCGATGCAATTTGAGATTTTCATTGCCATTAGGAGGCCCTGAACGTATCAATTAACTATCAGTTTTGCGTCGGATTCGGAAATCTAGACTCGCAGGAGACGGACCATAAGGTGCCCAAGGCAGCAATATCCCATTGGAGACAAGTCGGCTGGAGGACGATGTATTGAATCGCGATGCAATTTGAGTTTTCCATCGCCATTAGGAGGCCCTGACCGTTACAATTAACTATCAGTTTTGCGTCCGATTCGAAAATCTAGACTCACAGGAGACGTACCATAAGGTGTACCAGGCAGAAATATTCCCTAGGAGACAAGTCGGCTGGAGGACGATGTATTGCATCTGGACAGAACGTGAGTGTTCCATCGTCATTAGGAGACCCTGAACGTTACAATTAACCATCAGTTTTGCGTCGGATTCGAAAATCTTGACTCACAAGAGACGGACCATAAGGTGCCCGAGGCAGCAATATCCCCTTGGAGACAAGTCGGCTGGAGGACGTATTATTGAATCGCGACGCAATTTAAGTGTTCCATCGTCATTAAGAGGCCCTGAACGTTACAATTAACCATCATATTTGCGTCGGATTCGAGAATTTAGACTCACAGTAGACGGACCATAAGGTGCCCGAGGCAGCAATATCCCCTTGGAGACAAGTCGGCTGGAGGACGATGTATTGAATCGCGATGCAATTTGAGTTTTCCATCGTCATTAGTGGCCCTGAACGTTACAATTAACTATCAGTTTTGCGTCGGATTCGAAAATCTACACTCACAGGACACGGATCATAAGGTGCCCGAGGCAGCAATATCCCCTGGGAGACAAGTTGGCTGGAGGAAGATGTATTGATTCGCGATGCAATTTGAGAATTTTATCGTCACTAGGAGGCCCTGAACGTAACAATTAACATCAGTTTTGCGACCGATTCGAAAATCTAGACTCACAGTAGACGGACCATAAGGTGCCCGAGGCAGCAATATCCCCTTGGAGACAAGTCGGCTGGAGGACGATGTATTGATTCGCTATGCAATTTGAGATTTCCATCGTCATTAGGAGGCCCTGAATGTTACAATTAACATCAGTTTTGCGTCAGATTCGAAAAACTAGACTCACACGAGACGGACCATAAGGTGCCCGAGGCAGCAATATCCCCTTGGAGACTAGTCGGCTGGAGGGCGATGTATTGATTGGCGATGCAATATGAAATTTTCATCTCCATTAGGAGGCCCTGAACGTTACAATTAACTATCAGGTTTGCGTCGGATTCGAAAATCTAGACTCGCAGGAGATGGACCATAAGGTGCCTAAGGAAGCAATATCCCCTTGCAGATAAGTCGGCTGGAGGACGATGTATTGAATCGCGGCACAATTTGAGTGTTCCATCGTCATTAGGAGGCCATGAACGTTTCAATTAACCATCAGTTTTGCGTCGGATTCGAAAATCTAGACTCACAGGAGACGGACCATAAGGTGCCCGAGGCAGCAATATCCCCTTGGAGACATGTCGGCTGGTGGACGATGTATTGAATCGCGATGCAATTTGAGTTTTCCATCGTCATTAGGAAGCCCTGAACGTTACAATTAACCATCAGTTTTGCGTCGGATTCGAAAATCTTGACTCACAAGAGACGTACCATAAGGTGTCCGATCCAGCAATATCCCCTTGGAGACAAGTCGGCTGGAGGACGTATTATTGAATCGCGACGCAATTTGAGTGTTCCATCGTCATTAGGAGGCCCTGAACGTTACAATTAACCATCATATTTGCGTCGGATTCGAGAATTTAGACTCACAGTAGACGGACCATAAGGTGCCCGAGGCAGCAATATCCCCTTGGAGACAAATCGGCTGGAGGACGATGTATTGAATCGCGATGCAATTTGAGATTTCCATCGTCATTAGGAGGCCCTGAATGTAACAATTAACATCAGTTTTGCGTCCGATTCGAAAATACAGACTCACAGGAGACGGAGCATAAGGTGCCCGAGGCAGCAATATCCCCTTGGAGACAAGTTGGCTGGAGGACGATGTATTGACTCGCGATGCAATTTGAGATTTTCATCGTCATTAGGAGGCCCTGAACGTAACAATTAACATCAGTTTTGCGACCGACTCCAAAATCTAGACTCACAGTAGACGGACCATAAGGTGCCCGAGGCAGCAATATCCCCGTGGAGACAAGCACGCTGTAGGACGATGTATTGAATCGCGATGCAATTTGAGTTTTCCATCGTGATTAGTTGCCCTGAACGTTACAATTAACTATCAGTTTTGCGTCGGATTCGAAAATCTACACTCACAGGACACGGATCATAAGGTGCCCGAGGCAGCAATATCCCCTTGGAGACAAGTCGGCTGGAGGACGATGTATTGAATCGCGATGCAATTTGAGTTTTCCATCGTCATTAGAGGCCCTGAACGTTACAATTAACTATCAGTTTTGCGCCGGATTCGAAAATCTACACTCACAGGAGACGGATCATAAGGTGCCCGAGGCAGCAATATCCCCTTGGAGACAAGTCGTCTGGAGGACGATGTATTGAATCGCGATGCAATTTGAGAATTTCATCGTCACTAGGAGGCCCTGAATGTTACAATTAACATCAGTTTTGCGTCGGATTCGAAAAACTAGACTCACAGGAGACGGACCATAAGGTGCCCGAGGCAGCAATATCCCCTTGGAGACAAGTCGGCTGGAGGACGATGTATTGATTCGCGATGCAATTTGAGATTTTCATCGCCATTAGGAGGCCCTGAAAGTTACAATTAACTATCAGTTTTGCATCCGATTCGAAAATCTAGTCTCACAGGAGACGGACTATAAAGTGCCCGAGACAGCAGCATATCTTGGAGACAAGTCGGCTGGAGGGCGATGTATTGAATCGCGACAAAATTTGAGTGTTCCATCGTCATTAGGAGGCCCTGACCGTTTCAATTAACCATCAGTTTTGCGTCGGATTCGAAAATCTAGACTCACAGGAGACCGACCATAAGGCGCCCGAGGCAGCAATATCCCATTGGAGACAAGTCGGCTATGAGACGATGTATTGAATCGCGATGCAGTTTGAGTGCTCCATCGTCATTAGGAGGCCCTGAACGTTACAATCAACCATCAGATTTGCGTCGGATTCGAAAATCTAGACTCATAGTAGACGGACCATAAGGTGCCCGACGCGGCAATATCCCCTTGGAGACAAGTCGGCTGGAGGACGATGTATTGAATCGCGATGCAATTTGAGATTCCAATCGTCATTAGGAGGCCCTGAATGTTATAATTAACATCAGTTTTGCGTCCGATTCGAAAATACAGACTCACAGGAGACGGAGCATAAGGTGCCCGAGGCAGTAATATCCCCTGGGAGACAAGTTGGCTGGAGAACGATCTATTGATTCGCGATGCAATTTGAGAATTTCATCGTCACTAGGAGGCCCTGAACGTAACAATTAACATCAGTTTTGCGACCGATTCGAAAATCTAGACTCACAGTAGACGGACCATAAGGTGCCCGAGGCAGCAATATCCCCTTGGAGACAAGTCGGCTGGAGGACGATGTATTGATTCGCGATGCAATTTGAGATTTCCATCTTCATTAGGAGGCCCTGAATGTTACAATTAACATCAGTTTTGCGTCAGATTCGAAAAACTAGACTCACACGAGACGGACCATAAGGTGCCCGAGGCAGCAATATCACCTTGGAGACTAGTCCGCTGGAGGGCGATGTATTGATTGGCGATGCAATATGAAATTTTCATCGCCATTAGGAGGCCCTGAACGTTACAATTAACTATCAGTTTTGCGTCGGATTCGAAAATCTAGACTCGCAGGAGATGGACCATAAGGTGCCCGAGGCAGCAATATCCCCTTGGAGACATGTCGGCTGGAGGACGATGTATTGAATCGCGATGCAATTTGAGATTTCCATCGTCATTAGGAGGCCCTGAATGTTACAATTAACATCAGTTTTGCGTCGGATTCGAAAAACTAGACTCACAGGAGACGGACCATAAGGTGCCCGAGGCAGCAATATCCCCTTGGAGACAAGTAGGCTGGAGGACGATATATTGATTCGCGATGCAATTTGAGATTTTCATCGCCATTAGGAGGCCCTGAACGTTACAATTAACTATCAGTTTTGCGTCGGATTCGGAAATCTAGACTCGCAGGAGACGGACCATAAGGTGCCCAAGGCAGCAATATCCCCTTGGAGACAAGTCGGCTGGAGGACGATGTATTGATTCGCGATGCAATTTGAGATTTTCATTGCCATTAGGAGGCCCTGAACGTATCAATTAACTATCAGTTTTGCGTCGGATTCGGAAATCTAGACTCGCAGGAGACGGACCATAAGGTGCCCAAGGCAGCAATATCCCATTGGAGACAAGTCGGCTGGAGGACGATGTATTGAATCGCGATGCAATTTGAGTTTTCCATCGCCATTAGGAGGCCCTGACCGTTACAATTAACTATCAGTTTTGCGTCCGATTCGAAAATCTAGACTCACAGGAGACGTACCATAAGGTGTACCAGGCAGAAATATTCCCTAGGAGACAAGTCGGCTGGAGGACGATGTATTGCATCTGGACGGAACGTGAGTGTTCCATCGTCATTAGGAGACCCTGAACGTTACAATTAACCATCAGTTTTGCGTCGGATTCGAAAATCTTGACTCACAAGAGACGGACCATAAGGTGCCCGAGGCAGCAATATCCCCTTGGAGACAAGTCGGCTGGAGGACGTATTATTGAATCGCGACGCAATTTAAGTGTTCCATCGTCATTAAGAGGCCCTGAACGTTACAATTAACCATCATATTTGCGTCGGATTCGAGAATTTAGACTCACAGTAGACGGACCATAAGGTGCCCGAGGCAGCAATATCCCCTTGGAGACAAGTCGGCTGGAGGAAGATGTATTGAATCGCGATGCAATTTGAGTTTTCCATCGTCATTAGTGGCCCTGAACGTTACAATTAACTATCAGTTTTGCGTCGGATTCGAAATTCTACACTCACAGGACACGGATCATAAGGTGCCCGAGGCAGCAATATCCCCTGGGAGACAAGTTGGCTGGAGGAAGATGTATTGATTCGCGATGCAATTTGAGAATTTTATCGTCACTAGGAGGCCCTGAACGTAACAATTAACATCAGTTTTGCGACCGATTCGAAAATCTAGACTCACAGTAGACGGACCATAAGGTGCCCGAGGCAGCAATATCCCCTTGGAGACAAGTCGGCTGGAGGACGATGTATTGATTCGCTATGCAATTTGAGATTTCCATCGTCATTAGGAGGCCCTGAATGTTACAATTAACATCAGTTTTGCGTCAGATTCGAAAAACTAGACTCACACGAGACGGACCATAAGGTGCCCGAGGCAGCAATATCCCCTTGGAGACTAGTCGGCTGGAGGGCGATGTATTGATTGGCGATGCAATATGAAATTTTCATCTCCATTAGGAGGCCCTGAACGTTACAATTAACTATCAGGTTTGCGTCGGATTCGAAAATCTAGACTCGCAGGAGATGGACCATAAGGTGCCTAAGGAAGCAATATCCCCTTGCAGATAAGTCGGCTGGAGGACGATGTATTGAATCGCGGCACAATTTGAGTGTTCCATCGTCATTAGGAGGCCATGAACGTTTCAATTAACCATCAGTTTTGCGTCGGATTCGAAAATCTAGACTCACAGGAGACGGACCATAAGGTGCCCGAGGCAGCAATATCCCCTTGGAGACATGTCGGCTGGTGGACGATGTATTGAATCGCGATGCAATTTGAGTTTTCCATCGTCATTAGGAAGCCCTGAACGTTACAATTAACCATCAGTTTTGCGTCGGATTCGAAAATCTTGACTCACAAGAGACGTACCATAAGGTGTCCGATCCAGCAATATCCCCTTGGAGACAAGTCGGCTGGAGGACGTATTATTGAATCGCGACGCAATTTGAGTGTTCCATCGTCATTAGGAGGCCCTGAACGTTACAATTAACCATCATATTTGCGTCGGATTCGAGAATTTAGACTCACAGTAGACGGACCATAAGGTGCCCGAGGCAGCAATATCCCCTTGGAGACAAATCGGCTGGAGGACGATGTATTGAATCGCGATGCAATTTGAGATTTCCATCGTCATTAGGAGGCCCTGAATGTAACAATTAACATCAGTTTTGCGTCCGATTCGAAAATACAGACTCACAGGAGACGGAGCATAAGGTGCCCGAGGCAGCAATATCCCCTTGGAGACAAGTTGGCTGGAGGACGATGTATTGACTCGCGATGCAATTTGAGATTTTCATCGTCATTAGGAGGCCCTGAACGTAACAATTAACATCAGTTTTGCGACCGACTCCAAAATCTAGACTCACAGTAGACGGACCATAAGGTGCCCGAGGCAGCAATATCCCCGTGGAGACAAGCACGCTGTAGGACGATGTATTGAATCGCGATGCAATTTGAGTTTTCCATCGTGATTAGTTGCCCTGAACGTTACAATTAACTATCAGTTTTGCGTCGGATTCGAAAATCTACACTCACAGGACACGGATCATAAGGTGCCCGAGGCAGCAATATCCCCTTGGAGACAAGTCGGCTGGAGGACCATGTATTGAATCGCGATACAATTTGAGATTTCCATCGTCATTAGGAGGCCCTGAATGTTGTAATTAACATCAGTTTTGCGTCAGATTCGAAAAACTAGACTCACAGGAGACGGACCATAAGGTGCCGGAGGCAGCAATATCCCCTTGGAGACAAGTCGGCTGGAGGACGATGTATTGATTCGCGATGCAATTTGAGATTTTCATCGCCGTTTGGAGGCCTTGAACGTTACAATTAACCATCAGTTTTGCGTCCGATTCGAAAATCTAGACTCACAGGAGAGGGAGCATAAGGTGCCCGAGGCAGCAATATCCCCTTGGAGACAAGTCGGCTGGAGGACGATGTATTGAATCGCGATGCAATTTGAGTTTTCCATCGTCATTAGAGGCCCTGAACGTTACAATTAACTATCAGTTTTGCGCCGGATTCGAAAATCTACACTCACAGGAGACGGATCATAAGGTGCCCGAGGCAGCAATATCCCCTTGGAGACAAGTCGTCTGGAGGACGATGTATTGAATCGCGATGCAATTTGAGATTTCCATCGTCATTAGGAGGCCCTGAATGTTACAATTAACATCAGTTTTGCGTCAGATTCGAAAAACTAGACTCACAGGAGACGGACCATAAGGTGCCCGAGGCAGCAATATCCCCTTGGAGACAAGTCGGCTGGAGGACGATGTATTGATTCGCGATGCAATTTGAGATTTTCATCGCCATTAGGAGGCCCTGAACGTTACAATTAACTATCAGTTTTGCGTCGGATTCGAAAATCTAGACTCGCAGGAGACGGACCATAAGGTGCCCAAGGCAGCAATATCCCCTTGGAGACAAGTCGGCTGGAGGACGATGTATTGATTCGCGATGCAATTTGAGATTTTCATCGCCATTAGGAGGCCCTGAACGTATCAATTAACTATCAGTTTTGCGTCGGATTCGGAAATCTAGACTCGCAGGAGACGGACCATAAGGTGCCCAAGGCAGCAATATCCCATTGGAGACAAGTCGGCTGGAGGACGATGTATTGAATCGCGATGCAATTTGAGTTTTCAATCGCCATTAGGAGGCCCTGACCGTTACAATTAACTATCAGTTTTGCGTCCGATTCGAAAATCTAGACTCACAGGAGACGTACCATAAGGTGTACCAGGCAGAAATATTCCCTAGGAGACAAGTCGGCTGGAGGACGATGTATTGCATCTGGACGGAACGTGAGTGTTCCATCGTCATTAGGAGACCCTGAACGTTACAATTAACCATCAGTTTTGCGTCGGATTCGAAAATCTTGACTCACAAGAGACGGACCATAAGGTGCCCGAGGCAGCAATAACCCCTTGGAGACAAGTCGGCTGGAGGACGTATTATTGAATCGCGACGCAATTTGAGTGTTCCATCGTCATTAGGAGGCCCTGAACGTTACAATTAACCATCATATTTGCGTCGGATTCGAGAATTTAGACTCACAGTAGACGGACCATAAGGTGCCCGAGGCAGCAATATCCCCTTGGAGACAAGTCGGCTGGAGGACGATGTATTGAATCGCGATGCAATTTGAGATTTCCATCGTCATTAGGAAGCCCTGAATGTTACAATTAACATCAGTTTTGCGTCCGATTCGAAATTACAGACTCACAGGAGACAGAGCATAAGGTGCCCCAGACAGCAATATCCCCTTGGAGACAAGTCGGCTGGAGGACGATGTATTGAATCGCGATACAATTTGAGATTTCCATCGTCATTAGGAAGCCCTGAACGTTACAATTAACCATCAGTTTTGCGTCGGATTCGAAAATCTTGACTCACAAGAGACGGACCATAAGGTGCCCGAGGCAGCAATATCCCATTGGAGACAAGCCGGCTGGAGGACGATGTATTGATTCGCGATGCAATTTGAGATTTTCATCGCTATTAGGAGGCCCTGAACGTTACAATTAACTATCAGTTTTGCGTCGGATTCGAAAATCTTGACTCACAAGAGACGGACCATAAGGTGCCCGAGGCAGCAATATCCCATTGGAGACAAGCCGGCTGGAGGACGATGTATTGATTCGCGATGCAATTTGAGATTTCCATCGTCATTAGGAGGCCCTGAATGTTACAATTAACATCAGTTTTGCGTCAGATTCGAAAAACTAGACTCACAGGAGACGGCCATAAGGTGCCCAAGGTAGCAATATCCCCTTGGAGACAAGTCGGCTGGAGGACGATGTATTGATTCGCGATGCAATTTGAGATTTTCATTGCCATTAGGAGGCCCTGAACGTTGCAATTAACTATCAGTTTTGCGTCGGATTCGGAAATCTAGACTCGCAGGAGACGGACCATTAGGTGCCCAAGGCAGCAATATCCCCTTGGAGACAAGTCGGCTGGAGGACGATGTATTGATTCGCGATGCAATTTGAGATTTTCATCGCTATTAGGAGGCCCTGAACGTTACAATTAACTATCAGTTTTGCGTCCGATTCGAAAATCTCGACTCATAAGAGACGGACCATAAGGTGCCCGAGGCAGCAATATCCCCTTGGAGACAAGTCGGCTGGAGGACGATGTATTGAATCGCGATGCCATTTGAGTGTTCCATCGTGATTAGGAAGCCCTGAAAGTTACAATTAACTATCAGTTTTGCATCCGATTCGAAAATCTAGTCTCACAGGAGACGGACTATAAAGTGCCCGAGACGGCAGAATATCTTGGAGACAAGTCGGCTGGAGGGCGATGTATTGAATCGCGACAAAATTTGAGTGTTCCATCGTCATTAGGAGGCCCTGACAGTTTCAATTAACCATCAGCTTTGTGTCGGATTCGAAAATCTAGACTCACAGGAGACGGACCATAAGGTGCCCGAGGCAGCAATATCCCCTTGGAGACAAGTCGGCTGGAGGACGATGTATTGAATCGCGATGAAATTTGAGTTTTCCATCGCCATTAGGATGCCCTGAAAGTTACAATTTACTATCAGTTTTGCATCCGATTCGAAAATCTAGGCTCACAGGAGAAAGAACATAAAGTGCCCGAGACAGCAATATCCCGTTGGAGACAAGTCGGCTGGAGGACGATGTATTCAATCGCGACGCAATTTGAGTGTTCCATCGTCATTAGGAGGCCCTGAACGTTACAATTAACCATCAGTTTTGCGTCGGATTCGAAAATCTTGACTCACAAGAGACGGACCATAAGGTGCCCGAGGCAGCAATTTCCCATTGGAGACAAGTCGGCTATGACACGATGTATTGAATCGCGATGCAGTTTGAGTGCTCCATCGTCATTAGGAGGCCCTGAACGTTACAATTAACCATCAGATTTGCGTCGGATTCGAAAATCTAGACTCATAGTAGACGGACCATAAGGTACCCGAGGCGGCAATATCCCCTTGGAGACAAGTCGGCTGGAGGACGATGTATTGATTCGCGATGCAATTTGAGAATTTCATCGACACTAGGAGGCCCTGAACGTAACAATTAACATAAGTTTTGCGTCGGATTCTAAAATCTAGACTCGCAGGAGACGGACCATAAGGTGCCTAAGGAAGCAATATCCCCTTGCAGATAAGTCGGCTGGAGGACGATGTATTGAATCGCGCCACAATTTGAGTGTTCCATCGTCATTAGGAGGCGATGAACGTTTCAATTAACCATCAGTTTTGCGTCGGATTCGAAAATCTAGACTCACAGGAGACGGACCATAAGGTGCCCGAGGCAGCAATATCCCCTTGGAGACAAGTCGGCTGGAGGACCATGTATTGAATCGCGATGCAATTTGAGTTTTCCATCGTCATTAGGAGGCCCTGAACGTTACAATTAACCATCAGTTTTGCGTCGGATTCGAAAATCTTGACTCACAAGAGACGGACCATAAGGTGTCCGAGGCAGCAATATCCCCTTGGAGACAAGTCGGCTGGAGGACGTATTATTGAATCGCGACGCAATTTGAGTGTTCCATCGTCATTAGGAGGCCCTGAACGTTACAATTAACCATCATATTTGCGTCGGATTCGAGAATTTAGACTCACAGTAGACGGACCATAAGGTGCCCGAGGCAGCAATATCCCCTTGGAGACAAGTCGGCTGGAGGACGATGTATTGAATCGCGATGCAATTTCAGATTTCCATCGTCATTAGGAGGCCCTGAATGTTACAATTAACATCTGTTTTGGGTCCGATTCGAAAATACACACTCACAGGAGACGGAGCATAAGGTGCCCGAGGCAGCAATATCCCCTTGGAGACAAGTTGGCTGGAGGACGATGTATTGATTCGCGATGCAATTTGAGATTTTCATCGTCATTAGGAGGCCCTGAACGTAACAATTAACATCAGTTTTGCGACCGATTCGAAAATCTAGACTCACAGTAGACGGACCATAAGGTGCCCGAGGCAGCAATATCCCCGTGGAGACAAGCCGGCTGGAGGACGATGTATTGAATCGCGATGCAATTTGAGTTTTCCATCGTCATTAGTTGCCCTGAACGTTACAATTAACTATCAGTTTTGCGTCGGATACGAAAATCTACACTCACAGGACACGGATCATAAGGTGCCCGAGGCAGCAATATCCCCTTGGAGACAAGTCGGCTGGAGGACGATGTATTGAATCGCGATACAATTTGAGATTTCCATCGTCATTAGGAGGCCCTGAATGTTGTAATTAACATCAGTTTTGCGTCAGATTCGAAAAACTAGACTCACAGGAGACGGACCATAAGGTGCCGGAGGCAGCAATATCCCCTTGGAGACAAGTCGGCTGGAGGACGATGTATTGATTCGCGATGCAATTTGAGATTTTCAACGCCGTTTGGAGGCCTTGAACGTTACAATTAACCATCAGTTTTGCGTCCGATTCGAAAATCTAGACTCACAGTAGACGGACCATAAGGTGGCCGAGGCAGCAATATCCCCGTGGAGACAAGCCGGCTGGAGGACGATGTATTGAATCGCGATGCAATTTGAGTTTTCCATCGTGATTAGTTGCCCTGAACGTTACAATTAACTATCAGTTTTGCGTCGGATTCGAAAATCTACACTCACAGGAGACGGACCATAAGGTGCCCAAGGCAGCAATATCCCCTTGGAGACAAGTAGGCTGGAGGACGATGTATTGAATCGCGATGCAATTTGAGATTACCATCGTCATAAGGAGGCCCTGAATGTTACAATTAACATCAGTTTTGCATCAGATTCGAAAAACTAGACTCACAGGAGACGGACCATAAGGTGCCCGAGGCAGCAATATCCCCTTGGAGACAAGTCGGCTGGAGGACGATGTATTGATTCGCGATGCAATTTGAGATTTTCATCGCCATTAGGAGGCCCTGAACGTATCAATTAACTATCAGTTTTGCGTCGGATTCGGAAATCTAGACTCGCAGGAGACGGACCATAAGGTGCCCAAGGCAGCAATATCCCATTGGAGACAAGTCGGCTGGAGGACGATGTATTGAATCGCGATGCAATTTGAGTTTTCCATCGCCATTAGGAGGCCCTGAACGTTTTAATTAACTAACAGTTTTGCGTGCGATTCGAAAATCTAGACTCACAGGAGACGTACCATAAGGTGTACCAGGCAGAAATATTCCCTAGGAGACAAGTCGGCTGGAGGACGATGTATTGAATCTGGACGGAACGTGAGTGTTCCATCGTCATTAGGAGACCCTGAACGTTACAATTAACCATCAGTTTTGCGACGGATTCGAAAATCTAAACTCACAGGAGACGGACCATAAGGTGCCCCAGGCAGCAATATCCCCTTGGAGACAAGTCGGCTGGAGGACGATATATTGAATCTCGTCGCAATTTGAGTGTTCCCTCTTCATTAGGAAGCCCTCAACGTTACAATTACGTATCAGTTTTGCGTCCGATTCGAAAATCTAGACTCATAAGAGACGGACCATAAGGTGCCCGAGGCAGCAATATCCCCTTGGAGACAAGTCGGCTGGAGGACGATGTATTGAATCGCGATGCCATTTGAGTGTTCCATCGTGATTATGAAGCCCTGAAAGTTACAATTAACTATCAGTTTTGCATCCGATTCGAAAATCTAGTCTCACAGGAGACGGACTATAAAGTGCCCGAGACAGCAGCATATCTTGGAGACAAGTCGGCTGGAGGACGATGTATTGAATCGCGACAAAATTTGAGTATTCCATCGTCATTAGGAGGCCCTGAATGTTACAATTAACATCAGTTTTGCATCCGATTCGAAAATCTAGACTCACAGGAGACGGACCATAAGGTGCCCGAGGCAGCAATATCCCCTTGGAGACAAGTCGGCTGGAGGACAATGTATTGAATCTGGACGGAATGTGAGTGTTCCATTGTCATCAGGAGGCCCTGAATGTTACAATTAACCATCAGTTTTGCGTCCGATTTGAAAATCTAGACTCACAAGAGACGGACCATAAGGTGCCATAGGCAGCAATATCCACTTGAAGACAAGTCAGCTGGAGGACGATGTATTGAATCGCGATCCAATTTGAGTTTTCCATCGTCATTAGGAGGCCCTGAACGTTACAATTAACTATCGGTTTTGCTTCCGATTCGAAAATCTTGACTCACAGGTGACGGACCATAAGGTGCCTGAGGCGGCAATATCCCCTTGGAGACCAGTCGGCTGGAGAAAGATTTATTGAATCGCGACGCAATTTGAGTTTTCCATCGTCATGAGGAGGCACTGAACGTTACAATTAACCATCAGTTTTGCGTCGGATTTGAAATTCTAGACTCACAGGAGACGGACCATAAGGTGCCCCAGGCAGCAATATCCCCTTGGAGACTAGTCGGCTGGAGGACGATGTATTGAATCGCACATGCAATTTGAGTTTTCCATCGTCATTAGGAGGCCCTGAACGTTACAATTAACCATCAGTTTAGCGTCGGATTCGAAAATCTAGACTCGCAGGAGACGGACCATAAGGTGCCCAAGGCAGCAATATCCCATTGGAGACAAGTCGGCTGGAGGACGATGTATTGAATCGCGATGCAATTTGAGTTTTCCATCGCCATTAGGAGGCCCTGACCGTTACAATTAACTATCAGTTTTGCGTCCGATTCGAAAATCTAGACTCACAGGAGACGTACCATAAGGTGTACCAGGCAGAAATATTCCCTAGGAGACAAGTCGGCTGGAGGACGATGTATTGCATCTGGACGGAACGTGAGTGTTCCATCGTCATTAGGAGACCCTGAACGTTACAATTAACCATCAGTTTTGCGTCGGATTCGAAAATCTTGACTCACAAGAGACGGACCATAAGGTGCCCGAGGCAGCAATAACCCCTTGGAGACAAGTCGGCTGGAGGACGTATTATTGAATCGCGACGCAATTTGAGTGTTCCATCGTCATTAGGAGGCCCTGAACGTTACAATTAACCATCATATTTGCGTCGGATTCGAGAATTTAGACTCACAGTAGACGGACCATAAGGTGCCCGAGGCAGCAATATCCCCTTGGAGACAAGTCGGCTGGAGGACGATGTATTGAATCGCGATGCAATTTGAGATTTCCATCGTCATTAGGAAGCCCTGAATGTTACAATTAACATCAGTTTTGCGTCCGATTCGAAAATACAGACTCACAGGAGACAGAGCATAAGGTGCCCCAGACAGCAATATCCCCTTGGAGACAAGTCGGCTGGAGGACGATGTATTGAATCGCGATACAATTTGAGATTTCCATCGTCATTAGGAAGCCCTGAACGTTACAATTAACCATCAGTTTTGCGTCGGATTCGAAAATCTTGACTCACAAGAGACGGACCATAAGGTGCCCGAGGCAGCAAATTCCCATTGGAGACAAGCCGGCTGGAGGACGATGTATTGATTCGCGATGCAATTTGAGATTTTCATCGCTATTAGGAGGCCCTGAACGTTACAATTAACTATCAGTTTTGCGTCGGATTCGAAAATCTTGACTCACAAGAGACGGACCATAAGGTGCCCGAGGCAGCAATATCCCATTGGAGACAAGCCGGCTGGAGGACGATGTATTGATTCGCGATGCAATTTGAGATTTCCATCGTCATTAGGAGGCCCTGAATGTTACAATTAACATCAGTTTTGCGTCAGATTCGAAAAACTAGACTCACAGGAGACGGCCATAAGGTGCCCAAGGTAGCAATATTCCCTTGGAGACAAGTCGGCTGGAGGACGATGTATTGATTCGCGATGCAATTTGAGATTTTCATTGCCATTAGGAGGCCCTGAACGTTGCAATTAACTATCAGTTTTGCGTCGGATTCGGAAATCTAGACTCGCAGGAGACGGACCATTAGGTGCCCAAGGCAGCAATATCCCCTTGGAGACAAGTCGGCTGGAGGACGATGTATTGATTCGCGATGCAATTTGAGATTTTCATCGCTATTAGGAGGCCCTGAACGTTACAATTAACTATCAGTTTTGCGTCCAATTCGAAAATCTCGACCCATAAGAGACGGACCATAAGGTGCCCGAGGCAGCAATATCCCCTTGGAGACAAGTCGGCTGGAGGACGATGTATTGAATCGCGATGCCATTTGAGTGTTCCATCGTGATTAGGAAGCCCTGAAAGTTACAATTAACTATCAGTTTTGCATCCGATTCGAAAATCTAGTCTCACAGGAGACGGACTATAAAGTGCCCGAGACGGCAGAATATCTTGGAGACAAGTCGGCTGGAGGGCGATGTATTGAATCGCGACAAAATTTGAGTGTTCCATCGTCATTAGGAGGCCTTGACAGTTTCAATTAACCATCAGTTTTGTGTCGGATTCGAAAATCTAGACTCACAGGAGACGGACCATAAGGTGCCCGAGGCAGCAATATCCCCTTGGAGACAAGTCGGCTGGAGGACGATGTATTGAATCGCGATGCAATTTGAGTTTTCCATCGCCATTAGGATGCCCTGAAAGTTACAATTTACTATCAGTTTTGCATCCGATTCGAAAATCTAGGCTCACAGGAGAAAGAACATAAAGTGCCCGAGACAGCAATATCCCGTTGGAGACAAGTCGGCTGGAGGACGATGTATTCAATCGCGACGCAATTTGAGTGTTCCATCGTCATTAGGAGGCCCTGAACGTTACAATTAACCATCAGTTTTGCGTCGGATTCGAAAATCTTGACTCACAAGAGACGGACCATAAGGTGCCCGAGGCAGCAATTTCCCATTGGAGACAAGTCGGCTATGACACGATGTATTGAATCGCGATGCAGTTTGAGTGCTCCATCGTCATTAGGAGGCCCTGAACGTTACAATTAACCATCAGATTTGCGTCGGATTCGAAAATCTAGACTCATAGTAGACGGACCATAAGGTACCCGAGGCGGCAATATCCCCTTGGAGACAAGTCGGCTGGAGGACGATGTATTGATTCGCGATGCAATTTGAGAATTTCATCGTCACTAGGAGGCCCTGAACGTAACAATTAACATCAGTTTTGCGTCGGATTCGAAAATCTAGACTCGCAGGAGACGGACCATAAGGTGCCTAAGGAAGCAATATCCCCTTGCAGATAAGTCGGCTGGAGGACGATGTATTGAATCGCGCCACAATTTGAGTGTTCCATCGTCATTAGGAGGCGATGAACGTTTCAATTACCCATCAGTTTTGCGTCGGATTCGAAAATCTAGACTCACAGGAGACGGACCATAAGGTGCCCGAGGCAGCAATATCCCCTTGGAGACAAGTCGGCTGGAGGACGATGTATTGAATCGCGATGCAATTTGAGTTTTCCATCGTCATTAGGAGGCCCTGAACGTTACAATTAACCATCAGTTTTGCGTCGGATTCGAAAATCTTGACTCACAAGAGACGGACCATAAGGTGTCCGAGGCAGCAATATCCCCTTGGAGACAAGTCGGCTGGAGGACGTATTATTGAATCGCGACGCAATTTGAGTGTTCCATCGTCATTAGGAGGCCCTGAACGTTACAATTAACCATCATATTTGCGTCGGATTCGAGAATTTAGACTCACAGTAGACGGACCATAAGGTGCCCGAGGCAGCAATATCCCCTTGGAGACAAGTCGGCTGGAGGACGATGTATTGAATCGCGATGCAATTTGAGATTTCCATCGTCATTAGGAGGCCCTGAATGTTACAATTAACATCTGTTTTGGGTCCGATTCGAAAATACACACTCACAGGAGACGGAGCATAAGGTGCCCGAGGCAGCAATATCCCCTTGGAGACAAGTTGGCTGGAGGACGATGTATTGATTCGCGATGCAATTTGAGATTTTCATCGTCATTAGGAGGCCCTGAACGTAACAATTAACATCAGTTTTGCGACCGATTCGAAAATCTAGACTCACAGTAGACGGACCATAAGGTGCCCGAGGCAGCAATATCCCCGTGGAGACAAGCCGGCTGGAGGACGATGTATTGAATCGCGATGCAATTTGAGTTTTCCATCGTCATTAGTTGCCCTGAACGTTACAATTAACTATCAGTTTTGCGTCGGATACGAAAATCTACACTCACAGGACACGGATCATAAGGTGCCCGAGGCAGCAATATCCCCTTGGAGACAAGTCGGCTGGAGGACGATGTATTGAATCGCGATACAATTTGAGATTTCCATCGTCATTAGGAGGCCCTGAATGTTGTAATTAACATCAGTTTTGCGTGTGATTCGAAAAACTAGACTCACAGGAGACGGACCATAAGGTGCCGGAGGCAGCAATATCCCCTTGGAGACAAGTCGGCTGGAGGACGATGTATTGATTCGCGATGCAATTTGAGATTTTCAACGCCGTTTGGAGGCCTTGAACGTTACAATTAACCATCAGTTTTGCGTCCGATTCGAAAATCTAGACTCACAGTAGACGGACCATAAGGTGGCCGAGGCAGCAATATCCCCGTGGAGACAAGCCGGCTGGAGGACGATGTATTGAATCGCGATGCAATTTGAGTTTTCCATCGTGATTAGTTGCCCTGAACGTTACAATTAACTATCAGTTTTGCGTCGGATTCGAAAATCTACACTCACAGGAGACGGACCATAAGGTGCCCAAGGCAGCAATATCCCCTTGGAGACAAGTAGGCTGGAGGACGATGTATTGAATCGCGATGCAATTTGAGATTACCATCGTCATAAGGAGGCCCTGAATGTTACAATTAACATCAGTTTTGCGTCAGATTCGAAAAACTAGACTCACAGGAGACGGACCATAAGGTGCCCGAGGCAGCAATATCCCCTTGGAGACAAGTCGGCTGGAGGACGATGTATTGATTCGCGATGCAATTTGAGATTTTCATCGCCATTAGGAGGCCCTGAACGTATCAATTAACTATCAGTTTTGCGTCGGATTCGGAAATCTAGACTCGCAGGAGACGGACCATAAGGTGCCCAAGGCAGCAATATCCCCTTGGAGACAAGTCGGCTGGAGGACGATGTATTGATTCGCGATGCAATTTGAGATTTTCATCGCCATTAGGAGGCCCTGAACGTATCAATTAACTATCAGTTTTGCGTCGGATTCGGAAATCTAGACTCGCAGGAGACGGACCATAAGGTGCCCAAGGCAGCAATATCCCATTGGAGACAAGTCGGCTGGAGGACGATGTATTGAATCGCGATGCAATTTGAGTTTTCCATCGCCATTAGGAGGCCCTGAACGTTACAATTAACTAACAGTTTTGCGTGCGATTCGAAAATCTAGACTCACAGGAGACGTACCATAAGGTGTACCAGGCAGAAATATTCCCTAGGAGACAAGTCGGCTGGAGGACGATGTATTGAATCTGGACGGAACGTGAGTGTTCCATCGTCATTAGGAGACCCTGAACGTTACAATTAACCATCAGTTTTGCGACGGATTCGAAAATCTAAACTCACAGGAGACGGACCATAAGGTGCCCCAGGCAGCAATATCCCCTTGGAGACAAGTCGGCTGGAGGACGATATATTGAATCTCGTCGCAATTTGAGTGTTCCCTCGTCATTAGGAAGCCCTCAACGTTACAATTACGTATCAGTTTTGCGTCCGATTCGAAAATCTAGACTCATAAGAGACGGACCATAAGGTGCCCGAGGCAGCAATATCCCCTTGGAGACAAGTCGGCTGGAGGACGATGTATTGAATCGCGATGCCATTTGAGTGTTCCATCGTGATTATGAAGCCCTGAAAGTTACAATTAACTATCAGTTTTGCATCCGATTCGAAAATCTAGTCTCACAGGAGACGGACTATAAAGTGCCCGAGACAGCAGCATATCTTGGAGACAAGTCGGCTGGAGGACGATGTATTGAATCGCGACAAAATTTGAGTGTTCCATCGTCATTAGGAGGCCCTGAATGTTACAATTAACATCAGTTTTGCATCCGATTCGAAAATCTAGACTCACAGGAGACGGACCATAAGGTGCCCGAGGCAGCAATATCCCCTTGGAGACAAGTCGGCTGGAGGACAATGTATTGAATCTGGACGGAATGTGAGTGTTCCATTGTCATCAGGAGGCCCTGAATGTTACAATTAACCATCAGTTTTGCGTCCGATTTGAAAATCTAGACTCACAAGAGACGGACCATAAGGTGCCATAGGCAGCAATATCCACTTGAAGACAAGTCAGCTGGAGGACGATGTATTGAATCGCGATCCAATTTGAGTTTTCCATCGTCATTAGGAGGCCCTGAACGTTACAATTAACTATCGGTTTTGCTTCCGATTCGAAAATCTTGACTCACAGGTGACGGACCATAAGGTGCCTGAGGCGGCAATATCCCCTTGGAGACCAGTCGGCTGGAGAAAGATTTATTGAATCGCGACGCAATTTGAGTTTTCCATCGTCATTAGGAGGCACTGAACGTTACAATTAACCATCAGTTTTGCGTCGGATTTGAAATTCTAGACTCACAGGAGACGGACCATAAGGTGCCCCAGGCAGCAATATCCCCTTGGAGACTAGTCGGCTGGAGGACGATGTATTGAATCGCACATGCAATTTGAGTTTTCCATCGTCATTAGGAGGCCCTGAACGTTACAATTAACCATCAGTTTTGCGTCGGATTCGAAAATCTAGATTCTCAGGAGACGGACCATAAGGTGCCTGAGGCAGCAATATCCCCTTGGAGACAAGTCGGCTTGAGGACGATGTATTAAATCGCGATGCAATTTGAGTTTTCCATCGTCATTAGGAGGCCCTGAACGTTACAATTAATCATCAGTTTTGCGTCGGATTCGAAAATCTAGACTCACAGGAGACGGATCATAAGGTGCCCGAGGCAGCAATATCACCTTGGAGTCGGCTGGAGGACGATGTATTGAATCGCGATGCAATTTGAGATATCCATCGTCATTAGGAGGCCCTGAATGTTACAATTAACATCAGTTTTGCGTCGGATTCCAAAATCTAGACTCACAGGAGTCGGACCATAAGGTGCCCGAGGCAGCAATATCCCCTTGGAGACAAGTCGGCTGGAGGACGATGTATTGATTCGTGATGCAATTTGAGATTTTCATCGCCGTTAGGAGGCCCTGAACGTTACAATTAACCATGAGTTTTGCGTCCGATTCGAAAATCTAGACTCACAGGAGACGGACCATAAGGTGCCCGAGGCAGCAATATCCCCTTGGAGACAAGTCGGCTGGAAGACGATGTATTAAATCGCGTTGCAATTTGAGTTTTCCATCGTCACTAGAGGCCCTGATCGTTACAATTAACTATCAGTTTTGCGTCCGATTCCAAAATCTAGACTCACGGGAGATGGACCATAAGGTGTGCGAGGCAGAAATATTCCCTTGGAGACAAGTCGGCTGGAGGACGATAAATATACAATGTATCTCGTCGCAATTTGAGTGTTCCATCGTCAAAAGGAGGCCCTCAACGTTACAATTACCTATCAGTTTTCGTCCGATTCGAAAATCTAGACTCGCAGGAGACGGACCATAAGGTGCCCAAGGCAGCAATATCCCCTTGTAGACAAGTCGGCAGGAAGACGATGTATTGAATCGCGGCGTAATTTGAGTGTTCCATCGTCATTAGGAGGCCCTGAACGTTTCAATTAACCATCAGCTTTGCGTCGGATTCGAAAATCTAGACTCACAGGAGACGGACCATAAGGTGCCGGAGGCAGCAATATCCCCTTGGAGACAAGTCGGCTGGAGGACGATGTATTGAATCGCGATGCAATTTGAGTTTTCCATCGCCATTAGGAGGCCCTGAACGTTACAATTAACTATCAGTTTTGCGTCCGATTCGAAAATCTAGACTCACAGGAGTCGGACCATAAGGTGCCCGAGGCAGCAATATCCCCTTGGAGACAAGTCGGCTGGAGGACGATGTATTGAATCGCGATGCCATTTGAGTGTTCCATCGTGATTAGGAAGCCCTGAAAGTTACAATTAACTACCAGTTTTGCATCCGATTCGAAAATGTAGACTCACAGGAGACGGACCGTAAGGTGCCCGAGGCAGCAATATCCCCTTGGAGACAAGTTGGCTGGAGGACGATGTATTGAATCGCTATGCAATTTGAGATTTCCATCGTCATTAGAGGCCCTGAACGTTACAATTAACTATCAGTTTTGCGTCGGATTCGAAAATCTACACTCACAGGAGACGGATCATAAGGTGCCCGAGACAGCAATATCCCCTTGGAGACAAGTCGGCTGAGGACGATGTATTGAATCGCGATGCAATTTGAGATTTCCATCGTCATTAGGAGGCCCTGAATGTTACAATTAACATCAGTTTTCCGTCAGATTCGAAAAACTAGACTCACAGGAGACGGACCATAAAGTTCCCGAGGCAGCACTATCCCCTTGGAGACAAGTCGGCTGGAGGACGATGTATTGAATCTGGACGGAATGTGAGTGTTCCATCGTCATTAGGAGACCCTGAACTTTACAATTAACCATCAGTTTTGCGTTGGATTCGAAAATCTAAACTCACAGGAGACGGACCATAAGGTGCCCCAGGCAGCAATATCCCCTTGGACACAAGACGGCCAGAGGACGATATATTGAATCGCGACGCAATTTGAGTGTTCCATCGTCATTAGGTGGCCCTGAACGTTACAATTAACCATCACTTTTGCGTCCGATTCGAAAATCTAGACTGACAAGAGACGGACCATAAGGTGCCCGAGGCAGCAATATCCTCTTGGAGACAATTCCGCTGGAGGACGATGTATTGAATCGCGATGCAATTTGAGATTTCAATCGTCATTAGGAGGCCCTGAATGTTACAATTAACATCAGTTTGGCGTCGGATTCGAAAATCTAGACTCACAGGAGACGGACCATAATGTGCCCCAGGCAGCAATATCCCCTTGGAGACTAGTCGGCTGGAGGACGATGTATTGAATCGCACATGCAATTTGAGTTTTCCATCGTCATTAGGAGGCCCTGGACGTTACAATTAACCGGCAGTTTTGCGTCGGATTCGAAAATCTAGACTTACAGGGGATGTCCGAGGCAGCAATATCCCCTTGGAGACAAGTCGGCTGGAGGACGATGTATTAAATCTCGATGCAATTTGAGTTTTCCATCGTCATTAGCAGGCCCTGAGCGTTACAATTAATCATCAGTTTTGCGTCGGATTCGAAAATCTAGGCTCTCAGGAGACGGATCATCAGGTGCCCGAGGCAGAAATATCACCTTGGAGTCGGCTGGAGGACGATGTATTGAATCGCGATGCTATTTGAGATTTCCATCGTCATTAGGAGGCCCTGAATGTTACAACTAACATCAGTTTTGCGTCCGATTCGAAAATCTAGACGCACAGGACATGGACCATAAGGTGCCCAAGGCAGCAATATCCCCTTGTAGACAAGTCGGCTGGAGGAAGATGTATTGAATCGCGATGCAATTTGAGATTTTCATCGCCGTTAGGAGGCCCTGAACGTTATCATTAACCATCAGTTTTGCGTCCGATTCGAAAATCTAGACTCAAAGGAGACGGAGCATAAGGTGCCTGAGGCAGCAATATCCCCTTGGAGACAAGTCGGCTGGAGGACGATGTATTGAATTGCGTTGCAATTTGAGTTTTCCATCGTCATTAGAGGCCCTGTACGTTACAATTAACTATCAGTTTTGCGTCGGATTCGAAAATCTACACTCACAGGAGACGGACCATAAGGTGTGCGAGGCAGAAATATTCCCTTGGAGACAAGTCGGCTGGAGGACGATATATTGTATCTCGTCGCAATTTGAGTGTTCCCTCGTCAAAAGGAGGCCCTCAACGTTACAATTACCTATCAGTTTTCGTCCGATTCGAAAATCTAGACTCGCAGGAGACGGACCATAAGGTGCCCAAGGCAGCAATATCCCCTTGTAGAGAAGTCGGCAGGAGGACGATGTATTGAATCGCGGCGCAATTTGAGTGTTCCATCGTCATTAGGAGGCCCTGAACGTTTCAATTAACCATCAGCTTTGCGTCGGATTCGAAAATCTAGACTCACAGGAGACGGACCATAAGGTGCCGGAGGCAGCAATATCCCCTTGGAGACAAGTCGGCTGGAGGACGATGTATTGAATCGCGATGCAATTTGAGTTTTCCATCGCCATTAGGAGGCCCTGAACGTTACAATTAACTATCAGTTTTGCGTCCGATTCGAAAATCTAGACTCACAGGAGTCGGACCATAAGGTGCCCGAGGCAGCAATATCCCCTTGGAGACAAGTCGCCTGGAGGACGATGTATTGAATCGCGATGCCATTTGAGTGTTCCATCGTGATTAGGAAGCCCTGAAAATTACAATTAACTATCAGTTTTGCATCCGATTCGAAAATGTAGACTCACAGGAGACGGACCATAAGGTGCCCGAGGCAGCAATATCCCCTTGGAGACAAGTCGGCTGGAGGACGATGTATTGAATCGCGATGCAATTTGAGATTTCCATCGTCATTAGGAGGCCCTGAATGTTACAATTAACATCAGTTTTGCGTCCAATTCGAAAATACAGACTCACAGGAGACGGAGCATAAGGTGCCCGAGGCAGCATTATCCCCTTGGAGACAAGTTGGCTGGACGACGATGTATTGATTCGCTATCCAATCTGAGATTTTCATCGTCATTAGGAGGCCCTGAACGTAACAATTAACATCAGTTTTGCGTCCGATTCGAAAATCTAGACTCACAGGAGACGCAGCATAAGGTGCCCGAGGCAGCAATATCCCCTTGGAGACAAGTCGGCTGGAGGACGATGTATTGAATCGCGATGCAATTTGAGATTTCCATCGTCATTAGAGGCCCTGAACGTTACAATTAACTATCAGTTTTGCGTCGGATTCGAAAATCTACACTCACTGGAGACGGATCATAAGGTGCCCGAGACAGCAATATCCCCTTGGAGACAAGTCGGCTGAGGGCGATGTATTGAATCGCGATGCAATTTGAGATTTCCATCGTCATTAGGAGGCCCTGAATGTTACAATTAACATCAGTTTTCCGTCAGATTCGAAAAACTAGACTCACAGGACACGGACCATAAGGTGCCCAAGGCAGCAATATCCCCTTGTAGACAAGTCGGCTGGAGGAAGATGTATTGAATCGCGACGCAATTTGAGTGTTCCATCATCATTAAGAGGCCATGAACGTTTCAATTAACCATCAGTTTTGCGTCGCATTCGAAAATCTAGACTCACAAGAGACGGACCATAAGGTGCCCGAGGCAGCAATATCCCCTTGGAGACAAGTCGGCTGGATGACGATGTATTGATTCGAGATGCAATTTGAGATTTTCATCGCCGTTAGGAGGCCCTGAACGTTACAATTAACCATCAGTTTTGCGTCCGATTCGAAAATCTAGACTCAAAGGAGACGGAGCATAAGGTGCCTGAGGCAGCAATATCCCCTTGGAGACAAGTCGGCTGGAGGACGATGTATTGAATTGCGTTGCAATTTGAGTTTTCCATCGCCATTAGAGGCCCTGTGCGTTACAATTAACTATCAGTTTTGCGTCGGATTCGAAAATCTACACTCACAGGAGACGGACCATAAGGTGCCCGAGGCAGCAATATCCCCTTGGAGACATGTCGGCTGGAGGACGATGTATTGAATCGCGATGCAATTTGAGATTTTCATCGCTATTAGGAGGCCCTGAACGCTACAATTAACTATCAGTTTTGCGTCGGATTCGAAAATCTAGACTCGCAGGAGACGGACCACAAAGTGCAAAAGGCAGCATAATCCCCTTGTAGACAAGTTGGCTGGAGGACGATGTATTGAATCGCAACGCAATTTGAGTGTTCCATCGTCATTAGGAGGCCCTGATTGTTTCAATTAACCATCAGTTTTGCGTCGGATTCGAATATCTAGACTCACAGGAGACGGACCATAAGGTGCCCGAGGCAGCAATATCCCCTTTGAGACAAGTCGGCTGGAGGACGATATATTGTATCTCGTCGCAATTTGGGTGTTCCCTCGTCATTAGGAGGCCCTCAACGTTACAATTATTTATCAGTTTTGCGTCCGATTCGAAAATCTAGAATCACAAGAGACTGACCATAAGGTGCCCGAGGCAGCAATATGCCATTGGAGACAAGTCGGCTGGAGGATGATGTATTGAATCGCGATGCCATTTGAGTGTTCCATCGTGATTAGGAAGCCCTGAAAGTTACAATTAACTATCAGTTTTGCATCCGATTCGAAAATCTAGACTCACAGGAGACGGACTATAAATTGTCCGAGACAGCAGCATATCTTGGAGACAATTTGGCTGGAGGACGACGTATTGAATCGCAACGCAATTTGAGTGTTCCATCGTCATTAGGCGCCCCTGAACGTTACAATTAACCATCAGTTTTGCGTCGAATTCGAAAATCTAGACTCATAAAAGACGGACCATAAGGTGCCCGAGGCAGCGATATCCCCTTGGAGACAAGACGTCTGGAGGACGATGTATTGAATCGCGATGCAGTTTGAGTACTCCATCGTAATTAGGAAGCCCAGGACGTTACAATTAACTATCAGTTTTGCGTCCGATTCGAAAATCTAGACTCACAGGAAACGGACCATAAGGTGCCCGAGGCAGCAATATCCGCTTGGAGACAAGTCGGCTGGAGGACGATGTAACGAATCGCGATGCAATTTGAGATTTCAATCGTCAATAGGAGGCCCTGAATGTCACAATTAACATCAGTTTGGCGTCGGATTCGAAAACCTAGACTCACAGGAGACGGACCATAAGGTGCCCGAGGCAGCAATAACCCCTTGGAGACAAGTCGGCTGAAGGACGACGTATTGAATCGCGATGCAATTTGAGTTTCCCTTCGCCATTAGGAGGCCCTGAACGTTACAATTAACTATCAGTTTTGCATCCGATTCGAAATTCTAGACTCACAGGAGACGGACCATAACGTGCCCGAGGCAGCAATATCCCCTTGGAGACAAGTCGGCTAGAGGACAATGTATTGAATCTGGACGGAATGTGAGTGTTCCATTGTCATCAGGAGGCCCTGAACGTTACAATTAACATCAGTTTTGCGTCGGATTCGAAAATCTAGACTCACAAGAGTCGGACCATATGGTGCCATATACAGCAATATCCCCTTGAAGATAAGTCAGCTGGAGGACGATGTATTGAATCGCGATGCAATTTGAGTTTTCCATCGTCATTAGGAGGCCCTGAACGTTACAATTAACTATCGGATTTGCGTCCGATTCTAAAATCTAGACTCACAGGTGACGGACGGTAAAGTGCCCCAGGCAGCAATATCCCCTTGGAGACTAGTCGGCTGGAGGACGATGTATTGAATCTCAAATGCAAATTGAGTTTTCCATCGTCATTAGGAGGCCCTGAACGTTACAATTAACCATCAGTTTTCCGTCGGATTCGGAAATCTAGACTTACAGGGGACGGAACATAAGGTGTCCGAGGCAGCAATATCCCCTTGGAGACAAGTCGGCTGGAGGACGATTTATTGAATCGCGACGCAATTTCAGTGTGCTGTCTTCTTTAGGAGGCCCTGAACGTTACAATTAACCATCAGATTTGCGTCGGATTCGAAAATCTAGACTCACAGGAGACGGGTCATAAGGTGCCCGAGGCAGCAATATCCCCTTGCAGACAAGTCGGCTGGAGGACGATATATTGAATAGCGATGCAATTTGAGTTTTCCATCGTCATTATGAGGCCCTGAACGTTACAATTAACTATCACTTTTGCGTCCGATTTGAAAATCTAGACTCACAGGAGACGGACCATAAGTTGTACAAGGTAGCAATATTCCCTTGGAGACAAGTCGGCTGGAGGACGATGTATTGAATCTGGACGGAATGTGAGTGTTCCATCGTCATTAGGAGGCACTGAACGTTACAATTAACCATCAGTTTTGCGTCGGATTTGAAAATCTAGCCACACAGGAGACGGACCATCAAGTGCCCGAGGCAGCAATATCCCCTTGGAGACTAGTCATCTGGAGGACGATGTATTGAATCGCACATGCAATTTGAGTTTTCCATCGTCATTACGAGGCCCTGAACGTTACAATTAACCATCAGTTTTGCGTCAGATTCAAAAATCTAGACTTACAGGGGACGGACCATATGGTGTCCGAGGCAGCAATATCCCCTTGGAGACAAGTCGGCTGGAGGACGATTTATTGAATCGCGACGCAATTTGAGTGTTCTGTCGTCTTTAGGAGGCCCTGAACGTTACAATTAACCATCAGTTTTGCGTCGGATTCGAAAATCTAGACTCACAGGTGACGGGTCATAAGGTGCCTGAGGCAGAAATATCCCCTTGGAGACAAGTCGGCTGGAGGACGATGTATTACATTGCGATGCAATTTGAGTTTTCCATCTTCATTAGATGCCCTGAACGTTACAATTAACATCAGTTTTGCGTCAGATTCGAAAAACTAGACTCACAGGAGACGGACAATAAGGTGCCCGAGGCAGCAATATCCCCTTGGAGACAAGTCGGCTGGAGGACGATGTATTGATTCGCGATGCAATTTGAGATTTTCATCGCCATTAGGAGACCCTGAACGTTACAATTAGCTATCAGTTTTGCGTCGGATTCGAAAATCTAGACTCGCAGGAGACGGACCATAAGGTGCCCAAGCAGCAATATCCCCTTGTAGACAAGTCGGCTGGAGGACGACGTATTGAATCGCGACGCAATTTGAGTGTTCCATCGTCATTAGGAGGCCCTGAACGTTACAATTAACCATCAGTTTTACATCGGATTCGAAAATCAAGACTCACAGGAGACGGACCATACGGTGCCCCTGGCAGCTATATCCCCTTGGAGACAAATCGGCTGGAGGACGATGTATTGAATCGCGATGCAATTTGAGTGTTCCATCGCCATTAGGAGGCCCTGAACGTTACAATTAACCATCAGTTTTGCGTCGGATTCGAAAATCAAGACTCACAGGAGACGGACCATACGGTGCCCCTGGCAGCTATATCCAATTGGAGACAAGTCGGCTGGAGGACGATATATTGAATCTCGTCGCAATTTGAGTGTTCCCTCGTCATTAGAAGGCCCTGAACGTTACAATTACCTATCAGTTTTGCGTCCAATTCGAAAATCTAGACTCACAAGAGACGGACCATAAGGTGCCCGAGGCAGCAATATCCCCTTGGAGACAAGTCTGCTGGAGGACGTTGTATTGAATCGCGATGCAATTTGAGATTTCCATCGTCATTAGGAGGCCCTGAATGTTACAATTAACATCAGTTATGCGTCCGATTCGAAAATACAGACTCATAGGAGACGGAGCATAATGTGCCCGAGGCAGCAATATCCTCTTGGAGACAAGTTGGCTGGAGGACGATGTATTGATTCGCGATGCAATCTGAGATTTTCATCGTCATTAGGAGGCCCTGAACGTAACAATTAACATCAGTTTTGCGTCCGATTCGAAAATCTAGACTCACAGGAGACGGAGCATAAGGTTCCCGAGGCAGCAATATCCCCTTGGAGACAAGTCGGCTGGAGGACGATGTATTGAACCGCGATGCCATTTGAGTGTTCCATCGTGATTAGGAAACCCTGAAATTTACAATTAACTATCAGTTTTGCATCCAATTCGCAAATCTAGACTCACAAGAGACCGACCTTAAAGTGCCCGAGACAGCAGTATCCCCTTGGAGACAAGTCGGCTGGAGGACGATGTATTGAATCGCGACGCAATTTTAGTGTTCCATCGTCATTAGGAGGCCCTGAACGTTTCAATTAACCATCAGTTTTGCGTCGGATTCGAAAATCTAGACTCACAGGAGACGAATCATAAGGTGCCCGAGGCAGCAATATCCCCTTGGAGACAAGTCGGCTGGAGGACGATTTATTGAATCGCGACGCAATTTCAGTGTGCTGTCGTCTTTAGGAGGCTCTGAACGTTACAATTAACCATCAGATTTGCGTCGGATTCGAAAATCTAGACTCACAGGAGACGGATCATAAGGTGCCCGAGGCAGCAACATCCCCTTGCAGACATGTCGACTGGAGGACGATGTATTCATTCGGAATGCAATTTGAGATTTTCATCGTCATTAGGTGGCCCTGAACGTAACATTTAACATCAGTTTTGCGACCGATTCGAAAATCTAGACTCACAGTGGACGGACCTTACGGTGCCCGAGGCAGCAATATCCCCTTCGAGACAAGTCGGCTGGAGGACGATGTATTGAATCGCGATACAATTTGAGATTTCCATCGTCATTAGGAGGCCCTGAATGTTACAATTAACCATCAGTTTTGCGTCGGATTCTAAAATCTAGACTCACAGGAGACGGACCATAAGGTGCCCGAGGCAGCAATATCCCCTTGGAGACAATTCGGCTGGAGGACGATATATTGAATAGCGATGCAATTTGAGTTTTCCATCGCCATTATGAGGCCCTGAACGTTACAATTAACTATCAGTTTTGCGTCCGATTTGAAAATCTAGACTCACAGGAGACGGACCATAAGTTGTACAAGGTAGCAATATTCCCTTGGAGACAAGTCGGCTGGAGGACGATGTATTGAATCTGGACGGAATGTGAGTGTTCCATCGTCATTAGGAGACCCTGAACATTACAATAAACCGTCAGTTTTGCGTCGGATTCGAAAATCTAGACTCACAGGAGACGGACCATAAGGTGCCCCAGGCAGCAATATCCCCTTGGAGACAAGTCGGCTGGAGGACGATGTATTGAATCGCGACGCAATTTGAGTTTTCCATCGTCATTAGGAGGCCCTGAACGTTACAATTATCCATCAGTTTTCCGTCGGATTCGAAAATCTAGACTTACAGGGGACGGAACATATGGTGTCCGAGGCAGCAATATCCCCTTGGAGACAAGTCGGCTGGAGGACGATGTATTGAATCGCGACATAATTTGAGTGTTCCATCGTCATTAGGAGGCCCTGAACGTTTCAATTAACCATCAGTTTTGCGTCGGATTCGACAATCTTGACTCACAGGAGACGGACCATAAGGTGCCCGAGACAGCAATATCCCCTTGGAAACAAGTCGGCTGGAGGACGATGTATTGAATCGCGATGCAATTTGAGTTTTCCATCGCCATTAGGAGGCCCTGAACGTTACAATTATCCATCAGTTTTCCGTCGGATTCGAAAATCTAGACTCACAGGAGACGGATCATAAGGTGCCCGAGGCAGCAATATCCCCTTGGAGACAAGTCGGCTGAGGACGATCTATTCAATCGCGATGCAATTTGAGATTTCCATCGTCATTAGGAGGCCCTGAATGTTACAATTAACATCAGTTTTGCGTCAGATTCGAAAAACTAGACTCACAGGAGACGGACCATAAAGTGCCCGAGGCAGCAATATCCCCTTGGAGACTAGTCGGCTGGGGGACGATGTATTGATTCTCGATGCAATTTGAGATTTTCATCGCCATTAGAAGGCCCTGAACGTTACAATTAACTATCAGTTTTGCGTCGGATTCGAAAATCTAGACTTGCAGGAGACGGACCACAAGGTGCCCAAGGCAGCAATATCCCCTTGTAGACAAGTCAACTGGACGACGATGTATTGAATCGCGACATAATTTGAGTGTTCCATCGTCATTAGGAGGCCCTGAACGTTTCAATTAACCATCAGTTTTGCGTCGGAATCGAATATCTTGACTCACAGGAGACGGACCATAAGGTGCCCGAGACAGCAATATCCCCTTGGAAACAAGTCGGCTGGAGGACGATGTATTGAATCGCGATGCAATTTGAGTTTTCCATCGCCATTAGGAGGCCCTGAACGTTACAATTATCCATCAGTTTTCCGTCGGATTCGAAAATCTAGACTTACAGGGGACGGAACATATGGTGTCCGAGGCAGCAATATCCCCTTGGAGACAAGTCGGCTGGAGGACGATTTATTGAATCGCGACGCAATTTCAGTGTGCTGTCGTCTTTAGGAGGCCCTGAACGTTACAATTAACCATCAGATTTGCGTCGGATCCGAAAATCTAGACTCACTGGAGACGGATCATAAGGTGCCCGAGGCAGCAATATCCCCTTGCAGACATGTCGACTGGAGGACGATGTATTCATTCGGAATGCAATTTGAGATTTTCATCGTCATTAGGTGGCCCTGAACGTAACATTTAACATCAGTTTTGCGACCGATTCGAAAATCTAGACTCACAGTGGACGGACCTTACGGTGCCCGAGGCAGCAATATCCCCTTCGAGACAAGTCGGCTGGAGGACGATGTATTGAATCGCGATACAATTTGAGATTTCCATCGTCATTAGGAGGCCCTGAATGTTACAATTAACCATCAGTTTTGCGTCGGATTCTAAAATCTAGACTCACAGGAGACGGACCATAAGGTGCCTGAGGCAGCAATATCCCCTTGGAGACAATTCGGCTGGAGGACGATATATTGAATAGCGATGCAATTTGAGTTTTCCATCGCCATTATGAGGCCCTGAACGTTACAATTAACTATCAGTTTTGCGTCCGATTTGAAAATCTAGACTCACAGGAGACGGACCATAAGTTGTACAAGGTAGCAATATTCCCTCGGAGACAAGTCGGCTGGAGGACGATGTATTGAATCTGGACGGAATGTGAGTGTTCCATCGTCATTAGGAGACCCTGAACATTACAATAAACCGTCAGTTTTGCGTCGGATTCGAAAATCTAGACTCACAGGAGACGGACCATAAGGTGCCCCAGGCAGCAATATCCCCTTGGAGACAAGTCGGCTGGAGGACGATGTATTGAATCGCGATGCAATTTGAGTTTTCCATCGTCATTAGGAGGCCCTGAACGTTACAATTCACTATCGGTTTTGCGTCCGATTCGAAAATCTAGACTCACAGGAGACGGACCATAAGGTGCCTGAGGCGGCAAGATCCCCTTGGAGACAAGTTGGCTGTAGGAGGATTTATTGAATCGCGACGCAATTTGAGTGTTCCATCGTCATTAGGAGGCACTGAACGTTACAATTAACCATCAGTTTTGCGTCGGATTTGAAAATCTAGCCACACTGGAGACGGACCATCAAGTGCCCGAGGCAGCAATATCCCCTTGGAGACTAGTCGGCTGGAGGACGATGTATTGAATCGCACATGCAATTTGAGTTTTCCATCGTCATTACGAGGCCCTGAACGTTACAATTAACCATCAGTTTTGCGTCAGATTCAAAAATCTAGACTTACAGGGGACGGACCATATTGTGTCCGAGGCAGCAATATCCCCTTGGAGACAAGTCGGCTGGAGGACGATTTATTGAATCGCGACGCAATTTGAGTGTTCTGTCGTCTTTAGGAGGCCCTGAACGTTACAATTAACCATCAGTTTTGCGTCGGATTCGAAAATCTAGACTCACAGGTGACGGGTCATAAGGTGCCTGAGGCAGAAATATCCCCTTGGAGACAAGTCGGCTGGAGGACGATGTATTAAATTGCGATGCAATTTGAGTTTTCCATCTTCATTAGATGCCCTGAACGTTACAATTAACATCAGTTTTGCGTCAGATTCGAAAAACTAGACTCACAGGAGACGGACAATAAGGTGCCCGAGGCAGCAATATCCCCTTGGAGACAAGTCGGCTGGAGGACGATGTATTGATTCGCGATGCAATTTGAGATTTTCATCGCCATTAGGAGACCCTGAACGTTACAATTAGCTATCAGTTTTGCGTCGGATTCGAAAATCTAGACTCGCAGGAGACGGACCATATGGTGCCCAAGCAGAAATATCCCCTTGTAGACAAGTCGGCTGGAGGACGATCTATTGAATCGCGACGCAATTTGAGTGTTCCATCGTCATTAGGAGGCCCTGAACGTTACAATTAACCATCAGTTTTACGTCGGATTCGAAAATCAAGACTCACAGGAGACGGACCATACGGTGCCCCTGGCAGCTATATCCCCTTGGAGACAAATCGACTGGAGGACGATGTATTGAATCGCGATGCAATTTGAGATTTCCATCGTCATTAGGAGGCCCTGAATGTTACAATTAACATCAGTTTTGCGTCCGATTCGAAAATACAGACTCATAGGAGACGGAGCATAAGGTGCCCGAGGCAGCAATATCCTCTTGGAGACAAGTTGGCTGGAGGACGATGTATTGATTCGCGATGCAATCTGAGATTTTCATCGTCATTAGGAGGCCCTGAACGTAACAATTAACATCAGTTTTGCGTCCGATTCGAAAATCTAGACTCACAGGAGACGGAGCATAAGGTTCCCGAGGCAGCAATATCCCCTTGGAGACATGTCGGCTGGAGGACGATGTATTGAACCGCGATGCCATTTGAGTGTTCCATCGTGATTAGGAAACCCTGAAATTTACAATTAACTATCAGTTTTGCATCCAATTCGAAAATCTAGACTCACAAGAGACCGACCATAAAGTGCCCGAGACAGCAGTATCCCCTTGGAGACAAGTCGGCTGGAGGACGATGTATTGAATCGCGACGCAATTTTAGTGTTCCATCGTCATTAGGAGGCCCTGAACGTTTCAATTAACCATCAGTTTTGCGTCGGATTCGAAAATCTAGACTCACAGGAGACGGATCATAAGGTGCCCGAGGCAGCAATATCCCCTTGGAGACAAGTCGGCTGAGGACGATCTATTCAATCGCGATGCAATTTGAGATTTCCATCGTCATTAGGAGGCCCTGAATGTTACAATTAACATCAGTTTTGCGTCAGATTCGAAAAACTAGACTCACAGGAGACGGACCATAAAGTGCCCGAGGCAGCAATATCCCCTTGGAGACTAGTCGGCTGGGGGACGATGTATTGATTCTCGATGCAATTTGAGATTTTCATCGCCATTAGAAGGCCCTGAACGTTACAATTAACTATCAGTTTTGCGTCGGATTCGAAAATCTAGACTTGCAGGAGACGGACCATAAGGTGCCCAAGGCAGCAATATCCCCTTGTAGACAAGTCGGCTGGAGGACGATGTATTGAATCGCGACATAATTTGAGTGTTCCATCGTCATTAGGAGGCCCTGAACGTTTCAATTAACCATCAGTTTTGCGTCGGATTCGACAATCTTGACTCACAGGAGACGGACCATAAGGTGCCCGAGACAGCAATATCCCCTTGGAAACAAGTCGGCTGGAGGACGATGTATTGAATCGCGATGCAATTTGAGTTTTCCATCGCCATTAGGAGGCCCTGAACGTTACAATTAACTATCAGTTTTGCAACCGATTCGAAAATCTAGACTCACAGGAGACGGACCATAAGGTGTACGAGGCAGAAATATTCCCTAAAAGACAAGTCGGCTGGAGGACGATGTATTGAATCTGGACGGAATGTGAGTGTTCCATCGTCATTAGGAGACCCTGAACGTTACAATTAACCATCAGTTTTGCATCGTATTCGAAAATCTAAACTCACAGGAGACGGACCATGAGGTGCCCCAGGCAGCAATATCCCCTTGGACACAAGTCGGCAGGAGGACGATATATTGAATCGCGACGCAATTTGAAAGTTCCATCGTCATTAGGCGGCCCTGAACTTTACAATTAACCATCACTTTTGCGTCCGATTCGAAAATCTAGACTCACAAGAGACGGACCATAAGGTGCCCGAGGCAGCAATATCCGCTTGGAGACAATTCGGCTGGAGGACGATGTATTGAATCGCGATGCAATTTGAGATTTCAATCGTCATTAGGAGGTCCTGAATGTTACAATTAACATCAGTTTGGCGTCGGATTCGAAAATCTAGACTCACAGGAGACGGATCATAAGGTGCCCGAGGCAGCAATATTACCTTGGAGACAAGTCGGCTGGAGCACGATGTATTGAATCGCGATGCAATTTGAGTCTTCCATCGTCATTAGAGGCCCTGAACGTTACAAGTAACTATCAGTTTTGCGTCGGATTCGAAAATCTAGACTCACAAGAGACTGATCATAAGGTGCCCGAGGAAGCAATATCCCCTGGGAGACAAGTCGTCTGGAGGACGATGTATTGAATCGCGATGCAATTTGAGATTTCCATCGTCATTTAGAGGCCCTGAATGTTACAATTAACATCAGTTTTGCGTCAGATTCGAAAAACTAGACTTACAGGAGACGGACCATAAGGTGCCCGAGGCAGCAATATCCCCATGGAGACAAGTCGGCTGGAGGACGATGTCTTGATTCGCGATGCAATTTGAGATTTTCATCGCCATTAGGAGGCCCTGAAAGTTACAATTAACTATCAGTTTTGCGTCGGATTCGAAAATCTAGACTCGCAAGAGACGGACCATAAGGTGCCCAAGGCAGCAATATCCACTTGTAGACAATTCGGCTGGAGGACGATGTATTGAATCGCGACGCAATTTGAGTGTTCCATCGTCATTAGGAGGCCCTGAACGTATCAATCAATCATCAGTTTTACGTCGGATTCGAAAATCTGGACTCACAGGAGACGGACCATAAAGTGCCCGTGGCAGTAATATCCCCTTGGAGACAAGTCGGCTGGAGGACGATGTATTGAATCGCGATACAATTTGAGATTTCCATCGTCATTAGGAGGCCCTGAATGTTACAATTAACATCAGTTTTGCGTCGGATTCCAAAATCTAGACTCACAGGAGACGGACCATAAGGTGCCCGAGGCAGCAATATCCCCTTGGAGACAAGTCGGCTGGAGGACGATGTATTGTATAGCGATGCAACTTGAGTTTTCCATCGCCATTATGAGGCCCTGAACGTTACAATTAACTATCAGTTTTGCGTCCGATTTGAAAATCTAGACTCACAGGAGACGGATTATAAGGTGCCCGAGGCAGCAATATCCACTTGGAGACAAGTCGGCTGGAGGACGATGTATTGATTCGCGATGCAATTTGAGTTTTCCATCTCCATTAGAGGGCCCTGAACGTTACAATTAACTATCAGTTTTGCGTCCGGTTCGAAAATCTAGACTCACAGGAGACGGACCATAAGGTGTACAAGGCAGCAATATTCCCTTAGAGACAATTCGGCTGGAAGACGATGTATTGAATCTGGATGGAATGTGAGTGTTCCATCGTCATTAGATGACCCTGAACGTTACAATTGACAATCAGTTTTGCGTCGGATTCGAAAATCTAGACTCACAGGAGACGGACCATAAGGTGCCCCAGGCAGCAATATCCCCTTGGAGACAAGTCGGCTGGAGGACGATATATTGAATCTCGTTGCAATTTGAGTGTCCCTCGTCATTAGGTGGAACTGAACGTTACAATTAACTATCAGTTTTGCGTCGGATTCGAAAATCTAGACTCACAGGAGACGGATCGTAAGGTGCCCGAGGCAGCAATATCACCTTGGAGACAAGTCGGCTAGAGGACGATGTATTGATTCGCGATGCAATTTGAGATTTCCATCGCCATTAGGAGGCCCTGACCGTTACAAGTAACTATCAGTTTTGCGTCCGATTCGAAAATCTAGACTCACAGGAGACGGACCATAAGGTGCCCAAGGGAGCAATATCCCCTTGTAGACAAGTCGGCTGGAGGACGATGTATTGAATTGCGACGCAATTTGCGTGTTCCATCGTCATTAGGAGGCCCTGAACGTTACAATTAACCATCAGTTTTGCGTCCGATTCGAAAATCCAGACTCACAGGAGACGGACCATAAGGTGGCCAAGGCAGCAATATCCCCTTGCAGACAAGTCGGCTGGAGGACGATGTATTGAATTGCGACGCAATTTGAGTGTTCCATCGTCATTAGGAGGCCTTGAACATTACAATTAACCATCAGTTTTGCGTCAGATTCGAAAATCTAGACTCACAGGAGACGGACCATAAGGTGTACAAGGCAGCAATATTCCCTTGGAGACAATTCGGCTGGAAGACGATGTATTGAATCTGGATGGAATGTGAGTGTTCCATCGTCATTAGATGACCCTGAACGTTACAATTGACAATCAGTTTTGCGTCGGATTCGAAAATCTAGACTCACAGGAGACGGACCATAAGGTGCCCCAGGCAGCAATATCCCCTTGGAGACAAGTCGGCTGGAGGACGATATATTGAATCTCGTTGCAATTTGAGTGTCCCTCGTCATTAGGAGGAACTGAACGTTACAATTAACTATCAGTTTTGCGTCGGATTCGAAAATCTAGACTCACAGGAGACGGATCGTAAGGTGCCCGAGGCAGCAATATCACCTTGGAGACAAGTCGGCTAGAGGACGATGTATTGATTCGCGATGCAATTTGAGATTTCCATCGCCATTAGGAGGCCCTGACCGTTACAAGTAACTATCAGTTTTGCGTCCGATTCGAAAATCTAGACTCACAGGAGACGGACCATAAGGTGCCCAAGGGAGCAATATCCCCTTGGAGACTAGTCGGCTGGAGGACAATGTATTGAATCGCACATGCAATTTGAGTTTTCCATCGTCATTAGGAGGCCCTGAACGTTACAACTAACCATCAGTTTTGCGTCGGATTCGAAAATCTAGACTTACAGGGGACGGACCATATGGTCTCCGAGGCAGCATTATCCCCTTGGAGACAAGTCGGCTGGAGGACGATTTACTGAATCGCGACGCAATTTGAGTGTTCTGTCGTCTTTAGGAGGCCCTGAACGTTACAATTAACCATCAGTTTTGCGTCGGATTCGAAAATCTAGACTCACAGGAGACGGACCATAAGATGCCTGAGGCAGCAATATCCCCTTAGAGACAAGTTGGCTGGAGGACGATGTATTAAATCGCGATGCAATTTGAGTTTTCCATCGTCATTAGCAGGCCCTGAGCGTTACAATTAATCATCAGTTTTGCGTCGGAATCGAAAATCTAGACTCTCAGGAGACGGATCATAAGGTGCCCGAGGCAGCAATATCACCTTGGAGACAAGTCGGCTGGAGGACGATGTACTGATTCGCGATGCAATTTGAGATTTCCATCGTCATTAGGAGGCCCTGAATGTTTCAATTAACATCAGTTTTGCGTCCGATTCGAAAATATAGACTCACAGGAGACGGAGCATAAGGTGCCCGAGGCAGCAATATCACCTTGGAGACAAGTCGGCTGGAGGAAATTGATTCTGGACGAAATGTGAGTGTTCCATTGTCATCAGGAGGCCCTGAACGATACAATTAACCATCAGTTTTGCGTCCGATTCGAAAATCTAGACTCACAGGAGACGGACCATAAGGAGTACAAGGCAGCAATATTCCCTTGGAGACAAGTCGGCTGGAGGACGATGTATTGAAACTGGACGGAAAGTGAGTGTTTCATCGTCATTAGGAGACCCTGAACGATACAATTAACCATCAGTTTTGCGTCGGATTCGAAAATCTAGACACACAGGAGACGGACCATAAGATGCCCCTGGCAGCAATATCCCCTTGAAGACAAGTCGGCTGGAGGACGATATATTGAATCTCGTCGCAATTTGAGTGTTCCCTCGTCATTAGGAGCCCCTGAACGTTTCAATTACCTATCAGTTTTGCGTCCGATTCGAAAATCTAGACTCACAAGAGACGCACCATAAGGTGCCTGAGGCAGCAATATCCCCATGGAGACAAGTCGGCTGGAGGACGATGTCTTGATTCGCGATGCAATTTGAGATTTTCATCGCCGTTAGGAGGCCCTGAACGTTACAATTAGCTATCAGTTTTGCGTCGGATTCGAAAATGTAGACTCACAGGAAACGGACCATAAGGTGCCTGAGGCAGCAATAACCCCTTGGAGACAAGTCGGCTGGAGGACGATGTATTGAATCGCAATGCAGTTTGAGTGCTCCATCGTCATTTGGAGGCCCTGAACGTTACAATTAACTATCAGTTTTGCATCCGATTCGAAAATCTAGACTCACAGGAAACGGACCATAAGGTGCCCGAGGCAGCAATATCCCCTTGGAGAAAAGTCGGCTGGAGGACGTATTATTGAATCGCGACGTAATTTGAGTGTTCCATCGTCATTAGAGGCCCTGAATGTTACAATTAACCATCATATTAGCGTCGGATTCGAAAATCTAGACTCACAGTAGACGGACCATAAGGTGCCCGAGGCAGCAATATCCCCTTGGAGACAAGTCGGCTGGATGACGATGTATTGAATCGCGATGCAATTTGAGTTTTCCATCGTCATTAGAGGCCCTGAACGTTACAATTAACTATCACTTTTGCGTCGGATTCGAAAATCTAGACTCACAGGAGACGGATCATAAGGTGCCCGAGGCAGCAATATCACCTTGGAGACAAGTCGGCTGGAGGACGATGTATTGAATCGCGATGCAATTTGAGATTTCCATCGTCATTAGGAGGCCCTCAATGTTACAATTAAGATCAGTTTTGCGTCCGATTCGAAAATCTAGACTCACAGGAGACGGATCATAAGGTGCCCGAGGCAGCAATATCCACTTGGAGACAAGTCGGCTGGAGGACGATGTATTGAATTGCAACGCAATTTGAGTGTTCCATCGTGATTAGGAAGCCCTGAAAGTTACAATTAACTATCAGATTTGCATCCGATTCGAAAATCTAGACTCACAGGAGACGGACCATAAAGTGCCCGAGACAGCAGTATCCCCTTGGAGACAAGTCGCCTGGAGGACGATGTATTGAATCGCGACGCAATTTGAGTGTTCCATCGTCATTAGGAGGCCCTGAACGTTACAATTAACCATCAGTTTTGCGTCGGATTCGAAAATCTAGACTCACAAGAGACGGACCATAAGGTGCCCGACGCAGCAATATCCCGTTGGAGACAAGTCGGCTGGAGGACCATGTATTGAATCGCGATGCAGTTTGAGTGTTCCATCGTGATTATTAGGCCCTGAACGTTACAATTAACTATCAGTTTTGCGTCCGATTCGAAAATCTAGACTCACAGGAAACGGACCATAAGGTGCCCGAGGCAGCAATATCCCCTTGGAGACAAGTCGGCAGGAGGACGTATTATTGAATCGCGACACAATTTGAGTGTTCCATCGTCATTAGGAGGCCCTGAACATTACAATAAACCATCAGATTTGCGTCGGATTCGAAAATCTAGACTCACAGTAGACGGACCATAAGGTGCCCGAGGCAGCAATATCCCCTTGGAGACAAGTCGGCTGAGGACGATCTATTCAATCGCGATGCAATTTGAGATTTCCATCGTCATTAGGAGGCCCTGAATGTTACAATTAACATCAGTTTTGCGTCAGATTCGAAAAACTAGACTCACAGGAGACGGACCATAAAGTGCCCGAGGCAGCAATATCCCCTTGGAGACTAGTCGGCTGGAAGACGATGTATTGATTCTCGATGCAATTTGAGATTTTCATCGCCATTAGAAGGCCCTGAACGTTACAATTAACTATTAGTTTTGCGTCGGATTCGAAAATCTAGACTTGCAGGAGACGGACCATAAGGTGCCCAAGGCAGCAATATCCCCTTGTAGACAAGTCGGCTGGAGGACGATGTATTGAATCGCGACATAATTTGAGTGTTCCATCGTCATTAGGAGGCCCTGAACGTTTCAATTAACCATCAGTTTTGCGTCGGATTCGACAATCTTGACTCACAGGAGACGGACCATAAGGTGCCCGAGACAGCAATATCCCCTTGGAAACAAGTCGGCTGGAGGACGATGTATTGAATCGCGATGCAATTTGAGTTTTCCATCGCCATTAGGAGGCCCTGAACGTTACAATTAACTATCAGTTTTGCAACCGATTCGAAAATCTAGACTCATAGGAGACGGACCATAAGGTGTACGAGGCAGAAATATTCCCTAAAAGACAAGTCGGCTGGAGGACGATGTATTGAATCTGGACGGAATGTGAGTGTTCCATCGTCATTAGGAGACCCTGAACGTTACAATTAACCATCAGTTTTGCATCGTATTCGAAAATCTTAGCTCACAGGAGACGGACCATGAGGTGCCCCAGGCAGCAATATCCCCTTGGACACAAGTCGGCAGGAGGACGATATATTGAATCGCGACGCAATTTGAAAGTTCCATCGTCATTAGGCGGCCCTGAACGTTACAATTAACCATCACTTTTGCGTCCGATTCGAAAATCTAGACTCACAAGAGACGGACCATAAGGTGCCCGAGGCAGCAATATCCGCTTGGAGACAATTCGGCTGGAGGACGATGTATTGAATCGCGATGCAATTTGAGATTTCAATCGTCATTAGGAGGTCCTGAATGTTACAATTAACATCAGTTTGGCGTCGGATTCGAAAATCTAGACTCACAGGAGACGGATCATAAGGTGCCCGAGGCAGCAATATCACCTTGGAGACAAGTCGGCTGGAGCACGATGTATTGAATCGCGATGCAATTTGAGTCTTCCATCGTCATTAGAGGCCCTGAACGTTACAAGTAACTATCAGTTTTGCGTCGGATTCGAAAATCTAGACTCACAAGAGACTGATCATAAGGTGCCCGAGGAAGCAATATCCCCTGGGAGACAAGTCGTCTGGAGGACGATGTATTGAATCGCGATGCAATTTGAGATTTCCATCGTCATTTAGAGGCCCTGAATGTTACAATTAACATCAGTTTTGCGTCAGATTCGAAAAACTAGACTTACGGAGACGGACCATAAGGTGCCCGAGGCAGCAATATCCCCATGGAGACAAGTCGGCTGGAGGACGATGTCTTGATTCGCGATGCAATTTGAGATTTTCATCGCCATTAGGAGGCCCTGAAAGTTACAATTAACTATCAGTTTTGCGTCGGATTCGAAAATCTAGACTCGCAAGAGACGGACCATAAGGTGCCCAAGGCAGCAATATCCACTTGTAGACATTTCGGCTGGAGGACGATGTATTGAATCGCGACGCAATTTGAGTGTTCCATCGTCATTAGGAAGCCCTGAACGTATCAATCAATCATCAGTTTTACGTCGGATTCGAAAATCTGGACTCACAGGAGACGGACCATAAAGTGGCCGTGGCAGTAATATCCCCTTGGAGACAAGTCGGCTGGAGGACGATGTATTGTATAGCGATGCAACTTGAGTTTTCCATCGCCATTATGAGGCCCTGAATGTTACAATTAACATCAGTTTTGCGTCGGATTCCAAAATCTAGACTCACAGGAGACGGACCATAAGGTGCCCGAGGCAGCAATATCCCCTTGGAGACAAGTCGGCTGGAGGACGATGTATTGTATAGCGATGCAACTTGAGTTTTCCATCGCCATTATGAGGCCCTGAACGTTACAATTAACTATCAGTTTTGCGTCCGATTTGAAAATCTAGACTCACAGGAGACGGATTATAAGGTGCCCGAGGCAGCAATATCCACTTGGAGACAAGTCGGCTGGAGGACGATGTATTGATTCGCGAGGCAATTTGAGTTTTCCATCTCCATTAGGGGGCCCTGAACGTTACAATTAACTATCAGTTTTGCGTCCGGTTCGAAAATCTAGACTCACAGGAGACGGACCATAAGGTGGCCAAGGCAGCAATATCCCCTTGCAAACAAGTCGGCTGCAGGACGATGTATTGAATTGCGACGCAATTTGCGTGTTCCATCGTCATTAGGAGGCCCTGAACGTTACAATTAACCATCAGTTTTGCGTCCGATTCGAAAATCCAGACTCACAGGAGACGGACCATAAGGTGGCCAAGGCAGCAATATCCCCTTGCAGACAAGTCGGCTGGAGGACGATGTATTGAATTGCGACGCAATTTGAGTGTTCCATCGTCATTAGGAGGCCTTGAACATTACAATTAACCATCAGTTTTGCGTCAGATTCGAAAATCTAGACTCACAGGAGACGGACCATAAGGTGTACTAGGCAGCAATATTCCCTTGGAGACAATTCGGCTGGAAGACGATGTATTGAATCTGGATGGAATGTGAGTGTTCCATCGTCATTAGATGACCCTGAACGTTACAATTGACAATCAGTTTTGCGTCGGATTCGAAAATCTAGACTCACAGGAGACGGACCATAAGGTGCCCCAGGCAGCAATATCCCCTTGGAGACAAGTCGGCTGGAGGACGATATATTGAATCTCGTTGCAATTTGAGTGTCCCTCGTCATTAGGAGGAACTGAACGTTACAATTAACTATCAGTTTTGCGTCGGATTCGAAAATCTAGACTCACAGGAGACGGATCGTAAGGTGCCCGAGGCAGCAATATCACCTTGGAGACAAGTCGGCTAGAGGACGATGTATTGATTCGCGATGCAATTTGAGATTTCCATCGCCATTAGGAGGCCCTGACCGTTACAAGTAACTATCAGTTTTGCGTCCGATTCGAAAATCTAGACTCACAGGAGACGGACCATAAGGTGCCCAAGGGAGCAATATCCCCTTGTAGACAAGTCGGCTGGAGGACGATGTATTGAATTGCGACGCAATTTGTGTTTTCCATCGCCATTAGGAGGCCCTGATCGTTACAATTAACTATCAGTTTTGCGTCCGATTCGAAAATCTAGACTCACAGGAGACGGACCATAAGGTGCCCGAGGCAGCAATATCCCCTTGGAGACAAGTCGGCAAGAGAACAATGTATTGAATCTGGACGGAATGTGAGTGTTCCATTGTCATCAGGAGGCCCTGAACGTTACAATTAACCATCAGTTTTGCGTCGGATTGGAAAATCTAGACTCACAGGAGACGGACCATAAGGTGCCCGAGGCAGCAATAACCCCTTGGAGACAAGTCGGCTGAAGGACGACGTATTGAATCGCGATGCAATTTGAGTTTTCCATCGCCATTAGGAGGCCCTGAACGTTACGATTAACTATAAGTTTTGAATCCGACTCGAAAATCTAGACTCACAGGAGACGGACCATAAAGTGCCCGAGGCAGCAATATCCCCTTGGAGACTAGTCGGCTGGAGGACAATGTATTGAATCGCACATGCAATTTGAGTTTTCCATCGTCATTAGGAGGCCCTGAACGTTACAACTAACCATCAGTTTTGCGTCAGATTCGAAAATCTAGACTTACAGGGGACGGACCATATGGTCTCCGAGGCAGCATTATCCCCTTGGAGACAAGTCGGCTGGAGGACGATTTACTGAATCGCGACGCAATTTGAGTGTTCTGTCGTCTTTAGGAGGCCCTGAACGTTACAATTAACCATCAGTTTTGCGTCGGATTCGAAAATCTAGACTCACAGGAGACGGACCATAAGATGCCTGAGGCAGCAATATCCCCTTAGAGACAAGTTGGCTGGAGGACGATGTATTAAATCGCGATGCAATTTGAGTTTTCCATCGTCATTAGCAGGCCCTGAGCGTTACAATTAATCATCAGTTTTGCGTCGGAATCGAAAATCTAGACTCTCAGGAGACGGATCATAAGGTGCCCGAGGCAGCAATATCACCTTGGAGACAAGTCGGCTGGAGGACGATGTACTGATTCGCGATGCAATTTGAGATTTCCATCGTCATTAGGAGGCCTTGAATGTTTCAATTAACATCAGTTTTGCGTCCGATTCGAAAATATAGACTCACAGGAGACGGAGCATAAGGTGCCCGAGGCAGCAATATCACCTTGGAGACAAGTCGGCTGGAGGAAATTGATTCTGGACGAAATGTGAGTGTTCCATTGTCATCAGGAGGCCCTGAACGATACAATTAACCATCAGTTTTGCGTCCGATTCGAAAATCTAGACTCACAGGAGACGGACCATAAGGTGTACAAGGCAGCAATATTCCCTTGGAGACAAGTCGGCTGGAGGACGATGTATTGAAACTGGACGGAAAGTGAGTGTCTCATCGTCATTAGGAGACCCTGAACGATACAATTAACCATCAGTTTTGCGTCGGATTCGAAAATCTAGTCACACAGGAGACGGACCATAAGATGCCCCTGGCAGCAATATCCCCTTGAAGACAAGTCGGCTGGAGGACGATATATTGAATCTCGTCGCAATTTGAGTGTTCCCTCGTCATTAGGAGCCCCTGAACGTTTCAATTACCTATCAGTTTTGCGTCCGATTCGAAAATCTAGACTCACAAGAGACGGACCATAAGGTGCCTGAGGCAGCAATATCCCCATGGAGACAAGTCGGCTGGAGGACGATGTCTTGATTCGCGATGCAATTTGAGATTTTCATCGCCGTTAGGAGGCCCTGAACGTTACAATTAGCTATCAGTTTTGCGTCGGATTCGAAAATCTAGACTCACAGGAAACGGACCATAAGGTGCCTGAGGCAGCAATAACCCCTTGGAGACAAGTCGGCCGGAGGACGATGTATTGAATCGCAATGCAGTTTGAGTGCTCCATCGTCATTTGGAGGCCCTGAACGTTACAATTAACTATCAGTTTTGCATCCGATTCGAAAATCTAGACTCACAGGAAACGGACCATAAGGTGCCCGAGGCAGCAATATCCCCTTGGAGAAAAGTCGGCTGGAGGACGTATTATTGAATCGCGACGTAATTTGAGTGTTCCATCGTCATTAGGAGGCCCTGAATGTTACAATTAACCATCATATTAGCGTCGGATTCGAAAATCTAGACTCACAGTAGACGGACCATAAGGTGCCCGAGGCAGCAATATCCCCTTGGAGACAAGTCGGCTGGATGACGATGTATTGAATCGCGATGCAATTTGAGTTTTCCATCGTCATTAGAGGCCCTGAACGTTACAATTAACTATCACTTTTGCGTCGGATTCGAAAATCTAGACTCACAGGAGACGTATCATAAGATGCCCGAGGCAGCAATATCACCTTGGAGACAAGTCGGCTGGAGGACGATGTATTGAATTGCAACGCAATTTGAGTGTTCCATCGTGATTAGGAAGCCCTGAAAGTTACAATTAACTATCAGATTTGCATCCGATTCGAAAATCTAGACTCACAGGAGACGGACCATAAAGTGCCCGAGACAGCAATATCCCGTTGGAGACAAGTCGGCTGGAGGACCATGTATTGAATCGCGATGCAGTTTGAGTGTTCCATCGTGATTATTAGGCCCTGAACGTTACAATTAACTATCAGTTTTGCGTCCGATTCGAAAATCTAGACTCACAGGAAACGGACCAAAAAGTGCCCGAGGCAGCAATATCCCCTTGGAGACAAGTCGGCAGGAGGACGTATTATTGAATCGCGACACAATTTGAGTGTTCCATCGTCATTAGGAGGCCCTGAACATTACAATAAACCATCAGATTTGCGTCGGATTCGAAAATCTAGACTCACAGTAGACGGACCATAAGGTGCCCGAGGCAGCAATATCCCCTTGGAGACAAGTCGGCTGGAGGACGATGTATTGAATCGCGATGCAATTTGTGTTTTCCATCTTCATTAGAGGCCCTGAACGTTACAATTACCTATCAGTTTTGCGTCGGATTCGAAAATCTAGACTCACAGGAGACGGATCGTAAGGTGCCGGAGGCAGCAATATCACCTTGGAGACAAATCGGCTGGAGGACGATGTATTGAATCGCGATGCAATTTGAGATTTCAATCGTCATTAGGAGGCCCTGAATGTTACAATTAACATCAGTTTTGCGTCGGATTCCAAAATCTAGACTCACAGGAGACGGACCATAGGGTGTACAACGCAGCAATATTCCCTTGGAGACAAGTCGGCTGGAGGACGATGTATTGAATCTGGACGGAATGTGAGTGTTCCATCGTCATTAGGAGACCCTGAACATTACAATAAACCGTCAGTTTTGCGTCGGATGCGAAAATCTAGACTCACAGGAGACGGACCATAAGGTGCCCCAGGCAGCAATATCCCCTTGGAGACAAGTCGGCTGGAGGACGATGTATTGAATCGCGATGCAATTTGAGTTTTCCATCGTCATTAGGAGGCCCTGAACGTTACAATTAACTATCGGTTTTGCGTCCGATTCGAAAATCTAGACTCACAGGAGACGGACCATAAGGTGCCTGAGGCGGCAATATCCCCTTGGAGACAAGTTGGCTGTAGGAGGATTTATTGAATCGCGACGCAATTTGAGTGTTCCATCGTCATTAGGAGGCACTGAACGTTACAATAAACCATCAGTTTTGCGTCGGATTCGAAAATCTAGCCATACAGGAGACGGACCATCAAGTGCGCGAGGCAGCAATATCCCCTTGGAGACTAGTCGGCTGGAGGACGATGTATTGAATCGCACATGCAATTTGAGTTTTCCATCGTCATTACGAGGCCCTGAACGTTACAATTAACCATCAGTTTTGCGTCAGATTCAAAAATCTAGACTTACAGGAGACGGACCATATGGTGTCCGAGGCAGCAATATCCCCTTGGAGACAAGTCGGCTGGAGGGCGATTTATTGAATCGCGACGCAATTTGAGTGTTCTGTCGTCTTTAGGAGGCCCTGAACGTTATAATTAACAATCAGTTTTGCGTCGGATTCGAAACTCTAGACTCACAGGAGACGGACCATAAGTTGCCTGAGGCAGAAATATCCCCTTGGAGACAAGTCGGCTGGAGGACGATGTATTAAATTGCGATGCAATTTGAGTTTCCCATCTTCATTAGACACCCTGAACGTTACAATTAACATCAGTTTTGCGTCAGATTCGAAAAACTAGACTCACAGGAGACGGACAATATGGTGCCCGAAGCAGCAATATCCCCTTGGAGACAAGTCGGCTGGAGGACGATGTATTGATTCGCGATGCAATTTGAGATTTTCATCGCCGTTAGGAGGCCCTGAACGTTACAATTAGCTATGAGTTTTGCGTCGGATTCGAAAATCTAGACTCGCAGGAGACGGACCATAAGGTGCCCAAGGCAGCAATATCCCCTTGTAGACAAGTCGGCTGGAGGACGATGTATTGAATCGCGACGCAATTTGAGTGTTCAATCGTCATTAGGAGGCACTGAACGTTACAATTGACCATCAGTTTTGCGTCGGATTCGAAAATCAAGACTCACAGGAGACGGACCATGCGGTGCCCCTGGCAGCTATATCCCCTTGGAAACAAATCGGCTGGAGGACGATGTATTGAATCGCGATGCAATTTGAGTGTTCCATCGTCATTAGGAGGCCCTGAATGTTACAATTAACCATCAGTTTTGCGTCGGATTCGAAAATCAAGACTCACAGGAGACGGACTACACGGTGCCCCTGGCAGCTATATCCCCTTGGAGACAAGTCGGCTGGAGGACGATATATTGAATCGCGATGCAATTTGAGTTTTCCATCGTCATTAGAGGCCCTGAACGTTACAATTAACTATCACTTTTGCGTCGGATTCAAAAATCTAGACTCACAGGAGACGGATCATAAGGTGCCCGAGGCAGCAATATCACCTTGGAGACAAGTCGGCTGGAGGACGATGTATTGAATCGCGATGCAATTTGAGATTTCCATCGTCATTAGGAGGCCCTCAATGTTACAATTAAGATCAGTTTTGCGTCCGATTCGAAAATCTAGACTCACAGTAGACGGACCATAAGGTGCCCGAGGCAGCAATATCCCCTTGGAGACAAGTCGGCTGGATGACGATGTATTGAATCGCGATGCAATTTGAGTTTTCCATCGTCATTAGAGGCCCTGAACGTTACAATTAACTATCACTTTTGCGTCGGATTCGAAAATCTAGACTCACAGGAGACGGATCATAAGGTGCCCGAGGCAGCAATATCACCTTGGAGACATCTACATCTACATTTATACTCCGCAAGCCACCCAACAGTGTGTGGCGGAGGACGATGTATTGAATCGCGATGCAATTTGAGATTTCCATCGTCATTAGGAGGCCCTCAATGTTACAATTAAGATCAGTTTTGCGTCCGATTCGAAAATCTAGACTCACAGGAGACGGATCATAAGGTGCCCGAGGCAGCAATATCCACTTGGAGACAAGTCGGCTGGAGGACGATGTATTGAATTGCAACGCAATTTGAGTGTTCCATCGTGATTAGGAAGCCCTGAAAGTTACAATTAACTATCATCCGATTCGAAAATCTAGACTCACAGGAGACGGACCATAAAGTGCCCGAGACAGCAGTATCCCCTTGGAGACAAGTCGCCTGGAGGACGATGTATTGAATCGCGATGCAATTTGAGTTTTCCATCGCCATTAGGAGGCCCTGAACGTTACAATTAACTATCAGTTTTGCGTCCGATTCGAAAATCTAGACTCACAGGAGTCGGACCATAAGGTGCCCGACGCAGCAATATCCCGTTGGAGACAAGTCGGCTGGAGGACCATGTATTGAATCGCGATGCAGTTTGAGTGTTCCATCGTGATTATTAGGCCCTGAACGTTACAATTAACTATCAGTTTTGCGTCCGATTCGAAAATCTAGACTCACAGGAAACGGACCATAAGGTGCCCGAGGCAGCAATATCCCCTTGGAGACAAGTCGGCAGGAGGACGTATTATTGAATCGCGACACAATTTGAGTGTTCCATCGTCATTAGGAGGCCCTGAACATTACAATAAACCATCAGATTTGCGTCGGATTCGAAAATCTAGACTCACAGTAGACGGACCATAAGGTGCCCGAGGCAGCAATATCCCCTTGGAGACAAGTCGGCTGGAGGACGATGTATTGAATCGCGATGCAATTTGTGTTTTCCATCTTCATTAGAGGCCCTGAACGTTACAATTACCTATCAGTTTTGCGTCGGATTCGAAAATCTAGACTCACAGGAGACGGATCGTAAGGTGCCGGAGGCAACAATATCACCTTGGAGACAAATCGGCTGGAGGACGATGTACTGAATCGCGATGCAATTTGAGATTTCAATCGTCATTAGGAGGCCCTGAATGTTACAATTAACATCAGTTTTTCGTCCGATTCGAAAATATAGACTCACAGGAGACGGAGCATAAGGTGCCCAAGGGAGCAATATCCCCCTGTACACAAGTCGGCTGGAGGACGATGTATTGAATTGCGATGCAATTTGAGTCTTCCATCGTCATTAGAGGCCCTGAACGTTACAAGTAACTATCAGTTTTGCGTAGGATTCGAAAATCTAGACTCACAAGAGACTGATCATAAGGTGCCCGAGGAAGCAATATCCCCTGGGAGACAAGTCGGCTGGAGGACGATGTATTGAATCGCGATGCAATTTGAGATTTCCATCGTCATTTAGAGGCCCTGAATGTTACAATTAACATCAGTTTTGCGTCAGATTCGAAAAACTAGACTTACAGGAGACGGACCATAAGGTGCCCGAGGCAGCGATATCCCCATGGAGAAAAGTCGGCTGGAGGACGATGTCTTGATTCGCGATGCAATTTGAGATTTTCATCGCCATTAGCAGGAACTGAAAGTTACAATTAACTATCAGTTTTGCGTCGGATTCGAAAATCTAGACTCGCAAGAGACGGACCATAAAGTGCCCGGGGCAGTAATATCCCCTTGGAGACAAGTCGGCTGGAGGACGATGTATTGAATCGCGATACAATTTGAGATTTCCATCGTCATTAGGAGGCCCTGAATGTTACAATTAACATCAGTTTTGCGTCGGATTCCAAAATCTAGACTCACAGGAGACGGACCATAAGGTGCCCGAGGCAGCAATATCCCCTTGGAGACAAGTCGGCTGGAGGACGATGTATTGTATAGCGATGCAATTTGAGTTTTCCATCGCCATTATGAGGCCCTGAACGTTACAATTAACTATCAGTTTTGCGTCCGATTTGAAAATCTAGACTCACAGGAGACGGACCATAGGGTGTACAAGGCAGCAATATTCCCTTGGAGACAAGTCGGCTGGAGGACGATGTATTGAATCTGGACGGAATGTGAGTGTTCCATCGTCATTAGGAGACCCTGAACATTACAATAAACCGTCAGTTTTGCGTCGGATGCGAAAATCTAGACTCACAGGAGACGGACCATAAGGTGCCCCAGGCAGCAATATCCCCTTGGAGACAAGTCGGCTGGAGGACGATGTATTGAATCGCGATGCAATTTGAGTTTTCCATCGTCATTAGGAGGCCCTGAACGTTACAATTAACTATCGGTTTTGCGTCCGATTCGAAAATCTAGACTCACAGGAGACGGACCATAAGGTGCCTGAGGCGGCAATATCCCCTTGGAGACAAGTTGGCTGTAGGAGGATTTATTGAATCGCGCCGCAATTTGAGTGTTCCATCGTCATTAGGAGGCACTGAACGTTACAATAAACCATCAGTTTTGCGTCGGATTCGAAAATCTAGCCACACAGGAGACGGACCATCAAGTGCGCGAGGCAGCAATATCCCCTTGGAGACTAGTCGGCTGGAGGACGATGTATTGAATCGCACATGCAATTTGAGTTTTCCATCGTCATTACGAGGCCCTGAACGTTACAATTAACCATCAGTTTTGCGTCAGATTCAAAAATCTAGACTTACAGGGGACGGAACATATGGTGTCCGAGGCAGCAATATCCCCTTGGAGACAAGTCGGCTGGAGGGCGATTTATTGAATCGCGACGCAATTTGAGTGTTCTGTCGTCTTTAGGAGGCCCTGAACGTTATAATTAACAATCAGTTTTGCGTCGGATTCGAAACTCTAGACTCACAGGAGACGGACCATAAGGTGCCTGAGGCAGAAATATCCCCTTGGAGACAAGTCGGCTGGAGGACGATGTATTAAATTGCGATGCAATTTGAGTTTCCCATCTTCATTAGACACCCTGAACGTTACAATTAACATCAGTTTTGCGTCAGATTCGAAAAACTAGACTCACAGGAGACGGACAATATGGTGCCCGAGGCAGCAATATCCCCTTGGAGACAAGTCGGCTGGAGGACGATGTATTGATTCGCGATGCAATTTGAGATTTTCATCGCCGTTAGGAGGCCCTGAACGTTACAATTAGCTATCAGTTTTGCGTCGGATTCGAAAATCTAGACTCGCAGGAGACGGTCCATAAGGTGCCCAAGGCAGCAATATCCCCTTGGAGACAAATCGGCTGGATGACGATGTATTGAATCGCGATGCAATTTGAGTTTTCCATCGTCATTAGAGGCCCTGAACGTTACAATTAACTATCACTTTTGCGTCGGATTCGAAAATGTAGACTCACAGGAGACGGATCATAAGGTGCCCGAGGCAGCAATATCACCTTGGAGACAAGTCGGCTGGAGGACGATGTATTGAATCGCGATGCAATTTGAGATTTCCATCGTCATTAGGAGGCCCTCAATGTTACAATTAAGATCAGTTTTGCGTCCGATTCGAAAATCTAGACTCACAGGAGACGGATCATAAGGTGCCCGAGGCAGCAATATCCACTTGGAGACAAGTCGGCTGGAGGACGATGTATTGAATTGCAACGCAATTTGAGTGTTCCATCGTGATTAGGAAGCCCTGAAAGTTACAATTAACTATCAGATTTGCATCCGATTCGAAAATCTAGACTCACAGGAGACGGACCATAAAGTGCCCGAGACTGCAGTATCCCCTTGGAGACAAGTCGCCTGGAGGACGATGTATTGAATCGCGACGCAATTTGAGTGTTCCATCGTCATTAGGAGGCACTGAACGTTACAATAAACCATCAGTTTTGCGTCGGATTCGAAAATCTAGCCACACAGGAGACGGACCATCAAGTGCGCGAGGCAGCAATATCCCCTTGGAGACTAGTCGGCTGGAGGACGATGTATTGAATCGCACATGCAATTTGAGTTTTCCATCGTCATTACGAGGCCCTGAACGTTACAATTAACCATCAGTTTTGCGTCAGATTCGAAAAACTAGACTCACAGGAGACGGACAATATGGTGCCCGAGGCAGCAATATCCCCTTGGAGACAAGTCGGCTGGAGGACGATGTATTGATTCGCGATGCAATTTGAGATTTTCATCGCCGTTAGGAGGCCCTGAACGTTACAATTAGCTATCAGTTTTGCGTCGGATTCGAAAATCTAGACTCGCAGGAGACGGACCATAAGGTGCCCAAGGCAGCAATATCCCCTTGTAGACAAGTCGGCTGGAGGACGATGTATTGAATCGCGACGCAATTTGAGTGTTCAATCGTCATTAGGAGGCACTGAACGTTACAATTGACCATCAGTTTTGCGTCGGATTCGAAAATCAAGACTCACAGGAGACGGACCATGCGGTGCCCCTGGCAGCTATATCCCCTTGGAAACAAATCGGCTGGAGGACGATGTATTGAATCGCGATGCAATTTGAGTGTTCCATCGTCATTAGGAGGCCCTGAATGTTACAATTAACCATCAGTTTTGCGTCGGATTCGAAAATCAAGACTCACAGGAGACGGACTATACGGTGCCCCTGGCAGCTATATCCCCTTGGAGACAAGTCGGCTGGAGGACGATATATTGAATCTCGTCGCAAATTGAGTGTTCCCTCGTCATTAGAAGACCCTGAACGTTACAATTACCTATCAGTTTTGCGTCCGATTCGAAAATCTAGACTCACAAGAGACGGACCATAAGGTGCCCGAGGCAGCAATAACCCCTTGGAGACAAGTCTGCTGGAGGACGATGTATTGAATCACGATGCCATTTGAGTGTTCCATCGTGATTAGGAAGCCCTGAAAGTTACAATTAACTATCAGTTTTGCATCCAATTCGAAAATCTAGACTCACAGGAGACCGACCATAAAGTGCCCGAGACAGCAGTATCCCCTTGGAGACAAGTCGGCTGGAGGACGATGTATTGAATCGCGACGCAATTTTAGTGTTCCATCGTCATTAGGAGGCCCTGAGCGTTACAATTAACCATCAGTTTTGCGTCGGATTCGAAAATCTAGACTCACAAGAGACGGACCATAAGGTGCCCGAGGCAGCAATATCCCCTTGGAGACAAGTCAACTGGAGGCCGTTGTATTGAATCGCGATGCAATTTGAGATTTCCATCGTCATTAGGAGGCCCTGAATGTTACAATTAACATCAGTTTTGCGTCCGATTCGAAAATACAGACTCACAGGAGACGGAGCATAAGGTGCCCGAGGCAGCAATATCCCCTTGGAGACAAGTTGGCTGGAGGACGATGTATTGATTCGCGATGCAATCTGAGATTATCATCGTCATTAGGAGGCCCTGAACGTAACAATTAACATCAGTTTTGCGTCCGATTCGAAAATCTAGACTCACAGGAGACGGAGCATAAGGTGCCCGAGGCAGCAATATCCCCTTGGAGACAAGTCGGCTGGAGGACGATGTATTGAATCGCGATGCAATTTGAGATTTCCATCGTCATTAGAGGCCCTGAACGTTACAATTAACTATCAGTTTTGCGTCGGATTCGAAAATCTACACTCACAGGAGACGGATCATAAGGTGCCCGAGGCAGCAATATCCCCTAGGAGACAAGTCGGCTGAGGACGATCTATTGAATCGCGATGCAATTTGAGATTTCCATCGTCATTAGGAGGCCCTGAATGTTACAATTAACATCAGTTTTGCGTCAGATTCGAAAAACTAGACTCACAGGAGACGGACCATAAAGTGCCCGAGGCAGCAATATCCCCTTGGAGACAAGTCGGCTGGGGGACGATGTATTGATTCTCGATGCAATTTGAGATTTTCATCGCCACTAGGAGGCCCTGAACGTTACAATTAACTATCAGTTTTCCGTCGGATTCGAAAATCTAGACTCGCAGGAGACGGACCATAAGGTGCCCAAGGCAGCAATATCCCCTTGCAGACAAGTCGGCTGCAGGACGATGTATTGAATTGCGACGCAATTTGCGTGTTCCATCGTCATTAGGAGGCCCTGAACGTTACAATTAACCATCAGTTTTGCGTCCGATTCGAAAATCCAGACTCACAGGAGACGGACCATAAGGTGGCCAAGGCAGCAATATCCCCTTGCAGTCAAGTCGGCTGGAGGACGATGTATTGAATTGCGACGCAATTTGAGTGTTCCATCGTCATTAGGAGGCCTTGAACGTTACAATTAACCATCAGTTTTGCGTCAGATTCGAAAATCTAGACTCACAGGAGACGGACCATAAGGTGTACAAGGCAGCAATATTCCCTTGGAGACAATTCGGCTGGAGGACGATGTATTGAATCTGGATGGAAGGTGAGTGTTCCATCGTCATTAGATGACCCTGAACGTTACAATTGACAATCAGTTTTGCGTCGGATTCGAAAATCTAGACTCACAGGAGACGGACCATAAGGTGCCCCAGGCAGCAATATCCCCTTGGAGACAAGTCGACTGGAGGACGATGTATTGAATCTCGTTGCAATTTGAGTGTCCCTCGTCATTAGGAGGAACTGAACGTTACAATTAACTATCAGTTTTGCGTCGGATTCGAAAATCTAGACTCACAGGAGACGGATCGTAAGGTGCCCGAGGCAGCAATATCACCTTGGAGACAAGTCGGCTAGAGGACGATGTATTGATTCGCGATGCAATTTGAGATTTCCATCGCCATTAGGAGGCCCTGACCGTTACAATTAACTATCGGTTTTGCGTCCGATTCGAAAATCTAGACTCACAGGAGACGGACCATAAGGTTCCCAAGGGAGCAATATCCCCTTGTAGACAAGTCGGCTGGAGGACGATGTATTGAATTGCGACGCAATTTGTGTTTTCCATCGCCATTAGGAGGCCCTGATCGTTAGAATTAACTATCAGTTTTGCGTCCGATTCGAAAATCTAGACTCACAGGAGACGGACCATAAGGTGCCCGAGGCAGCAATAACCCCTTGGAGACAAGTCGGCTGAAGGACGACGTATTGAATCGCGATGCAATTTGAGTTTTCCATCGCCATTAGGAGGCCCTGAACGTTACAATTAACTATAAGTTTTGAATCCGAATCGAAAATCTAGACTCACAGGAGACGGACCATAAAGTGCCCGAGGCAGCAATATCCCCTTGGAGACTAGTCGGCTGGAGGACAATGTATTGAATCGCACATGCAATTTGAGTTTTCCATCGTCATTAGGAGGCCCTGAACGTTACAACTAACCATCAGTTTTGCGTCGGATTCGAAAATCTAGACTTACAGGGGACGGACCATATGGTCTCCGAGGCAGCATTATCCCCTTTGAGACAAGTCGGCTGGAGGACGATTTATTGAATCGCGACGCAATTTGAGATTTCCATCGTCATTAGGAGGCCCTGAATGTATCAATTAACATCAGTTTTGCGTCCGATTCGAAAATATAGACTCACAGGAGACGGAGCATAAGGTGCCCGAGGCAGCAATATCACCTTGGAGACAAGTCGGCTGGAGGAAATTGATTCTGGACGGAATGTGAGTGTTCCATTGTCATCAGGAGGCCCTGAACGATACAATTAACCATCAGTTTTGCGTCCGATTCGAAAATCTAGACTCACAGGAGACGGACCATAAGATGCCTGAGGCAGCAATATCCCCTTAGAGACAAGTTGGCTGGAGGACGATGTATTAAATCGCGATGCAATTTGAGTTTTCCATCGTCATTAGCAGGCCCTGAGCGTTACAATTAATCATCAGTTTTGCGTCGGAATCGAAAATCTAGACTCTCAGGAGACGGATCATAAGGTGCCCGAGGCAGCAATATCACCTTGGAGACAAGTCGGCTGGAGGACGATTTACTGATTCGCGATGCAATTTGAGATTTCCATCGTCATTAGGAGGCCCTGAATGTATCAATTAACATCAGTTTTGCGTCCGATTCGAAAATATAGACTCACAGGAGACGGAGCATAAGGTGCCCGAGGCAGCAATATCACCTTGGAGACAAGTCGGCTGGAGGAAATTGATTCTGGACGGAATGTGAGTGTTCCATTGTCATCAGGAGGCCCTGAACGATACAATTAACCATCAGTTTTGCGTCCGATTCGAAAATCTAGACTCACAGGAGACGGACCATAAGGTGCCCCTGGCAGCAATATCCCTTTGAAGACAAGTCGGCTGGAGGACGATATATTGAATCTCGTCGCAATTTGAGTGTTCCCTCGTCATTAGGAGCCCCTGAACGTTTCAATTACCTATCAGTTTTGCGTCCGATTCAAAAATCTAGACTCACAAGAGACGGACCATAAGGTGCCTGAGGCAGCAATAACCCCTTGGAGACAAGTCGGCTGGAGGACGATGTATTGAATCGCAATGCAGTTTGAGTGCTCCATCGTCATTTGGAGGCCCTGAACGTTACAATTAACTATCAGTTTTGCATCCGATTCGAAAATCTAGACTCGCAGGAAACGGACCATAAGGTGCCCGAGGCAGCAATATCCCCTTGGAGAAAAGTCGGCTGGAGGACGTATTATTGAATCGCGACGTAATTTGAGTGTTCCATCGTCATTAGGAGGCCCTGAATGTTACAATTAACGATCATATTAGCGTCGGATTCGAAAATCTAGACTCACAGTAGACGGACCATAAGGTGCCCGAGGCAGCAATATCCGCTTGGAGACAAGTCGGCTGGATAACGATGTATTGAATCGCGATGCAATTTGAGGTTTCCATCGTCATTAGAGGCCCTGAACGTTACAATTAACTATCAGTTTTGCGTCCGATTCAAAAATCTAGACTCACAAGAGACGGACCATAAGGTGCCTGAGGCAGCAATAACCCCTTGGAGACAAGTCGGCTGGAGGACGATGTATTGAATCGCAATGCAGTTTGAGTGCTCCATCGTCATTTGGAGGCCCTGAACGTTACAATTAACTATCAGTTTTGCATCCGATTCGAAAATCTAGACTCGCAGGAAACGGACCATAAGGTGCCCGAGGCAGCAATATCACCTTGGAGACAAGTCGGCTGGAGGACGATTTACTGATTCGCGATGCAATTTGAGATTTCCATCGTCATTAGCAGGCCCTGAGCGTTACAATTAATCATCAGTTTTGCGTCGGAATCGAAAATCTAGACTCTCAGGAGACGGATCATAAGGTGCCCGAGGCAGCAATATCACCTTGGAGACAAGTCGGCTGGAGGACGATTTACTGATTCGCGATGCAATTTGAGATTTCCATCGTCATTAGGAGGCCCTGAATGTATCAATTAACATCAGTTTTGCGTCCGATTCGAAAATATAGACTCACAGGAGACGGAGCATAAGGTGCCCGAGGCAGCAATATCACCTTGGAGACAAGTCGGCTGGAGGAAATTGATTCTGGACGGAATGTGAGTGTTCCATTGTCATCAGGAGGCCCTGAACGATACAATTAACCATCAGTTTTGCGTCCGATTCGAAAATCTAGACTCACAGGAGACGGACCATAAGGTGTACAAGGCAGCAATATTCCCTTGGAGACAAGTCGGCTGGAGGACGATGTATTGAAACTGGACGGAATGTGAGTGTTTCATCGTCATTAGGAGACCCTGAACGATACAATTAACCATCAGTTTTGCGTCGGATTCGAAAATCTAGACACACAGGAGACGGACCATAAGATGCCCCTGGCAGCAATATCCCTTTGAAGACAAGTCGGCTGGAGGACGATATATTGAATCTCGTCGCAATTTGAGTGTTCCCTCGTCATTAGGAGCCCCTGAACGTTTCAATTACCTATCAGTTTTGCGTCCGATTCAAAAATCTAGACTCACAAGAGACGGACCATAAGGTGCCTGAGGCAGCAATAACCCCTTGGAGACAAGTCGGCTGGAGGACGATGTATTGAATCGCAATGCAGTTTGAGTGCTCCATCGTCATTTGGAGGCCCTGAACGTTACAATTAACTATCAGTTTTGCATCCGATTCGAAAATCTAGACTCGCAGGAAACGGACCATAAGGTGCCCGAGGCAGCAATATCCCCTTGGAGAAAAGTCGGCTGGAGGACGTATTATTGAATCGCGACGTAATTTGAGTGTTCCATCGTCATTAGGAGGCCCTGAATGTTACAATTAACGATCATATTAGCGTCGGATTCGAAAATCTAGACTCACAGTAGACGGACCATAAGGTGCCCGAGGCAGCAATATCCGCTTGGAGACAAGTCGGCTGGATAACGATGTATTGAATCGCGATGCAATTTGAGGTTTCCATCGTCATTAGAGGCCCTGAACGTTACAATTAACTATCACTTTTGCGTCGGATTCGAAAGTCTAGACTCACAGCAGACGGATCATAAGGTGCCCGAGGCAGCAATAACACCTTGGAGACAAGTCGGCTGGAGGACGATGTATTGAATCGCGATGCAATTTGAGATTTCCATCGTCATTAGGAGGCCCTGAATGTTACAATTAAGATCAGTTTTGCGTCCGATTCGAAAATCTAGACTCACAGGAGACGGATCATAAGGTGCCCGAGGCAGCAATATCCACTTGGAGACAAGTCGGCTGGAAGACGATGTATTGAATTGCAACGCAATTTGAGTGTTCCATCGTGATTAGGAAGCCCTGAAAGTTACAATTAACTATCAGATTTGCATCCGATTCGAAAATCTAGACTCACAGGAGACGGACCATAAAGTGCCAGAGACAGCAGTATCCTCTTGGAGACAAGTCGGCTGGAGGACGATGTATTGAATCGCGACGCAATTTGAGTGTTCCATCGTCATTAGGAGGCCCTGAACGTTACAATTAACCATCAGTTTTGCGTCGGATTCGAAAATCTAGACTCACAAGAGACGGACCATAAGGTGCCCGACGCAGCTATATCCCCTTGGAGACAAGTCGGCTGGAGGACCATGTATTGAATCGCGATGCAGTTTGAGTGTTCCATCGTGATTATTAGGCCCTGAACGTTACAATTAACTATCAGTTTTGCGTCCGATTCGAAAATCTAGACTCACAGGAAACGGACCATAAGGTGCCCGAGGCAGCAATATCCCCTTGGAGACAAGTCGGCAGGAGGACGTATTATTGAATCGCGTCGCAATTTGAGTGTTCCATCGTCATTAGGAGGCCCTGAACGTTACAATAAACCATCAGATTTGCGTCGGATTCGAAAATCTAGACTCACAGTAGACGGACCATAAGGTGCCCGAGGCAGCAATATCCCCTTGGAGACAAGTCGGCTGGAGGACGATGTATTGAATCGCGATGCAATTTGTGTTTTCCATCTTCATTAGAGGCCCTGAACGTTACAATTACCTATCAGTTTTGCGTCGGATTCGGAAATCTAGACTCACAGGAGACGGATCGTAAAGTGCCGGAGGCAGCAATATCACCTTGGAGACAAATCGGCTGGAGGACGATGTATTGAATCGCGATGCAATTTGAGATTTCCATCGTCATTAGGAGGCCCTGAATGTTACAATTAACATCAGTTTTTCGTCCGATTCGAAAATATAGACTCACAGGAGACGGAGCATAAGGTGCCCGAGGCAGCAATAACCGCTTGGAGACAAGTCGGCTGGAGGACGATGTATTGATTCGCGATGCAATTTGAGTTTTCCATCGCCATTAGGAGGCACTGAACGTTACAATTAACTATCAGTTTTGCGTCCGATTCGAAAATCTAGACTCACAGGAGACGGACCATAAGGTGCCCAAGGGAGCAATATCCCCTTGTACACAAGTCGGCTGGAGGACGATGTATTGAATTGCGACGCAATTTGAGTGTTCCATCGTCATTAAGAGGCCCTGAACGTTACAATTAAAAATCAATTTTGCGTTAGATTCGAAAATCTAGACTCACTGGAGACGGACCATAATGTGCCCGAGGCAGCAATATCCCCTTGGAGACAAGTCGGCAGGAGGACAATGTATTGAATCTTTACGGAATGTGAGTGTTCCATTGTCATCAGGAGGCCCTGAACGTTACAATTAACCATCAGTTTTGCGTCGGATTGGAAAATCTAGACTCACAGGAGACGGACCATAAGGTGCCCGACGTATCAATATCCCCTTGGAGACAAGTCGGCTGGAGGACGATGTATTGAATATCGTCGTAATTTGAGTGTCCCCTCGTCATTAGGAGGCCCTGAACGTTACAATTAACTATTAGCTTTGCGTCCGATTCGACAATCTAGACTCACAAGAGACGGACCATAAGGTGGCCGAGGCAGCAATATCCCCTTTAAGACAAGTCGGAGGGAAAACGATGTATTGAATCGCGTTGCAATTTGCGTTTTCCATCGTCATTAGGAGGCATTGAACGTAACAATTAACTATCGGTTTTGCGTCCGATTCGAAAATCTAGACTCAGAAGAGACGGACCATAAGGTGTACAAGGCAGCAATACTCCCTTGGAGACAAGTCGGCTGGAGGACGATGTATTGGATCTGGACGGAATGTGACTGTTCCATCGTCATTAGATGACCCTGAACGTTACAATTAACAATCAGTTTTGCGTCGGATTCGAAAATCTAGACTCACAGGAGACGGACCATAAGGTGCCCGAGGCAGCAAAAACCCCTTGGAGACAAGTCGGCTGAAGGACGACGTATTGAATCGCGATGCAATTTGAGTTTTCCATCGCCATTAGGAGGCCCTAAACGTTACAATTAACTATAAGTTTTGCTTCCGATTCGAAAATCTAGACTCACAGGAGACGGACCAGGTGCCCTGGCCTGAGGCACCAATATCCCCTTAGAGACAAGTCGGCTGGAGGACGATATATTAAATCGCGATGCAATTTGAGTTTTCCATCGTCATTAGCAGGCCCTGAACGTTACAGTTAATCATCAGTTTTGCGTCGGAATCGACAATCTAGACTCTCAGGAGACGGATCATAAGGTGCCCGAGGCAGCAGTATCACGTCGGAGACAAGTCGGCTGGAGGACGATGTACTGATTCGCGATGCAATTTGAGATTTCCATCGTCATTAAGAGGCCCTGATTGTTTCAATTAACATCAGTTTTGCGTCCGATTCGAAAATATAGACTCACAGGAGACGGAGCATAAGGTGCCCGAGGCAGCAATATCACCTTGGAGACAAGTCGGCTGGAGGACAAAGTATTGATTCTGGACGGAATGTGAGTGTTCCATTGTCATCAGGAGGCCCTGAACGTTACAATTAACTATCAGTTTTGTGTCCGATTCGAAAATCTAGACTCACAGGAGACGGCCCATAAGGTGTACAAGGCAGCAATATTCCCTTGGAGACAAGTCGGCTGGAGGACGATGTATTGAAACTGGACGGAATGTGAGTGTTCCATCGTCATTAGGAGACCCTGAACGATGCAATTAACCATCAGTTTTGCGTCGGATTCGAAAATCTAGACTCACAGGAGACGGACCATAAGGTGCCCCTGGCAGCAATATCCCCTGAAGACAAGTCGGCTGGAGGACGATATATTGAATCTCGTCGCAATTTGATTGTTCCCTCGTCATTAGAAGGCCCTGAACGTTACAATTACCTATCAGTTTTGCGTCCGATTCGAAAATCTAGACTCACAAGAGACAGACCATAAGGTGCCTGAGGCAGCAATAACCCCTTGGAGACAAGTCGGCTGGAGGACGATGTATTGAATCGCGATGCAGTTTGAGTGCTCCATCGTCCTTTGGAGGCCCTGAACGTTACAATTAACTATCAGTTTTGCGTCCGATTCGAAAATCTAGACTCACAGGAAACGGACCATAAGTTGCCCGAGGCAGCAATATCCCCTTGGAGAAAAGTCGGCTGGAGGACCAATTATTGAATCGCGACGTAATTTGAGTGTTCCATCGTCATTAGGAGACCCTGAACGTTACAATTAACCATCATATTAGCGTCGGATTCGAAAATCTATACTCACAGTAGACGGACCATAAGGTGCCCCAGGCAGCAATATCCCCTTGGAGACAAGTCGGCTGGATGACGATGTATTGAATCGCGATGCAATTTGAGTTTTCCATCGTCATTAGAGGCCCTGAACGTTACAATTAACTATCAATTTTGCGTCGGATTCGAAAATCTAGACTCACAGGAGACGGATCATAAGGTGCCCGAGGCATCAATATCCACTTGGAGACAAGTCGGCTGGAGGACGATGTATTGAATTGCGACGCAATTTGAGTGTTCCATCGTGATTAGGAAGCCCTGAAAGTTACAATTAACTAACCGATTCGAAAATGTAGACTCACAGGAGACGGACCATAACGTGCCCGAGACAGCAGTATCCCCTTGGAGACAAGTCGGCTGGAGGACGATGTATTGAATCGCGATGCAGTTTGAGTGCTCCATCGTGATTAGGAGGCCCTAAACGTTACAATTAACTATCAGTTTTGCGTCCGATTCGAAAATGTAGACTCACAGGAGACGGACCATAAGGTGCCCAAGGGAGCAATATCCCCTTGTAGACAAGTCGGCTGGAGTACGATGTATTGAATTGCGACGCAATTTGAGTGTTCCATCGTCATTAGGAGGCCCTGAACGTTACAATTAACCATCAGTTTTGCGTCAGATTCGAAAATCTAGACTCACAGGAGACAGACCATAATGTGCCCGAGGCAGCAATATCCCCTTGGAGACAAGTCGGCTGGAGGACGATGTATTTATTTGCGATGCAATTTCAGATTTCAATCGTCATTCGAAGGCCCTGAATGTTACAATTAACATCAGTTTGGCGTCGGATTCGAAAATCAAGACTCACAGGAGACGGACCATAAGGTGCCCGAGGCAGCAATGTCCCCTTGGAGACAAGTCGGCAGGAGGACAATGTATTGAATCTGGACGGAATGTGAGTGTTCCATTGTCATCGGGAGGCTATGAGCGTTACATTTAACCATCAGTTTTGCGTCGGATTGGAAAATCTAGACTCACAGGAGACGGACCTTAAGGTGCCCGACGTATCAATATCCCCTTGGAGACAAGTCGGCTGGAGGACGATGTATTGAATCTCGTCGCAATTTGAGTGATCCCTCGTCATTACGAGGCCCTGAACGTTACAATTAACTATTTGCTTTGCGTCCGATTCGTCAATCTAGACTCACAAGAGACGGACCATATGGTGCCATAGGCAGCAATATCCCCTTGAAGGCAAGTCGGAGGGAGGACGATGTATTGAATAGCGATGCAATTTGAGTTTTCCATCGTCATTAGGAGGCCCTAATTGTTACAATTAACTATCAGTTTTGCGTCCGATTCGAAAATCTAGACTCAGAGGAAACGGACCATAAGGTGTACAAGGCAGCAATATTCCCTTGGAGACAAGTCGGCTGGAGGACGATGTATTGAATCTGGACGGAATGTGAGTGTTCCATCGTCATTAGATGACCCTGAACGTTACAATTAACAATCAGTTTTGCGTCGGATTCGAAAATCTAGTCTCACAGGAGACGGACCATAAGGTGCTCCAGGCAGCAATATCCGCTTGGAGACAAGTCGGGTGGAGGACGATGTATTGATTCGCGATGCAATTTGTGTTTTCCATCGCCATTAGGAGGCCCTGAACGTTACAATTAACTATCAGTTTTGCGTCCGATTCGAAAATCTAGACTCACAGGAGACGGACCATAAGGTGCCCAAGGGAGCAATATCCCCTTGTAGACAAGTCGGCTGCAGGAAGATGTATTGAATTGCGACGCAATTTGAATGTTCCATCGTCATTAGGAGGCCCTGAACGTTACAATTAACCATCAGTTTTGCGTCAGATTCGAAAATCTAGACTCACAGGAGACGGACCATAATGTGCCCGAGGCAGCAATATCCCCTTGGAGACAAGTCGGCTGGAGGACGATGTATTGAATCTCGTCGCAACTTGAGTTTCCCCTCGTCATTAGGAGGCCCTGAACGTTACAAATAACTATCAGTTTTGCGTCCGATTCGAAATTCTAGACTCACAGGAGACGGACCATAAGGTGCCGAGGCAGCAATATCCCGTTGCAGGCAAGTCGGCTGGGTGAAGATTTATTGAATCGCGACGCAATTTGAGTGTTCCATCGTCATTAGGAGGCCCTGAACGTTACAATTAACCATCAGATTTGCGTCGGATTCGAAAATCTAGACTCACAGGAGATGGACCATAAGGTGCCATAGGCAGCAATAGACCCTTGGAGACAAGTGCCTGGAGGACGATATATTAAATCTCGATGCCATTTGAGTGTTCCATCGTCATTAGGAGGCCCTGAACGTTACAATTAACCATCAGTTTTGCGTCGGATTCGAAAATTTAGACTCACAAGAGATGGACCATAAGGAGCACAAAGCAGCAATATCCCCTTGGAGACAAGTCGGCTGGAGGACGATGTATTGAATCTCGATGCAATTTGAGTGTTCCATCGTCATTAGGAGGCCCTGAACGTTACAATTAACTATCAGTTTTGCGTCCGATTCTAAAATCTAGACTCACAGGAGACGGACCATTAGGTGCCCGAGGCAGCGATATCCCCTAGGATGTATTGAATCTGGACGGAATGTGAGCGTTCCATCGTCATTAGGAGGTCTTGAACGTTACAATTAACCATCAGTTATCATCGGATGCGAAAATCTAGACTCACAGGAGACTGACAATAAGGCGCCCGAGGCAGCAATATCCCCTTGGAGACAAGTCGGCTGGAGGACGATTTGTTGATCGCGACGCAATTTAAGTTTTCCATCGTCATTAGGAGACCCTGAACGTTACAATTAACCATCAGTTTTGCGTCCGATTCTAAAATCTAGACTCACAGGAGACGGACCATTAGGTGCCCGAGGCAGCGATATCCCCTAGGATGTATTGAATCTGGACGGAATGTGAGCGTTCCATCGTCATTAGGAGGCCCTGAACGTTACAATAAACTATCAGTTTTGCAGCCGATTCGAAAATCTAGACTCACAGGAGACGGACCATAAGGTGCCCGAAACAGCAAAATCCCCTAGGAGACAAGTCGGCTGGAGGACGATGTATTGAATCGCTACTCAATTTGAGTGTTCCATCGTCATTAGGAAGCCCTGAACGTTACAATTAAGCATCAGTTTTGCGTCGGATTCGAAAGTCTAGTCTCACAGGAAACGGACCATAAGGTGTCCGAGGCAGCAATATCCCCTTGGAGAGAAATCGGCTGGAGGACGATGTATTGATTCACGATGTAATTTGAGATTTCCATCGTCATTAGGAAGCCCTGAACGTTACAATTAACCATCAGTTTGCGTCGGATTCGAAAATCTTATACTCACAGGAGACGGACCATAAGGAAAAAAAATCAGCAATATCCCCTTGGAGACAAGTAGGCTGGAGGACGATGTGTGGAATCGCGATGCAATTTGAGATTTTCATCGTCATTAGGAGGCCCTGAACGTTACAATTAACTATCAGTTTAGCGTCCGATTCGAAAATCTAGACTCACAGGAAACGGACCACAAGGTGCCCGAGGCAGCAATATCCCCATGGAGACAAGTCGGCTGGAGGACGATGTATTGTATATGGACGGAATGAGAGTGTTCCATCGTCATTAGGAGGTCTTGAACGTTACAATTAACCATCAGTTATCATCGGATGCGAAAATCTAGACTCACAGGAGACTGACAATAAGGCGCCCGAGGCAGCAATATCCCCTTGGAGACAAGTCGGCTGGAGGACGATTTGTTGATCGCGACGCAATTTAAGTTTTCCATCGTCATTAGGAGACCCTGAACGTTACAATTAACCATCAGTTTTGCGTCAGAATCTAAAATCTAGACTCGCAGGAGAACGACCATAAGGTGCCATAGGCAGCAATAGACCCTTGGAGGCAAGTCGGCTGGAGGACGATGTATTGAAACGCGATGCCATTTGAGTTTTCCATCGTCATTAGGAGGCCCTGAACGTTACAATTAACCATCAGTTTTGCATCGGATTCGAAAATCTAGACTCACAGGAGACAGACAATAAAGTGCCCGAGGCAGCAATATCTCCTTGGAGACAAGTCGGCTGGATAACGATGATTTGAATCGCGATGCAATTTGAGTTTTCCATCGTCATTAGGAGGCCCTGAACGTGACAATTAAATATCAGTTTTGCGTCCGATTCCAAAATCTAGACTCACAGGAGAACGACCATAAGGTGCCATGGGCAGCAATAGACCTTTGGAGACAAGGCGGCTGGAGGATGATGTATTGGATCGCGATGCAATTTGAGTGTCCCATCGTCATTAGGAGGCCCTGAACGTTACAATTACCTATCAGTTTTGCGTCCGATACATAAATATAGACTAACAGGTGACGGACCATAAGGTGTCCGAGGCAGCAGTATCCCCTTGGAGACAAGTCGGCTGGAGGACGATTTATTGATCGCGACGCAATTTAAGTTTTCCATCGTCATTAGGAGACCCTGAACGTTACAATTGACCATCAGTTTTGCGTCGGATTCGAAAATCTAGACTCACAGGAGATGGACCATAAGGAGCCCAAAGCAACAATATCCCCTTATAGACAAGTCGGCTGGAGGACGATGTATTGAATCGCGATGCAATTTGAGTGTTCCATCGTCATTAGGAGGCCCTGAACGTTACAATTACTTATCAGTTGTGCGTCCGATTCAAAGATCTAGACTCACAAGCGACGGAACATAAGGTGCCCGAGGCAGCAATTTCCGCTTGGAGACAAGTCGGCTGGAGGACGATTTATTGAATCACGACGCAATTTGAGTGTTCTGTCGTCTTTAGGAGGCCCTGAACGTTACAATTAACCATCAGTTTTGCGTCGGAATCGAAAATCTAGGCTCACAGGAGACGGACCATAAGATGCCTGAGGCAGCAATATCCCCTTGGAGACAAGTCGGCTGGAGGACGATGTATTAAATCGCGATGCAATTTGAGTTTTCCATCGTCATTAGCAGGCCCTGAACGTTACAATTAATCATCAGTTTTGCGTCGGAATCGTAAATCTAGACTCTCATGAGACGGATCACAAGGTGCCCGAGGCAGCAATATCACCTTGGAGACAAGTCGGCTGGAGGACGATGTATTGATTCGCGATGCAATTTGAGATTTATATCGTCATTAGGATGCCCTGAATATTTCAATTAACATCAGTTTTGCGTCCGATTCGAAAATATAGACTCACAGGAGACGGAGCATAAGGTGCCCGAGGCAGCAATATCACCTTGGAGACAAGTCAGCTGGAGGACAAAGTATTGATTCTGGACGGAATGTGAGTGTTCCATTGTCATCAGGAGGCCCTGAATGTTACAATTAACTATCAGTTTTGCGTCCGATTCGAAAATCTAGACTCACAGGAGACGGACCATAAGGTGTACAGGGCAGCAATATTCCCTTGGAGACAAGTCGGCTGGAGGACGATGTATTGAAACTGGACGGAATGTGAGTGTTCCATCGTCATTAGGAGACCCTGAACGATAGAATTAACCATCAGTTTTGCGTCCGATTCGAAAATCTAGACTCACAGGAGACGGACCATAAGGTGCCCCTGGCAGCAATGTCCCCTAGATTACAAGTCGGCTATAGGACGATATATTGAATCTCGTCGCAATTTGAGTGTTCCCTCGTCATTAGGAGGCACTGCACGTTACAATTACCTATCAGTTTTGCGTCCGATTCGAAAATCTAGACTCACAAGAGACGGACCATAAGGTGCCTGAGGCAGCAATAACCCCTTGGAGACAAGTCGGCTGGAAGACGATGTATTGAATCGCGATGCAGTTTGAGTGCTCCATCGTCATTTAGAGGGCCTGAACGTTACAATTAACTATCAGTTTTGCGTCCGATTCGAAAATCTAGACTCACAGGAAACGGACCATAAGGTGCCCGAGGCAGCAATATCCCCTTGGAGAAAAGTCGGCTGGAGGACGTATTATTGAATCGCGACGTAATTTGAGTGTTCCATCGTCATTAGGAGGCCCTCAACGTTACAATTAACCATCATATTAGCGTCGGATTCGAAAATCTAGACTCACAGTAGACGGACCATAAGGTTCCCGAGGCAGCAATATCCCCTCTGAGACAAGTCGGCTGGAGGACGATGTATTGAATTGCGACGCAATTTGAGTGTTCCATCGTGATTAGGAAGCCCTGAAAGTTACGATTAACTATCAGATTTGCATCCGATTCGAAAATCTAGACTCACAGGAGACGGACCATAAAGTGCCCGAGGCAGCAATATCCCCTTGGAGACAAGTCGGCTGGAGGACCATGTATTGAATCGCGGTGCAGTTTGAGTGCTCCATCGTGATTAGGAGGCCCTGAACGTTACAATTAACTATCAGTTTTGCGTCCGATTCGAAAATCTAGACTCACAGGAGACTGACAATAAAGTGCCCGAGGCAGCAATATCCCCTTGGAGACAAGTCGGCTGGATAACGATGATTTGAATCGCGATGCAATTTGAGTTTTCCATCGTCATTAGGAGGCCCTGAACGTGACAATTAAATATCAGTTTTGCGTCCGATTCGAAAATCTAGACTCACAGGAGAACGACCATAAGGTGCCATAGGCAGCAATAGACCTTTGGATACAAGGCGGCTGGAGGATGATGTATTGGATCGCGATGCAATTTGAGTGTTCCATCGTCATTAGGAGGCCCTGAACGTTACAATTAACTATCAGTTTTGCGTCCGATACATAAATATAGACTAACAAGTGACGGACCATAAGGTGCCCGAGGCAGCAGTATCCCCTTGGAGACAAGTCGGCTGGAGGACGATTTATTGATCGCGACGCAATTTAAGTTTTCCATCGTCATTAGGAGACCCTGAACGTTACAATTGTCCATCAGTTTTGCGTCGGATTCGAAAATCTAGAATCACAGGAGACGAACCATAAGGAGCATAAAGCAGCAATATCCCCTTGGAGACAAGTCGGCTGGAGGACGATGTATTGAATCGCGATGCAATTTGACTGTTCCATCGTCATTAGGAGGCCCTGAACGTTACAGTTACCTATCAGTTGTGCGTCCGATTCAAAGATCTAGACTCACAAGCGACGGAACATAAGGTGCCCGAGGCAGCAATATCCGCTTGGAGACAAGTCGGCTGGAGGACGATTTATTGAATTACTACGCAATTTGAGTGTTCTGTCGTCTTTAGGAGGACCTGAACGTTACAATTAACCATCAGTTTTGCGTCGGAATCGAAAATCTAGACTCACAGGAGACGGATCACAAGGTGCCCGAGGCAGCAATATCACCTTGGAGCCAAGTCGGCTGGAGGACGATGTATTGATTCGCGATGCAATTTGAGATTTCCATCGTCATTAGGATGCCCTGAATATTTCAATTAACATCAGTTTTGCGTCCGATTCGAAAATATAGACTCACAGGAGACGGAGCATGAGGTGCCCGAGGCAGCAATATCACCTTGGAGACAAGTCGGCTGGAGGACAAAGTATTGATTCTGGACGGAATGTGAGTGTTCCATTGTCATCAGGAGGCCCTGAACGTTACAATTAACTATCAGTTTTGCGTCTGATTCGAAAATCTAGACTCAGAGGAGACGGACCATAAGGTGTACAAAGCAGCAATATTCGCTTGGAGACAAGTAGGCTGGAGGACGATGTATTGAAACTGGACGGAATGTGAGTGTTCCATCGTCATTAGATGACCCTGAACGTTACAATTAACAATCAGTTTTGCGTCGGATTCGAAAATCTAGACTCACAGGAGACGGACCATAAGGTGCTCCTGGCAGCAATATCCCCTTGGAGACAAGTCGGCTGGAGGACGATATATTGAATCTCGTTGCAATTTGAGTGTCCCTCGTCATTAGGAGGCGCTGATCGTTGCAATTACCTATCAGTTTTGCGTCCGATTCAAAGATCTAGACTCACAAACGTCGGAACATAAGGTGCCCGAGGCAGCAATATCCGCTTGGAGACAAGTCGGCTGGAGGACGATGTATTGATTCGCGATGCAATTTGTGTTTTCCATCGCCATTAGGAGGCCCTGAACGTTACAATTAACTATCAGTTTTGCGACCGATTCGAAAATCTAGACTCATAGGAGACGGACCATAAGGTGCCCAAGGGAGCAATATCCCCTTGTAGACAAGTCGGCTGGAGGAAGATATATTGAATTGCGACGCAATTTGAGTCTTCCATCGTCATTAGGAGGCCCTCAACGTTACAATTAACCATCATATTAGCGTCGGATTCGAAAACCTAGACTCACAGTAGACGGACCATAAGGTGCCCGAGGCAGCAATGTCCCCTCTGAGACAAGTCGGCTGGAGGACGATGTATTGAATTGCGACGCAATTTGAGTGTTCCATCGTGATTAGGAAGCCCTGAAAGTTACGATTAACTATCAGATTTGCATCCGATTCGAAAATCTAGACTCAAAGGAGACGGACCATAAAGTGCCCGAGGCAGCAATATCCCCTTGGAGACAAGTCGGCTGGAGGACCACGTATTGAATCGCGATGCAGTTAGAGTGCTCCATCGTGATTAGGAGGCCCTGAACGTTACAATTAACTATCCGTTTTGCGTCCGATTCGAAAATCTAGACTCACAAGAGACGGACCATAAGGTGCCTGAGGCAGCAATAACCCCTTGGAGACAAGTCGGCTGGAATACGATGTATTGAATCGCGATGCAATTTGAGTTTTCCATCGCCATTAGGAGGCCCTGAACGTTACAATTAACTATCAGTTTTGCGTCCGATTCGAAAATCTACACTCACAGGAGACGGACCATAAGGTGCCCAAGGGAGCAATATCCCCTTGTAGACAAGTCGGCTGGAGGACGATGTATTGAATTGCGCCGCAATTTGAGTGTTCCATCGTCGTTAGGAGGCCCTGAACGTTACAATTAACCATCAGTTTTGCGTCAGATTCAAAAATCTAGACTCATAGGAGACGGAACATAATGTGCCCGATGCAGCAATATCCCCTTGGAGACAAGTCGGCTGGAGGACGATGTATTGAATTGCGATGCAATTTGTGTTTTCCATCGCCATTAGGAGGCCCTGAACGTTACAATTAACTATCAGTTTTGCGTCCGATTCGAAAATCTAGACTCATAGAAGACGGACCATAAGGTGCCCAAGGGAGCAATATCCCCTTGTAGACAAGTCGCCTGGAGGAATTGCGACGCAATTTGAGTGTTCCATCGTCATTAGGAGGCCCTGAACGTTACAATTAACCATCAGTTTTGCGTCAGATTCGAAAATCTAGACTCACAGGAGACGGACCATTATGTGCCCGAGGCAGCAATATCCCCTTGGAGACAAGTCGGCTGGAGGACGATGTATTGAATCGCGATGCAATTTGAGATTTCAATCGTCATTAGGAGGTCCCTGAATGTTACAATTAACATCAGTTTGGCGTCGGATTCGAAAATCTAGACTCACAGGAGACGGACCATAAGGTGCCCGAGGCAGCAATAACCCCTTGGAGACAAATCGGCTGAAGGACGACGTATTGAATTGCGATGCAATTTGAGTTTTCCATCGCCATTAGGAGGCCCTGAACGTGACAATTATATTTCAGTTTAGAATCCGATTCGGAAATCTAGACTCACAAGAGACGGACCATAAGGTGCCTGAGGCAGCAATAACCCCTTGGAGACCAGTCGGCTGGAGGACGATGTATTGAAACTGGACGGAATGTGAGTGTTCCGTCGTCATTAGGAGACCCTGAACGATACAATTAACCATCAGTTTTGCGTCGGATTCGAAAATCTAGACTCACAGGTGACGGACCATAAGGTGCCCCTGGCAGCAATATCCGCTTGAAGACAAGTCGGCTGGAGGACAATATATTGAATCTCGTCGCAATTTGAGTGTACTCTCGTCATTAGGAGGCCCTGAACGTTACAATTACCTATCAGTTTTGCGTCCGATTCGAAAATCTAGACTCACAAGAGACGGACCACAAGGTGCCTGAAGCAGCAATAACCCCTTGGAGACAAGTCGGCTGGAGGACGATGTACTGAATCGCGACGCTATTTGAGTGTTCCATCGTCATTAGGAGGCCCTGAACGTTACAATTAACCATCAGTTTTGCGTCGGATTCGAAAATCTAGACTCACAACAGACGGACCATAAGGTGCCCGAGGCAGCAATATCCCCTTGGAGACAAGTCGTCTGGAGGACGATGTATTGAATCGCTATGCAGTTTGAGTGCTCCATCGTCATTTGGATGCCCTGAACGTTACAATTAACTATCAGTTTTGCGTCCGATTCGAAAATCTAGACTCACAGGAAACGGACCATAAGGTGCCCAAGGCAGCAATATCGCCTTGGAGAAAAGTCGGCTGGAGGACGTATTATTGAATCGCGACGCAATTTGAGTGTTCCATCGTCATTAGGAGGCCCTGAACGTTACAATTAACCATCATATTTGCGTCGGATTCGAAAATCTAGACTCACAGGAGACTGATCATAAGGTGCCCGAGGCAGCAATATCACCTTGGAGACAAGTAGGCTGGAGGACGATGTATTGAATCGCGATGCAATTTGAAATTTCCATCGTCATTAGGAGGCTCTGAATGTTACAATTAACATCAGTTTTGCGTCCGATTCGAAAATCTAGACTCACAGGAGACGGATCATAAGGTGCCCGAGGCAGCAATATCCCCTTGGAGACAAGTCGGCTGGAGGACGATGTATTGAATCTGGACGGAATGTGAGTGCTCCATCGTCATTAGATGACCCTGAATGTTACAATTAACAATCAGTTTTGCGTCGGATTCGAAAATCTAGATTCACAGGAGACGGACCATAAGGTGCCCCAGGCAGCAATATCCCCTTGGAGACAAGTCGACTGGAGGACGATATATTGAATCTCGTTGCAATTTGAGTGTCCCTCGTCATTAGGAGGCCCTGATCGTTACAATTACCTATCAGTTTTGCGTCCGATTCAAAGATCTAGACTCACAAGCGACGGAACATAAGGTGCCCGAGGCAGCTATATCCCCTTGGAGACAAGTCGGCTGGAGGACGATGTATTGAATCGCGACGCAATTTGAGTGTTCCATCGTCATTAGGAGGCCCTGAACGTTACAATTAACCATCACTTTTGCGTCAGATTCGAAAATCTAGACTCACAGGAGACGGACCATAATGTGCCCGAGGCAGCAATATCCCCTTGGAGGCAAGTCGGCTGGAGGACGATGTATTGAATTGCGATGCAATTTGAGATTTCAATCGTCATAAGAAGGCCCTGAATGTTACAATTAACATCAGTTTGGCGTCGGATTCGAAAATCAAGACTCACAGGAGACGGACCATAAGGTGCCCGAGACAGCAATATCCCCTTGCAGACAAGTCGGCAGGAGGACAATGTATTGATTCTGGACGGAATGTGAGTGTTCCATTGTCATCAGGAGGCCCTGAACGTTACAATTAACCATCAGTTTTGCGTCGGATTGGAAAATGTAGACTCACAGGAGACGGACCATAAGGTGCTCTACGTATCAACATCCCCTTGGAGACAAGTCGGCTGGAGGACGATGTATTGAATCTCGTCGCAATTTGAGTGTTCCCTCGTCATTAGGAGGCCCGGAACGTGACAATTAACTATTAGCTCTGCGTCCGATTCGACAATCTAGACTCACAAGAGACGGACCATAAGGTGCCATAGGCACCAATATCCCCTTGAAGACAAGTCGGAGGGAGGACGATGTTTTGAATCGCGATGCAATTTGAGTTTTCCATCGTCATTAGGAGGCCCTGAACGTTACAATTAGCTATCGGTTTTGCGTCCGATTCGAAAATCTAGACTCACAGGAGACGGACCATAAGGTGGCCATGGCAGCAATATCCCCTTCCAGACAAGTCGGCTGGAGGACGATGTATTGATTTGCGACGCAATTTGCGTGTTCCATCGTCATTAGGAGGCCTTGAACGTTACAATTAACCATCAGTTTTGCGTCAGATTCGAAAATCTAGACTCACAGGAGACGGACCATAAGGTCCCTGAGGCAGCAATATCCCCTTTGAGACAAGTCGACCGGAGGACGATATATTGAATCTCTTTGCAATTTGAGTGTGCCTCGTCATTAGGAGGCCCTGAACGTTACAATTACCTATCAGTTTTGCGTCCGATTCAAAGATCTTGACTCACAAGCGACGGAACATAAGGTGCCCGTGGCAGCAATATCCCCTTGGAGACAAGTCGGCTGGAGGACGATGTATTGAATCACGATGCCATTTGAGTGTTCCATCGTGATTAGGAAGCCCTGAAAGTTACAATTAACTCAGATTTGCATCCGATTCGAAAATCTAGGCTCACAGGAGACGGACCATAAAGTGCCCGAGACAGCAGTATCCCCTTGGAGACAAGTCGGCTGGAGGACGATGTATTGAATCGCGACGCAATTTGAGTGTTCCATCGTCATTAGGAGGCCCTGAACGTTACAATTAACCATCAGTTTTGCGTCGGATTCGAAAATTTAGACTCACAAGAGACGGAGCATAAGGTGCCCGAGGCAGCAATATCCCCTTGGAGGCATGTCGGCTGGAGGACGTATTATTGAATCGCGACGCAATTTGAGTGTTCCATCGTCATTAGGAGGAGCTGAACGTTACAATTAACCATCAGTTTTGCGTCAGATTCGAAAATCTAGACTCTCAGGAGACGGACCATAAGGTGCCCGAGGCAGTGCCCGAGGCAGCAATATCACCTTGGAGACAAGTCGGCTGGAAGACGATGTATTGAATCGCGATGCAATTTGAGATTTCCATCGTAATTAGGAGGCCCTGAATGTTACAATTAACATCTGTTTTGCGTCCGATTCGAAAATATGGACTCACAGGAGACGGAGCATAAGGTGCCCGAGGCAGCAATATCCGCTTGGAGACAAGTCGGCTGGAGGACGATGTATTGTTTCGCGATGCAATTTGAGTTTTCAATCGCCATTAGGAGGCCCTGAACGTTACAATTAACTATAAGTTTTGCGTCCGAATCGAAAATCTAGACTCACAGGAGACGGACCATAAGGTGCCCAAGGGAGCAATATCCCCTTGTAGACAAGTTGGCTGGAGGACGATGTATTGAATTGCGACGCAAATTGAGCGTTCCATCGTCATTAGGAGGCCCTGAACGTTACAATTAACCATCATTTTTGCGTCAGATTCGAAAATCTAGACTCACAGGAGATGGACCATAATGTGCCCGAGGCAGCAATATCCCCTTGGAGACAAGTCGGCTGGAGGAAGATGTATTGAATTGCGATGCAATTTGAGATTTCAATCGTCATTAGAAGGCCCTGAATGTTACAATTAACACCAGTTTGGCGTCGGATTCGAAAATCTACACTCACAGGAGACGGACCATAAGGTGCCCGAGGCAGCAATATCCCCTTGGAGACAAGTCGGCAGGAGGACAATGTATTGAATCTGAACGGAATGTGAGTGTTCCATTGTCATCAGGAGGCCCTGAACGTTACAATTAACCATCAGTTTTGCGTCGGATTGGAAAATCTAGACTCACAGGAGACGGACCATAAGGTGCTCGACGTATCAATATCCCCTTGGAGACAAGTCGGCTGGAGGACGATGTATTAAATCTCGTCGCAATTTGAGTGTTCCCTCGTCATTAGGAGGCCCTGAACGTTACAATTAACTATTAGCTTTGCGTCCGATTCGACAATCTAGACTCACAAGAGACGGACCATAAGGTGCCATAGGCACCAATATCCCCTTGAAGACAAGTCGAAGGGAGGACGATGTATTGAATCGCGATGCAATTTGAGTTTTCCATCGTCATTAGGAGGCCCTGAACGTTACAATTAACTATCGGTTTTGCGTCCGATTCGAAAATCTAGACTCACAGGAGACGGACCATAAGGTGGCCAAGGCAGCATTATCCCCTTGCAGACAAGTCGGCTGGAGGACGATGTATTGAATTGCGACGCAATTTGCGTGTTCCATCGTCATTAGGAGGCCCTGAACGTTACAATTAACCATCAGTTTTGCGTCCGATTCGAAAATCTAGACTCACAGGAGACGGACCATAAGGTGCCCGAGGCAGCAACATCCCCTTGGAGACAAGTCGGCTGGAGGACAATGTATTGAATCGCGACGCAATTTGAGTGTTCCATCGTCTTTAGGAGGCCCTGAACGTTACAATTAACCATCAGTTTTGCGTCGGATTCAAAGATCTAGACTCACAAGCAACGGAACATAAGGAGCCCGTGGCAGCAATATCCCCTTGGAGACAAGTCGGCTGGAGGACGTATTATTGAATCGTGACGCAATTTCAGTGTTCCATCGTCATTAGGAGGCCCTGAACGTTACAATTAACCATCAGATTTGCGTCGGATACGAAAATCTAGACTCACAGTAGACGGACCATAAGGTGCCCGAGGCAGTAATATCCGCTTGGAGACAAGTCGGCTGGAGGACGATGTATTGATTCGCGATGCAATTTGAGTTTTCCATCGCCATTAGGAGGCCCTGAACGCTACAATTAACTATCAGTTTTGCGTCCGATTCGAAAATCTAGACTCACAGGAGACGGACCATAAGGTGCCCAAGGGAGCAGTATCCCCTTGTAGACAAGTCGTCTGGAGGACGACGTATTGAATTGCGACGCAAATTGAGTGTTCCATCGTCATTAGGAGGCCCTGAACGTTACAATTAACCATCAGTTTTGCGTCGGATTGGAAAATCTAGACTCACAGGAGACGGACCATAAGGTGCCCGACGTATCAATATCCCCTTGTAGACAAGTCGTCTGGAGGACGATGTATTGAATTGCGACGCAATTTGAGTGTTCCATCGTCATTAGGAGGCCCTGAACGTTACAATTAACCATCAGTTTTGCGTCCGATTCGAAAATATGGACTCACAGGAGACGGAGAATAAGGTGCCCGAGGAAGCAATATCCGCTTGGAGCGGCTGGAGGACGATGTATTGAATTGCGACGCAATTTGAGTGTTCCCTCATCATTAGGAGGCCCTGAACGTTACAATTAACTATTAGCTTTGCGTCCGATTCGACAATCTAGACTCACAAGAGACGGACCATAAGGTGCCATAGGCACCAATATCCCCTTGTAGACAAGTCGGAGGGAGGACGATGTATTGAATCGCGATGCAATTTGAGTTTTCCATCGTCATTAGGAGGCCCTGAACGTTACAATTAACCATCAGTTTTGCGTCCGATTCGAAAATCTAGATTCACAGGAGACGGATCATAAGGTGCCCGAGGCAGCAATATCCCCTTGGAGACAAGTCGGCTGGAGGACGATGTATTGAATCTGGACGGAATGTGAGTGCTCCATCGTCATTAGATGACCCTGAATGTTACAATTAACAATCAGTTTTGCGTCGGATTCGAAAATCTAGATTCACAGGAGACGGACCATAAGGTGCCCCAGGCAGCAATATCCCCTTGGAGACAAGTCGACTGGAGGACGATATATTGAATCTCGTTGCAATTTGAGTGTCCCTCGTCATTAGGAGGCCCTGATCGTTACAATTACCTATCAGTTTTGCGTCCGATTCAAAGATCTAGACTCACAAGCGACGGAACATAAGGTGCCCGAGGCAGCTATATCCCCTTGGAGACAAGTCGGCTGGAGGACGATGTATTGAATCGCGACGCAATTTGAGTGTTCCATCGTCATTAGGAGGCCCTGAACGTTACAATTAACCATCACTTTTGCGTCAGATTCGAAAATCTAGACTCACAGGAGACGGACCATAATGTGCCCGAGGCAGCAATATCCCCTTGGAGGCAAGTCGGCTGGAGGACGATGTATTGAATTGCGATGCAATTTGAGATTTCAATCGTCATAAGAAGGCCCTGAATGTTACAATTAACATCAGTTTGGCGTCGGATTCGAAAATCAAGACTCACAGGAGACGGACCATAAGGTGCCCGAGACAGCAATATCCCCTTGCAGACAAGTCGGCAGGAGGACAATGTATTGAATCTGGACGGAATGTGAGTGTTCCATTGTCATCAGGAGGCCCTGAACGTTACAATTAACCATCAGTTTTGCGTCGGATTGGAAAATGTAGACTCACAGGAGACGGACCATAAGGTGCTCTACGTATCAATATCCCCTTGGAGACAAGTCGGCTGGAGGACGATGTATTGAATCTCGTCGCAATTTGAGTGTTCCCTCGTCATTAGGAGGCCCGGAACGTGACAATTAACTATTAGCTCTGCGTCCGATTCGACAATCTAGACTCACAAGAGACGGACCATAAGGTGCCATAGGCACCAATATCCCCTTGAAGACAAGTCGGAGGGAGGACGATGTTTTGAATCGCGATGCAATTTGAGTTTTCCATCGTCATTAGGAGGCCCTGAACGTTACAATTAGCTATCGGTTTTGCGTCCGATTCGAAAATCTAGACTCACAGGAGATGGACCATAAGGTGGCCATGGCAGCAATATCCCCTTCCAGACAAGTCGGCTGGAGGACGATGTATTGATTTGCGACGCAATTTGCGTGTTCCATCGTCATTAGGAGGCCTTGAACGTTACAATTAACCATCAGTTTTGCGTCAGATTCGAAAATCTAGACTCACAGGAGACGGACCATAAGGTCCCTGAGGCAGCAATATCCCCTTTGAGACAAGTCGACCGGAGGACGATATATTGAATCTCGTTGCAATTTGAGTGTGCCTCGTCATTAGGAGGCCCTGAACGTTACAATTACCTATCAGTTTTGCGTCCGATTCAAAGATCTTGACTCACAAGCGACGGAACATAAGGTGCCCGTGGCAGCAATATCCCCTTGGAGACAAGTCGGCTGGAGGACGATGTATTGAATCACGATGCCATTTGAGTGTTCCATCGTGATTAGGAAGCCCTGAAAGTTACAATTAACTCAGATTTGCATCCGATTCGAAAATCTAGGCTCACAGGAGACGGACCATAAAGTGCCCGAGACAGCAGTATCCCCTTGGAGACAAGTCGGCTGGAGGACGATGTATTGAATCGCGACGCAATTTGAGTGTTCCATCGTCATTAGGAGGCCCTGAACGTTACAATTAACCATCAGTTTTGCGTCGGATTCGAAAATTTAGACTCACAAGAGACGGAGCATAAGGTGCCCGAGGCAGCAATATCCCCTTGGAGGCATGTCGGCTGGAGGACGTATTATTGAATCGCGACGCAATTTGAGTGTTCCATCGTCATTAGGAGGAGCTGAACGTTACAATTAACCATCAGTTTTGCGTCAGATTCGAAAATCTAGACTCACAGGAGACGGACCATAAGGTGCCCGAGGCAGTGCCCGAGGCAGCAATATCACCTTGGAGACAAGTCGGCTGGAAGACGATGTATTGAATCGCGATGCAATTTGAGATTTCCATCGTAATTAGGAGGCCCTGAATGTTACAATTAACATCTGTTTTGCGTCCGATTCGAAAATATGGACTCACAGGAGACGGAGCATAAGGTGCCCGAGGCAGCAATATCCGCTTGGAGACAAGTCGGCTGGAGGACGATGTATTGTTTCGCGATGCAATTTGAGTTTTCAATCGCCATTAGGAGGCCCTGAACGTTACAATTAACTATAAGTTTTGCGTCCGAATCGAAAATCTAGACTCACAGGAGACGGACCATAAGGTGCCCAAGGGAGCAATATCCCCTTGTAGACAAGTTGGCTGGAGGACGATGTATTGAATTGCGACGCAAATTGAGCGTTCCATCGTCATTAGGAGGCCCTGAACGTTACAATTAACCATCATTTTTGCGTCAGATTCGAAAATCTAGACTCACAGGAGACGGACCATAATGTGCCCGAGGCAGCAATATCCCCTTGGAGACAAGTCGGCTGGAGGAAGATGTATTGAATTGCGATGCAATTTGAGATTTCAATCGTCATTAGAAGGCCCTGACTGTTACAATTAACACCAGTTTGGCGTCGGATTCGAAAATCTACACTCACAGGAGACGGACCATAAGGTGCCCGAGGCAGCAATATCCCCTTGGAGACAAGTCGGCAGGAAGACAATGTATTGAATCTGAACGGAATGTGAGTGTTCCATTGTCATCAGGAGGCCCTGAACGTTACAATTAACCATCAGTTTTGCGTCGGATTGGAAAATCTAGACTCACAGGAGACGGACCATAAGGTGCTCGACGTATCAATATCCCCTTGGAGACAAGTCGGCTGGAGGACGATGTATTAAATCTCGTCGCAATTTGAGTGTTCCCTCGTCATTAGGAGGCCCTGAACGTTACAATTAACTATTAGCTTTGCGTCCGATTCGACAATCTAGACTCACAAGAGACGGACCATAAGGTGCCATAGGCACCAATATCCCCTTGAAGACAAGTCGAAGGGAGGACGATGTATTGAATCGCGATGCAATTTGAGTTTTCCATCGTCATTAGGAGGCCCTGAACGTTACAATTAACTATCGGTTTTGCGTCCGATTCGAAAATCTAGACTCACAGGAGACGGACCATAAGGTGGCCAAGGCAGCAATATCCCCTTGCAGACAAGTCGGCTGGAGGACGATGTATTGAATTGCGACGCAATTTGCGTGTTCCATCGTCATTAGGAGGCCCTGAACGTTACAATTAACCATCAGTTTTGCGTCCGATTCGAAAATCTAGACTCACAGGAGACGGACCATAAGGTGCCCGAGGCAGCAACATCCCCTTGGAGACAAGTCGGCTGGAGGACAATGTATTGAATCGCGACGCAATTTGAGTGTTCCATCGTCTTTAGGAGGCCCTGAACGTTACAATTAACCATCAGTTTTGCGTCGGATTCAAAGATCTAGACTCACAAGCAACGGAACATAAGGAGCCCGTGGCAGCAATATCCCCTTGGAGACAAGTCGGCTGGAGGACGTATTATTGAATCGTGACGCAATTTCAGTGTTCCATCGTCATTAGGAGGCCCTGAACGTTACAATTAACCATCAGATTTGCGTCGGATACGAAAATCTAGACTCACAGTAGACGGACCATAAGGTGCCCGAGGCAGTAATATCCGCTTGGAGACAAGTCGGCTGGAGGACGATGTATTGATTCGCGATGCAATTTGAGTTTTCCATCGCCATTAGGAGGCCCTGAACGTTACAATTAACTATCAGTTTTGCGTCCGATTCGAAAATCTAGACTCACAGGAGACGGACCATAAGGTGCCCAAGGGAGCAGTATCCCCTTGTAGACAAGTCGTCTGGAGGACGACGTATTGAATTGCGACGCAAATTGAGTGTTCCATCGTCATTAGGAGGCCCTGAACGTTACAATTAACCATCAGTTTTGCGTCGGATTGGAAAATCTAGACTCACAGGAGACGGACCATAAGGTGCCCGACGTATCAATATCCCCTTGTAGACAAGTCGTCTGGAGGACGATGTATTGAATTGCGACGCAATTTGAGTGTTCCATCGTCATTAGGAGGCCCTGAACGTTACAATTAACCATCAGTTTTGCGTCCGATTCGAAAATATGGACTCACAGGAGACGGAGAATAAGGTGCCCGAGGAAGCAATATCCGCTTGGAGCGGCTGGAGGACGATGTATTGAATTGCGACGCAATTTGAGTGTTCCCTCATCATTAGGAGGCCCTGAACGTTACAATTAACTATTAGCTTTGCGTCCGATTCGACAATCTAGACTCACAAGAGACGGACCATAAGGTGCCATAGGCACCAATATCCCCTTGTAGACAAGTCGGAGGGAGGACGATGTATTGAATCGCGATGCAATTTGAGTTTTCCATCGTCATTAGGAGGCCCTGAACGTTACAATTAACCATCAGTTTTGCGTCCGATTCGAAAATCTAGACTCACAGGAGACGGACCATAAGGTGGCCAAGGCAGCAATATCCCCTTGGAGACAAGTCGGCTGGAGGACCATGTATTGAATCTCGTCGCAATTTGAGTGTTCCCTCGACATTAGGAGGCCCTGAACGTTACAATTAACTATCGGTTTTGTGTCCGATTCGAAAATCTAGACTCAGAGGAGACGGACCATAAGGTGCCTGAGGCAGCAATATCCCCTTGGAGACAAGTCGGCTGGAGGACGATGTATTGAATCTCGTCGCAATTTGAGTGTTCCCTCGCCATTAGGAGGCCCTGAACGTTACAATTAACCATCAGATTTGCGTCGGATTCGAAAATCTAGACTCTCAGGAGACGGACCATAAGGTGCCCGAGGCAGCAATATCCCCTTGGAGACAAGTCGGCTGGAGGACGATGTATTGAATCGCGATGTAATTTGAGTTTTCCATCGTCATTAGAAGCCCTGAACGTTACAAATAACTATCAGTTTTGCGTCGGATTCGAAAATCTAGACTCACAGGAGACCGATAATAAGGTGTCCGAGGCAGCAATATCCACTTGCAGACAGGTCGGCTGGAAGACGATGTATTGAATCGCGATGCAATTTGAGATTTCCATCGTAATTAGGTGGCCCTGAACGTTACAATTAACTATCGGTTTTGCGTCCGATTCGAAAATATAGACTCACAGGAGACGCACCATAAGGTGCCAGAGGCAGCAATATCCCCTTGGAGACAAGTCGGCTGGAGGACGTATTATTGAATCACGACGCAATTTGAGTGTTCTATCGTCATTAGGTGGCCCTCAACGTTACAATTAACGATCAGATTTGCGTCGGATTCGAAAATCTAGACTCACCCGAGGCAGCAATATCCCCTTGGAGGCAAATCGGCTGGAGGACGATGTATTGAATCGTGATGCAATTTGAGTTTTCCATCGTCATTAGAGGCCCTGAACGTTACAATTAACTATCAGTTTTGCGTCGGATTCGAAAATCTAGACTCACAGGAGACGGATCATAAGGTGCCCGAGGCAGCAATATCACCTTGGAGAAAAGTCGGCTGGAGGATGATGTATTGAATCGTGATTCAATTTGAGATTTCCATCGTCATTAGGAGGCCCTGAATGTTACAATTAACATCAGTTTTGCGACCGATTCGAAAATATAGACTCACAGGAGACGGAGCATAAGGTGCCCGAGGTAGCAATATCCACTTGGAGACAAGTCGGCTGGAGGACGATGTATTGAATCGCGATGTAATTTGAGTTTTCCATCGCCATTTAGAGGCCCTCAACGTTACAATTAACTATCAGTTTTGCGTCCGATTCGAAAATCTAGACTCACAGGAGACGGACCATAATGTGCCCAAGGCAGCAATATCCCATTGTAGACAAGTCGGCTGGAGGACGATGTATTGAATTGCGACGCAATTTGAGTGTTCCAACGTCATTAGGAGGCCCTGAACGTTACAATTAACCATCAGTTTTGCGTCCGATTCGAAAATCTAGACTCACAGGAGACGGACCATAATGTGCCCGAGGCAGCAATTTCCCCTTGGAGGCAAGTCGGCTGGAGGACGATGTATTGAATCGCGATGCAATTTGAATTTTCCATCGCCATTAGGAAGCCATGAATGTTACAATTAACATAAGTTTGGCGTCGCATTCGAAAATCTAGACTCACAGGTGACGGACAATAAGGTGCCCCAGGCAGTAATATCCCCTTGGAGAAAAGTCGGCTGGAGGACAATGTTTTGAATCTGGACGGAATGTGAGTGTTCCATTGTCATCAGGAGGCCCTGAACGTTACAATTAACCATCAGTTTTGCGTCGGATTCGAAAATGTAGACTCACAGGAGACGGACCTTAAGGTGCCCGAGATATCAATATCCCCTTGGAGACAAGTCGGCTGGAGGACGATGTATTGAAACTCGTCGCAATTCGAGTGTTCCCTCGTCATTAGGAGGCCCTGAACATTACAATTAACTATCAGTTTTGCGTCCGATTCGAAAATCTAGACTCACAGTAGACGGACCATAAGGTGCCCGAGGCAGCAATATCCCCTTGGAGACAAGTCGGCTGGAGGACGATGTATTGAATCGCGATGCAATTTGAGTTTTCCATCGTCATTAGAGGCCCTGAACGTTACAATTAACTATCAGTTTTGCGTCGGATTCGAAAATCTAGACTCACAGGAGACGGACCATAAGGTGCCCGAGGCAGCAATATCCCCTTGGAGACAAGTCGGCAGGAGGACAATGTATTGAATCTGGACGAAATGTGAGTGTTCCATTGTCATCAGGAGGCCCTGAACGTTACAATTAACCATCAGTTTTGCGTCGGATTGGAAAATCTAGACTCACAGGAGACGGACCATAAGGTGCCCGACGTATCAATATTCCCTTGGAGACAAGTCGGCTGGAGGACGATGTATTGAATCTCGTCGCAATTTGAGTGTTCCCTCGTCATTAGGAGGCCCTGAACGTTACAATTAACTATTAGCTTTGCGTCCGATTCGACAATCTAGACTCACAAGAGACGGACCATAAGGTGCCATAGGCACCAATATCCCCTTGAAGACAAGTCGGAGGGGGACGATGCAATTTGAGTTTTCCATCGTCATTAGGAGGCCCTGAACGTTACAAATAACTATCGGTTTTGCGTCCGATTCGAAAATCTAGACTCAGAGGAGACGGACCATAAGGTGCCTGAGGCAGCAGTATCCCCTTGTAGACAAGTCGGCTGGAGGAGGTTTTATTGAATCGCGACGCAATTTAAGTGTTCCATCGTCATTAGGAGGCACTGAACGTTACAATTAACTATCAGTTTTGCGTCGGATTCGATAATCTAGACTCACAGGAGACGGACCATAAGGTGCCCGAGGCAGCAATATCCTCTTGGAGACTAGTCGGCTGGAGGACGATGTATTGAATCGCACATGCAATTTGAGTTTTCCATCGTCATTAGCAGGCCCTGAACGTTACAATTAACCATCATTTTTGCGTCGGATTCGAAAATCTAGACTCACAGGGGACGGCCCATATGGTGTCCGAGGCAGCAATATCCCCTTGGAGACAAGTCGGCTGGAGGACGATTTATTGAATCGCGATGCAATTTGAGTGTTCTGTCGTCTTTAGGAGGCCCTGAACGTTGCAATTAACTATCAGTTTTGCGTCGGATTCGAAAATCTAGACTCACAGGAGACGGATCATAAGGTGCTCGAGGCAGCAATATCACCTTGGAGACAAGTCGGCTGAAGGACGATGTAATGAATCGCGATGCAATTTGAGATTTCCATCGTCATTAGGACGCCCTGAATGTTTCAATTAACATCATTTTTGCGTCCGATTCGAAAATCTAGACTCACAGGAGACGGACCATAAGGTGCCCGAGGTATCAATATCCCCTTGGAGACAAGTCGGCTGGAGGACGATGTATTGAATCTCGTCTCAATTTGAGTGTTCCCTCGCCATTAGAAGGCCCTGAACGTTACAATTAACCATCAGATTTGCGTCGGATTCGAAAATCTAGACTCACAGGAGACGGATCATAAGGTGCCCGAGGCAGCAATATCACCTTGGAGACAAGTCGGCTGGAGGACGAAGTATTGAATCGCGATTCAATTTGAGATTTCCATCGTCATTAGGAGGCCCTGAATGTTACAATTAACATCAGTTTTGCGACCGATTCGAAAATATAGACTCACAGGAGACGGAGCATAAGGTGCCCAAGGTAGCAATATCCACTTGGAGACAAGCCGGCTGGAGGACGATGTATTGAATCGCGATGTAATTTGAGTTTTCCATCGCCATTTAGAGGCCCTGAACGTTACAATTAACTATCAGTTTTGCGTCCGATTCGAAAATCTAGACTCACAGGAGACGGACCATAAGGTGCCCAAAACAGCAATATCCCATTGTAGACAAGTCGGCTGGAGGACGATGTATTGAATTGCGACGCAATTTGAGTGTTCCTACGTCATTAGGAGGCCCTGAACGTTACAATTAACCATCAGTTTTGCGTCAGATTCGAAAATCTAGACTCACAGGAGACGGACCATAATGTGCCCGAGGCAGTAATATCCCCTTGGAGGCAAGTCGGGTGGAGGATGTGATATTATTGGATTTCAGACATTTTGCATATGAGAAAAGGACAGCCACCAAGCTGTAGTTTGCAGTGATACTAAGCATGACAACACGAGAGTAAAAAAAAAAAAAAAAAAAAAAAAAAAACGAAATCTGTTTATAACGTTCGCCTACGCGGCCAGCGTTTAAAAGGTACTTTTAAATACTATGACTCGCTGGGCGCAGATATTTAAAATCATTGCGGCAGCGCTTGATAGCAAGAAGCTGCAAAACAGAAGAAAGAACAATTTATCATTTGTTAGGAAAATTCTAGAGTCTTTATAGTTGGTTGTACTTCTGGTCGCCGATATGTTAACATGTACTTCATTACCTTTGATGTTTGGTTGCCGACTTGTTAAGACGTGTTGTGTAGCACCGCTACAAGTTATATTTCTTTTGGTGTGAAAAACCACGTTATCACCAAGAAAACAAAAACGCTTTTATAAACTTTGTGACGACAAAAAATACTTACGCGCACGCCAGGACATTTAATTTTTACAAAATATCACACATACAGAAGCAGCGATTGTTGGACTGCTCCATGTATGAGAAAAACATAAAAATGTAAGTTTTGTATTCATTGTAAATTTGGTAATGTTTATAGTTTAACGCCTTTCTTCTTTAAAATATACTTTTCCTCCACTGTACAGAAAATCTATGCTTATTCTTTTCTTTAAATTAACCACAAATAATGTTTATGTTTAAATGAACTTTGTTACAGGTTCGCTCTTTATCGCAGTGTGTCGATTGTATTTGGGAGACCATTAACGTGTTCAATTTACGATCTGACAGCCTTTTTTACAAAATTTCACTGTGTTGCATTCATTTCCAATTTTTTTTATTATTCAAATAGGTCCCTTAGGTAATTTCATTGAAGAGTCTGATTGCGTGAAAGCAATCCGGGTTAAGAGGTCATTTGAGAAACTATTTTCACGCAATCAATCCGTACGTCTCCTAAACACAATCGAGAACCGACGCATCATCGATCATTCATTAATTTTTCTCTTTTTCCAAGTCGTACCAAGAAACGGCCAAGGAGAACTGCCGTGAGTACGCAATCTAGTGTTAAAAGGTTGCATTCTTTATCTTGTCGGCAAACATTGCCATGAATTATCAACATCAATGTTATATTTGGTTAAATGTTAAAAGCCAAAAAACCTTTTAACGCTAGATGTGGCGCCCGAACAGGGACTTGACTAAAAAACTAATTTGTTCTTTTTATTTTCATGCTACCATCTGGAGAAAATTGGAAGCCAAAACCAGTGATAAATAAAGGACGCATATGCAGAAAATCGCAGCAAGAATCCACAACAGCAATAAATAGCAGCGCGCAAGACAACTAATGTGAGTACGATGTTTCATTACGTTTGAAACTTTGCGTACCGAGCATTCAGTCGGCTCGTGACATTCACTCTTTACGTTTTTTTCTTTTCCTCAAGCAATTTAATTTCCAAATTTCTGTTTCTTTTTTTCTATTAGACCCGCCTCTATTTCATCATTTCGCTTACAATAGTTAGAAATAGTTAGCAAGAATTTCCATTGTTGTGCATTTTAGTGAATCACAATGGCCGCTATCTGTGCCAGTTTCAGTGCTCTATAAGTGTTTTTCATTTATTTTATCTCTCTCGTTGCCATATTGGCATTTTCGTGTGTCAGAGTTTCAAATGTTTATAACGCGCAAGCAATATCTGAGAAATCAGGACGCGAAATCCTTGGTGCACCTGACAAGTGAAAATCATAATTTTAAAAAAAATTATCTTTTCTAGCTCGTGCAGTGTAACTACTTTAAATTTACGATGGCTGATGAGCAACCAAGGCAACTTAGTCCGCGCGCGGGTGTAAACAAACCTGAATCTCGTAGTGAGGGAACAACAGACGACGAAGCGACACGTGAGCTGTCGGCGCCACAGACCGCGTCGCAGTCACATGAATGCTCGCTGTCAGATATACTAAAATTGTTTGCTGATATGAAAACCAGTTTTGAAGCAAACATGGCACAGTTAACAAACCAAAGTGACACTATTGAAACGCAAATCAGTCAGTTAACAAACCAAAGTGACAATATTGAAACGCAAATCAGTCAGTTAGCAAATCAAAGTGACAGCAGGTTCAGCAGTTTAGAATCAAGGATAGAGGACATCCAAGCACAAATCAAAAATTCGAATGACACCATGGAGGAAAAAATTAAAGCCATTACCACTGCTTACGCAAGCGAGCTAAACGCAAGCGTACACGCAAAAATTGATAGTGTTCTTTCGATGGTGGAATCCGCCGAGACCAATATTGGTAGCAAGTTCATAGATATGCAGGCCCAAATAGATGTGTGTAAATCAACTGTGAGTGACTCTTTGAAACATTACAGTGATGTTTCAAAGAGAGTAAGCCAATTGACAGAAAGTGTCAGCCACGTTGGCGAGCGAGTCGAAGACCTTGCTCAGCAAATATCCGATGTCAATATTGACAAAAAGATCGCAGGGAATTTGAAGAGTGGATGCAATCCAAAGAACAGTACATTGTCAGCAAGGTACACGCTGAACTAAAGGGTACGGTTAAATCTGCTACAGCAGAAATCTTAACCGCTCCCGGTACTTCTGGTGACACTTTAACCAGTGAATTAGGTGAAATCAGACGAGCATTTAGCCACGATCTTCCGGAATGGAAACGTCAGCTAAGCAATGATATAGATCAACTAAAACGACAAGTTACGGAATTGCAAGGTGACAATCAAAGTGAGTATTCGCTACCGCCAGAACACGATAATCGTCAATATCCCGAGTGTCAGGTACAATTCTCACCAACAGTAAATAATACGCGTTGCGAAACTTCTACGTCACGTAGTCATGCCGATCAACTAACACTCGTTGAACTAATGCGAGACGAGAGTGTGCTAAAACACAGAGTTTTTCAGCCATTTATACCTGAAAAACGAAATATACATCCCATGGTATTTCTAAAATCATTCACAGGTGCTTTTCCGGAATCATGGAACGACAGGCAGCGGATACAGTTCATCTTAGGCTATGTACACGGTGAAGGATCAATTTGGGGTACAGAAATAATAGACAAATGTCACACCTATGCAGATTTTGAAAAGCATTTTTTGAATAAATTCTGGAGTTCAGGTATACAACAAAGACTCCGAAAGGAGGTTTACAACGCCGAACCTTTCAACACCAAAGGAGGAGGTTTGAGACGTTATTTTGAAAAATATCTACGTAAAATTCAGTATTGGGACACGCCCATTTCAACCAAAGATGTAATCATGATCTTAAAGTCAAAACTTCCTGTGTCAATAAGAGAAAAACTAGTTAATGTGAGTGAAGAAGACCTCGAAGCCTTTTTTCTGTTCTTGACAATTTGGATATGATCTATGAGGATGTGCGTGCGAGCGCGCGGAATAATTATAATAATGGACCGCCCGCTCCGCAGCAGCACATAACAAATTGCGTCAATGGAATGTCATAACAACATAACACGGGACAACCAAACGCTCAGCCTTACGGCAATCATAACAGTTTCAACCGCCGTAATGGAAAACAATATAACAAATATCCACACCAGAATAGATACAATCCGATTTATCAAAACACACAGCAACAATACGGTAATTCACCGATAAATCATAACGGTAATTACCAGTACCAGAACAACAAGACGAATAATGGAAATCGTCACAAGGGGAAGAAATGGACCAATTATAACAGACCACAACAGTACAGTCAGCCGAGTCATTTCACTCCCTCTCAGCAAATAAATTTTTCCCAGCCGAAAAATGCGACATTTTCTCACCAACCGAACCAACAGTTCAGGAACAATAGTCAGGACAATTCGTCGGATGCTTTTCCTGACACAGCCGGTTATAATAGCCAAGGAAATCCGACTATTTTTTACACACAGGCGAACCAAGCACCAAACGCGATGTCAAATAACACGCAATCAACAGATGCACAAGTCGTATGGGATACGAACGCAAATTTTCGACCTGGTAGGTCGCAAAATACTAATCAAATAAAAATAACTGACATTTCAGCTCCACCCCAGTCGGAAAACCATTAGTAGCTTCTTTATGCCTCCACGGGGAAACTGCGGGACCAATAAGCTCTCATATCTTTAACCACTCATGCCAACCTAAGAAAAAAGGCGCATGACAAACGCATTAGCAAAGTCTTATCGTATCGTATAAATGAACGAGTGCTATTAAAGACCCACTTCAAACCATCTTTGATTCATCATAAGAATCGCAAGTGGCAGCACTTGGATGAAGGACCATATATTATCTTAAGAAAGCCGCACATTGGTTGCTATCTATTAGCTGACCCTGTATCTGGACGAATAAAAGGATTGTTTCATCACGCAGACTTGAAGAAATACCGAGTCAACCATTGAAAATATCTGTTAAGTTAAGCTGCTAAAAGAAAATATACACACACACTATAAGTTGTCATACTATGTGTGAAGTACCAACGTATGTAAGAGTAGTGCACAGGACTAACACCCTGTCGACCTGCCACAACAAGATAAGTAATTTATATGAGCACCTTAAGTAAAACACATTTATTGTAGGAGAGCAAGATTTGCCTTAGATGTAAGTTAGTTTTAAGTTAATTGAGCCATGAACGGCCACAGCCGAAAGAGCTGACATATATTATAGTAGGGACGTGCTAAGTGCCACCTGCTACCACTAGTTTTAAGTATAGCAAAGCTCTCTCCTCTTGAATGAAATAAATTAAAATGATCATTCATACCAGAATGAATGCTCGTAGGTAAAAAAAATAAATAAATAAATAAATAAAAATTATCAAGGTCGCTTACTCTAATGAGGTAAATGTTATGTTATGCATAAGGAGTGTGTGACAACAAATTTTATGAGACCACCTATGAAACGCAGCAGGCAAAAAGCAGCAGCTTAGCATATAAGAATCAAGAAAGTCAATAACGATCCAGGTAGCAGAAAAGAAGTGCGCAACTCAATTATTTTATTATAATACGGATAAAACCGTATACGCTCATAACAATTTTACGGCACAGTGCAGCTGAAATACAAAGATCATTTATAAATAAATTAGTTTAGTACTAGAAATATCTATTTCAGGTCCTCGAGATACGACGATTTTTTTTTTAGAAAACAATTTTACGATACATGGAACAGAAGATAGTTCACTGCTAATGCATGGTTTAAGTAATTTTAGATATGCATAGAAAATTGTTAAGAGAGCTGGATCAGACGACACTGAAACTACTGTATCGATTTAATTATACTATTTGTCATGAAAAACTAAGGTGATAATAATTTATGTTAAGCTCATCATATCATACGTCATTAACACTGTGTCTTCAAATCTCTTCACTCCATAAAAGGCTTTTGTGTTTTCCTCTAACCAGTATCCTTACCATCCTACCTTAACCAGTAGAGAAGTGAATTTTACGAGCTGGTTGCATGATTGGTACATACAGGCTATACGAATGGATAGTCGTGACACATTGGTTGTCGACGAGCTATGCTTATTCTCCGCAAATTGCGAGTTCAATTAAGATTTGTTATGTGCAATTGCGCGACAGGGAACACCAAGCTTCCCAATTACCCTAATGGTAGTTTGAACACGAACTGTTCATCACGTAAACGAAGCCACATTGACTATGTCTTCAAACTAACGACGTAATAGAGAGAAAATAAAAGAGCTGAACTTGCGAAAAGAGTAACTGTTGTAAAAAGAAAAGAATAACAAGATTTCGAACAAAGTGTAAACCTAAAGTGCCTTGGAAGCACAAACTACGAACAAGAGACACGCTTTTCGTCAGGCCTTGTAGTCACAGAGACTAAATATTTCTTTGTAAATAATTTTTAGACATGATATGTATACTAAATGTTAACTGTACTTTGTAGTAATAATGCAGTCAGTAATAAATGGACACGTATGTGCTGCTGCGTGTGAACCGACTATAGACAAGTAATTAATGGACACGTATAAAAGTGGTGCGTGTGAACCTTAACATGACGACCAAATAAATGTGAACACGAATTAATAATAAAGTGTCAACTGAAAAGGTGATAACTCCAAGGGCACGTGTGAAATACCGCGTGTGAAGTAATGTTATAAGTACTTGTACCACGAAACCACGATGTAGAAAGCCGAAGAGTGAAAGTGAATAAGTGTTGTACTTACCACAAACGGTACTGTACGCCTTTCCACGGACACATTCTTCGAAACAGCTGCGGGAGTCGCCGCATCTGGCTGCTTCCGTAATCCAGAGTCGATGAAAAACTGTGTAAAAACTCACACCACGGCTAGTAGACACCTAACGCTCTGCTTCTCGCAGAATACTGCTGCTAGCGTTGTGGAACTGTCAAGTTATTATCACGTGATTGTGACCAACGGACGTAACACTGTGTACGCTGAGCGCTCAACAATCAATTTTTCTTTGCACAACGAGCGCGGATGCCAAATGTGTTTGAAATGCATTCAAAATAAAATATGATAAAGCAACGAATTAAGCACTCATGTACCTTGTGAGTCTTCAGCTCGATTTTGACAATTGCTACCGAATTTACTGACCAGGCCGAGTAATGACGAAAACGTGTCGAACCAAATAAAACCAGGAAAATAGATAAATATGAGAACTAAGCATTCCTAAGAGAATGAGACCTTATGTACATAAACAATTGTTATCCTTACCTAACCCAATTTTCTTTTAGACTAAGTTATTAGTAAGTAAGCACATTCTAATACAGATTTTTTTTCTGTATTTTTCATGTACGAAAACATAAATGGAAGCACGGACAAGTGTCAAGTGAAATAGAGACCGCCACCATACGGCACAACATGTTGCAGACCCAGTCTTCCAGTTCCTGACCCACGACGTATTTCCAACGCAACATCACACCCCGACAACTACTCCAACTTCCACAGTGAAAGTGATGCCCTACTTTTCCTCCACTGTGAAAGTGTAATCAATTTCCCCACTCAAGTGCAGTGCTATCATTTATACCCGAAGTTCTACCACTCCTAGTGCAACTCATACCTACCCAAGTGTAGTGAAACGTTTTTTTTTTTTTTTTTTTTGCAGGTCATAAAAGCCACAAATAAGTAAAGTGCTACGTATTTACTGCAAGAAATCTTCGACGAAACAACGACAAAAATATTCCTGTAGTATGTCACTGTAAAACAAGAATGTCAATTTTTTGTAACATATTTTTTCCACGAGTGCACACAGCACCCAGACTTCCTGCGAAGTCAAGTAATTTATTTCTTTGTTTTCATTATATTTATTATGCCATGTATAATGTATCTATGTATGTGTCTCTTTATCTTAATTTCAATATCTTTTACCGAGAAATGAACATTTGTTATCCTTGTACAATACATTAGAAAGGGCACAGTTCAATTGTCATGTAGTTACAATATGGACAAATTACTATCAATTTCAGTCGTACGAATATACTTACCTGATACTCTGTATGTTAATCACTTTGTCTGATGCAGTGTGTAAAATCTGTTGTAAAGAATTTTTGCAAGTAATACTAACTTGTTTCACGAAAGCAATAATATCACGACTACGCGTGAGTCTCGATGATCCTGACGGAGTCATCGCTCCTCACGCGGGAAGCAATGTGATATTATTGGATTTCAGACATTTTGCATATGAGAAAAGGACAGCCACCAAGCTGTAGTTTGCAGTGATACTAAGCATGACAACACGAGAGTAAAAAAAAAAAAAAAAAAAAAAAAAACGAAATCTGTTTATAACGTTCGCCTACGCGGCCAGCGTTTAAAAGGTACTTTTAAATACTATGACTCGCTGGGCGCAGATATTTAAAATCATTGCGGCAGCGCTTGATAGCAAGAAGCTGCAAAACAGAAGAAAGAACAATTTATCATTTGTTAGGAAAATTCTAGAGTCTTTATAGTTGGTTGTACTTCTGGTCGCCGATATGTTAACATGTACTTCATTACCTTTGATGTTTGGTTGCCGACTTGTTAAGACGTGTTGTGTAGCACCGCTACAAGTTATATTTCTTTTGGTGTGAAAAACCACGTTATCACCAAGAAAACAAAAACGCTTTTATAAACTTTGTGACGACAAAAAATACTTACGCGCACGCAAGGACATTTAATTTTTACAAAATATCACACATACAGAAGCAGCGATTGTTGGACTGCTCCATGTATGAGCAAAACATAAAAATGTAAGTTTTGTATTCATTGTAAATTTGGTAATGTTTATAGTTTAACGCCTTTCTTCTTTAAAAATATACTTTTCCTCCACTGTACAGAAAATCTATGCTTATTCTTTTCTTTAAATTAACCACAAATAATGTTTATGTTTAAATGAACTTTGTTACAGGTTCGCTCTTTATCGCGGTGTGTCGATTGTATTTGGGAGACCATTAACGTGTTCAATTTACGATCTGACAGCCTTTTTTACAAAATTTCACTGTGTTGCATTCATTATCAATTTCTTTTATTATTCAAATAGGTCCCTTAGGTAATTTCATTGAAGAGTCTGATTGCGTGAAAGCAATCCGGGTTAAGAGGTCATTTGAGAAACTATTTTCACGCAATCAATCCGTACGTCTCCTAAACACAATCGAGAACCGACGCATCATCGATCATTCATTAATTTTTCTCTTTTTCCAAGTCGTACCAAGAAACGGCCAAGGAGAACTGCCGTGAGTACGCAATCTAGTGTTAAAATGTTGCATTCTTTATCTTGTCGGCAAACATTGCCATGAATTATCAACATCAATGTTATATTTGGTTAAATAAGAAAAGCCAAAAAACCTTTTTACACTAGAAGGACGATGTATTGAATCACGATGCAATTTGAGTTTTCCATCGCCATTAGGAGGCCCTGATTGTTACAATTAACATCAGTTTGGCGTCGCATTCGAAAATCTAGACTCACAGGTGACGGACCATAAGGTGCCCGAGGCAGCAATAACCCCATGGAGACAAGTCGGCTGAAGGACGACTTATTGAATCGCGATCCAATATGAGTTTTCCATCGCCATTAGGAGGCCCTTAACGTTACAATTAACTATCAGTTTTGCATCCGATTCGAAAATCTAGACTCACAGGAGACGGACCATAAGGTGCCCCAGGCAGCAATATCCCCTTGGAGACAAGACGGCTGGAGGACAATGTATTGAATCTGGACGGAATGTGAGTGTTCCATTGTCATCAGGAGGCCCCGAACGTTACAATTAACCATCAGTTTTGCGTCGGATTCGAAAATGTAGACTCACAGGAGACGGACCATAAGGTGCCCGAGGTATCAATATCCCCTTGGAGACAAGTAGGCTGGAGGACGATGTATTGAATCTCGTCGCAATTCGAGTGTTCCCTCGTCATTAGGAGGCCCTGAATGTTACAATTAACGATCAGTTTTGCGTCCGATTCGAAAATCTAGACTCACAAGAAACGGACCATGAGGTGCCATAGGCAGCAATATCCCCTTCAAGACAAGTCGGCTGGAGGACGATGTATTGAATCGCGATGCAATTTGAGTTTTCCATCGTCATTAGGAGGCCCTGAACGTTACAATTAACTATCAGTTTTGCGTCCGATTCGAAAATCTAGAATCTCGTCGCAATTTCACTGTACCCTCGTCATTAGGAGGCCGTGAACGTTACAATTAACTACCGGTTTGCGTGGGATTCGAAAATCTAGACTAACAGGAGACGGACCATAAGGTGTAAGAGGCAGCAATTTCCGCTTAGAGACGAGTCGGCTGGAGGACGATGTATTAAATCGCGATGCAATTTGAGATTTCCATCGTTATTGGGAGGCCCTGAGCGTTACAATTAAGTATCAGTTTTGCGTCCGATTCGAAAATTTAGACTCACTGGAGACGGACCATAAGGTGCCTAAGGCAGCAATATCCCCTTGTAGACAAGTCGGCTGGAGGACGATGTGTTGATCGCGACGCAATTTGAGTGTTCCATCGTCATTAGGAAACCCTGAACGTTACAATTAACCATCAATTTTGCGTCGGATTCGGAAACCTAGACTCACAGGAGACGGACCAGGTGCCGGACGCAGCAATATCCCCTTGGAGACAAGTCGGCTGGAGGACGATGTATTAAATCGCGATGCAATTTGAGATTTCCATCGTCATTAGGTGGCTCTGAACGTTACAATTAACATCAGTTTTGCGTCCGATTCGAAAATCTAGACTCACAGGAGACGGACCACAATTGGCCCGAGGCAGCAATATCCGCTTGGAGACAAGTCGGCTGGAGGATGATGTATTGAATCGCGATGCAATTTGAGATTTCCATCGCCATTAGGAGGCCCTGAACGTTACAATTAACTATCAGTTTTGCGTCCGATTCGAAAATTTAGAATCTCGTCGCAATTTGAATGTACCCTGGACATTAGGAGGCCGTGAACGTTACAATTAACTATCGGTTTGCGTGTGATTCGAAAATCTAGACTAACAGGAGACGGACCATTAGGTGCAAGAGGCAGCAATATCCCCTTGGAGACAAGTAGGCTGGAGGACGATGTATTGAATCGCGATGCAATTTGAGTTTTCCATCGTCATTAGGACGCCCTCAACGATACAATTAACTATCAGTTTTGCGTCGGATTCGAAAATCTAGACTCACAGGAGACGGACCATAAGGTGCTCGAGGCAGCAATATCCCCTTGGAGACAAGTCGGTTGGAGGAAGATTTATTGAATCGCGACGCAATATGAGTGTTCCATCGTCATTAGGAGGTCCTGAATGTCACAATTAACCATCAGTTTTGCGACGGATTCGAAAATGTAGGATCACAGGAGGTGCCCGAAACAGCAATATCCCCTTGGAGACAGGACGGCCGGAGGACGATGTATTGAATCGCGACGCAATTTTAGTTTTCCATCGTCATTTTGAGGCCCCGAACGTTACAATTAACCAACAGTATTGCGTCGGATTCGAGAATCTAGACTCACAGGATACGGAACATAACGTGCCCGAGGCAGCAATATCCCCTTGGAGACAAGTCGGCTGGCGGGCGATTTCTTGAATCGCGACGCAATTTGAGTGTTCCATCGTCATTATGAGGCCCTGAACGTTACAATTAACCATCAGTTTTGCGTCGGATTCGAAAATCTAGACTCACAGTATACGGACCATAATGAGCCCTAGGCAGCAATATCCCCTTGGAGACAAGTCGGCTGGAGGACGATGTATTGAATCGCGATGCAATTTGAGTGTTCCATCGTCATTAGGAGGCCCTGAACGTTACAATTAACCATCAATTTTGCGTCGGATTTGAAAATCTAGATTCACAGGAGACGGATCATAAGGTGCCCGAGGCAGCAATATCCCCTTGGAGACAAGTCGGCTGGAGGATGATGTACTGAATCGCGATGCAATTTGACTACTCCATCCTCATTAGCAGGCCCTGAACGTTACAATTAACTATCAGTTTTGCGTCGGATTCGAAAATCAAGACTCACAGGAAACGGACCATAGGGTGCCCGAGGCAGCAATGCCCCCTTGGAGACAAATCGGCTGGAGGACGATTTATTGAATCGCGACGCAATTTGAGTGTTCCAAAGTCATTAGGAGGCTTTGAACGTTACAATTAACCATCAGTTTTGCGTCGGATTCGAAAATCTAGTCTCACAGTATACGGACCATAAGGAGCCCTAGGCAGCAATATCCCCTTGGAGACAAGTCGGCTGGAGGACGATGTATTGAATCGCGATGCAATTTGAGTTTTCCATCGTCAATAGGAGGCCCTGAACGGTACAATTAACTATCAGTTTTGCGTCGGATTCGAAAATCTAGACTCACAGGAGACGGTCCATATGGTGCCCGAGGTAGCACTATCCCCTTGGAGACAAGTCGGCTTGAGGACGATGTACTGAATCGCGATGCAATTTGAGTTTTCCATCGTCATTGGGAGGCCCTGAACGTTACAATTAACTATCAGTTTTGCGTCCGATTCGAAAATCTAGACTCACAGGAGACGGAGCACAAGGTGCCCGAGGCAGCAATATCCCCTAGGAGGCAAGTCGACTGGAGGACGATGTATTGAGTCGCGACGCAATTTGAGTGTTCCATCGTCATTAGGAGGCCTTGGAGACAAGTCGGCTGGAGGACGATGTATTGAATCGAGACGCAGTTTGAGTGTTCCATCGTCATTGGAAGCCATGAACGTTACAATTAACCATCACTTTTGCGTCGGATTCGAAAATCTAGACACACAGGAGACGGGCCATAAGGTGCCCGAGGCAGCAATATCCCCTTGGTGACAAGTCTGCTGGAGGACGATTTATTGAATCGCGACGCAATTTGAGTGTTCCATCGTCATTAGGAGGCCCTGAACGTTACAATTAACCTTCAGTTTTGCGTCGGATTCGAAAATCTAGACTCACAGTAGACGGACCATAAGGTGCCCGAGGCAGCAATATCCCCTTGGAGACAAGTCGGCTGGAGGACGATGTATTGAATCACGAAGCAATTTGAGGTTTCCATCGTCATTAGGAGGCCCTGAACGTTACAATTAACCATCAGTTTTGCGTCTGATTCAATACATCGTCCTCCAGCCGACTTGTCTCCTTGGGGATATTGCTGCCTCGGGCTCCTTATGGTCCGTCTACGGTGAGTCTAGATTTTCGAATCCGACGCAAAACTGATGGTTAATTGTAACGTTCAGGGCCTCCTAATGACGATGGAACACTCCAATTGCGTCGCGATTCATTACATCGTCCTCCAGCCGACTTGTCTCCAAGGGCACATTGCTGCCTCGGGCACGTTATGGTCGTTCTCCTGTGAATCTAGATTTTCGAATCGGACGCAAAACTGATGGTTAATTGTGCGTTCAGGGCCTCCTAATGACGATGGGAAACTCAAATTGCATCGCGATACAATACATCGTCCTCCAGGCGACTTGTCTCCAAGGGGATATTGCTGCCTCGCGCACCTTATGGTCCGTCTCCTGTGAGTCCAGATTTTCGAATCCGACGCAAAACTGATGGTTAATTGTAACGTTCAGGGCTTCCTAATGACGATGGAACACTCAAACTGCGTCGCGATTCAATACATCGTCCTCCAGCCGACTTGTCTCCAAGGGTCTATTGCTGCCCGTGGCACGTTATGCTCGTTCTCCTGTGAGTCTAGATTCTCGAATCGGACGCAAAACTGATGGTTAATTGTAACGTTCAGGGATTCCCAATGACGACGGAGCACTCAAATTGCATCGCGATTCAATACATCGTCCTCCAGCCGACCTGTCTCCAAGGGGATATTGCTGCCTCGGGCACCATATGGACCGTCTCCTGTGAGTGTAGATTTTCGAATCCGACGCAAAACTGATAGTTAATTGTAACGTTCAGGGCCTCCTAATGGCGATGGAAAACTCAAATTGCATCGCGATTCAATACATCGTCCTCCAGCCGACTTGTCTCCAAGGGGATATTGCTGCCTCGGGCTCCTTATGGTCCGTCTACTGTGGGTCTAGATTTTCGAATCCGACGCAAAACTGATGGTTAATTGTAACGATCAGGGCCTCCTAATGACGATGGAACTCTCAAATTGCGTCGCGATACAATAAATCGTCCTCCAGCCGACTTGTCTCCAAGGGGATATTGCTGCCTCGGGCACCTTATGGTCCGTTTCCTGTGAGTCTAGATTTTCGAATCCGACGCAAAACTGATAGTTAATTGTAACGTTCAGGGCCTGCTAATGACGATGGAGTACTCAAATTGAATCGCGATTCAATACATCATCCTCCAGCCGACTTGTCTCCAAGGGGATATTGCTGCCTCGGGCACCTTATGGTCCGTCTCCTGTGAGTCTAGATTTTCGAATCCGACGCTAAACTGATGGATAATTGTAACGTTCAGGGCCCGCTAATGACGATGGAACCCTCACATTCCGTGCAGATTCTATACATCGTCCTCCAGCCGACTTGTCTCCAAGGGGACATTGCTGCCTCGGGCACCTTATTTTCCGTCTCCTGTGAGTCTAGATTTTCGATTCCGACGCAATACTGTTGGTTAATTGTAACGTTCCGGCATTCCTAATGACGATGGAAAACGAAGATTGCATCGCGATTCAATACATCGTCCTCCAGCCGACTTGTCTCCAAGGGGATATTACTGTTTCGGGCACCTCCTGTGATCCTAGATTTTCGAATCCGGCGCAAAAATGATGGTTAGTTGTGACATTCAGGGCCTCCTAATGACGATGGAACACTCATATTGCGTCGCGATTCAATAAATCTTCCTCCAGCCGACTTGTCTCCAAGGGGATATTGCTGCCACGAGCACCTTATGGTCCGTCTCCTGTGAGTCTAAATTTTCTAAGCCGACGCAAAACTGATAGTTAATTCTATCGTTCAGGGCGTCCAAATGACGATGGAAAACTCAAATTGCATCGCGATTCAATACATCGTCCTCCAGCCTACTTGCCTCCAAGGGATATTGCTGCCTCTTGCACCTTATGGTCCGTCTCCTGTTCGTCTAGATTTTCGAATCCCACGCAAACTGATAGGTAATTGTAACGTTCACGGCCTCCTAATGACGAAGGTACACTCAAAATGCGACGAGATTCTAGATTTTCGAATCGGACGCAAAACTGATAGTTAATTGTAACGTTCAGGGCCTCCTAATGGCGATGGAAATCACAAATTGCATCGCGATTCAATACATCGTCCTCCAGCCGACTTGGCTCCAAGCGGATATTGCTGGATCGGGCACATTATGGTCCGTCTCCTGTGAGTCTAGATTTTCGAATCGGACGCAAAACTGATGTTAATTGTAACATTCAGAGCCTCCTAATGACGAAGGAAATCTCAAATTGCATCGCGATTTAATACATCGTCCTCCAGCCGACTTGTCTCCAAGGGGATATTGCTGCCTCGGGCACCTTATGTTCCGTCTCCTGTGAGTCTAGATTTTCGAATCCGACGCAAAACTGTTGGTTAATTGTAACGTTCATTGCCTCCTAATGACGATGGAAAACTAAAATTGCATCCCGATTCAATACATCGTCCTCCAGCCGACTTGTCTCCAAGGGCATATTGCTGCCTCGGGCTCCTTATGGTCCATCTACAGTGAGTCTAGATTTTCGAATCCGACGCAAAACTAATAGTTAATTGTAACGTTCAGGGAGTCCCAATGACGATGGAAAACTCAAATTGCATCGCGATTCAATACATCGTCCTCCAGCCGACTTGTCTCCAAGAGGATATTGCTGCCTCGGGCACCATTTGGTCCGTCTCCTGTGAGTCTAGATTTTCGAATCCGACGCAAAACTGATGGTAAATTATAACGTTCAGCGCCTCCTAATGACGATGGAACACTCACATTGCGTCGCGATTCAATACATCGTCCTCCAGCCGACTTGTCTCCAAGGGGTTATTGCTCCCCCGGGCACCTTATGGTCCGTATCCTGTGAGTCTATATTTTCGAATCGGACGCAAAACTTATGTTAATTGTAACATTCAGGGCCTCCGAATGACGATGGAAATCTCAAATTGCATCGCGATTCAATACATCGTCCTCTAGCCGACTAGTCACCAGGTGGATATTGCTGCCTCGGGCACCTTATAAACTGTCTCCTGTGAGTCTAGATTTTCGAATCCGACGCAAAACTGATAGTTATTTGTAACGTTCAGGGCCTCTAATGACGATGGAAAACTCAAATTGCATCTCGATTCAATACATCGTCCTCCAGGCGACTTGTCTCCAAGGGGATATTGCTGCCTCGGGCACCTTATGGTTTGTCCACTGTGAGTCTAGATTTTCGAATCCGACGCAAATCTGATGGTTAATTGTAACGTTCAGTGCCTCCTAATGACGATGGAACACCCACATTGCGTCGCGATTCAATAAATCTTCCTCCAGCCGACTTGTCTACAAGGGGATATTGCTGCCTCAGGCTAGTTATGGTAAGGCTCCAGTGAGTCTAGATTTTCGAATGCGACGCCAAACTGATGTTAATTGTAACATTCAGGGCCTCCTAATGGCGATGGAAAACTCAAATTGCATCGCGATTCAATACACCGTCCTCCAGCCGACTTGCCTCCAAGGAAATATTGCTGCCTCGGGCACATTATGGTCCGTCTCCTGTGAGTCTAAATTTTCGAATCGGACGCAAAACTGATACTTAATTGTAACGCTCAGGGCCTCTAAATGGCGATGGAAATCTCAAATTGCATCGCGATTCAATACATCGTCCCCCAGCTGGCTTGTCTCCAAGGGGATATTGCTACCTCGGGCACCTTATGGTCCGTCTGATGTGAGTCTAGATCTTAGAATCCGACGCAAAACTGATGGTTAATTCTAACGTTCAGGGCCTCCTAATGACGATGGAACACTCAAATTGCGTAGCGATTCATTACATTGTCCTCCAGCCGACTTGTCTCCAAGGGGATATTCCCGCCTCGGGCACCTTATGCTCCGTCTCCTGTTAGTCTAGGTTTTCGAATCGGACGCAAAACTGATGTTATTTGTAACATTCAGGGCCTCCTAATGGCGATGGAAATCTCAAATTGCATCGCGATTCAATACATCGTCCTCCAGCCGACTTGTCTTCAAGGGGATACTGCTGCCTCGGGCACTTTATGGTGCGTCTCCTTTGAGACTGGATTTTCGAATCCGACGCAAAACTGATGGTTAATTGTAACGTTCAGGGCCTAATAATGACGAGGGAACACTCAAATTGCGACGAGATTCAATACATCGTCCTCCAGCCGACTTGTCTCCAAGGGGATATTGCTGCCTCGGGCACCTTATGGTTCGTCTCGTGTGAGTCTAGATTGTCGATTCCGACGCAAAACTGATGGTTAATTGTAACGTTCAGGGCCTCCTAATGACGATAGAACACTGACATTCCGTCCAGATTCAATACATCGTCCTCCAGCTGACTTGTCTCCAAGGGGATATTGTTCCGTCTCCTGTGAGTCTAGATTTTCGAATCCGACGCAAAACTGTTGGTTAATTGTAACGTTCTGGGCCTCCTAATGACGATGGAAAACTAAAATTGCATCGCGATTTAATACATCGTCCTCCAGCAGACTTGTCTCCAAGGGCATATTGCTGCCTCGGGCTGCTTATGGTCCGTCTACTGTGAGTCTAGATTTTCGAATCTGACGCAAAACTGATAGTTAATTGTAACGTTCAGGGCATCCAAATGACGATGGAGCACTCAATTTGCATCGCGATTCAATACATCGTCCTCCAGCCGACTCGTCTCCAAGGGGATATTGCTGCCTCTAGCGCCTTATGGTCCGTCTTCTGTGAGTCTAGATTTTCGAATCCGACGCAAAACTGATGGTTAATTATAACGTTCCTCCTAATGAGGCTGGAAAACTCAAATTGCATCGCGATTCAATACATCGTCCTCCAGCCGACTTGTCTCCAAGGGGATATTGCTGCCTCGGGCACTTTATTGTCCGTCTCCTATGAGTCTATATTTTCGAATCGGACGAAGAACTTGTGTTAATTGTAACATTCAGGGCCGCCTAATGACGATGGAAATCTCAAATTGCATCGCGATTCAATACATCGTCCTCCAGCCGACTTGTCTCCAGGTGGATATTGCTGCCTCGGGCACCTTATGATCCGTCTCCTGTGAGTCTAGATTTTCGAATCCGACGCAAAAGTGATAGTTATTTGTAACGTTCAGGGTTTCTAGTGACGATGGAAAACTCAAATTGCATCTCGATTCAATACATCGTCCTCCAGGCGACTTGTCTCCAAGGGGATATTGCTGCCTCGGGCACCTTATGGTCCTTTTCTTGTGAGGCTAGATTTTCGAATCTGACTCAAAACTGATGGTTAATTGTAACGTTTTGGGCCTCCTAATGGCGATAGAAAACTCAAATTCCATCGCGAATCAATACATCGTCCTCCTGCCGACTTGTCTCCAAGGAGATATTGCTGCCTCGAGCACCTTATGGTCCGTCTCCTGTGAGTCTAGATTTTCTAAGCCGACGCAAGACTGATAGTTAATTCTATCGTTCAGGGCGTCCAAATGACGATGGAAAACTCAAATTGCATCGCGATTCAATACATCGTCCTCCAGCCTACTTGCCTCCAAGGGATATTGCTGCCTCTTGCACCTTATGGTCCGTCTCCTGTTAGTCTAGATTTTCGAATCCCACGCAAACTGATAGGTAATTGTAACGTTCACGGCCTCCTAATGACGAAGGTACACTCAAAATGCGACGAGATTCTACCTTTTCGAATCGGACGCAAAACTGATAGTTAATTGTAACGTTCAGGGCCTCCTAATGGCGATGGAAATCTCAAATTGCATCGCGATTCAATACATCGTCCTCCAGCCGACTTGTCTCCAAGCGGATATTGCTGGCTCGGGCACATTATCGTCCGTCTCCTGTGGGTCTAGATTTTCGAATCGGACGCAAAACTGATGTTAATTGTAACATTCAGTGCCTCCTAATGACGATGGAAATCTCAAATTGCATCGCGATTCAATACATCGTCCTCCAGTCGACTTGTCTCCAAGGTGATATTGCTGCCTCGGTCACCTTATGATCCGTCTCCTGCGAGTCTAGATTTTCGAATCCGACGCAAAAGTGATAGTTATTTGTAACGTTCAGGGATTCTAGTGACGATGGAAAACTCAAATCGCATCTCGATTCAATACATCGTCCTCCAGGCGACTTGTCTCCAAGGGGATATTGCTGCCTCGGGCACCTTATGGTTTGTCTACTGTGAGTCTAGATTTTCGAATCCGACGCATATCTGATGATTAATTGTAACGTTCAGGGCCTCCTAATGACGATGGAGCACTCAAACTGCATCGCGATTCAATACATCGTAATCCATCCGACTTGTCTCCAAGGGGATATTGCTGCCTCGGGCACATTATGGTCCTTCTCTTGTGAGTCTAGATTTTCGAATCTGACGCAAAACTGATTGTTAATTGTAACGTTCAGGGCCTCCTAATGACGATGGAACACTCAAATTGCGTCGCAATTCAATACATCGTCCTCCAGCCGACTTGTCTACAAGGGGATATTGCTGCCTTGGGCACCTTATGGTCCGTCTCCTGTGAGTTTAGATTTTCGAATCGGACGAAAAACTGATAGTTTATTGTAACGTTCAGGGCCTCCTAATGGCGATGGAAAACTCAAATTACATCGCGAATCAATACATCGTCCTCCTGCCGACTTGTCTCCAAGTAGATATTGCTGCCCTGGAACCTTATGCTCCGTCTCCGGTGTGTTTATATTTTCGAATCGGACGCAAAACTGATGTTAATTGTAACTTTCAGTGCCCCCTAATGACGATGGAAATCTCAAATTGCATCGCGATTCAATACTTCGTCCTCCAGCCGACTTGTCTCCAAGGTGATATTGCTGCCTCGGGCACTTTATGATCCGTCTCCTGTGAGACTAGATTTTCGAATCCGACGCAAAACTGATATTTAATTGTAACGTTCAGGGCTTCTAATGACGATGGGAAACTCAAATTGCAGCGCGATTCAATACATCGTCCTCCAGCCGACTTGTCTCCAAGGGGATATTGCTGCCTCGGGCACCTTATGGTTTGTCTACTGTGAGTCTAGATTTTCGAATCCGACGCAAATCTGATGGTTAATTGTAACGTTCAGGGCCTCCTAATGACGATGGAGCAATCAAATTGCATTGCGATTCAATACATCGTCCTCCAGCCGACTCGTCTCCAAGGGGATATTGCTGCCTCGGGCGCCTTATGGTCCGTCTCCTGTCAGTCTGGATTTTGAATCCGACCCAAAACTGATGGTAAATTGTAACGTTCAGGGCCTCCTATTGACGATGGAACACTCAAATTGCGACGCGATTCAATACATCGTCCTCCAGCCGAAATGTCTACAAGGGGATATTGCTGCCTTGGGCACTTTATGGACCGTCTCCTGTGAGTCAAGATTTTCAAATCGGACGCAAAACTGATAGTTAATTGTAACGTTCAGGGCTTCCTAATCACGATGGAAAACTCAAATTGCATCGCAATTCAATACATCGTTCTCAAGCCGACTTGTCTCCTAGGGGATATTGCCGCCTCGGGCACCTTATGGTCCGTCTCCTGTGAGTCTAGATTTTAGAATCCGACGCAAAACTGATAGTTAATTGTAACGTTCAGGGCCTCGAATGACGATGGAAAACTCAAATTGCATCGCGATTCAATACATCGTCTTCCAGCCGACTTGTCTCCAAGGGGATATTGCTGCCTCGGGCACCTTGTGGTTTGTTTACTGTGAGTCTACATTTTCGAATCCGACGCAAATCTGATGGTTAATTGTAACGTTCAGGGCCTTCTAATGACGGGGGAACACTCAAATTGCGACGAGATTCAATACATCGTCCTCCAGCCGACTTGTCTCCAAGGGGATATCGATACCTCGGGCACCTAATGGTCCGTCTCCTGTGAGTCTAGATTTTCAAATCCGACGCAAAACTGATGGTTATTGTAAATTTCAGGGCCTCACGATGACAATGGAACACTCTCATTCCGTCCAGATTCAATACATTGTCCTCCAGCCGACTTGTCTCCAAGGTGATATTGCTGCCACGGGCACCTTATGCTCCGTCTCCTGTGAGTCTATATTTTCGAATCGGACGCAAAACTGATGTTAATTGAAACATTCAGGGCCTCCTAATGACGATGGAAATCTCAAATTGCTTCGCGATTCAAAACATCGACCTCCAGCCGACTTGTCTCCAAGGGGATATTGCTCCCTCAGGCACCTTATGGTCCGTCTCCTGTGAGTCTAGATTTTCGAATCCGACGCAAAACTGATGGTTAATTGTAACGTTCAGGGCCTCGTAAAGACGACAGAACACTCAAATTGCGTCGCGATTCAATAAATCGTCCTCCAGCCGACTTGTCTCCAAGGGGATATTGCTGCCTCGGACACCATATGGTCCGTCCCCTGTAAGTCTAGATTTTCGAATCCGACGCAAAACTGATGGTTAATTGTAACTTTCAAGGCCTCCTAATGACGATGGGAAACTCAAATTGCATCCCGATTCAATACATCGTCATCCAGCCGACTTGTCTCCAAGGTGATATTGCTGCCTCGGGCACCTTATGATCCGTCTCCTGAGAGTCTAGATTTTCGATTCCGACGCAAAACTGATGATTAATTGTAACGTTCAGGGCCTGCTAATGACGATGGAAAACTCAAATTGCATCGCGATTTAATACATCGTCCTCCAGCCGAATTGTCTCCAAGGGGATATTGCTGCCTCAGGCACCTTATGGTCCGGCTCCTGTGAATCTAGATTTTCGAATCCGACGCAAAACTGATAGTTAACTGTAACGTTCAGTGCCTCCTAATGACGATGGATTACTCAAATTGAGTCGCGATTCAATAAATCTTCCTCCAGCCGACTTGTCTCCAAGGAGATATTGATACGTCGGGCACCTTATGGTCCGTCTACTGTGAGTCTAAATTTTCGAATCCGACGCAAAACTGATAGTTAATTGTAACGTTCAGTGCCTCCTAATCACGATGGGACACTTAAATTGCGTCGCGATTCAATAAAACTTCCTCCAGCCGACTTGTCTCCAAGGGGATATTGCTGCTTCAGGCACCTTATGGTCCGTCTCCTGTGAGTCTAGATTTTCGAATCGGACGCAAAACTGATGTTAATTGAAACAATCAGGGCCTCCTAATGACGATGGAAATCTCAAATTGCATCGCGATTCAATACATCGTCATCCAGCCGACTTGTCTCCAAGGTGATATTGCTGCCTCGGGCACCTAATGATCCGTCTCCTGAAAGTCTAGATTTTCGATTCCGACGCAAAACTGATGATTAATTGTAACGTTCAGGGCCTGCTAATGACGATGGAAAACTCAAATTGCATCGCGATTTAATACATCGTCCTCCAGCCGAATTGTCTCCAAGGGGATATTGCTGCCTCAGGCACCTTATGGTCCGGCTCCTGTGAGTCTAGATTTTCGAATCCGAGGCAAAACTGATAGTTAACTGTAACGTTCAGTGCCTCCTAATGACGATGGATTACTCAAATTGAGTCGCGATTCAATAAATCTTCCTCCAGCCGACTTGTCTCCAAGGAGATATTGATACGTCGGGCACCTTATGGTCCGTCTACTGTGAGTCTAAATTTTCGAATCCGACGCAGAACTGATGGTTAATTGTAACGTTCAGGGCCTCCTGATGACAATGGAACACTCACATTCCGTCCAGATTCAATATATTGTCCTCCAGCCGACTTGTCTCCAACGGGATATTGCTGCCTCGGGCACCTTATGGTCCGTCTCCTGTGAGTCTAGATTTTCGCATCGGATGCAAAACTGATAGTTAATTGTAACGTTCAGGGCCTCCTAATGGCGATGGAAAAGTCAAATTGCATCGCGATTCAAAACGTCGTCCTTCAGCCGACTTTTCTCCAAGGGGTTATTGCTGCCTCGGGCACCTTATGGTCCGTCTCCTGTGAGTCTAGATTTTAGAATCCGACGCAAATCTGATGGTTAATTGTAACGTTCAGGGCCTCCTAATGACGATGGAACACTCAAATTGCGTCGCGATTCAATACATCGTCCTCCAGCCGACTTGTCTCCAGGGGATACAGCTGTCTTGGGCACTTTATGGTCCGTCTCCTGTGAGTCTAGATTTTCGAATCGGATGCAAAACTGATAGTTAATTGTAACTTTCAGGGCCTCCTAATGACGAGGGACACTCAAATTGCGACGAGATTCAATATATCGTCCTCCAGCCGACTTGTCTCCAAGGGGATATTGCTGCCTGGGGCACCTTATGGTCCGTCTCCTGTGAGTCTAGATTTTCGAATCTGACGCAAAACTGATGGTTAATTGTAACGTTCAGGGCCTACTAATTACGATGGAACAATCAAATTGCGTCGCAATTCAATACATCGTCCTCCAGCCGACTTGTCTGCAAGGGGATATTGCTGCCTTGGCCACCTTATGATCCGTCTCCTGTGAGTCTAGATTTTCGAATCGGACGCAAAACTGATGTTAATTGTAACATTCAGTGCCTCCTAATGACGATGGAAATCTCAAATTGCATCGCGATTCAATACATCGTCCTCCAGCCGACTTGTCTCCAAGGTGATATTGCTGCCTCGGGCACCTTATGATCCGTCTCCTGTGAGTCTAGATTTTCGAATCCGACACAAAACTGATAGTTAATTGTAACGTTCAGGGCCTCTAATGACGATGGAAAACTCAAATTGCATCGCGATTCAATACATCGTCCTCCAGACGACTTGTCTCCAAGGGGATATTGCTGCCTCGGGCACCTTATGTTCCGTCTACTGTGAGACAAGATTTTCGAATCCGACGCAAATATGATGGTTAATTGTAACGTTCAGGACCTCCTATTGACGATGGAACACTCAAATTGCGTCGCGATTCAATAATACGTCCTCCAGCCGACCTTTCTCCAAGGGGATATTGCTGCCTCGGGCACCTTATGGTCAGTTTCCTGTGAGTCTAGATTTTCGAATCGGACGCAAAACTGATAGTTAATTGTAACGTTCAGGGCCTCCTAATGACGATGGAGCACTCAAACAGCATCGCGAATCAATACATCGTCCTCCAGCCGACTTGTCTCCAAGGGGATATTGCTGCCTCGGGCACCTTATGGTCCGTCTCTTGTGAGTCTAGATTTTCGAATCGGACGCAAAACTGATATGTAATTGTAATGTTCAGGGCCTCCTAATGACAAAGGAACACTCAAATTGCGACGAGATTCGATATATCGTCCTCCAGCCGACTTGTCTCCAAGGGGATATTGCTGCCAGGGGCACCTTATGGTCCGTCTCCTGTGTGTCTAGATTTTCGAATCCGACGTTAAACTGATGGTTAATTGTAACGTTCAGGGTCTCCTAATGACGATGGAACACTCTTATTCCGTCCAGATTCAATACATCGTCCTCCTGCAAAATTGTCTCCAAGGGAATATTGCTGCCTTGTACACCTTCTGGTCCGTCTCCTGTGAGTCTAGATTTTCGAATCGGACGCAAAACTGATAGGTAATTGTAACGTTCAGGGCCTGCTGATGACAATGGAACACTCACATTCCGTCCAGATTCAATACACTGTCCTCCAGCCGACTTGTTTCCAAGGTGATATTGCTGCCTGGGGAACCTTATGCTCCGTCTCCTGTGAGTCTATGTTTTCGAATCGGACGCAAAACTGATGTTAATTGAAACATTTAGGGCCTCCAAATGACGATGGAAATCTCAAATTGCATCGCGATTCAATACATCGTCCTCCAGCCGACTTGTCTCCAAGGTGATATTGCTGCCTCGGGCACCTTATGATCCGTCTCCTCAAGGTCTAGATTTTCGATTCCGACGCAAAACTGATGATTAATTGTAACGTTCAGGGCCTCCTAAAGACGAAAGACAACTCAAATTGCGTCGCGATTCAATAGAACATCCTCCAGCCGACTTGTCTCCAAGGGGATATTGCTGCCTCGGACACCATATGGTCCGACCCTTGTAAATCTAGAATTTCGAATCTGACGCAAAACTGATAGTTAATTGTAACGTTCAGGTTCTCCTAATGACGATGGAAAACTCAAATTGCATGTGCGATTCAATACATCGTCCTCCAGCCGACTAGTCTCCAAGGGGATTTTGCTGCATCGGGCACCTTATGGTCCGTATCCTGTGAATCTAGATTTTCGAATCCGAAGCAAAACTGATAGTTAATTGTAACGTTCAGTGCCTCCTAATGACAATGGAACACTCAAATTGCGTCGCGATTCAATAAATCTTCCTCCAGCCGACTTGTCTCCAAGGGGATATTGATACGTCGGGCACCTTATGGTCCGTCTACTGTGAGTCTAGATTTTCGAATCCGACGCAAAACTGATGGTTAATTGTAACGTTCAGGGCCTCCTGATGACAATGGAACACTCACATTCCGTCCAGATTCAATACATTGTCCTCCAGCCGACTTGTCTCCAAGGGGATATTGCTGCCTCGGGCACCTTATGGTCCGTCTCCTGTGAGTCTAGATTTTCGCATCGGATACAAAACTGATAGTTAATTGTAACGTTCAGGGCCTCCTAATGGCGATGGAAAAGTCAAATTGCATCACGATTCAATACGTCGTCCTTCAGCCAACTTGTCTCCAAGGGGTTATTGCTGCCTCGGGCACCTTATGGTCCGTCTCCTGTGAGTTTAGATTTTAGAATCCGACGCAAATCTTGTGGTTATTTGCAACGTTCAGGGCCTCCTAATGGCGATGGAAAACTCAAATTGCGTCCCGATTCAATATTACGTCCTCCAGCCAACTTGTCTCCAAGGGGATATTGCTGCCTCGGGCACCTTATGGTCCGTTTCCTGTGAGTCTAAATTTTCGAATCGGACGCAAAACTGATAGTTAATTGTAACGTTCAGGGCCTCCTAATGACGATGGAGCACTCAAACTGCATCGCGATTCAATGCATCGTCCTCCAGCCGACTTGTCTCCAAGGGGAAATTGCTACCTCGGGCACCTTATGGTCCGTCTTTTCTGAGTATAAATTTTCGAATCCGACGCAAAACTAATGGTTAATTGTAACGTTCAGGGCCTCCTAATGACGATGGAGCACTCAAACTGCATCGCGAATCAATACATCGTCCTCCAGCCGACTTGTCTCCAAGGGGATATTGCTGCCTCGGGCACCTTATGGTCCGTCTCTTGTGAGTCTAGATTTTACAATCCGACGCAAAACTGATGGTTAATTGTAACGTTCAAGGCCTCCTAATGACGATGGAACACTCAAATTGCGTCGCGATTCAATACATCGTCCTCCAGCCGACTTGTCTCCAAGGGCACACTGCTGTCTCGGGCACTTTATGGTCCGTCTCCTGTGAGAATAGATTTTCGAATCGGATGGAAAACTGATAGTTAATTGTAACTATCAGGGCTTCCTAATCACGATGGAACACTCAAATGGCATCGCGATTCAATACATCATCCTCCAGCCGACTTGTCTCCAATGGGTTATTGCTGCCTCGGGCACCTTATGGACCGCCTCCTGTGAGTCTAGATTTTCGAATCGGACGCAAAACTGATAGGTAATTGTAACGTTCAGGGCTTCCTAATGACGAGGGAACACTCAAATTGCGACGAGGTTCAATATATCGTTCTCTAGCCGACTTGTCTCCAAGGGGATATTGCTGCCAGGGGCACCTTATGGTCCGTCTCCTATGAGTCTAGATTTTCGAATCCGACGCAAAACTGATGGTTAATTGTTACGTTCAGGGTCTCCTAATGACGATGGAACACTCACATTCCGTCCAGATTCAATACATCGTCCTCCAGCCGACTTGTCTCCAAGGTGATATAGCTGCCTCGGGCACCTTATGATCCGTCTCCTCAGAGTCTAGATTTTCGATTCCGACGCAAAACTGATGATTAATTGTAACGTTCAGGGCCTGCTAATGACGTTGGAAAACTCAAATTGCATCGCGATTTAATACATCGTCCTCCAGCCGACTTGTCTCCAAGGAGATATTGCTGCCTCAGGCACCTTATGGTCCGTCTCCTGTGAGTCTAGATTTTCGAATCCGACGCAAAACTGTTGGTTAATTGTAACGTTCAGGGCCTCCTAATGACGATGGAAAACTCAAATTGCATGTGCGATTCAATACATCGTCCTCCAGCCGACTAGTCTCCAAGGGGATATTGCTTCCTCGGGCACCTTATGGTCCGTATCCTGTGAGTCTAGATTTTCGAATCCGACGCAAAACTGATAGTTAATTGTAACGTTCAGTGCCTCCTAATGACAATGGAACACTCAAATTGCGTCGCGATTCAATAAATCTTCCTCCAGCCGACTTGTCTCCAAGGGGATATTGATACGTCGGGCACCTTATGGTCCGTCTACTGTGAGTCTAGATTTTCAAATCCGACGCAAAACTGATAGTTAATTGTAACGTTCAGGGCCTCCTAATGACGATGGAAAACTCAAATTGCATGTGCGATTCAATACATCGTCCTCCAGCCGACTAGTCTCTAAGGGGATATTATTGCCTCGGGCACCTTATGGTCCGTATCCTGAGAGTCTAGATTTTCGAATCCGACGCAAAACTGATAGTTAATTGTAACGTTCAGTGCCTCCTAATGACAATGGAACACTCAAATTGCGTCGCGATTCAATAAATATTCCTCCAGCCGACTTGTCTCCAAGGGGATATTGATACGTCGGGCACCTTATGGTCCGTCTACTGTGAGTCTAGATTTTCGAATCCGACGCAAAACTGATGGTTAATTGTAACGTTCAGGGCCTCCTGATGACAATGGAACACTCACATTCCGTCCAGATTCAATACATTGTCCTCCAGCCGACTTGTCTCCAAGGGGATATTGCTGCCTCCGGCACCTTATGGTCCGTCTCCTGTGAGTCTAGACTTCCGCATCGGATGCAAAACTGATAGTTAATTGTAACGTTCAGGGCCTCCTAATGACGATGGAACACTTAAATTGCGTCGCGATTCAATACATCGTCCTCCAGCCGACTTGTCTCCAAGGGGATACTGCTGTCTCGGGCACTTTATGTTCCGTCTCCTGTGATACTAGATTTTCGAATCGGATGCAAAACTGATAGTTAATTGTAACTTTCAGGGCTTCCTAATCACGATGGAACACTCAAATGGCATCGCGATTCAATACATCGTCCTCCAGCCGACTTGTCTCCAAGGGGTTATTGCTGCCTCGGGCACCTTATGTTCCGTCTCTTGTGAGTCTAGATTTTCGAATCGGACGCAAAACTGATATGTAATTGTAATGTTCAGGGCCTCCTAATGACAAAGGAACACTCAAAGTGCGACGAGATTCAATATATCGTCCTCCAGCCGACTTGTCTCCAAGGGGATATTGCTGCCAGGGGCACCTTATGGTCCGTCTCCTGTGTGTCTAGATTTTCGAATCCGACGTTAAACTGATGGTTAATTGTAACGTTCAGGGTCTCCTAATGACGATGGAACACTCTTATTCCGTCCAGATTCAATACATCGTCCTCCAGCAAACTTGTCTCCAAGGGAATATTGCTGCCTTGTACACCTTCTGGTCCGTCTCCTGTGAGTCTAGATTTTCGAATCGGACGCAAAACTGATAGTTAATTGTAACGTTCACGGCCTGCTGATGACAATGGAACACTCACATTCCGTCCAGATTCGATACATTGTCCTCCAGCCGACTTGTCTCCAAGGTGATATTGCTGCCTCGGGAACCTTATGCTCCGTCTCCTGTGAGTCTATGTTTTGGAATCGGACGCAAAACTGATGTTAATTGAAACATTCAGGGCCTCCAAATGACGATGGAAATCTCAAATTGCATCACGATTCAATACATCGTCCTCCAGCCGACTTGTCTCCAAGGTGATATTGCTGCCTCGGGCACCTTATGATCCGTCTCCTCAAGGTCTAGATTTTCGATTCCGACGCAAAACTGATGATTAATTGTAACGTTCAGGGCCTCCTAAAGACGAAAGACAACTCAAATTGCGTCGCGATTCAATAGAACGTCCTCCAGCCGACTTGTCTCCAAGGGGATATTGCTGCCTCGGACACCATATGGTCCGACCCCTGTAAGTCTAGAATTTCGAATCCGACGCAAAACTGATAGTTAATTGTAACGTTCAGGGCCTCCTAATGACGATGGAGCACTCAAACAGCATCGCGAATCAATACATCGTCCTCCAGCCGACTTGTCTCCAAGGGGATATTGCTGCCTCGGGCACCTTATGGTCCGTCTCTTGTTAGTCTAGATTTTAGAATCCGACGCAAAACTGATGGTTAATTGTAACGTTCAGGGCCTCCTAATGACGATGGAACACTCAAATTGCATCGCGATTTAATACATCGTCCTCCAGCCGAATTGTCTCCAAGGGGATATTGCTGCCTCAGGCACCTTATGGTCCGTCTCCTGTGTGTCTAGATTTTCGAATCCGACGTTAAACTGATGGTTAATTGTAACGTTCAGGGTCTCCTAATGACGATAGAACACTCTTATTCCGTCCAGATTCAATACATCGTCCTCCAGCAAACTTGTCTCCAAGGGAATATTGCTGCCTTGTACACCTTCTGGTCCGTCTCCTGTGAGTCTAGATTTTCGAATCGGACGAAAAACTTATAGTTAATTGTAACGTTCAGGGATGCTGATGACAATGGAACACTCACATTCCGTCCAGATTCAATACATTGTCCTCCAGCCGACTTGTCTCCAAGGTGATATTGCTGCCTCGGGAACCTTATGCTCCGTCTCCTGTGAGTCTATGTTTTCGAATCGGACGCAAAACTGATGTTAATTGAAACATTCAGGGCCTCCAAATGACGATGGAAATCTCAAATTGCATCGCGATTCAATACATCGTCCTCCAGCCGACTTGTCTCCAAGGTGATATTGCTGCCTCGGGCACCTTATGATCCGTCTCCTCAAGGTCTAGATTTTCGATTCCGACGCAAAACTGATGATTAATTGTAACGTTCAGGGCCTCCTAAAGACGAAAGACAACTCAAATTGCGTCGCGATTCAATAGAACGTCCTCCAGCCGACTTGTCTCCAAGGGGATATTGCTGCCTCGGACACCATATGGTCCAACCCCTGTAAGTCTAGAATTTCGAATCCGACGCAAAACTGATAGTTAATTGTAACGTTCAGGTTCTCCTAATGACGATGGAAAACTCAAATTGCATGTGCGATTCAATACATCGTCCTCCAGCCGACTAGTCTCCAAGGGGATTTTGCTGCCTCGGGCACCTTATGGTCCGTCTCCTGTGAGTCTAGATTTTCACATCGGATACAAAACTGATAGTTAATTGTAACGTTCAGGGCCTCCTAATGACAATGGAACACTCAAATTGCTTCGCGATTCAATAAATCTTCCTCCAGCCGACTTGTCTCCAAGGGGATATTGATACGTCGGGCACCTTATGGTCCGTCTACTGTGAGTCTAGATTTTCGAATCCGACGCAAAACTGATGGTTAATTGTAACGTTCAGGGCCTCCTGATGACAATGGAACTCTCACATTCCGTCCAGATTCAATACATTGTCCTCCAGCCGACTTGTCTCCAAGGGGATATTGCTGCCTCGGGCACCTTATGGTCCGTCTCCTGTGAGTCTAGATTTTCGCATCGGATACAAAACTGATAGTTAATTGTAACGTTCAGGGCCTCCTAATCGCGATGGAAAAGTCAAATTGCATCGCGATTCAATACGTCGTCCTTCAGCCAACTTGTCTCCAAGGGGTTATTGCTGCCTCGGGCACCTTATGGTCCGTCTCCTGTGAGTCTAGATTTTAGAATCCGACGCAAATCTGATGGTTATTTGCAACGTTCAGGGCCTCCTAATGACGATGGAAAACTCAAATTGCGTCCCGATTCAATATTACGTCCTCCAGCCAACTTGTCTCCAAGGGGATATTGCTGCCTCGGGCACCTGATGGTCCGTCTTTTCTGAGCATAAATTTTCGAATCCGACGCAAAACTAATGGTTAATTGTAACGTTCAGGGCCTCCTAATGACGATGGAGCACTCAAACTGCATCGCGAATCAATACATCGTCCTCCAGCCGACTTGTCTCCAAGGGGATATTGCTGCCTCGGGCACCTTATGGTCCGTCTCTTGTGAGTCTAGATTTTAGAATCCGACGCAAAACTGATTGTTAATTGTAACGTTCAAGGCCTCCTAATAACGATGGAACACTCAAATTGCGTCGCGATTCAATACATCGTCCTCCAGCCGACTTGTCTCCAAGGGGACACTGCTGTCTCGGGCACTTTATGGTCCGTCTCCTGTGAGAATAGATTTTCGAATCGGATGCAAAACTGATAGTTAATTGTCACTATCAGGGCTTCCTAATCACGATGGAACACTCAAATTGCGACGAGATTCAATATATCGTCCTCTAGCCGACTTGCCTCCAAGGGGATATTGCTGCCAGGGGCACCTGATGGTCCGTCTCCTGTGTGTCTAGATTTTCGAATCCGACGCAAAACTGATGGTTAATTGTTACGTTCAGGGTCTCCTAATGACGATGGAACACTCACATTCCGTCCAGATTCAATACATCGTCCTCCAGCCGACTTGTCTCCAAGGTGATATAGCTGCCTCGGGCACCTTATGATCCGTCTCCTCAGAGTCTAGATTTTCGATTCCGACGCAAAACTGATGATTAATTGTAACGTTCAGGGCCTGCTAATGACGTTGGAAAACTCAAATTGCATCGCGATTTTATACATCGTCCTCCAGCCGACTTGTCTCCAAGGAGATATTGCTGCCTCAGGCACCTTATGGTCCGTCTCCTGTGAGTCTAGATTTTCGAATCCGACGCAAAACTGTTCGTTAATTGTAACGTTCAGGGCCTCCTAATGACGATGGAAAACTCAAATTGCATGTGCGATTCAATACATCGTCCTCCAGCCGACTAGTCTCCAAGGGGATATTGCTCCCTCGGGCACCTTATGGTCCGTATCCTGTGAGTCTAGATTTTCGAATCCGACGCAAAACTGATAGTTAATTGTAACGTTCAGTGCCTCCTAATGACAATGGAACACTCTAATTGCGTCGCGATTCAATAAATCTTCCTCCAGGCGACTTGTCTCCAAGGGGATATTGATACGTCGGGCACCTTATGGTCCGTCTACTGTGAGTCTAGATTTTCAAATCCGACGCAAAACTGATAGTTAATTGTAACGTTCAGGGCCTTCTAATGACGATGGAAAACTCAAATTGCATGTGCGATTCAATACATCGTCCTCCAGCCGACTAGTCTCTAAGGGGATATTGCTGCCTCGGGCACCTTATGGTCCGTATCCTGAGCGTCTAGATTTTCGAATCCGACGCAAAACTGATAGTTAATTGTAACGTTCAGTGCCTCCTAATGACAATGGAACACTCAAATTGCGTCGCGATTCAATAAATATTCCTCCAGCCGACTTGTCTCCAAGGGGATATTGATACGTCGGGCACCTTATGGTCCGTCTACTGTGAGTCTAGATTTTCGAATCCGACGCAAAACTGATGGTTAATTGTAACGTTCAGGGCCTCCTGATGACAATGGAACACTCACATTCCGTCCAGATTCAATACATTGTCCTCCAGCCGACTTGTCTCCAAGGTGATATTGCTGCCTCGGGCATCTTATTCTCCGTCTCCTGTGAGTCTGTCTTTTCGAATCGGACGCAAAACTGATGTTAACTAAAACTTTCAGGGCCTCCTAATGACGATGGAAATCTCAAATTGCATCGCGATTCAATACATCGTCCTCCAGCCGATTTGTCTCCAAGGTGATATTGCTGCCTCGGGCACCTTATGATCCGTCTCCTGAGAGTCTAGATTTTCGATTCCGACGCAAAACTGATGATTAATTGTAACGTTCAGGGCCTCAATAAGACGACAGACAACTCAAATTGCGTCGCGATTCAATAAATCGTCCTCCAGCCGACTTTTCTCCAAGGGGATATTGCTGAATGGGGCACCTTATGGTCCGTCTCCTGTGAGTCTAGATTTTAGAATCCTACGCAAACCTCATAGTTAATTGTAACGTTCAGTGCCTCCTAATGACGATGGAACACTCAAATTGCATCGCGATTCAATAAACCTTCCTCCAGCCGACTTGTCTCCAAGGGGATATTACTGCCTCAGGTTCCTTATGGTCCGTCTCCTGTGAGTCTAGATTTTTGAATCGGACGCAAAACCAATAGTTATTTGTAACGTTCAGGGCCTCATAATGACGAGGGAACGCTCAAATTGCAACGAGATACAATACATCGCCCTCCAGCCGACTTGTCTCCAAGGGGATATTGATACGTCGGGCACCTTATGGTCCGTCTCCCGTGAGTCTAGATTTTCGAATCCGACGCAAATCTGATGGTTAATTGTAACGTTCAGGGCCTCCTAATGACGAAGGAACACTCAAATTGCGTCCCGATTCAGTAATACGTCCTCCAGCCGACTTGTCTCCATGGGGATATTGCTGCCACGGGCACCTTATGGTCCGTTTCCTGTGAGTCTAGATTTTCGAATCGGACGCAAAACTGATAGTTAATTGTAACGTTCAGAGCCACCTAATGACGATGGAGCACTCAAACTGCATCGCGATTCAATACATCGTCCTCCAGCCGACTTGCCTCCAAGGGGAATTTGCTGCCTCGGGCACCTTATGGTCCGTCTCTTGTGAGTCTAAATTTTCGAATCCGACGCAAAACTGATGGTTAATTGTAACGTTCAGGGTCTCTTAATGACGATGGAACACTCACATTCCGTGCAGATTCAATACATCGTCCTCCAGCCGACTTGTCTCCAAGTGAATATTACTGCCTTGTACACCTTATCGTCCGTCTCCTGTGAGTCTAGATTTTCGAATCTGACCCAAAAATGATGGTTAATTGTAACGTTCAGGGCCTCCTAATGACGATGGAACACTCAATTTGCGTCGCAATTCAATACATCGTCCTCCAGCCGACTTGTCTGCAAAAGGATATTGCTGCCTTGGCCACCTTATGACCGTCTCCTGTGAGTCTAGATTTTCGAATCGGACGCAAAACTGATGTTAATTGTAACGTTCAGGGCCTCCTAATGACGATGGAGCACTCAAACTGCATCGCGATTCAATACATCGTCCTCCAGCCGACTTGTCTCCAAGGGGATATTGCTGCCTCGGGCACCTTATGGTCCGTCTCTTGTGAGTCTAGGTTCTCGAATCGGACGCAAAACTGATAGGTAATTGTACCGTTCAGGGTTTCCTAATGACGAGAGAACACTCAAATTGCGACGAGATTCAATATATCGTCCTCCAGCCGACTTATCTCCAAGGGGATATTGCTGCCAGGGGCACCTTATGGTCCGTCTCCTGTGTGTCTAGATTTTCGAATCCGACGCTAAACTGATGGTTAATTGTAACGTTTAGGGTCTCCTAATGACGATTGAACACTCACATTCCGTCCAGATTCAATACATTGTCCTCCAGCCGACTTGTCTCCAAGGTGATATTGCTGCCTCGGGCACCTTATGCTCCGCCTCCTGTGAGTCTGTCTTTTCGAATCGGACGCAAAACTGATGTTAACTGAAACATTCAGGGCCTCCTAATGACGATGGAAATCTCAAATTGCATCGCGATTCAATACATCGTCCTCCAGCCGACTTGTCTCCAAGGTGATATTGCTGCCTCGGGCACCTTATGATCCGCCTCCTGAGAGTCTAGATTTTCGATTCCGACGAAAAACTGATGATTAATTGTAACGTTCAGGGCCTGCTAATGACGATGGAAAACTCAAATTGCATCGCGATTTAATACATCGTCCTCCAGCCGACTTGTCCCCAAGGGGATATTGCTGCCTCAGGCACCTTATGGTCCGTCTCCTGTGAGTCTAGATTTTCGAATCCGACGCAAAACTGTTGGTTAATTGTAACGTTCAGGGCCTCCTGATGACAATGGAACACTCACATTCCGTCCAGATTCAATACATTGTCCTCCAGCCGTCTTGTCTCCAAGGGGATATTGCTCCCTTGGGCACCTTATGGTCCGTCTCCTGTGAGTCTATATTTTCGAATCGGACGCAAAACGATGTATTGAATCGCGATGAAAATTGAGATTTCCGTCGCCATTAGGAGGCCCTGAACGTTACAAATAACTATCAGTTTTTCGTCCGATTCGAAAATCTAGAATCTCGTCGCAATTTGAGTGTTCCTTTGACATTATTAGGCCCTGAACGTTACAATTAATCATCAGTTTTGCGTCGGATTAAATATCTAGATTCACAGGAGACGGATCATAAGGTGCCCGAGGCAGCAATATCCCCTTGGAGACAAGTTGGCTGGAGGACGATGTATTGAATCGCGATGCAATTTGAGATTTCCATCGTCATTAGGAGGCCCTGCATGTTACAATTAACATCAGTTTTGCGTCCGATTCGAAAATCTAGACTAACAGGAGACGGAGCATAAGGTGCCCTTGGCAGCAATATCCCTTAGGAGACAAGTCGGCTGGATTGCGATGTATTGAATCGCGATGCAATTTGAGTTTTCCATCGCCATTTAGAGGCCCTGAACGGTACAATTAAGTATCAGTTTTGCGTCCGATTCGAAAATTAGACTCATTGGAGACGGACCATAAGGTGCCCAAGGCAGCAATATCCCCTTGTAGACAAGTCGCCTTCAGGACGATGCATTGAATCGCGACGCAATTTGAGTGTTCCATCGTCATTAGGAGGCCCTGAACGTTACAATTAACCATCAGTTTTGCGTCGGATTCGGAAATCTAGACTCACAGGAGAACGACCATAACGTTCCACAGGCAGCAATAGACCCTTGGAGACAAGTCGGCTGGAGGACGATTTTTTGAATCGCGACGAAATTTGAGTGTTCCATTCTCATTAGGAGGCCCTTAACGTTACAATTAACCATGAGATTTGCGTCGGATTCGAAAATCTAGACTCACAGTAGACGGACCATAAGGTCCCCTTGGAGACAAGTCGGCTGGAGGAAGATTTATTGAATTGCGACGCAATTTGAGTGTTCCATCGACATTAGGAGGCCCTGAACGTTACAATTAACCATCAGTTATTCGTCGGATTCGAAAATCTATACTCACAGGAGGTGCCCAAAGCAACAATTTCCCCTTGGAGACAAGTCGGCTGGAGGACGATGTATTGAATCGCGATGCAATTTGAGTATTCCATCATCATTAGGAGGCCCTAAACGTTACAATTAACTATCAGATTTGCGTCCGATTCGAAAATCTAGCCTCACAGGAGACGGACCATAAGGTGCCCAAGGCAGCAATATCCCCTTGTAGACAGGTCGGCTGGAGGACGATGTATTGAATCGCGACGCAATTTGAGTGTTCCATCTTCATTAGGAGGCCCTGAACGTTACAATTAACCATCAGTTTTGCGTCGGATTGGAAAATCAAGTCTCAGAGGAAACGGACCATAAGGTGCCCGAGCCAGCAATATCTAATTGGAGACAAGTCGGCTGGAGGACGATTTATTGATTCGCGACGCAATTTGAGCGTTCCATCGTCATTAGGAGGCCCTGAACGTTACAATTAACTATCAGTTTTGCGTCCGACTCGAAAATCTAGACTCACAGGAGACGGACCATAAGGTGCCCGAGGCAGCATTATCCCCTTGGAGACAAGGATGCTAGAGGACAATGTATTCAATCGCGATGCAATTTGAGTTCTCCATCGTTATTAGGAGGCCCTGAACGATATAAATAAATATTAGCTTTGCGTCGGATTCGAAAATCTAGACTCACAGGAGTTGGCCCATAAGGTGCCCGAGGCAGCAATATCCCCTTGGTGACAAGTCGGCTGGAGGAAGTTTTATTGAATTGCGACGCAATTTGAGTGTTCCATCGTCATTAGGAAGCCCTGAACGTTACAATCAACCATCAGTTTTGCGTCGGATTCGGAAATCTAGACTCACAGGAGGTGCCCGAAGCAGCAATATCCCCTTGGAGAGAAGTGGGCTGGAGGACGATGTTATGAATCGCGATGCAATTTAATTTTCCATCGTCATTAGGAGGCCCTGAACGTTACAATTAACTATCAGTTTTGCGTCGGATTCGAAAATATAGACTCACAGGAGACGGACCATATGGTGTCCGAGGCAGCAATATCCCCTTGGAGACAAGTCGGCTGGAGGACGAGTTATTGAATCGCGACCCCATTTGTGTGTTCCATCGTCATTAGGCGGCCTTGAACGTTACAATTAACCATCAGTTTTTCGTCCGATTCGAAAATCTAGACTCACAGAAGACGGCCCATAAGGTGCCCGAGGCAGCAATATGCCCTTGGAGACAAGTCGGCTGGAGGACGATGTATTGAATCGCGATGCAATTTGAGTGTTCCATCGTCATTAGGAGGCCCTGAACGTTACAATTAACCATCAGTTTTGTGTCGGATTAGAAAATCTAGACTTACTGGAAACGGACCATAAGGTGCCCGAGGCAGCAATATCCCCTTGGAAAGAATTCGGATGGAGGACGATTTATGGAATCGCGATGCAATTATAGTTTCCCATCATCATTAGGAGGCCCTGAACGTTACAATTAACCAACAGTTTCGCGTCGGATTCTAAAATCTAGACTCACAGGAGACGGACCATAAGGTGCCCGAGGCAGCAATATCCCTCTCGAGACAAGTCGGCTGGAGGACGATGTATTGAATCGCGATGCAATTTGAGTTTTCATCGTGATTAGGAGGCCCTAAATGTTAGAATTAAATATCAGTTTTGCGTATTATTCGAAAATCTACACTCGCCGGAGACGGACCATAAGGTGCCTGAGGCAGCAATATCCCCTTGGAGAAAAGTCGGCTGGAGGACGATTTAATGAATCGCGATGCAATTTAGTTTTCCATCGTCATTAGGAGGCCCTGAACGTTACAATTAACCTACAGTTTTGCGTCGGCTTCGAAATTATAGACTCACAGGAAACGGACCATATGGTGTCCGAGGCAGCAATATCCCCTTGCAGACAAGTCGGCTGGAGGACAAGTTATTGAATCGCGACCCAATTTGTGTGTTCCATCGTCATTAGGCGGCCCTGAACGTTACAATTAACCATCAGTGTTGCGTCCGATTCGAAAATCTAGACTCACAGCAGACGGACCATCAGGTGCCCGAGGCAGCAATATCCCCTTGGAGTCAAGTCGGCTGGAGGACGATGTATTGAATCGCGATGAAATTTGAGTTTTCCATCGTCATTAGGAGGCCCTAAACATTAGAATTAACCATCAGTTTTGCGTCCGATTCGAAAATCTAGACTCACAGGAGACGGACCATAAGGTGTCCGAGGCAGCAATATCCCCTTGGAGACAAGTCGTCTGGAGGAGGATGATGTGTTGAATCGCGATGCAATTTGAGTTTTCCGTCGTCATAAGAGGCCCTGAACGCTACAATTAACCAACAGTTTTGCGTCGGATTCGAAAATATAGTCTCACAGGAGACGGACCATAAGGTGCCCGAGGCAGCAATATAACCTTGGAGTCAAGTCGGCTGGAGGGCGATGTATTGAATCGCGATGCAATTTGAGTTTTCTATCGTCATTAGGAGGCCCTGAACATTACAATTAACTATCAGTTATGCGTCCGATTGGAAAACCTAGACTCACAGGAGACGGACCATAAGGTGCCCAAGGCAGCAATATCCCCTTGTAGACAAGTCGGCTGGAGGACGATCTATTGAATCGCGACGCCACTTGAGTGTTGCATCGTCATTAGGAGGCCCTGAACGTAACAATAACCATCAGTTTTGCGTCGGATACGAAAACCTAGACTCACAGGAGACGGACCATAAGGTGCCCAAGGCAGCAATATCCCCTTGGAGATAAGTCTGCTGGAGGACGAGGTATTGAATCTCGTCGCAATTTGAGTGTTCGCTCGTCATTATGAGGCCCTGAACGTTACAATTAACTATCAGTTTGCTTGAATTTCGAAAATGTAGACTCACAGGAGTCGGACCATAAGGTGCCCGAGGCAGCAATATCCCCTTGGAGACAATTGGCTGGAGGACAATGTCTTGAATCGCGATGCAATTTGAGTTTTCCATCGTTATTAGGACGCCCTGTACGATACAATTAACTATTAGTTTTGCGTCGGATTCGAAAATCTAGACTCACAGGGGACGGACCATAAGGTGCCCGAGGCAGCAATATCCGCTTGGAGAGAAGTCGGCTGGAGGAAGATTTATTGAATTGCGACGCAATTTGAGTGTTCCATCGTCATTAGGAGGCCCTGAACGTTACAATCAACCATCATTTTTGCGTCGGATTCAAAAATCTAGACTCACAGGAAGTGCCCGAAGCAGCAATATACCCTTGCAGACAAGTGGGCTGGAGGACGATGTATTGAATCGCGATGCAATTTTAGCTTTCCATCGTCATTAGGAGGCCATAAACGTTAGAATTAACTATCAGTTTTGCGTCCGATTCGAAAATCTAGACTCACTGGAGACGGAGCATAAGGTGCCCGAGGCAGCAATATCCCCTTGGAGACAAGTCTTCTGGAGGAGGATGATGTGTTGAATCGCGAGGCAATTTGAGTTTTCCGTCGTCATTAGGAGGCCCTGAACGTTTCAATTAACTATCAGTTTTGCGTCAAATTCGAAAATCTAGACCCACAGGAGACGGTCAATAAGGTGATTGAAGCAGCAATATCCCCTTAGAGACAAGTCGGCTGGAGGACGTTGTATTGAATCGCGATGCAATTTGAGTTTTCCATCGTGATTAGGAAGCCCTAAACGTTAGAATTAAATTTCAGTTTTGCGTCGGATTCGAAAATATAGACTCACAGGAGACATACCATAATGTACCCGAGGCTGCAATATCCCCATGGAGACAAGTCGGCTGGAGGACGATGTATTGAATCGCGATGCAATTTGAGTTTTCCATCGTGATAAGGAGGCCCTAAACGTTAGTATTAACTATCAGTTTTGCGTCCGATTCGAAAATATAGACTCACAGGGGACAGACCATAAGGTGCCCGAGGCTGCAATATCCCCTTGGAGACAAGTCGGCTGGAGGACGATGAATTGAATCGCGATGAAATTTGACTTTCCCATCGTCATTAGGAGGCCCTGATCGTTACAATTAACTATCAGTTTTGCGTCCGATTCGAAAATCTAGACTCACAGGAGACGGACCATAAGGTGCCCGAAGCAGCTATATCCCCTTGGAGACAAGTTGGCTGGAGGACGATGTATTGAATCGCGATGCAATGTGAGTTTTCCATCGTCATTAGGAGGCCCTGAACGTTACAATTAACTATCAGTTTTGCGTCCGATTCGAAAACCTAGACTCACAACAGACGTACCATAAGGTGCCCAAGGCAGCAATATCCCCTTGGAGTCCAGTCGGCTGGAGGACGATGTATTGAATCTCATCGCAATTTGAGTGTTCCCTCATCATTAGGAGGCCCTGAACGTTACAATTAACTATCAGTTTTGCGTCCGATTCGAAAATCTAGACTCACACGACACGGACCATAAGGTGCCCGAAGCACAAATATCCCCTTGGAGACAAGTCGGCTGGAGCTCGATGTATTGAATCGCGATGAAATTTTAGTTTCCCATCGTCATTAGGAGGCCCTGAACGTTACAATTAACCAACAGTTTTGCGTCGGATTCTAAAATCTAGACTCACAGGAGACGGACCATATGGTGTCCGAGGCAGCAATATCCCCTTGGAGACAAGTCGGCTGGAGGACGATATATTGAATCGCGATGCAATTTGAGTGTTCCATTGTCATTAGGCGGGCCTGAAAGTTACAATTAACTATCAGTTTTGCGTCCGATTCGAAAATCTAGACTCACAGGAGACGGACCATAAGGTGCCCGATGCAGCAATATCCCCTTGGAGACAAGTCGGCTGGAGGACGATGTATTGAATCGCACTTGCAATTTGAGTTTTCCATCGTGATTAGGAGGCCCTAAACGTTAGAATTAACTATCAGTTTTGCGTCCGATTCGAAAATCTAGACTCACAGGAGACGGACCATAAGGTGTCTGAGGCAGCAATATCCCCTTGTAGACAAGTCGGCTGGAGGACGATGTATTGAATCGCGACGCAATTTGAGTGTTCCATGGTCATTAGGAGGCCCTGAACGTTACAATTAACCATCAGTTTTGCGTCGGATACGAAAACCTAGACTCACAGGAGACAGACCATGAGGTGCCCAAGGCAGCAATATCCCCTTGGAGACAAGTAGGCTGGAGGACAATGTATTGAATCGCGATGCAATTTGAATTTTCCATCGTTATTAGGACGCCCGGAACGATACAATTAACTATTAGTTTTGCGTCGGATTCGAAAATCTAGACTCATAGGGGACGGACCATAAGGTGCCCGAGGCAGTAATATCCCCTTGGAGACAAGTCGGCTGGAGGACGATGTATTGAATCGCGATGCAATTTGAGTTTTCCATCGTGATTAGGAGGCCCTAAACGTTAGAATTAACTATCAGTTTTGCGTCCGATTCGAAAATCTAGACTCACAGGAGACGGACTATAAGGTGCCCGAGGCAGCAATATCCCCTTTTAGACAAGTCGGGTGGAGGACGATGTATTGAATCGCGACGCAATTTGAGTGTTCCATCATCATTAGGAGGCCCTGAACCTTACAATTAACCATCAGTTTTGCGTCGGATACGAAAACCTAGACTCACAGGAGACAGACCATGAGGTGCCCGATGTAGCAATATCCCCTTGGAGACAAGTCGGGTGGAGGACGATGTATTGAATCGCGACGCAATTTTAGTGTTCCATCATCATTAGGAGGCCCTGAACCTTACAATTAACAATCAGTTTTGCGTCGGATACGAAAACCTAGACTCACAGGAGACAGACTATGAGGTGCCCAAGGCAGCAATATCCCCTTGGAGACAAGTCGGCTGGAGGACGAGGTATTGAATCTCGTCGCAATTTGAGTGTTCGCTCGTCATTATGAGGCCCTGAACGTTACAATTAACTATCAGTTTGCTTGAAATTCGAAAATATATACTCACAGGAGACGGACCATAAGGTGCCCGAGGCAGCAATATCCCCTTGGAGAGAAATCGGCTGGAGGAAGATTTATTGAATTGCGACGCAATTTGAGTGTTCCATCGTCATTAGGAGGCCCTGAACGTTACAATCAACCATCATTTTTGCGTCGGATTCAAAAATCTAGACTCACAGGACGTGCCCGAAGCAGCAATATACCCTTGCAGACAAGTGGGCTGGAGGACGATGTATTGAATCGCGATGCAATTTTAGCTTTCCATCGTCATTAGGAGGCCGTGAACGTTGCAATTAACCAACAGTTTTGCGTCGGATTCGAAAATATAGACTCACAGGAGACAAACCATATGGTGTCCGAGGCAGCAATATCCCCTTGGAGACAAGTCGGCTGGAGGACGAGTTATTGAATCGCGATCCAATTTGAGTGTTCCATCGTCATTAGGCGGCGCTGAACGTTACAATTAACCATCAGTTTTGCGTCCGATTCGAAAATCTAGACTCACAGGAGACGGACCATAAGGTGCCCGAGGCAGCAAAATCCCCTTGGAGACAAGTCGGCTGGAGGACGATGTATTGAATCGCGATACAATTTGAGTTTTCCATCGTCATTAGGAGGCCATAAACGTTAGAATTAACTATCAGTTTTGCGTCCGATTCGAAAATCTAGACTCACTGGAGACGGAGCATAAGGTGCCCGAGGCAGCAATATCCCCTTGGAGACAAGTCTTCTGGAGGAGGATGATGTGTTGAATCGCGATGCAATTTGAGTTTTCCGTCGTCATTAGGAGGCCCTGAACGTTTCAATTAACTATCAGTTTTGCGTCAGATTCGAAAATCTAGACTCACAGGAGACGGACCATAAGGTGATTGAAGCAGCTATATCCCCTTGGAGACAAGTCGGCTGGAGGACGATGTATTGAATCGCGATGCAATTTGAGTTTTCCATCGTGATTAGGAGGCCCTAAACGTTAGAATTAAATTTCAGTTTTGCGTCGGATTCGAAAATATAGACTCACAGGAGGCAAACCATAATGTGCCCGAGGCTGCAATATCCCCATGGAGACAAGTCGGCTGGAGGACGATGTATTGAATCGCGATGCAATTTGAGTTTTCCATCGTGATTAGGAGGCCCTAAACGTTAGTATTAACTATCAGTTTTGCGTCCGATTCGAAAATATAGACTCACAGGGGACAGACCATAAGGTGCCCGAGGCAGCAATATCCCCTTGGAGACAAGTCGGCTGGAGGACGATGAATTGAATCGCGATGAAATTTGACTTTTCCATCGTCATTAGGAGGCCCTGAACGTTACAATTAACTATCAGTTTTGCGTCCGATTCGAAAATCTAGACTTACAGGAGACGGACCATAAGGTGCCCGAAGCACAAATATCCCCTTGGAGACAAGTCGGCTGGAGCTCGATGTATTGAATCGCGTTGAAATTTTAGTTTCCCATCGTCATTAGGAGGCCCTGAACGTTACAATTAACCAACAGTTTTGCATCGGATTCTAAAATCTAGACTCACAGGAGACGGACCATATGGTGTCCGAGGCAGCAATATCCCCTTGGAGACAAGTCGGCTGGAGGACGATGTATTGAATCGCGATGCAATTTGAGTGTTTCATTGTCATTAGGCGGGCCTGAAAGTTACAATTAACTATCAGTTTTGCGTCCGATTCGAAAATCTAGACTCACAGGAGACGGACTATAAGGTGCCCGAGGCAGCAATATCCCCTTTTAGACGTCGGGTGGAGGACGATGTATTGAATCGCGACGCAATTTTAGTGTTCCATCGTCATTAGGAGGCCCTGAACCTTACAATTAACCGTCAGTTTTGCGTCGGATACGAACACCTAGACTCACAGGAGACAGACCATGAGGTGCCCAAGGCAGCAATATCCCCTTGGAGACAAGTCGGCTGGAGGACGAGGTATTGAATCTCGTCGCAATTTGAGTGTTCGCTCGTCATTATGAGGCCCTGAACGTTACAATTAACTATCAGTTTGCTTGAAATTCGAAAATATAGACTCACAGGAGACGGACCATAAGGTGCCCGAGGCAGCAAAATCCCCTTGGAGACAAGACGGCTGGAGGACGATGTATTGAATCGCGATGCAATTTGAGTTTTCCATCGTCATTAGGAGGAAATAAACGTTAGAATTAACTATCAGTTTTGCGTCGAATTCGAAAATCTAGACTCACTGGAGACGGAGCATAAGGTACCCGAGGCAGCAATATAGCCTTGGAGACAAGTCTTCTGGAGGAGGATGATGTGTTCAATCGCGATGCAATTTGAGTTTTCCGTCGTCATTAGGAGGCCCTGAACGTTTCAATTAACTATCAGTTTTGCGTCAGATTCGAAAATCTAGACTCACAGGAGACGGACCATAAGGTGATTGAAGCAGCAATATCCCCTTGGAGACAAGTCGGCTGGAGGACGATGTATTGAATCGCGATGCAATTTGAGTTTTCCATCGTGATTAGGAGGCCCTAAACGTTAGAATTAAATTTCAGTTTTGCGTCCGATTCGAAAATCTAGACTCACAGGATACAGACCTTAAGGTGCCCGATGCTGCAATATCCCCATGGAGACAAGTCGGCTGGAGGACGATGTATTGAATCGCAATGCAATTTGAGTTTTCCATCGTGATTAGGAGGCCCTGAACGTTACAATTAACTATCAGTTTTGCGTCCGATTCGAAAATCTAGACTCACAGGAGACGGACCATAAGGTGCCCGAAGCAGCAATATCCCCTTGGAGGCAAGTTGGCTGGAGGACGATGTATTGAATCGCGATGCAATTTGAGTTTTCCATCGTCATTAGGAGGCCCTGAACGTTACAATTAACTATCAGTTTTGCGTCCGATTCGAAAACCTAGACTCACAAGAGACGGACCATAAGGTGCCCGAAGCAGAAATATCCCCTTGGAGACAAGTCGGCTGGAGTTCGATGTATTGAATCGCGATGAAATTTTAGTTTCCCATCGTCATTAGGAGGCCCTGAACGTTACAATTAACCAAAAGTTTTGCGTCGGATTCTAAAATCTAGACTCACAGGAGACGGACCATATGGTGTCCTAGGCAGCAATATCCCCTTGGAGACAAGTCGGCTGGAGGACGATGTATTGAATCGCGATGCAATTTGAGTGTTCCATTGTCATTAGGCGGGCCTGAAAGTTACAATTAACTATCAGTTTTGCGTCCGATTCGAAAATCTAGACTGACAGGAGACGGACCATAAGGTGCCCGATGCAGCAATATCCCCTTGGAGACAAGTCGGCTGGAGGACGATGTATTGAATCGCACATGCAAATTGAGTTTTCCATCGTGATTAGGAGGCCCTAAACGTTAGAATTAACTATCAGTTTTGCGTCCGATTCGAGAATCTAGACTCACAGGAGACGTACCATAAGGTGTCCGAGGCAGCAATATCCCCTTGTAGACAAGTCGGCTGGAGGACGATGTATTGAATCGCGACGCAATTTGAGTGTTCCATGGTCATTAGGAGGCCCTGAACGTTACAATTAACCATCAGTTTTGCGTCGGATACGAAAACCTAGACTCACAGGAGACAGACCATGAGGTGCCCAAGGCAGCAATATCCCCTTGGAGACAAGTCGGCTGGAGGATGATGTATTGAATCTCGTCGCAATTTGAGTGTTCGCTCGTCATGAGGAGGCCCTGAACGTTACAATTAACTATCAGTTTGCGTGGAATTGGAAAATATAGACTCACAGGAGACGGACCATAAGGTGCCCGAGACAGATATATCCCCTTGGAGACAAGTAGGCTGGAGGACAATGTAATTAATCGCGATGCAATTTGTGTTTTCCATCGTTATTAGGACGCCCTGAACGATACAATTAACTATTAGTTTTGCGTCGGATTCGAAAACCTAGACTCACAGGGGACGGACCATCAGGTGCCCGAGGCAGCAATATCCCCTTGGAGACAAGTCGGCTGGAGGAAGATTTATTGAATTGCGACGCAATTTGAGTGTTCCATCGTCATTAGGAGGCCCTGAACGTAACAATCAACCATCATTTTTGCGTCGGATTCAAAAATCTACACTCACAGGAGGTGCCCGAAGCAGCAATATCCCCTTGGAGACAAGTGGGCTGGAGGACAATGTAATGAATCGCGATGAAATTTTAGTTTTCCATCGTCATTAGGAAGCCCTGAACGTTGCAATTAACCAACAGTTTTGCGTCGGATTCGAAAATATAGTCTCACAGGAGACGGACCATATGGTGTCCGAGGCAGCAATATCCCCTTGGAGACAAGTGGGCTGGAGGACCAGTTATTGAATCGCGATCCAATTTGAGTCTTCCATCGTCATTAGGCGTCGCTGAACGATACAATTAACCATCAGGTTTGCGTCCGATTCGAAAATCTAGACTGACAGGAGACGGACCATAAGGTGCCCGAGGCGGCAATATCGCCTTGGAGACAAGTCGGCTGGAGGAGGATGTATTGAATCGCGATGCAATTTGAGTTTTCCATCGTCATTAGGAGGCCCTAAACGTTAGAATTAACTATCAGTTTAACGTCCGATTCGAAAATCTAGACTCACAGGAGACGGACCATAAGGTGCCCGAGGCAGCAATATCCCCTTGGATACAAGTCGTCTGGAGGAGGATGATGTGTTGAATCGCGATGCAATTTGAGTTTTCCGTCGTGATTAGGAGGCCCTGAACCTTACAATTAACCATCAGTTTTGCGTCGGATACGAAAACCTAGACTCACAGGAGACAGACCATGAGGTGCCCAAGGCAGCAATATCCCCTTGGAGACAAGTCGGCTGGAGGACGAGGTATTGAATCTCGTCGCAATTTGAGTGTTCGCTCGTCATTATGAGGCCCTGAACGTTACAATTAACTATCAGTTTGCTTGAAATTCGAAAATATAGACTCACAGGAGACGGACCATAAGGTGCCCGAGGCAGCAATATCCCCTTGGAGACAATTGGCTGGAGGACAATGTCTTGAATCGCGATGCAATTTGAGTTTTCCATCGTTATTAGGACGCCCTGTACGGTACAATTAACTATTAGTTTTGCGTCGGATTCGAAAATCTAGACTCACAGGGGACGGACCATAAGGTGCCCGAGGCAGCAATATCCCCTTGGAGAGAAATCGGCTGGAGGAAGATTTATTGAATTGCGACGCAATTTGAGTGTTCCATCGTCATTAGGAGGCCCTGAACGTTACAATCAACCATCATTTTTGCGTCGGATTCAAAAATCTAGACTCACAGGAAGTGCCCGAAGCAGCAATATACCCTTGCAGACAAGTGGGCTGGAGGACGATGTATTGAATCGCGATGCAATTTTAGCTTTCCATCGTCATTAGGAGGCCGTGAACGTTGCAATTAACCAACAGTTTTGCGTCGGATTCGAAAATATAGACTCACAGGAGACAAACCATATGGTGTCCGAGGCAGCAATATCCCCTTGGAGACAAGTCGGCTGGAGGGCGAGTTATTGAATCGCGATCCAATTTGAGTGTTCCATCGTCATTAGGCGGCGCTGAACGTTACAATTAACCATCAGTTTTGCGTCCGATTCGAAAATCTAGACTCACAGGAGACGGACCATAAGGTGCCCGAGGCAGCAAAATCCCCTTGGAGACAAGACGGCTGGAGGACGATGTATTGAATCGCGATGCAATTTGAGTTTTCCATCGTCATTAGGAGGCCATAAACGTTAGAATTAACTATCAGTTTTGCGTCCGATTCGAAAATCTAGACTCACTGGAGACGGAGCATAAGGTACCCGAGGCAGCAATATAGCCTTGGAGACAAGTCTTCTGGAGGAGGATGATGTGTTCAATCGCGATGCAATTTGAGTTTTCCGTCGTCATTAGGAGGCCCTGAACGTTTCAATTAACTATCAGTTTTGCGTCAGATTCGAAAATCTAGACTCACAGGAGACGGACCATAAGGTGATTGAAGCAGCAATATCCCCTTGGAGACAAGTCGGCTGGAGGACGATGTATTGAATCGCGATGCAATTTGAGTTTTCCATCGTGATTAGGAGGCCCTAAACGTTAGAATTAAATTTCAGTTTTGCGTCCGATTCGAAAATCTAGACTCACAGGAGACAGACCTTAAGGTGCCCGAGGCTGCAATATCCCCATGGAGACAAGTCGGCTGGAGGACGATGTATTGAATCGCGATGCAATTTGAGTTTTCCATCGTGATTAGGAGGCCCTGAACGTTACAATTAACTATCAGTTTTGCGTCCGATTCGAAAATCTAGACTCACAGGAGACGGACCATAAGGTGCCCGAAGCAGCAATATCCCCTTGGAGGCAAGTTGGCTGGAGGACGATGTATTGAATCGCGATGCAATTTGAGTTTTCCATCGTCATTAGGAGGCCCTGAACGTTACAATTAACTATCAGTTTTGCGTCCGATTCGAAAACCTAGACTCACAAGAGACGGACCATAAGGTGCCCGAAGCAGAAATATCCCCTTGGAGACAAGTCGGCTGGAGTTCGATGTATTGAATCGCGATGAAATTTTAGTTTCCCATCGTCATTAGGAGGCCCTGAACGTTACAATTAACCAACAGTTTTGCGTCGGATTCTAAAATCTAGACTCACAGGAGACGGACCATATGGTGTCCTAGGCAGCAATATCCCCTTGGAGACAAGTCGGCTGGAGGACGATGTATTGAATCGCGATGCAATTTGAGTGTTCCATTGTCATTAGGCGGGCCTGAAAGTTACAATTAACTATCAGTTTTGCGTCCGATTCGAAAATCTAGACTCACAGGAGACGGACCATAAGGTGCCCGATGCAGCAATATCCCCTTGGAGACAAGTCGGCTGGAGGACGATGTATTGAATCGCACATGCAAATTGAGTTTTCCATCGTGATTAGGAGGCCCTAAACGTTAGAATTAACTATCAGTTTTGCGTCGGATACGAAAACCTAGACTCACAGGAGACAGACCATGAGGTGCCCAAGGCAGCAATATCCCCTTGGAGACAAGTCGGCTGGAGGATGATGTATTGAATCTCGTCGCAATTTGAGTGTTCGCTCGTCATGAGGAGGCCCTGAACGTTACAATTAACTATCAGTTTGCGTGGAATTGGAAAATATAGACTCACAGGAGACGGACCATAAGGTGCCCGAGACAGATATATCCCCTTGGAGACAAGTAGGCTGGAGGACAATGTAATTAATCGCGATGCAATTTGTGTTTTCCATCGTTATTAGGACGCCCTGAACGATACAATTAACTATTAGTTTTGCGTCGGATTCGAAAACCTAGACTCACAGGGGACGGACCATCAGGTGCCCGAGGCAGCAATATCCCCTTGGAGACAAGTCGGCTGGAGGAAGATTTATTGAATTGCGACGCAATTTGAGTGTTCCATCGTCATTAGGAGGCCCTGAACGTAACAATCAACCATCATTTTTGCGTCGGATTCAAAAATCTACACTCACAGGAGGTGCCCGAAGCAGCAATATCCCCTTGGAGACAAGTGGGCTGGAGGACGATGTAATGAATCGCGATGAAATTTTAGTTTTCCATCGTCATTAGGAAGCCCTGAACGTTGCAATTAACCAACAGTTTTGCGTCGGATTCGAAAATATAGACTCACAGGAGACGGACCATATGGTGTCCGAGGCAGCAATATCCCCTTGGAGACAAGTGGGCTGGAGGACCAGTTATTGAATCGCGATCCAATTTGCGTGTTCCATCGTCATTAGGCGTCGCTGAACGTTACAATTAACCATCAGGTTTGCGTCCGATTCGAAAATCTAGACTGACAGGAGACGGACCATAAGGTGCCCGAGGCAGCAATATCGCCTTGGAGACAAGTCGGCTGGAGGAATATTTATTGAATTGCGACGCAATTAGAGTGTTCCATCGTCATTAGGATGCCCTGAACGTTACAATTAACCATCAGTTTTGCGTAGATTCTTAAATCTAGACTCACACGAGACAGACCATAAGGTGCCCGGGGCAGCAATATCCCCTTGGATATAAGTCGGCTGGAGGAGGATGTATTGAATCGCGATGCAATTTGAGTTTTCCATCGTCATTAGGAGGCCCTAAACGTTAGAATTAACTATCAGTTTAACGTCCGATTCGAAAATCTAGACTCACAGGAGACGGACCATAAGGTGCCCGAGGCAGCAATATCCCCTTGGATACAAGTCCTCTGGAGGAGGATGATGTGTTGAATCGCGATGCAATTTGAGTTTTCCGTTGTGATTAGGAGGCCCTGAACGTTACAATTAACCAACAGTTTGCGTCCGATTCGAAAATCTAGACTCACAGGAGACGGACAATAAGGTGTCCAAGGCAGCAATATCCCGTTGGAGACAAGTCGGATGGAGGAAGATGTATTGAATCGCGACCCAATTTGAGTGTTCCATCGTCATTAGGAGGCCCTGAACGTTACAATTACCCATCAATTTTGCGTCGGATTAGAAAATCTAGACTTACAGGAGACGGACCATAAGGTGCCCGAGGCAGCAATATCCCCTTGGAGACAAGTCGGCTGGAGGAAGATGTATTGAATCGCGATGCAATTTGAGTTTTCCATCGTGATTAGGAGGCCCTAAACGTTAGTACTAACTATCAGTTTTGCGTGCGATTCGAAAATCTAGACTGACAGGAGACGGACCATAAGGTGCCCGAAGCAGCAATATCCACATGGAGACAAGTCGGCTGGAGGACGCTGTATTGAACCGCGATGCAATTTGAGTTTTCCATCGTCATTAGGAGGCCCTGAACGTTACAATTAACTATCAGTTTTGCTTCCGATTCGAAAACCTAGACTCACAAGAGACGGACCATAAGGTGCCCAAGGCAGCAATATCCCCTTGGAGACAAGTCGGCTGGAGGACGAGGTATTGAATCTCGTCGCAATTTGAGTGTTCGCTCGTCATTATGAGGCCCTGAACGTTACAATTACCCATCAATTTTGCGTCGGATTAGAAAATCTAGACTTACAGGAGACGGACCATAAGGTGCCCGAGGCAGCAATATCCCCTTGGAGACAAGTCGGCTGGAGGAAGATGTATTGAATCGCGATGCAATTTGAGTTTTCCATCGTGATTAGGAGGCCCTAAACGTTAGTACTAACTATCAGTTTGCTTGAAATTCGAAAATATAGACTCACAGGAGACGGACCATAAGGTGCCCGAGGCAGCAATATCCCCTTGGAGACAATTGGCTGGAGGACAATGTCTTGAATCGCGATGCAATTTGAGTTTTCCATCGTTATTAGGACGCCCTGTACGGTACAATTAACTATTAGTTTTGCGTCGGATTCAAAAATCTAGACTCACAGGAAGTGCCCGAAGCAGCAATATACTCTTGCAGACAAGTGGGCTGGAGGACGATGTATTGAATCGCGATGCAATTTTAACTTTCCATCGTCATTAGGAGGCCGTGAACGTTGCAATTAACCAACAGTTTTGCGTCGGATTCGAAAATATAGACTCACAGGAGACAAACCATATGGTGTCCGAGGCAGCAATATCCCCTTGGAGACAAGTCGGCTGGAGGGCGAGTTATTGAATCGCGATCCAATTTGAGTGTTCCATCGTCATTAGGCGGCGCTGAACGTTACAATTAACCATCAGTTTTGCGTCCGATTCGAAAATCTAGACTCACAGGAGACGGACCATAAGGTGCCCGAGGCAGCAAAATCCCCTTGGAGACAAGACGGCTGGAGGACGATGTATTGAATCGCGATGCAATTTGAGTTTTCCATCGTGATTAGGAGGCCCTGAACGTTACAATTAACTATCAGTTTTGCGTCCGATTCGAAAATCTAGACTCACAGGAGACGGACCATAAGGTGCCCGAAGCAGCAATATCCCCTTGGAGGCAAGTTGGCTGGAGGACGATGTATTGAATCGCGATGCAATTTGAGTTTTCCATCGTCATTAGGAGGCCCTGAACGTTACAATTAACTATCAGTTTTGCGTCCGATTCGAAAACCTAGACTCACAAGAGACGGACCATAAGGTGCCCGAAGCAGAAATATCCCCTTGGAGACAAGTCGGCTGGAGCTCGATGTATTGAATCGCGATGAAATTTTAGTTTCCCATCGTCATTAGGAGGCCCTGAACGTTACAATTAGCCAACAGTTTTGCGTCGGATTCTAAAATCTAGACTCACAGGAGACGGACCATATGGTGTCCTAGGCAGCAATATCCCCTTGGAGACAAGTCGGCTGGAGGACGATGTATTGAATCGCGACGCAATTTGAGTGTTCCATGGTCATTAGGAGGCCCTGAACGTTACAATTAACCATCAGTTTTGCGTCGGATACGAAAACCTAGACTCACAGGAGACAGACCATGAGGTGCCCAAGGCAGCAATATCCCCTTGGAGACAAGTCGGCTGGAGGATGATGTATTGAATCTCGTCGCAATTTGAGTGTTCGCTCGTCATGAGGAGGCCCTGAACGTTACAATTAACTATCAGTTTGCGTGGAATTGGAAAATATAGACTCACAGGAGACGGACCATAAGGTGCCCGAGACAGATATATCCCCTTGGAGACAAGTAGGCTGGAGGACAATGTAATTAATCGCGATGCAATTTGTGTTTTCCATCGTTATTAGGACGCCCTGAACGATACAATTAACTATTAGTTTTGCGTCGGATTCGAAAACCTAGACTCACAGGAGACGGACCATATGGTGTCCGAGGCAGCAATATCCCCTTGGAGACAAGTGGGCTGGAGGACCAGTTATTGAATCGCGATCCAATTTGAGTGTTCCATCGTCATTAGGCGTCGCTGAACGTTACAATTAACCATCAGGTTTGCGTCCGATTCGAAAAACTAGACTCACAGGAGACGGACCATAAGGTGCCCGAGGCAGCAATATCGCCTTGGAGACAAGTCGGCTGGAGGAGGATGTATTGAATCGCGATGCAATTTGAGTTTTCCATCGGCATTAGGAGGCCCTAAACGTTAGAATTAACTATCAGTTTAACGTCCGAATCGAAAATCTAGACTCATAGGAGACGGACCATAAGGTGCCCGAGGCAGCAATATCCCCTTGGATACAAGTCGTCTGGAGGAGGATGATGTGTTGAATCGCGATGCAATTTGAGTTTTCCGTCGTGATTAGGAGGCCCTGAACGTTACAATTAACTATCAGTTTTGCTTCCGATTCGAAAACCTAGACTCACAAGAGACGGACCATAAGGTGCCCAAGGCAGTAATATCCCCTTGCAGACAAAGTCGGCTGGAGGACGATGTATTGAATCGCGATGCAATTTGAGTTTTCCATCGTCATTAGGAGGCCCTGAACGTTACAATTAACTATCAGTTTTGCGTCCGATTCGAAAATCTAGACTCACAGGAGACGGACCATAAGGTGATTGAAGCAGCAATATCCCCTTGGAGACAAGTCGGCTGGAGGACGATGTATTCAATGCGATGCAATTTGAATTTTCCATCGTCATTAGGAGGCCCTGAACGTTACAATTAACTATCAGTTTTGCGTCCGATTCGAAAATCTAGACTCACAGGAGACGGACCATAAGGTGATCGAAGCAACAATATCCCTCTGGAAATATGTCGGCTGGAGGACGATGTATTGAATCGCGATGCAATTTGAGTTTTCCATCGTCATTAGGAGGCCCTGAAAGTTACAATTAACTATCAGTTTTGCGTCCGATTCGAAAATCTAGACTCACACGAGACGGAACATAAGGTGCCCGAAGCAGCAATATCCCCTTGGAGACATGTCGGCTGGAGGACGACGTATCGAATCGCGATGCAATTTGAGTGTTCCTTCGTCATTAGCAGTCCCTGAACGTTACAATTAACCATCAGTTTTGCTTCGGATTCGATAACCTAGACTCACAGCAGACGGACCATAAGTTGCCCAAGGCAGCAATATCCCCTTGGAGGCAAGTCGGCTGGAGGATGATGTATTGAATGTCGTCGCAATTTGAGTGTTGCCTCGTCATTAGGAGGCCCTGAACGTTGCAATTAACAATCAGTTTGCGTGGGATTCGAAAATCTAGACTCACAGGAGACGGACCATAAGGTGCCCGGGGCAGCAGTATCCCCTTGGAGACAAGTCGGCTGGAGGACGAGTTATTGAATCGCGACCCAATGTGATTGTTCAATCGTCATTAGGCGGCCCTGAACGTTACAATGAACCATCCGTTTTATGTCCGATGCGAAAATCTACACTCACAGGAGACGGAGAATAAGGTGCCCGAGGCAGCAATATCCCCTTGGAGACAAGTCGTCTGGAGGAGGATGATGTGTTGAATAGCGATGCAATTTGAGTTCTCCGTCGTCATTAGGAGGTCCTGAACGTTACAATTAACTATCAGTTTTGCGTCCGATTCGAAAATCTACACTCACAGGAGACGGACCATAAGGTGCCCGAGACAGCAATATCCCCTTGGAGAAGTGTCGGCTGGGTGACGATGTATTGAATCGCGATGCAATTTGAGTTTTACATCGTCATTAGGAGGCCCTGAACGTTACAATTAACTACCAGTTTTGCGTCCGATTCGAAAATCTAGACTCACAGGAGACGGACCATAAGGTGTCCAAGGCAGCAATATCCCCTTGGAGACAAGTCGGCTGGAGGAACATTTATTGAATCGCGACCCAATTTGAGTGTTCCATCGTCATTTGGAGTCCCTGAACGTTACAATTAACCATCAGTTTTGCGTCGGATTAGAGAATCTGGACTTACAGGAGACGATCATAAGGTGCCCGAGGTAGCAATATCCCCTTGGAGACAAGTCGGCTGGAGGACGATTTATTGAATCGCGACGCAATTTGAGTCTCCATCGTCATTAGGAGGCCCTGAACGTTACAAGTAACCACCAGTTTTGCGTCGGGTTGGAAAATCTAGACTCACATGAAACGGAGCATAAGGAGCCCGAAGCATCAATCTCCCCTTGGAGACAAGTCGGCTGGAGGACGATGTATTGAATCACGATGCAATTTGAGTTTTCCATCGTCATTAGGAGGCCCTGAACGTTACAATTAACTATCAGTTTTGCGTCCGATTCGAAAATCTAGACTCACAGGAGACGGACCATAAGGTGATTGAAGCAGCAATATACCTTTGGAGACAAGACGGCTGGAGGACGATGTATTGAATCGCGATGCAATTTGAGTTTTCCATCGTCATTAGGAGGCCCTGATCGTTACAACTAACTATCAGTTTTGCGTCCGATTTGAAAATCTAGACTCACAGGAGACGGATCATAAGGTGATCGAAGCAGCAATATCCCTCTGGAATCGTGTCGGCTGGAGGACGATGTATTGAATCGCGATGCAATTTGAGTTTTCCATCGTCATTATGAGGCCCTGAAAGTTACAATTAACTATCAGTTTTGCGTCCGATTCGAAAATTTAGACTCACACGAGACGGGCCATAAGGTGCCCGAAGCAGCAATATCCCCATGGAGACATGTCGGCTGGAGGACGATGTATTTAATCGCGATGCAATTTGAGTTTTCCTTCGTCATTAGCAGGCCCTGAACGTTACAATTAACCATCAGTTTTGCGTCGGATTCGATAACCTAGACTCACAGGAGACGGACCATAAGTTGCCCAAGGCAGCAATATCACCTTGGAGACAAGTCGGCTGGAGGACGATGTATTGAATCTCGTCGCAATTTGAGTGTTGCCTCGTTATTAGGAGGCCCTGAACGTTGCAATTAACAATCAGTTTGCGTGGGATTCGAAAATCTAGACTCACAGGAGACGGACCATAAGGTGCCCGAGGCAGCAGTATCCCCTTGGAGACAAGTCGGCTGGAGGACGAGTTATTGAATCGCGACCCAATTTGAGGGTTCCATCGTCATTAGGCGGCCCTGAACGTTACAATTAACCATCCGTTTTATGTCCGATGCGAAAATCTACACTCACAGGAGACGGAGAATAAGGTGCCCGAGGCAGCAATATCCCATTGGAGACAAGTCGTCTGGAGGAGCATGATGTGTTGAATCGCGATGCAATTTGAGTTTTCCATCGTCATTAGGAGGCCCTGAACGTTACAATTAACTATCAGTTTAGCGTCCCATTCCACTCACAGGAGACGGATCAAAAGGTGCCCAAGGCAGCAATATCCCGTTGTAGACAAGTCGGCTGGAGGACGATGTATTAAATCGCGACGCAATTTGATTGTTCCATCGTCATTAGGAGGCACTGAACGTTACAATTAACCATAAGTTTTGCATCGGATTCGAAAACCTAGACCCACAGGTGACGGACCATAGGGTCCCGGAGGCAGCAATGTCCCCTTGGAGACAAGTCGGCTGGAGAACGATGTATTGAATCGCTATGCAATTTGAGTTTTCCTTCGCCATTAGGAGGCCCTGAACGTTACAATTAACTATCAGTGTTGCGTCCGATTCGAGAATCTAGACTCACAGGAGACGGACCATAAGGTGCCCGAGGCAGTAATATCCCCTTGGAGACAAACCGGCTGGGCGACGATATATTGAATCTCGTCGCAAGTTGAGTGTTCCCTCGTCATTAGGAGGCCCTGAACGTTACAATTAACTATCAGTTTGCGTGGGATTCGAAAATCTAGACTCACAGGAGACGGACCATAAGGTGCCCGAGGCAGCAATATCCCCTTGGAGTCAAGTAGGCTGGAGGACGATGTATTGAATCGCGATGCAATTTGAGTTTTCCATCGTCATTAGGACGCCCTGAACGATACAATTAACTATCAGTTTTGCGTCGGATTCGAAAATGTAGACTCACACGAGACGGACCATAAGGTGCCCGACGCAGCAATATCCCCTTGGAGACAAGTCGGCTGGAGGAATATTTATTGAATTGCGACGCAATTAGAGTGTTCCATCGTCATTAGGATGCCCTGAACGTTACAATTAACCATCAGTTTTGCGTAGATTCTTAAATCTAGACTCACACGAGACAGACCATAAGGTGCCCGGGGCAGCAATATCCCCTTGGATATAAGTCGGCTGGAGGACGATGTATTGAATCGCAATGCAATTTGAGTTTCCCATCGTGATTAGGAGGCCCTAAACGTTACAATTAACTATCAGTTTTGCGTCCGATTCGAAAATCTAGACTCACAGGAAACGGACCATAAGGTGCCCGAGGCAGCAATATCCCCTTGGAGACACTTCGGCTGGAGGACGATGTATTGAATCGCGATGCAATTTGAGTTTTCCGTCGTCATTAGGAGGCCCTGAACGTTACAATTAACTATCAGTTTTTCGTCCGATTCGAAAATCTAGACTCACAGGAGACGGACCATAAGGTGCCCAAGGCAGCAATATCCCCTTGAAGACAAGTCGGCTGGAGGACGATGTATTGAATCGCGATGCTATTTGAGTTTTCCATTGCTATTAGGAGGCCCTGAACGTTACAATTAACTATCAGTTTTGCGTCCGTTTCGAAAATCTAGACTCACAGGAGACGGACCATAAGGTTCCCGAGGCAGCAATAACCCCATATGGACAAGTCGGCTGGAGGACGATGTATGGAATCTGGTTGGATTGTGAGTGTCCCATCGTCATTAGGAGGCCCTAAACGTTACAATTAACCATCAGTTTTGCGTTGGATTCGAAACTCTAGTCTCACAGGAGACGGACAATAAGGTGCCCGAGGCAGCAAAATCCCCTTGGAGACAAGTCGGCCGGAGGACGATGTATTGAATCTCGTCGCAAGTTGAGTGTTCCCTCGTCATTAGGAGCGCCTGAACGTTACAATTAACCATCAGTCTTACGTCGGATTCCAAAACCTAGAATCACAGGGGACGGTCCATAAGGTGCCGGAGGCAGCAATATCCCCTTGCAGACAAGTGGGTTGGAGGACGATGTTTTGAATCTGGACGGTATGTGAGTCTTCCATCGTCATTAGGAGGCCCTGAACGCTACAATTAACCGACAGTTTTGCGTCTGATTCGAAAATCTACACTCACAGGAGACGGACCTAAGGTGCCGGAGGCAGCAATATCTCCTTGGAGACAAGTCGGCTGGAGGACGAAGTATTGAATCTCGTCGCAATTTGAGTGTTCCCTCGTCATTAAGAGGCCCTGAACGTAACAATTAACTATCAGTTTGCGTGGGATTCGAAAATCTAGACTCACAGGAGACCTACCATAAAGTGTACGAGGCAGCAATATCCCCTTGGAGACAAGTAGGCTGGAGGACGATGCAATTTGAGTTTTCCATCGTCATTAGGAGGCCCTGAACGTTACAATTAACTATCAGTTTTGCGTCGGATTCGAAAATCTAGACTCACAGGGGACGGACCATAAGGTGCCCGAGGCAGCATTATCCCCTTGGAGACAAGTCGGCTGGATGACGATGTATTGAATCGCGATCTAATGTGAATGTTCCATCGTCATTAGGCGGCCCTGAATGTTCCGATTAACCATCAGTTTTGCGTCCGATTCCAAAATCTAGACTCACAGGAGACGTACTATAAGGTGCCCGAGGCAGCAATATCCCCTTGGAGACAAGTCGGCTGGATGACGATGTATTGAATCGCGATGCAATTTGAGATTTCCAACGTCATTAGGAGGCCCTAAACGTTAGAATTAACTATCAGTTTTGCGTCCGATTCGAAACTCTAGACTCGCAGGAGACGGAGCATAAGGTTCCGGAGGCAGCAATATCCCCTTGGAGACAAGTCGTCTGGAGGAGGATGATCTGTTGAATCGCGATGCAATTTGAGTTTTCCGTCGTCATTAGGACCCCCTGAACGTTACAATTAACTATCAGTTTTGCGTCCGATTCGAAAATCTAGACTCACAGGAGACGGACCATAAGGTGATTGAAGCAGCAATATCCCCTTGGAGACAAGTCGGCTGGAGGAAGATTTATTGAATCGCGACGCAATTTGAGTGTTCCATCGTCATTAGGAGGCCCTGAACGTTACAATTAACTATCAGTTTTGCGTCCGATTCTAAAATCTAGACTCACTGGAGACGGAGCATAAGGTGATCGAAGCAGCAATATCCCTCTGGAAACATGTCGGCTGGAGGACGATGTATTGAATCGCGATGCAATTTGAGTTTTCCATCGTCATTATGAGGCCCTGAAAGTTACAATTAACTATCAGCTTTGCGTCCGATTCGGAAATTTAGACTCACACGAGACGGGCCATAAGGTGCCCGAAGCAGCAATATCCCCTTGGAGACATGTCGGCTGGAGGACGATGTATTGAATCGCGATGCAATTTGAGTGTTCCTTCGTCATTAGCAGGCCCTGAACGTTACAATTAACCATCAGTTTTGCGTCGGATTCGATAACCTAGACTCACAGGAGACGGACCATAAGTTGCCCAAGGCAGCAATATCCCCTTGGAGACAAGTCGGCTGGAGGACGATGTATTGAATCTCGTCGCAATTTGAGTGTTGCCTCGTCATTAGGAGGCCCTGAACGTTGCAATTAACAATGAGTTTGCGTGGGATTTGAAAATCTAGACTCACAGGAGAAGGACCATAAGGTGCCCGAGGCAGCAGTATCCCCTTGGAGACAAGTCGGCTGGAGGACGAGTTATTGAATCGCGACCCAATTTGAGGGTTCCATCGTCATTAGGCCGCCCTGAACGTTACAATTAACCATCCGTTTTATGTCCGATGCGAAAATCTACACTCACAGGAGACGGAGAATAAGGTGCCCGAGGCAGCAATATCCCCTTGGAGACAAGTCGTCTGGAGGAGGATGATCTGTTGAATCGCGATGCAATTTGAGTTTTCCGTCGTCATTAGGAGGCCCTGAACGTTACAATTAACTATCAGTTTTGCGTCCGATTCGAAAATCTAGACTCACAGGAGACGGACCATAAGGTGATCGAAGCAGCAATATCCCTCTGGAAACATGTCGGCTGGAGGACGATGTATTGAATCGCGATGCAATTTGAGTTTTCCATCGTCATTAGGAGGCACTGAACGTTACAATTAACTATCAGTTTAGCGTCCCATTCGAAAACCTAGACTCACAGGAGACGGACCATAAGGTGCCCGAGACAGCAATATCCCCTTGGAGAAGTGTCGGATGGGTGACGATGTATTGAATCGCGACGCATTTTGTGTGTTCCATCGTAATTAGGAGCCCCTGAACGTTGCAATTAACAATCAGTTTGCGTGGGATTCGAAAATCTAGACTCACAGGAGACGGACCATAAGGTTCCTGAGACAGCAGTATCCCCTTGGAGACAAGTCGGCTGGAGGACGAGTTATTGAATCGCGACCCAATTTGAGGGTTCCATCGTCATTAGGCGGCCCTGAACGTTACAATTAACCATCCGTTTTATGTCCGATGCGAAAATCTACACTCACAGGAGACGGACAATAAGGTTTCCAAGGCAGCAATATCCCCTTGTAGACAAGTCGGCTGGAGGACGATGTATTGAATCGCGATGCAATTTGAGTTTTCCATCGTCATTAGGAGGCCCTGATCGTTACAATTAACTTTCAGTTTTGCGTCCGATTCGAAAATCTAGACTCACAGGAGACGGACCATAAGGTGATCGAAGCAGCAATATCCCTCTGGAAACGTGTCGGCTGGAGGACGATGTATTGAATCGCGATGCAATTTGAGTTTTCCATCGTCATTATGAGGCCCTGAAAGTTACAATTAACTATCAGTTTTGCGTCCGATTCGAAAATTTAGACTCACACGAGACGGGCCATAAGGTGCCCGAAGCAGCAATATCCCCATGGAGACATGTCGGCTGGAGGACGATGTATTTAATCGCGATGCAATTTGAGTTTTCCTTCGTCATTAGCAGGCCCTGAACGTTACAATTAACCATCAGTTTTGCGTCGGATTCGATAACCTAGACTCACAGCAGACGGACCATAAGTTGCCCAAGGCAGCAATATCACCTTGGAGACAAGTCGGCTGGAGGACGATGTATTGAATCTCGTCGCAATTTGAGTGTTGCCTCGTTCTTAGGAGGCCCTGAACGTTGCAATTAACAATCAGTTTGCGTGGGATTCGAAAATCTAGACTCACAGGAGACGGACCATAAGGTGCCCGAGGCAGCAGTATTCCCTTGGAGGCAAGTCGGCTGGAGGACGAGTTATTGAATCGCGACCCAATTTGAGGGTTCCATCGTCATTAGGCGGCCCTGAACGTTACAATTAACCATCCGTTTTATGTCCGATGCGAAAATCTACACTCACAGGAGACGGAGAATAATGTGCCCGAGGCAGCAATATCCCATTGGAGACAAGTCGTCTGGAGGAGCATGATGTGTTGAATCGCGATGCAATTTGAGTTTTCCATCGTCATTAGGAGGCCCTGAACGTTACAATTAACTATCAGTTTTGCGTCCGATTCGAAAATCTAGACTCACAGGAGACGGATCATAAGGTGATCGAAGCAGCAATATCCCTCTGGAAACATGTCGGCTTGAGGACGATGTATTGAATCGCGATGCAATTTGAGTTTTCCATCGTCATTAGGAGGCACTGAACGTTACAATTAACTATCAGTTTAGCGTCCCATTCCACTCACAGGAGACGGATCATAAGGTGCCCAAGGCAGCAATATCCCGTTGTAGACAAGTCGGCTGGAGGACGATGTATTGAATCGCGACGCAATTTGATTGTTCCATCGTCATTAGGAGGCACTGAACGTTACAATTAACCATAAGTTTTGCATCGGATTCGAAAACCTAGACCCACAGGTGACGGACCATAGGGTCCCGGAGGCAGCAATGTCCCCTTGGAGACAAGTCGGCTGGAGGACGATGTATTGAATCGCTATGCAATTTGAGTTTTCCATCGCCATTAGGAGGCCCTGAACGTTACAATTAACTATCAGTGTTGCGTCCGATTCGAGAATCTAGACTCACAGGAGACGGACCATAAGGTGCCCGAGGCAGCAATATCCCCTTGGAGACAAACCGGCTGGAGGACGATATATTGAATCTCGTCGCAAGTTGAGTGTTCCCTCGTCATTAGGAGGCCCTGAACGTTACAATTAACTATCAGTTTGCGTGGGATTCGAAAATCTAGACTCACAGGAGACGGACCATTAGGTGCCCGAGGCAGCAATATCCCCTTGGAGACAAGTAGGCTGGAGGACGATGTATTGAATCGCGATGCAATTTGAGTTTTCCATCGTCATTAGGACGCCCTGAACGATACAATTAACTATCAGTTTCGCGTCGGATTCGAAAATGTAGACTCACAGGAGACGGACCATAAGGTGCCCGACGCAGCAATATCCTTTTGAGACAAGTCGGCTGGAGGAATATTTATTGAATTGCGACGCAATTAGAGTGTTCCATCGTCATTAGGATGCCCTGAACGTTACTATTAACCATCAGTTTTGCGTAGATTCTTAAATCTAGACTCACACGAGACAGACCATAAGGTGCCCGGGGCAGCAATATCCCCTTGGATATAAGTCGGCTGGAGGACGATGTATTGAATCGCGATGCAATTTGAGTTTCCCATCGTGATTAGGAGGCCCTAAACGTTACAATTAACTATCAGTTTTGCGTCCGATTCGAAAATCTAGACTCACAGGAAACGGACCATAAGGTGCCCGAGGCAGCAATATCCCCTTGGAGACACTTCGGCTGGAGGACGATGTATTGAATCGCGATGCAATTTGAGTTTTCCGTCGTCATTAGGAGGCCCTGAACGTTACAATTAACTATCAGTTTTTCGTCCGATTCGAAAATCTAGACTCACAGGAGACGGACCATAAGGTGCCCAAGGCAGCAATATCCCCTTGAAGACAAGTCGGCTGGAGGACGATGTATTGAATCGCGATGCTATTTGAGTTTTCCATTGCTATTAGGAGGCCCTGAACGTTACAATTAACTGTCAGTTTTGCGTCCGTTTCGAAAATCTAGACTCACAGGAGACGGACCATAAGGTTCCCGAGGCAGCAATAACCCCATATGGACAAGTCGGCTGGAGGACGATGTATTGAATCTGGACGGTATGTGAGTCTTCCATCGTCATTAGGAGGCCCTGAACGCTACAATTAACCGACAGTTTTGCGTCTGATTCGAAAATCTACACTCACAGGAGACGGACCTAAGGTGCCGGAGGCAGCAATATCTCCTTGGAGACAAGTCGGCTGGAGGACGATGTATTGAATCTCGTCGCAATTTGAGTGTTCCCTCGTCATTAAGAGGCCCTGAACGTAACAATTAACTATCAGTTTGCGTGGGATTCGAAAGTCTAGACTCACAGGAGACCTACCATAAAGTGTACGAGGCAGCAATATCCCCTTGGAGACAAGTAGGCTGGAGGACGATGCAATTTGAGTTTTCCATCGTCATTAGGAGGCCCTGAACGTTACAATTAACTATCAGTTTTGCGTCGGATTCGAAAATCTAGACTCACAGGGGATGGACCATAACGTGCCCGAGGCAGCATTATCCCCTTGGAGACAAGTCGGCTGGATGACGATGTATTGAATCGCGATCTAATGTGAATGTTCCATCGTCATTAGGCGGCCCTGAATGTTCCGATTAACCATCAGTTTTGCATCCGATTCCAAAATCTAGACTCACAGGAGACGTACTATAAGGTGCCCGAGGCAGCAATATCCCCTTGGAGACAAGTCGGCTGGATGACGATGTATTGAATCGCGATGCAATTTGAGTTTTCCAACGTCATTAGGAGGCCCTAAACGTTAGAATTAACTATCAGTTTTGCGTCCGATTCGAAACTCTAGACTCACAGGAGACGGACCATAAGGTGTCCAAGGCAGCAATATCCCCATGGAGACAAGTCGGCTGGAGGAAGATTTATTGAATCGCGACGCAATTTGAGTGTTCCATCGTCATTAGGAGGCCCTGAACGTTACAAGTAACCACCAGTTTTGCGTCGGATTGCAAAATCTAGACTCACATGAAAGGGACCATAAGGCGCCCGAAGCATCAATATCCCCTTGGAGACAAGTCGGCTGGACGACGATGTATTGAATCACGATGCAATTTGAAATTTCCATCGTCATTAGGAGGCCCTGAACGTTACAATTAACTATCAGTTTTGCGTCCGATTCGAAAATCTAGACTCACAGGAGACGGACCATAAGGTGATTGAAGCAGCAATATCCCCTTGGAGACAAGTCGGCTGGAGGACGATGTATTGAATCGCGATGCAATTTGAGTTTTCCATCGTTATTAGGAGGCCCTGAACGTTACAATTAACTATCAGTTTTGCGTCCGATTCTAATATCTAGACTCACAGGAGACGGAGCATAAGGTGATCGAAGCAGCAATATCCCTCTGGAAACATGTCGGCTGGAGGACGATGTATTGAATCGCGATGCAATTTGAGTGTTCCTTCGTCATTAGCAGGCCCTGAACGTTACAATTAACCATCAGTTTTGCGTCGGATTCGATAACCTTGACTCACAGGAGACGGACCATAAGTTGCCCAAGGCAGCAATATCCCCTTGGAGACAAGTCGGCTGGAGGACGATGTATTGAATCTCGTCGCAATTTGAGTGTTGCCTCGTCATTAGGAGGCCCTGAACGTTGCAATTAACAATCAGTTTGCGTGGGATACGAAAATCTAGACTCACAGGAGACGGACCATAAGGTGCCCGAGGCAGCAGTATCCCCTTGGAGACAAGTCGGCTGGAGGACGAGTTATTGAATCGCGACCCAATTTGAGGGTTCCATCGTCATTAGGCGGCCCTGAACGTTACAATTAACCATCCGTTTTATGTCCGATGCGAAAATCTACACTCACAGGAGATGGAGAATAAGGTGCCCGAGGCAGCAATATCCCCTTGGAGACAAGTCGTCTGGAGGAGGATGATCTGTTGAATCGCGGTGCAATTGGAGTTTTCCGTCGTCATTAGGAGGCCCTGAACGTTACAATTAACTATCAGTTTTGCGTCCGATTCGAAAATCTACACTCACAGGAGACGGACCATAAGGTGCCCGAGACAGCAATATCCCCTTGGAGAAGTGTCGGATGGGTGACGATGTATTGAATCGCGATGCAATTTGAGTTTTCCATCGTCATTAGGAGGCCCTGAACGTTACAATTAACTATCAGTTTTGCGTCCGATTCGAAAATCTAGACTCACAGGAGACGGACCATAAGGTGATCGATGCAGCAATATCCCTCTGGAAACATGTCGGCTGGAGGACGATGTATTGAATCGCGATGCAATTTGAGTTTTCCATCGTCATTAGGAGGCACTGAACGTTACAATTAACTATCAGTTTAGCGTCCCATTCGAAAACCTAGACTCACAGGAGACGGACCATAAGGTGCCCGAGACAGCAATATCCCATTGGAGAAGTGTCGGATGGGTGACGATGTATTGAATCGCGACGCATTTTGTGTGTTCCATCGTAATTAGGAGCCCCTGAACGTTGCAATTAACAATCAGTTTGCGTGGGATTCGAAAATCTAGACTCACAGGAGACGGACAATAAGGTGCCTGAGACAGCAGTATCCACTTGGAGACAAGTCGGCTGGAGGACGAGTTATTGAATCGCGACCCAATTTGAGGGTTCCATCGTCATTAGGCGGCCCTGAACGTTACAATTAACCATCCGTTTTATGTCCGATGCGAAAATCTACACTCACAGGAGAAGGACAATAAGGTGCCCAAGGCAGCAATATCCCCTTGTAGACAAGTCAGCTGGAGGACGATGTATTAAATCGCTATGCAATTTGAGTTTTCCATCGCCATTAGGAGGCCCTGAGCGTTACAATTAACTATGAGTGTTGCGTCCGATTCGAAAATCTAGACTCACAGGAGACGGACCATAAGGTGCACGAGGCAGCAATATCCCCTTGGAGACAAACCGGCTGGAGGACGATGTATTGAATCTCGTCGCAAGTTGAGTGTTCCCTCGTCATTAGGAGGCCCTGAACGTTACAATTAACTATCAGTTTGCGTGGGATTCGAAAATCTAGTCTCACAGGAGACGGACCATAAGGTGCCCGAGGCAGCAATATCCCCTTGGAGACAAGTAGGCTGGAGGACGATGTTTTGAATCGCGATGCAATTTGAGTTTTCCATCGTCATTAGGACGCCCTGAACGATACAATTAACTATCAGTTTTGCGTCGGATTCGAAAATGTAGACTCACAGGAGACGGACCATAAGGTGCCCGAGGCAGCAATATCCCCTTGGAGACAAGTCGGCTGGAGGAATTTTTATTGAATTGCGACGCAATTAGAGTGTTCCATCGTCATTAGGATGCCCTGAACGTTACAATTAACCATCAGTTTTGCGTAGATTCGAAAATCTAGACTCACACGAGACAGACCATAAGGTGCCCGGGGCAGCAATATCCCCTTGGATATAAGTCGGCTGGAGGACGATGTATTGAATCGCGATGCAATTTGAGTTTCCCATCGTGATTAGGAGGCCATAAACATTACAATTAACTATCAGTTTTGCGTCCGATTCGAAAATCTAGACTCACAGGAAACGGACCATAAGGTGCCCGAGGCAGCAAACTTCGGCTGGAGGACGATGTATTGAATCTGGTTGGAATGTGAGTGTCCCATCGTCATTAGGAGGCCCTAAACGTTACAATTAACCATCAGCTTTGCGTTGGATTCGAAAATCTAGTCTCACAGGAGACGGACAATAAGGTGCCCGAGGCAGCAAAATCCCCTTGGAGACAAGTCGGCAGGAGGACGATGTATTGAACCTCCTCGCAAAGTGAATGTTCCCTCGTCATTAGGAGCCCCTGAACGTTACAATTAACCATCAGTTTTACGTCCGATTCCGAAACCTAGACTCACAGGGGACGGTCCATAAGGTGCCGGAGGCAGCAATATCCCCTTGCAGACAAGTGGGTTGGAGGACGATGTTTTGAATCTGGACGGTATTTGAGTCTCCCATCGTCATTAGGAGGCCCTGAACGCTACAATTAACCGTCAGTTTTGCGTCTGATTCGAAAATCTACACTCACAGGAGACGGACCTAAGGTGTCGGAGGCTGCAATATCTCCTTGGAGACAAGTCGGCTGGAGGACGATGTATTGAATCTCGTCGCAATTTGAGTGTTCCCTCGTCTTTAAAAGGCCCTGAACGTAACAATTAACTACCAGTTTGCGTGGGATTCGAAAATCTGGACTCACAGGAGACCTACCATAAGGTGTACGAGGCAGCAATATCCCCTTGGAAACAAGTCGGCTGGAGGAAGATTATTGAATTGCGATGCAATTTGAGTGGTCCATCGTCATTAGGAGGCCCTGATCGTTACAATTAACTATCAGTTTTGCGTCCCATTCGAAAACCTACACACACAGGAGACGGACCATTAGGAGCCCAAGGCAGCAATATCCCCTTGCAGACAAGTCGGCTTGAGGACGATGTATTGAATCTGGACGGAATGTGGGTGTTCCATCGTGATTAGGAGGCCCTGAACGTTACAATAACCATCAGTTTTGCGTCGGATTCGAAAATCTAGACTCACAGGAGACGGACCATAAGGTGCCCCAGGCAGCAATATCATCTTGCAGACAAGTTGGCTGGAATACGATGTATTGAATCGCGATGCAATTTGAGTTTTCCATCGTCATTAGGACTCCCTGAGCGATACAATTAACTATCAGTTTTGCGTCGGATTCGAAAATGTAGACTCACAGGAGACGGACCATAAGGTGCCCGAGGCAGCAATATCCCCTTGGAGATAAGTCGGCTGGAGGAAGATTTATTGAATTGCGACGCAATTAGATTGTTCCATCGTCATTAGGAGGCCCTGAACGTTACAATTAACCATCAGTTTCGCATCGGATTCGAAAATCTAAGACTCACAGGAGGTGCCCGAAGCAATAATATCCCCTTGGTGACAACTCGGATGGAGAACGATGTATTGAATCGCGATGCAATTTTAGTTTTCCATCGTCATTAGGAGGCCCTGAACGTTACAATTAACCAACAGTGTTGCGTCGGATTCGTATATCTAGACCCATAGGAGACGGATCATATGGTGTCCGATGCAGCATTATCCCCTTTGAGACAAGTCGGCTGGAGGACGGGTTATTGAATCGCGACCCAATTTGCGTGTTCCATCGTCATTAGGCGGCCCTGAACGTTACAATTAGCCATCAGTTTTGCGTCCGATTCGAAAATCTATACTTACAGCAGATAGACCATAAGGTGCCCGAGGCAGCAATATCCCCTTGGAGACACTTCGGCTGGAGGACGATGTATTGAATCGCGATGCAATTTGAGTTTTCCGTCGTCATTAGGAGGCCCTATATGTTACAATTAACTATCAGTTTTGGGTCCGATTCGAAAATCTTGACTCACAGGAGACTGACCATAAGGTGCCCAAGGCAGCAATATCCCCTTGGAGACAAGTCGGCTGGAGGACGATGTATTGAATCGCGATGCACTTTGAGTTCCCCATTGCTATTAGGAGGCCCTGAACGCTACAATTAACTATCAGTTTTGCGTCCGATTCGATAGTCTAGACTCACAGGAGACGGACCATAAGGTGCACGAGGCAGCAATATCCCCATGGAGACAAGTCGGCTGGAGGACGATGTATTGAATCGCGATGCAATTTGAGTTTTCCGTCCTCATTAGGAGGCCCTGAACGTGACAATTAACTATCAGTTTTGCGTCCGATTCGAAAATCTAGACTCACAGGAGACGGACATTAAGGTGCCCAAGGCAGCAATATCCCCTTGGAGACAAGTCGGCTGGAGGACGATGTATTGAATCGCGATGCAATTTGAGTTCTCCATTGCTATTAGGAGGCCCTGAACGTTACAGTTAACTATCAGTTTTGCGTCCGATTCGAAAATCTAGACTCACAGGAGACGGACCATAAGGTGCCAGAGGCAGCAATATCCCCATGGAGACAAGTCGGCTGGAGGACGATGTATTGAATCTGGTTGGAATGTGAGTGTTCCATCGTCATTAGGGGGCCCTGAACGTTACAATTAACTATCAGTTTTGCGTTGGAATCGAAAATCTAGACTCACAGGAGACGGACCATAAGGTTCCGGAGGCAGCAATATCCCCTTGGAGACAAGTCGTCTGGAGGACGATGTATTGAATCTCGTCGCAATTTGAGTGTTCCCTCGTCATTAAGAGGCGCTGAACGTTACAATTAACTATCAGTTTTGCGTCCGATTCGAAAATCTAGACTCACAGGAGATGGACCATAAGGTGCCCAAATCAGCAATATCCCCTTGTAGACAAGTCGGCTGGAGCACAGTGTATTGAATCGCGTCGCAATTTGAGTATTCCATCGTCATTAGGTGGCCCTGAACGTTACAATTAACCATCAGTTTTGTGTCGGATTCGAAAACCTAGACTCACAGGAGACGGACCTAAGGCGCCAGAGGCAGCAATATCCCTTTGGAAACAAGTGGGTTGGAGGACGATGTATTGAATCTGGACGGAATGTGAGTGTTCCATCGTCATTAGGAGGCCCTGAACGTTACAATTAACTATCAGTTTGCGTGGGATTCAAAAATTTAGACTCAGAGGAGACGGACCATAAGGTGCCCGAGGCAGCAATATCCCCTTTCAGACAAGTTGGCTGGAATACGATGTATTGAATCGCGATGCAATTTGAGTTTTCCATCGTCATTAGGACTCCCTGAGCGATACAATTAACTATCAGTTTTGCGTCGGATTCGAAAATGTAGACTCACAGGAGACGGACCATAAGGTGCCCGAGCCAGCAATATGCCCTTGGAGACAAGTCGGCTGGAGGAAGATTTATTGAATTGCGACGCAATTAGATTGTTCCATCGTCATTAGGAGGCCCTGAAAGTTACAATTAACCATCAGTTTTGCATCGGATTCGAAAATCTAAGACTCACAGGAGGTGCCCGAAGCAATAATATCCCCTTGGTGACAACTCGGATGGAGAACGTTGTATTGAATCGCGATGCAATTTTAGTTTTCCATCGTCATTAGGAGGCCCTGAACGTTACAATTAACCAACAGTTTTGCGTCGGATTCGTAAATCTAGACCCATAGGAGACGGATCATATGGTGTCCGAGGCAGCATTATCCCCTTTGAGACAAGTCGGCTGGAGGACGGGTTATTGAATCGCGACCCAATTTGCATGTTCCATCGTCATTAGGCGGCCCTGAACGTTACAATTAGCCATCAGTTTTGCGTCCGATTCGAAAATCTATACTTACAGGAGATAGACCATAAGGTGCCCGAGGCAGCAATATCCCCTTGGAGACACTTCGGCTGGAGGACGATGTATTGAATCGCGATGCAATTTGAGTTTTCCGTCGTCATTAGGAGGCCTTAAACGTTACAATTAACTATCAGTTTTGCGTCCGATTCGAAAATCTAGACACACAGGAGACTGAGCATAAGGTGCCCAAGGCAGCAATATCCCCTTGGAGACAAGTCGGCTGGAGGACGATGTATTGAATCGCGATGCACTTTGAGTTCCCCATTGCTATTAGGAGGCCCTGAACGCTACAATTAACTATCAGTTTTACGTCCGATTCGATAGTCTAGACTCACAGGAGACGGACCATAAGGTGCACGAGGCAGCAATATCCCCATGGAGACAAGTCGGCTGGAGGACGCTGTATTGAATCGCGATGCAATTTGAGTTTTCCGTCGTCATTAGGAGGCCCTGAACGTGACAATTAACTATCAGTTTTGCGTCCGATTCGAAAATCTAGACTCACAGGAGACGGATATTAAGGTGCCCAAGGCAGCAATATCCCCTTGGAGACAAGTCGGCTGGAGGACGATGTATTGAATCGCGATGCAATTTGAGTTCTCCATTGCTATTAGGAGGCCCTGAACGTTACAGTTAACTATCAGTTTTGCGTCCGATTCGAAAATCTAGACTCACAGGAGACGGACCATAAGGTGCCAGAGGCAGCAATATCCCCATGGAGACAAGTCGGCTGGAGTACGATGTATTGAATCTGGTTGGAATGTGAGTGTTCCATCGTCATTAGGAGGCCCTGAACGTTACAATTAACAATCGGTTTTGCGTTGGAATCGAAAATCTAGACTCACAGGAGACGGACCATAAGGTGCACGAGGCAGCAATATCCCCTTGGAGACAAGTCGTCTGGAGGACGATGTATTGAATCTCGTCGCAATTTGAGTGTTCCCTCGTCATTAGTAGGCGCTGAACGTTACAATTAACTATCAGTTTTGCGTCCGAGTCGAAAATCTAGACTCACAGGAGATGGACCATAAGGTGCCCAAATCAGCAATATCCCCTTGTAGACAAGTCGGCTGGAGCACAGTGTATTGAATCGCGTCGCAATTTGAGTATTCCATCGTCATTAGGTGGCCCTGAACGTTACAATTAACCATCAGTTTTGTGTCGGATTGGAAAACCTAGACTCACAGGAGACGGACCTAAGGCGCCAGAGGCAGCAATATCCCCTTGGAGACAAGTGGGTTGGAATACGATGTATTGAATCGCGACCCAATTAGTGTTCCGTCGTCATTAGGCGGCCCTGAACGTTACAATTAACCATCAGTTTTGCGTCCGATTCGAAAATCTAGACTCACAGGAAACGGACCATAAGGTGCTTGAGGCAGCAATATTCCCTTGGAGACAAATCGGCAGGAAGACGATGTATTGAATCGCGATGCAATTTGAGTTTTCCATCGTCATTAGGAGGCCCAGAACGTTACAATTAACCATTAGTTTTGCGTCGGATTCGAAAATCTAGACTGACAGGAGACGGACCATAAGGTGCCCGAGGCAGCAATATCCTCTTGGACACAAATCGGCATGTGGACGATGAATTGAATCTCGATGCAATTTTAGTTTTCCATCGTCATTAGGAGGGGCTGAACGTTACAATTAACCATCAGTTTTGCGTCGGATTCGAAAATCTAAACTCGCAGGAGACGAACCGTATGGTGTCCGAGGCAGCAATATCACCTTGGAGACAAGTCGGCTGGAGGACGATGTATTGAATCTCGACGCAATTTGAGTGTTCCCTCGTCATTAGGAGGCCCTGAACGTTACAAATAACTATCAGTTTGCGTGGGATTCAAAAATCTAGACTCACAGGAGACGGACCATAAGGTGCCCGAGGCAGCAATATCCCCTTGGAGACAAGTGGGCTGGAATACGATGTATTGAATTGCGATGCAATTTGAGTTTTCCATCGTCATTAGGACTCCCTGAGCGATACAATTAACTATCAGTTTTGCGTCGGATTCGAAAATGTAGACTCACAGGAGACGGACCATAAGGTGCCCGAGGCAGTAATATCCCCTTGGAGTCAAGTCGGCTGGAGGAAGATTTATTGAATTGCGTCGCAATTAGATTGTTCCATCGTCATAAGGAGGCCCTGAACGTTACAATTAACCATCAGTTTTGCATCGGATTCGAAAATCTAAGACTCACAGGAGGTGCCCGAAGCAATAATATCCCCTTGGTGACAAGTCGGATGGAGAACGATGTATTGAATCGCGATGCAATTTTAGTTTTCCATCGTCATTAGGAGGCCCTAAACGTTACAATTAACCAACAGTTTTGCGTCGGATTCGTAAATCTAGACCCACAGGAGACGGATCATATGGTGTCCGAGGCAGCATTATCCCCTTTGAGACAAGTCGGCTGGAGGACGGGTTATTGAATCGCGACCCAATTTGCGTGTTCCATCGTCATTAGGCGGCCCTGAACGTTACAATTAACCATCAGTTTTGCGTCAGATTCGAAAATCTAGACTTACAGGATTTAGACCATAAGGTGCCCGAGGCAGCAATATCCCCTTGGAGACACTTCAGCTGGAGGACGATATATTGAATCGCGATGCAATTTGAGTTTTCCGTCGTCATTAGGAGGCCCTGAACGTGACAATTAACTATCAGTTTTGCGTCCGATTCGAAAATCTAGACTCACAGGAGACGGACAATAAGGTGCCCAAGGCAGCAATATCCCCTTGGAGACAAGTCGGCTGGAGGACGATGTATTGAATCGCGATGCAATTTGAGTTCTCCATTGCTATTAGGAGGCCCTGAACGTTACAGTTAACTATCAGTTTTGCGTCCGATTCGAAAATCTAGACTCACAGGAGACGGACCATAAGGTGCCAGAGGCAGCAATATCCCCATGGAGACAAGTCGGCTGGAGGACGATGTATTGAATCTGGTTGGAATGTGAGTGTTCCATCGTCATTAGGAGGCCCTTAACGTTACAATTAACCATCAGTTTTGCGTTGGAATCGAAAATCTAGACTCACAGGGGACGGACCATAAGGTGCACGAGGCAGCAATATCCCCTTGGAGACAAGTCGGCTGGAGCACAGTGTATTGAATCGCGTCGCAATTTGAGTATTCCATCGTCATTAGGTGGCCTTGAACGTTACAATTAACCATCAGTTTTGTGTCGGATTCGAAAACCTAGTCTCACAGGAGACGGACCTAAGGCGCCAGCGGCAGCAATATCCCCTTGGAGACAAGTGGGTTGGAGGACGATGTATTGAATCTGGACGGAATGTGAGTGTTCCATCGTCATTAGGAGGCCCTGAACGTTACAATTAACCATCAGTTTTGCGTCGGATTCGAAAATCTAGACTCGCAGGAGACGAACCGTATGGTGTCCGAGGCAACAATATCCCCTATGAGACAAGTCGGCTTAAGGACGATTTATTGAATCGCGACGCAATTTGTGTGTTCCATCGTAATTAGGAGGCCCTGAACGTTACAATTAACTATCAGTTTTGCGTCGGATTCGAAAACCTAGACTCACAGGAGACGGACCATAAGGAGCCGGAGGCAGCAATATCCCCTTGGAGACAAGTGGGTTGGAGGACGATGTATTGAATCTGGACGGAATGTGAGTGTTCCGTCGTCATTAGGAGGCCCTGAATGTTACAATTAAACGTCCGTTTGGCGTCGGTTCGAAAATCTAGACTCACAGGGGACGGAACTAAGGTGCCGGAGGCAGCAATATCCCCTTGGAGACAAGTGGGTTGGAGGACGATGTATTGAATCTGGACGGAATGTGAGTGTTCCATCGTCATTAGGAGGCCCTGAACGTTACAATTATCCATCAGTTTTGCGTCGGATTCGAAAATCTAGACTCACAGGAGACGGACCGTATGGTGTCTGAGGCAGCAATATCCCCTTGGAGACAAGTCGGCTGGAGGACGATTTATTGAATCGCGACCCAATTTGAGTGTTCCGTCGTCATTAGGCGGCCCTGAACGTTACAATTAACCATCAGTTTTGCGTCCGATTCGAAAATCTAGACTCACAGGAAACGGACCATAAGGTGCCTGAGGCAGCAATATTCCCTTGAAGACAAGTCGGCTAGAGGACGATGTATTGAATCGCGATGCAATTTGAGTTTTCCATCGTCATTAGGAGGCCCAGAACGTTACAATTAACCATTAGTTTTGCGTCGGATTCGAAAATCTAGACTGACAGGAGACGGACCATAAGGTGCCCGAGGCAGCAATATCCCCTTGGACACAAATCGGCTGGAGGACGATGAATTGAATCGCGAAGCAATTTTAGTTTTCCATCGTCATTAGGAGGGGCTGAACGTTACAATTAACCATCAGTTTTGCGTCGGATTCGAAAATCTAGACTCGCAGGAGACGAACCGTATGGTGTCCGAGGCAGCAATATCCCCTAAGAGACAAGTCGGCTTAAGGACGATTTATTGAATCGCGACGCAATTTGTGTGTTCCATCGTAATTAGGAGGCCCTGAACGTTACAATTAACCATCAGTTTTGGGTCGGATTCGAAAATGTAGACTCACAGGAGACGGTCCATAAGGTGCCCGAGGCAGCAATATCCCCTTGGAGACAAATAGGCTGGAGGACGATGTATTTAATCGCGATGCAATTTGAGTTTTCCATCGCCATTAGGAGGCGCTGAACGTTACAATTAACCTTCAGTTTTGCGTCGGATTCGAAAATCTAGACTCACAGGAGGTGCCCTTTGGAGTCAATTCGCCTGGAGGACGATGTATTGAATCGCGATGCAATTTTTGTTTTCCATCGTCATTAGGAGGCCCTGAACGTTACAATTAACCATCAGTTTTGCATCGGATTCGAAAATCTATACTCACAGGAGATGGACCATATGGTGTCCGAGGCAGCAATATCCCCTCGGAGACAAGTCGGCTGGAGGACGATTTATTGAATCGCGATGGAATTTGAGTTTTCCATCGTCATTAGGAGGCCCTGAAAGTTACAATTAACCATCAGTTTTGCGTCCGATTCGAAAATCTAGACTCACAGGAAACGGACCATAAGGTGCCCGAGGCAGCAATATCCCCTTGGAGACAAGTCGGTTGGAGGACGATGTATTGAATCGCGATGGAATTTGAGTTTTCCATCGTCATTAATAGGCCCTGAAAGTTACAATTAACCATCAGTTTTGCGTCGGATTCGAAAATGTAGACTGACAGGATGTAATCTCACCACGGAAAATTACCTTCTACCACGCCATGATTAATAATGGTCGATCAAATCATCAACATTTATTTACGTATGAAAACTATCTGAGCAGATTTTCTAGTAATATATGCGCCGACAGCTCGTCGACGCCAAGGTTTTTTTCGAGCACGTTTATTCTTTGGAATAACAGAGGTACACAGATGTATGCTCCATGGTCATTATAGTTATAGTTATGGAAAGATAGAATGAAAGAGAGAGAAAGGAACAGCTTCGGAAAGTATCGGTTGGAAGATTTTCGTATTGCGAAAGGAGATTTATTTACTCTTCTTAGCGCTAAAGCGAGGCAGGAAAGTTTGTGCCGCTAGCGGGGTAGACAAAGAGAAAGAAGGACATGTAAAAGTAAATTTCATGAGACTTTAAATCCACGGAAACGGGACATGTACGGAAATGGATTCAATATACAATTTTCCTCAGAAATAAGGTTTGTGACTATTTCATTTTAGAGTGAATGACGAATGCGTTCTCTGTCTGAATCGTTGATGATTGTCTGTGGCCTGTAATTAATTGGGAAGTTTCAGCTGTGACGAAGAGAGCCTGCAATCTCTGAGTTTTATTGAAATCGTCCAAAAAGGCTTCGTCCACATCTGAAACTTTATATCTGTCGTAAACAGAACGAAGTGTTCAAAACGATCGATTTTTTCCCAACTGAATGCAGCGCTTAATAATAATAACGTATATGAAGATCTTTTCTAGCAAGCCAGCCGCTGAATATTAAGAAGAAGGGCTCCACCAGAGATTTTAATAGGCTGATTTCATGTAACTTAAGACTTTCAGCAAAATCGATTTAAGTAGTAAGGGCATTCATTAGAATGGCCAATCCGTGACAGGACACGTTTTTGGACGTTGTTAAAATAATTTTGTTCTTTGTTTCATGTGAACTAGACGAGACAACTTAACGTGGGAAAGAGAAGAAATACTCGCAGGCGCATTATTTCATCGACAAATAAAAGCAGCACGCTGGACGTCCATTATAATACTAAAAAAAAAAAAAAAAAAAAAAAACAGAAAAGAGGCCAGATCTATAATTTTTTTGTAAACTTTATAGTATTGAGGAAGTAGTCGTAGATTTGAACATTTTCTAATTGTGTTCATAACAGAAGTAGTTTGATTCACTTGCCCTAGTTGCATTTACCTGTACAAGTACCATAACAAAGTAGCCACAGTAGTATTCTTGTGAAGGGAGATATATATATATCTTGAGTGTAGAACATTTATATGGTTTTAACTAGGGCAATGTTTAAGATGAGTCAAGCAGAGCAGAGCAACACGCAACAGCCTTCAGCTGTGAGCACTGAGGATAATGATGTAGTAAGAAGTGTTGTAGAACCGATCGCTACAGATAGCGCAATAGAACGCCCGGTAGACACGGCTGGAGATGTATCAGCCAGTATGCAACATGGATTAGACCCATTGGTCATTATCATGAGGCAGATGCAGATGTTAACGGAGACCGTGAATAATATGAATACAAAATTAGCCGCAGTTACTGAAGGGCAAAACCATTTGAATACAAAATTAGCCTCAGTTACTGAAGGGCAAAACCAATTGAATACCAAATTAGCCTCAGTTACTGAAGGGGAAGAAAATTTGAAAACCGACATTAACGCGAAGTTTGCCGCGGTGAATGAGGGGCAAAATGATTTGAATACGAAGTTAGCATCAGTTACGGAAGGGCAGGAAAAGCTGAAAGCTGAGATTAAGCAGCAGTTACATGACAGCTTTTCCGAATTAGAACAACGGATAGAGGCGAAGACAAAGGAACTTAAAGATCAGGCCGAAGAGACGGAACGAAAATTAACTGCACAAATCGAATTGGTTAAAGCTCAATGTGAGGAATCTACTCACCGCGTACGTGTAGAAATGAAGGAGTACGTGGCTATTAAGATAGATACCGTACGCGAACAGGTGGAAATGGTTCCGCAATTAGTACAAAAGCAAGATGCCATGTCGTGTGCAATTGCGCAACTTCCTGAATTGGCACGTACGCAGACGAACATAAAGGAAAGTGTGGAACATCTGACAGAACGTCAAGACGTTATAGACCACCAGATTAATGTATTAACGGGTAAATTTTCCGAAATCACATTAGAAAACAAAAGGCTAATGTGTGAAAACGTTGAACATAATGTTAAAGAAGCATTCCAGAGTCTGTGCGGCAAACAGGAAGAGAATTTGTTTGCGAAAGGACTAGAGGAAGTGCGACAGTAGTTAGGTGCTGATCTCGAGCATTGGAAACAAACGATAGCAGAGTCGATACGCGTTTCACAACAAGGCTCAGAACAAATGAATACCGGCCAGCAGCAGAAGTTGCCAGCGACTATAGAGCCAGTTACTGCACATTCGCACACAATACCGACTTGTGTGAGTAACTGAAATATTAAATTGCCACGAGCTAGTTGTTCACGTGAAGTTTTATCTGACGGAGATTACGAAAGCCTTTGTCATGCTGAAGAAAAAATGATAAAGCATCGGCAATTTCAGATTTTTAATACTGACAAAAGGGGGGTCCATCCGATTGTTTTTATTCGAAGTTTTAGAGGAGTTCTACCCAGAAATTGGTCGGAGTGGCAGAAGATCAGTTTCGTTACTGGGTATATACAAGGTTCGGGGGCGATATGGGCCTCGGACATGACTTCTGTTTGCTCGACCTATGACGATTTTGAGAAAGCGTTTTTAGCAAAGTTCTGGTCAGAAGGAGTACAGGAACGCCTAAGGCAGGAGGTGCTCTACCCAGAGCCTTTCTCTTTTTCGAAAGGAAGCCTTAGGAAGTATTTTGAAAAATATATAAATAAAACTAGATATTGGGACAGACCTATGCCTTTGCCAGACATAATAAACATACTTAAAGCAAGATTACCAACGAGCATCCGGAATCAATTAATTTACGGCAACGATAAAGACCTGGAGTCGTTCCTCACGACGTTAGATCATATAGATATTATAGAAGAGAACAACCAGAAAGCCCGTAACAACAGATTCCAATATCGGGAGATAGAACCTCCGCCAAATGGTAGGCAAGGGAACGCACAGAGATCGATAAATAGTGGAGAAACCCCTCAAAATCTCAATAATAATACCGGCAATAGTCTTGCGAGGGGCTATCCAAGGAACAACAGGAATGGGAAACGATACAATCCCGTATGGGGGAACGAAAGGAATTTCAGACCACAAGCTTGGAACAATAACAGTAATAGAAAGTGGAACCAACCGGGGGAAACAAACTCAAATAACCAACATCAGTGGGGACGGACATCCGCGAATCAACCGGTAATTACCGAAGTGACGGATGAGGTCAACCACCAGGTGAATCAAAATCCAACAAACTTGTAAGGACCCACTCGTGCCCCGGAGGAGCGGTCAACAATAGGTTGAGGGGCAACAGGATATGTGTACCTATGCTAACGTATAATATGGACGATTACTGGCAGATGAATTAACCGAGGACTTAGAACCCAAAGATGAGAATAAGGAACAGGTGGCAGTAGCCGAAGTGCAAGTCATTTTGGAAACTGTACCTATAGTGGCAGTTTTAGACACAGCTGCAACCACAAATGTTATTTCGGAGGCTCTATTCAACAAGATCAGAAATATACGACGAGTACCAATTTTTCCAGTTCAAAATTGCAAAATAATAGGCGCCGTTGGGGCTCGATCGGCGAATGTAAAAGTGCAGTCACTACTTAGTGTAGAAGTAGGAAATGTAGCAATATTAAGCACATTCCTTGTGGTGAAAAATTTGGTGGTAGACTGCATTATCGGAGTCGACAGCCTACGTCAATACGGATGCAGAATAGATTTTAAAACAGGAAAAATTTTGTTAGATGTAAATAAACAAGAAATTGAATTGGACTTGTTGAAAAAAGAAAGCCTTACAGAAAATATAATAGTGGGATCAGTGTGCAAGTAATCAGGACTGCACGAAATTCTAAACAGCACGGGAATAATGAGTTCAAAGTCAAAGGAGATTTCGGTCAATTAGTGGATGAGAAGTTAAATGAATCCGACTGCATCACTGAAGATCAGAAGAAGCAGCTCAAAGGATTATTATCAGCGTATGAAAACGTGTTTGATGAAAGGCCAGGAGTGATTAAAGGATACATATGCCATCTCTACGTTAAGCCGCACGAAACGTATTGTAGAACTTTCTATCCTGTTCCCTGGAGGTTAAAGGCTCAAGTTCAAAAGGAAATAGATCGCATGTTGAAATGGGGTTTGATCGAACCCTCTACAAGCCCAAACTGCTCCCCATTGTTGGTTGTGCCAAAAGCAAATGGAACTGTGAGACTGGTACTCGACGCCAGGGAAATAAATAAAATTATAATTCCAGTGAGGACACACCCGGAAAACATAGACGAACTGATACAACGGTTCCAGGATGTCCAATATTTGACGAGCATCGATTTGCGGAGTTCTTATTGGCAAGTCAAGCTGGATGAGGTATCGAGGAAATATACAGCTTTCATTTATGCAGGAAGAAGTTACCAATTTACTGTAGTTCCTTTCGGACCCAACATTAGTGCTGGAATTTTTATATCAGCGCTAGATTACGCATTAGGCCCAGAACTAAGAAGCAGGATAACAGTATTTGTTGATGATATGCTTATTGCATCGAAGACCTGGGAAGAGCATATTACTTTACTGAGTCGGGTGTTGGACGTTTTCAAAACCATGGGAATAACTACTAACCTACAGAAATCACATTTTGCACTAAATAGAATCAAGTTCCTGGGGCATATAATTGACGCAAAGGGAATTTTACCGACCAAGGAGAAGTTAATGGCGATTAGTAAGTTTCCAACACCAAGAAATAGGAGGCAATTAAAAGGGTTTATGGGTCTTGCATCATTTTTTAGAAGATTTATCACGAATCAGGCCATGAATGCAGCAGCACTGAATAGTTTGCTGAAGAAGGATGTGCCCTGGCTCTGGACATTCGAGTGTCAAGAAGCATTTGAAGAAATAAAGAAGCAATTAGTAAATGCACCGCTTTTGTACCATCCGGACATGCAAGAGGAATTCTATTTGTCAACAGATTCGTCAAATGTGGGTCTTGGAGCGTGCCTTTTCCAAGTACGCAAGATAAATGGACAGCTTACCTTTTGTCCTATTGCGTTTGCTAGTCGTGTTTTGTCCAACTGTGAACGAACGTACACGACGACAGAATTAGAGGCTCTTGCGGTCGTCTGGGGATTTAAAAAATTTCACTATTACTTATATGGGTCGAAGACTATCGTATATTGCGACCACCAATCATTAACGTTTTTACAAACGTGTAAACTGTTACACCCCAGACTCGCTAGATGGACTCTCGCCCTGCAACAATACCAGTTTCAGATCGTACATGTCTCAGGGCAGCAAAACATTATTGCTGACGCTCTATCAAGGTCACCGCAGGGTTTAACCAAAGAGATTGAAGTAAATAATTCCTCAGAATTCCCGATATTGCTGCTGCAGGAAAATCCATATAAGACGTACAACATCAATTTGTGTGTGCATATGGCCCAGTTACAGAAAAAGGATGCTCAATGGGGAAGTGTCATTCAAAGGCTACAACAGCAACCTTCGGATCAGATTGCAAATTATTACAAGCTAGTAAATGGCGTATTATTTTTCCGCTGTGGAAGGCCAAACAAAGTCCGTTGGTGTGTTTGTATACCTGAGGCACAAATAGAGAAACTTGTCTGGTTCACTCATTTGACCTGGGGACATTTCGGTGCGACGAAATGTGCAGACAAGATAAGTGCGTACTGTTATTTCCCCAACATAAAGCGCAGAGTGCACGAGGTCTTAAAGAGGTGCATAATCTGCCAAAAAACAAAGCCGGATTCAAAAGGGACTAAGCACCCATTATGCTCTATATTAGTACAAGAACCAAAAGGATTAATTTCGTGCGATCTGTGTGGACCGTTACCTACTTCAAGAGGTGGTGTTAAATATGTGTTAGCGTTTCTAGATGTGTGCACGAAATACGTTAAGCTATACCCGATAAAGACGGCTACAGCCAAAGTAATTGTATTAAGATTAATAAGAGATTATCTTCCACATGTGGGTATACCAAAGGCGATCATAACTGACAATGCTAAAATATTTACGGGACTCCGGTGGAAGCAGACTTTGTCTCAAGTAGGTGTGAAACACGTACTAACATCATTTTACCACCCACAAGGTAATTTGGTGGAGAGGATTTTTAGAGAATTCAATCGATTTATGAGGACGTATTGCCATAATAAGCAAACTGCGTGGGCAAATTATGTGGAAGAGTTTGAGCAAATATACAATAACATGCCACACTCCTCAACTGGATATACACCTCGTGAATTGATGTTCGAAGAGAAGGAGGAAAACTTCTGGACTCACCATATCCCCAAAACTCAGGAAACCGAGGTGCCTTGGGAAGAAAAAATAAGACAAGCTATCATGACGAAAAAGGCTGATCAAAGAAAACAACGATATGACAAATTGATCAAGAGGGTACAGACATACCATGTCGGCGAGAAGGTACTAGTCGAACGACATACCAAATCATCCGTAATAAAGAAAAGTATAAAGAAGTGGGAGTTACTATATACTGGACCATACATTATCCTACAAATTCCGAATCCTGGAGCTTATCTGTTAGCATACCCGGGATCGAACAAAATAAAAGGGTTATTTCCTCATAACGACTTAAAAAGATATAATGAAGATTAGAAGATAGGGAGGAATGGTGTTCCGAGTGACAGAGATGAACGCTCGTAAAAAATATAACAATAAACTGTGTGTGTGTAGTGTTAAAAGCCTTTAAATTGAAATAGTTAGTCAGTGACAGAGTATAGAAATAGTTACTAATTAGTACTATTAAGTGTTGTAAAAAAGAATAGTGGAGATAGGCTTCACCTATGGTTTAGGTGAACATAGAACTTTAGCATTGCTAATGTTATCAAATGTATAAAAGATCTGACTGACCTTCAAGAAGAATAAAATGTTTCCCTGCAAATGACGCTGAATAATCTAAAGAGGTTCGAGTGAAGATTCGTATATAATCTCATGTGAACGCTTAAATAAGTAAATATGTGAATTGTGGTAGTGAATTGTGAGTGACGGTTAACGCCGCAACGATTATTTCCCGCGCAAAACAGTTGACGTCAGCGCGAGAATTAAAATCGATATAGACCATACAGATATTCTTTGTAAGAGACTCGCACCAAACGCGAGGATAAATTGATTCATGTTGAACTTTAAAAGGAATAGGTGGTATAATTAGAAGTTAAGAGTTTTAATTTTTTATTGAATGATTAAAGAAAGTAGTATTCATAGATTCACTAGTAATTTAATGGTTCGTGTTCATTTGGGAATTTTGTGTGAAAAATCCATTTCCATATATGAGCATGGATGAACGCCGTATGAATCAGAGAGTAAATGAAAGAAGTGAATCCGCATTCTTCAATGCTAATAACTTCTACATTTCAGCACTTAAGTGTAGAAATATATGTATTTAGAATAAAAAGTGTTTTTTTTGAGTATAGCTAAATTATATGACTTATCAAAGAAATATGGATGATGTCTTGAAATAAAATGAACTACACTTTCCATTATTCGATAATTTGAATCCAAAATCTATAGTCAGTTACATGAATCCTTTAAATTACGAAGAACAAATCAGTCATAGGAAATCTGTAAAAACTTTTGAACTTATAAGCACAAGTGGGGAGGCAAAGTCAAAAGGAGTATTCAAACGAGAGTAAATCGGATGATGCTTTTGGCAACATCATTAATTAAGAGTTGAACTCCTTGAAGTACGTCGTAACTAAAAGGATCCATGAAGCCACAAGGATTTTGCTTTCAAAAAGGAGAATCTTGGACGGTGCTACCTAATCAGTTCTCTTACAGGAAGAGTTTCCCTTTTGGTCATTGCTAATCCTTTTGGAATGAATGTTGCATGTGAATTCGAGTATCCCTGTCCCTTCTACTCTTCCCATCGTGGGCCGCGTAGAAGATCAACGACAGAGGGGGCCGCATAGAAGACCGACTACCAATGTGGACGTCGGGGACATGCAAGACCCGGGGGAGTTTAGCACCGCAAGATATATTGTCCTAGAAGCAAATTGTAAAACGTAAATTCACGTTATTTATTGTAAAACGTTTTTTTTTTTTTTTTTGCTAGAGGCATAAACTACTCTTCTCCAAATCGTGGTACTAATTAGGCCCTATCTTTCCTTTAGAGATAAATTTCAAAATTATTTTTGTTCTTCTATAAGCTTTCCTATCTTCTATGTACCGTAGGCTGGGGGTCTAAGCTTAAGAGGTTTTCCAAGGTTTCCCTGCTTAAGAAGGTTCCCGAATGGGTAGACCCTAACATACGTTCATGAAAGATCATCTTCCTTGGTTGTGCACAGCAAACATAACACCTAGATGCACGTAAAAGTAATACAGCCGCGGTACCGGTCTCTTCATTTCTTCTGTCTTCAACATTTCTTTTCTTCGTCTAGTTCAAACACAATATTCTTTTTCAGTCGGAGGACTGACAATTATCACTTCCGGGTTATCCACGCTAATAGATAGCTCGCGAAGTGTGTTCGGTGAATAAAAAACTGACCTCACAACTTCGCTCGCTGCGAGGGGCATTGATCATCCACATTTATTTACGTATGAAAAGTATCTGAGCAGATTTTCTAGTAATATATGCGCCGACAGCTCGTCGACGCCAAGGTATTTTTCGAGTACGTTTATTCTTTGGAATAACAGAGGTACACAGATGTATGCTCCATGGTCATTATAGTTATAGTTATGGAAAGATAGATAGAAAGAGAGAGAAAGGAACAGCTTCAGAAAGTATCGGTTGGAAGATTTTCGTATTGCAAAAGGAGATTTATTCACTCTTCTTCGCGCTAAAGCGAGGCAGGAAAGTTTGTGCCGCTAGCGGGGTAGACAAAGAGAAAGAAGGACTTGTAAAAGTAAATTTCATGAGACTGAAAATCCACGGAAACGGAACATGTACGGAAATGGATTCAATACACAATTTTCCTCAGAAATAAGGTTTGTGGCCATTTCATTTTAAAGTGAATGACGAATGCGTTCTCCGTCTGAATCGTTGATGATTGTCTGGGGCCTGTAATTAATTGGGAAGTTACAGCTGTGACGAAAAGAGCCTGCAATCTCTGAGTTTTATTGAAATCGTCCAAAAAGGCTTCGTCCACATCTGAAATTTTATATCTGTCGTAAACTGAACGAAGTGTTCAAAACGATCGATTTTTTCCCAACTGAATGCAGCGCTTAATAATAATAACGTATATGCAGATCTTTTCTAGCAACCCAGGCGCTGAATATTAAGAAGAAGGGCTCCACCAGAGATTTTAATAGGCTGATTTCATGTAACTTAAGACTTTCAGCAAAATCGATTTAAGTAGTAAGGGCATTCATTAGAAGGAGACGGACCATAAGGTGCCCGAGGCAACAATATCCCCTTGGAGACAAGTCGGCTGGAGGACGATGTATTGAATCGTGATGCAATTTTAGTTTTCCATCGTCATTAGGAGGCACTGAACGTTACAATTAACCATCAGTTTTGCGTCGGATTCGAAAACCTAGACTCACAGGAGACGAACCGTATGGTGTCCGAGGCAGCAATATCCCCTAAGAGACAAGTCGGCTGGAGGACGATTTATTGAATCGCGACGCAATTTGTGTGTTCCATCGTCATTAGGAGGCCCTGAACGTTACAATTAACCATCAGTTTTGCGTCGGATTCGAAAATGTAGACTCACAGGAGACGGACCATACGGTGCCCGAGGCAGCAATATCCCCTTGGAGGCAAGTAGGCTGGAGGACGATGTATTGAATCGCGATGCAATTTGTGTTATCCATCGCCATTAGGAGGTCCTGAACGTTACAATTAACTATCAATTTTGCGTCGGATTCGAAAATCTAGACTCACAGGAGACGGACCATAAAGTGCCGGAGGCAGCAATATCCCCTTGGAGACTAGTCGGCTGGAGGACGATGTATTGAATCTGGACTGAATGTGAGTGTTCCATCGTCATTAGGAGGCCCTGAACGTTACAATTAACCATCAGTTTTGCGTCGGATTCGAAAATCTAGACTCACAGGAGACGGACCATAAGGTGCCCGAGGCAGCAATATCCCCTTGGAGACAAGTCGGCTGGAGGACGATATATTGAATCGCGATGCAATTTTTGTTTTCCATCGTCATTACGAGGCCCTCAACGTTACAATTAACCATCAGTTTTGCGTCGGATTCGAAAATCTAGACTCACAGGAAACGAACAATAAGGTGCCCGAGGCAGCAATATCCCCTTGGAGACAAGACGGCTGGAGGACGATGTATTGAACCTGGACGGAATGTGAGTGTTACATCGTCATTAGGAAGCCCTGAACGTTACAATTAACCATCAGTTATGCGTCGGATTCGAAAATCTAGACTCACAGGAGACGGACCATAAGGTGCCCGAGGCAGCAATATCCCCTAGGAGACAAGTCGACTGGAGGACGATGTATTGAATCTGGACGGAATGTGAGTGTTCCATCGTCATTAGGAGGCCCTGAAAGTTACAATTAACCATCAGTTTTGCGTCGGATTCGAAAATCTAGACTCACAGGAGGTGCCCGAAGCAGCAATATCCCCTTGGAGACAAGTCGGCTGGAGGACGATGTATTGAATCGCGATTCAATTTTAGTTTTCCATCGTCTTTAGGCAGCCCTGAACGTTACAATTATCCATCAGTTTTGCGTCGGATTCGAAAATATAGACTCACAGGAGACGGACCATATGGTGTCCGAGACACCAATATCCCCTTGGAGACAAGTCGGCTGGAGGACGATTTATTGAATCGCGACCCAATTTGAGTGTTCCCTCGTCATTAGGAGGCCCTGAACGTTACAATTAACTATCAGTTTTGCGTCCGATTCGAAAATCTAGACTCACAGGAGACGGACCATAAGGTGCCCGAGGCAGCAATATCCCCTTGGAGACAAGTCGGGTGGAGGACGATATATTGAATCGCGATGCAATTTTTGTTTTCCATCGTCATTACGAGCCCCTGAACGTTACGATTAACCATCAGTTTTGCGTCGGATTCGAAAATTTAGACTCACAGGATGTGCAGGAAACAGCAATACCCCCTCGGAGACAAGTCGGCTAGAGGACGATGTATTGAATCGCATTGCAATTTGAGTTTTCTATCGCTATTAGGAGGCACTGAACGCTACAATTTACTATCAGTTTTGCGTCCGATTCGAAAATGTAGACTCACAGGAGATGGACCATAAGGTGCCCGAGGCAGCAATATCCCCTTGGAGACAAGTCGGCTGGAGGACGATGTATTGAATCTGGACGGAATGTGAGTGTTCCATCGTCATTAGGAGGCACTGAACGTTACAATTAACCATCAGTTTTGCGTCGGATTCGAAATTCTATACTAACAGGAGACGGACCATAAGGTGCCCGAGGCAGCAATATCCCCTTGGAGACAAATCGGCTGCTGGACGATTTATTGAATCGCGACGCAATTTGTGTGTTCCCTCGTCATTAGGAGGCCCTGAACGTTACAATTAACCATCAGTTTTGCGTCGGATTCGAAAATCTAGACTCACAGGAGACGGAACATTAGGTTCCCGAGGCAGCAATATCCCCTTGGAGACAAATCGACTAGAGGACGATGTATTGCATCGCGATGCAATTTGAGTTTTCCATCGTCATTAGAAGGCCCTGAACGTTACAATTAACCATCAGTTTTGCGTCGGATTCGAAAATCTAGACTCACAGGGGACGAACCGTATGGTGTCCGAGGCAGCAATATCCCCTAAGAGACAAGTCGGCTGGAGGATGATTTATTGAATCGTGAAGCAATTTGTGTGTTCCATCGTCATTAGGAGGCCCTGAACGTTGCAATTAACCATCAGTTTTGCGTCAGATTCGAAAATCCAGACTCACAGGAGACGGACGATATGGCGTCCGAGGCAGCAATATCGCCTTGGAGACAAGTTGGCTGGAGGACGATATATTGAATCGCGATGCAATTTTTGTTTTCCATCGTCGTTACGAGGCCCTGAACGTTACAATTAACCGTCAGTTTTGCGTCGGATTCGAAAATTTAGACTCACAGGTTGTGCTTGAAGCAGCAATACCCCCTTGGAGACAAGTCGGCTGGAGGACGATGTATTGAATCGCGATGCAATTTGAGTTTTCCATCGCTATTAGGAGGCACTGAAAGCTACAATCAACTATCAGTTTTGCGTCCGATTCGAAAATCTAGACTCACAGGAGACGGACGGTAAAGTGCCCTAGGCAGCAATATCCCCTTGGAGACAAGTCGGCTGGAGGACGATGTATTGAATCTGGACGGAATGTGGGTGTTCCATCGTCATTAGGAGGCTTTGAACGATAAAATTAACCATCAGTTTTGCGCCGGATTCGAAAATCTAGACTCACAGGAGACGGACCATAAGGTGCCCGAGGCAGCACTATCCCCTTGGAGACAAGTCGGCTGGAGGACGATGTATTGAATCTCGTCGCACTTTGAGTGTTCCCTCGTCATTAGGAGACCCTGAACGTTACAATTAACTATCAGTTTTGCGTCCGATTCCAAAATCTAGACTCACAGTAGACGGACCATAAGGTGCCCGAGGCAACAATATCCCCTTGGAGACAAGTCGGCTGGAGGATGATTTATTGAATCGCGACGCAATTTGAGTGTTCCATCGTCATTAGGAGGCCCTGAACGTTACAATTAACCATCAGTTTTGCGTCGGATTCGAGAATCTATACTCACAGGAGACGAACCGTATGGTGTCCGAAGCAGCAATATCCCCTTGGAGACAAGTCGGCTGGAGGACGATGTATTGCATCGCGATGCAATTTGAGTTTCCCATCGCCATTAGGAGGCGCTGAACGTTACAATTAACTATCAGTTTTGCGTCCGATTCGAAAATCAAGACTCACAGGAGACGGACCATAAGGTGCCCAGGGCAGCAATATCCCCTTGTAGACAAGTCGGCTGGAGGACGATGTATTGAATCTCGTCGCACTTTGAGTGTTCCCTCGTCATTAGGAGGCCCTGCACGTTACAATTAACTATCAGTTTTGCGTCCGATTCCAAAATCTAGACTCACAGTAGACGGACCATAAGGTGCCCGAGGCAACAATATCCCCTTGGAGACAAGTCGGCTGGAGGACGATTTATTGAATTGCGACGCAATTTGAGTGTTCCATCGTCATTAGGAGGCCCTGAACGTTACAATTAACCATCAGTTTTGCGTCGGATTCGAAAATCTATACTCACAGGAGACGAACCGTATGGTGTCCGAAGCAGCAATATCCCCTTAGAGACAAGTCGGCTGGAGGACGATGTATTGCATCGCGATGCAATTTGAGTGTTCCATCGTCATTAGGAGGCCCTGAACGATACAATTAACCATCAGTTTTGCGTCGGATTCGAAAATCTAGACCCACAGGAGACGGAACATAAAGTGCCCGAGGCAGCAATATCCCCTTGGAGACACGTCGGCTGGAGGACGATGTATTGAATCGCGATGCAATTTGAAATTTCCATCGTCATTAGGATGCCCTGAATGATGATATTAACATCAGTTTTGCGTTCGATTCGAAAATCTAGACTCACAGGAGACGGACCATAAGGTGCCCGAGGCAGCAATATCCCCTTGGAGACAAGTAGGCTGGAGGACGATGTATTGAATCTGGACTGAATGTGAGTGTTCCATCGTCATTAGGAGGCCCTGAACGTTACAATTAACCATAAGTTTTGCGTCGGATTAGAAAATCTAGACTCACAGGAGACGGACCATAAGGTGTCCGAGGCAGCAGTATCCCCTTGGAGACAAGTAGACTGGAGGACCATGTATTGAATAGCGATGCAATTTGAGTTTTCCATCGTCATTAGGAGGCCCTTAACGTCCGATTCGAAAATCTTGACTCAGAGGAGACGGACCATAAGGTGAACGAGGAAGCAATATAACCTCGGAGACAAGTGGGCTGGAGGAAGATGTATTTAATCTGGACGGAATGTGAGTGTTCCATCGTCATTAGGAGGCCCTGAACGTTACAATTAACCATAATAATTAGTTTTGCGTCGGAATCGAAAATCAAGACTCACAGGAGACGGAATATATATTGTCCGAGGCAGCAACATCCCCTTAGAGACAAGTCGGCTGGAGGACGATGTATTGAATCTGGTCGGAATGTGAGTGTTCCATCGCCATTAGGAGGTCCTGAACGTTACAATTAACTATCAGTTTTGTGCCCGATTCGAAAATCTAGACTCACAGGAGACGGACCATAAAGTGCCCGAGACAGTAATATCCCCATGGAGACAAGTCGGCTGGAGGACGATGTATTGAATCTGGACGGAATGTGAGTGTTCCATCGTTATTAGGAGGCCCTGAACGTTACAATTAACCATCAGTTTTGTGTCGGATTCGAAAATCTAGACTCACAGGAGACGGACCATAAGGTGCCAGAGGCAGCAATATCCCCTTGGAGACAAGTCGGCTGGATGACGATGTATTGGATCTCGTCGCAATTTGAGTGTTCCCTCGTCATTAGGAGTCCCTGAACGTTACAATTAACTTTCAGATTTGCGTCCGATTCGAAAATCTAGACTCACAAAAGACGGACCATAAGGTGCCCGAAGCACAAATATCCCCTTGGAAACAAGTCGGCTGGAGGAGATTTATTGAATCGAGACGCAATTTGAGTGTTCCATCGTCATTAAAAGGCCCTGAACGTAACAATTAACTATCAGTTTTGCGTCGGATTCGAAAATTTAGACTCACAGGAAACGGACCATAAGGTGCCCGAGGCAGCAATATCCCCTTGGAGACAAGTAGGCTGGAGGACGATATATTCAATCGCGATGCAATTTTTGTTTTCCATCGTCATTAGGAGGCCCTGAACGTTACATTAACCATCAGTTTTGCATCGGATTCGAAAATCTAGACTCACAGGAGATGGAACATAAGGTGCCCGAGGCAGCAATATCCCCTTGGAGACAAGTCGGCTGGAGGATGATGTATTGAATCGCGATGCAATTTCAGTGTTCCCTCGTCATTAGGAGGCCCTGAACGTTACAATTAACTATCAGTTTTTCGTCCGATTCGAAAATCTAGACTCACAGGAGACGGTCCATAAGGTGCCCGAGGCAGCAATATCCCCTTGGACACAAGTCGGCTGGAGGAAGATTTATTGAATCGCGAAGCAATTTGAGTGTTCCATCGTCATTAGGAGGCCCTGAACATTACCATTAAACATCAGTTTTTTGTCGGATTCGAAAACCTACAGTAATAGGAGACGGACCATAACGTGCCCGAGGCAGCAATATCCCCTTGGAGACAAATCGGCTGGAGGACGAGGTATTGAATCGCGATGCAATTTTAGTTTTCCATCGTCATTAGGAGGCCCTGAACGTTACAATTAACCATCAGTTTTGCGTCGGATTCGAGAATCTATACTCACAGGAGACGAACCGTATGGTGTCCGAGGCAGCAATATCCCCTTGGAGACAAGTCGGCTGCAGGACAAATTATTGAATCGCGACGCAATTTGTTTGTTCCCTCGTCATTAGGAGCCCCTGAACGTTACAATTAACCATCAGTTTTGCGTCGGATTCGAAAATCTAGACTCACAGGAGATGGAACATAAGGTGCCCGAGGCAGCAATATCCCCTTGGAGACAAGTCGGCTGGAGGACGATGTATTGAATCGCGATGCAATTTGAGTTTTCCATCGTCATTAGGAAGCCCTGAACGTTACAATTAACTATCAGTTTTGCGTCCGATTCGAAAATCTACACTCACAGGAGACGGACCATAAGGTGACCGAGGCAGCAATATCCCCTTGGAGACAAGTCGGCTGGAGGACGATGTATTGAATCGCGATGTAAATTGAGATTTCCATCGTCATTAGGAGCCCCTGAATGTTACAATTAACTATCAGTTTTGCGTCCGATTCGAAAATCAAGACTCACAGCAGACGGACCATAAGGTGACCGAGGCAGCAATATCCCCTTGGAGACAAGTCGGCTGGAGGACGATGTATTGAATCTGGACGGAATGTGAGTGTTCCATCGTCGTTAGGAGGCCCTGAACGTTATAATTAAACATCAGTTTTTTGTCGGATTCGAAAATCTATAGTAACAGGAGACGGACCATAAGGTGCCGGAGGCAGCAATATCCCCTTGGAGAAGAGTCGGCTGGAGGACGATGTATTGAATCTCGTCGCAATTTGAGTGTACCCTCGTCATTAGGAGGCCCTGAACGTTACAATTAACTATCAGTTTTGCGTCCGATTCGAAAATCTCGACTCACAGGAGACGGACCATAAGGTGCCCGAGGCAGCAATATCCCCTTGGAGACAAGTCGGCTGGAGGACGATTTACTGAATCTGGACGGAATGTGAGTGTTCCATCGTCATTAGGAGGCCATGAAGGTTACAATTAACCATCAGTTTTGCGTCGGATTCGAAAATCTAGACTCACAGGAGACGGACCATAAGGTGCCCGAGGCTGCAATAACCCCTTGGAGACAAGTCGGCTGGAGGACGATGTATTGAATCTCGTCGCAATTTGAGTGTTCCCTCGTCATTAGGAGGCCCTGAACGTCACAATTAACTATCAGTTTTGCGTCCGATTCGAAAATCTAGACTCACAGGAGACGGGCCATAAGGTGCCCATGGCAGCAATATCCCCTTGGAGACAAGTCGGCTGGAGGAAGGTTTATAGAATCGCGACGCAATTTGAGTGTTCCATCGTCATTAGGAGGCCCTGAACGTTACAATTAACTATCAGTTTTGCGTCGGATTCGAAAATCTAGAGTCACAGGAGGTGCCCGAAGCAGCAAAATCCCCTTGGAGACAAGTCGGCTGGAGGACGATGTATTGAATCGCGATGCAATTTTTGTTTTCCATCGTCATTAGGAGGCCCTGAACGTTACAATTAACCATCAGTTTTGCGTCGGATTCGAAAATCTAGATTCACAGGAGACGGACCATATGGCGTCCGAGGCAGGAATATCCCCTTGGAGACAAGTCGGCTGGAGGACGATGTATTGAATCTCGTCGCAATTTGGGTGTTCCCTCGTCATTAGGAGGCCTTGAACGTTACAATTAACCATCAGTTTTGCGTCGGATTCTAAGATCTATACTAACAGGAGACGGACCACAAGGTGCCCGAGGCAGCAATATCCCCTTAGAGACAAATCGGCTGGTGGACGATGTATTGAATCGCGATGCTATTTTAGTTTTCCATCGTCATTAGGAGGCCCTGAACGTTACAATTAACCATCAGTTTTGCGTCGGATTCGAGAATCTATACTCACAGGAGACGAACCGTATGGTGTCCGAGGCAGCAATATCACCTTGGAGACAAGTCGGCTGCAGGACAAATTATTGAATCGCGACGCAATATGTGTGTTCCCTCGTCATTAGGAGGACCTGAACTTTACAATTAACCATCAGTTTTGCGTCGGATTCGAAAATCTAGACTCACAGGAGACGGACCATAAGGTGCCCGAGGCAGCAATATCCTGTTGGAGACAAGTCGGCTGGAGGACGATGTATTGAATCTGGACGGAATGTGAGTGTTCCATCGTCATTAAGAGGCCCTGACCGTTACAACTAACCATGAGTTTTGCGTCGGATACGAAAATCTAGACTCACAAGAGACGGACCATAAGGTGCCAGAGGCAGCAATATCCACTTGGAGACACGTCGGCTGTAGGACGATGTATTGAATCGCGATGCAATTTGAGATTTCCATGGTCATTAGGATGCCCTGAATGATGCAATTAACATCATTTTGGCGTCCGATTCGAAAATCTAGACTCACAGGAGACGGACCATAAGGTGCCCGAGGCAGCAATATCCCCTTGGAGACAAGTCGGCTGGAGGAAGATTTATTGAATCGCGAAGCAATTTGAGTGTTCCATCGTCATTAGGAGGCCTTGAACGTTACAATTAACCATCAGTTTTGCGTCAGATTCGAAGATCTATACTAACAGGAGACGGACCACAAGGTGCCCGAGGCAGCAATATCCCGTTAGTGACAAATCGGCTGGAGGACGCTGTATTGAATCGCGATGCTATTTTAGTTTTCCATCGTCATTTAGAGGCCCTGAACGTTACAATTAACCATCAGTTTTGCGTAGGATTCGAGAATCTATACTCACAGGAGACGAACCGTATGGTGTCCGAGGCAGCAATATCCCCTTGGAGACAAGTCGGCTGCAGGGCAAAATATTGAATCGCGAAGCAATTTGTGTGTTCCCTCGTCATTAGGAGGCCCTGAACGTTACAATTAACCATCAGTTTTGCGTCGGATTCGAAAATCTAGACTCACAGGAGACGGAACATAAGGTGCCCGAGGCAGCAATATCCCCTTGGAGACAAGTCGGCTGGAGGACGATGTATCGAATCGCGATGCAATTTGAGTTTTCCATCGTCATTAGGAAGCCCTGAACGTTACAATTAACTATCAGTTTAGCGTCCGATTCGAAAATCTACACTCACAGGAGACGGACCGTAAGGTGACCGAGGCAGCAATATCCCCTTGGAGACAAGTCGGCTTTAGGACGATGTATTGAATCGCGATGCAAATTGAGATTTCCATCGTCATTAGGAGGCCCTGAATGTTACAATTAACATCAGTTTTGCGTCCGATTCGAAAATCTAGACTCACAGGTGACGGATCATAAGGTTCCCGAGGCAGCAAAATCCCCTTGGAGACAAGTTTGCTGGAGGACGATGTATTGCATCGCGATGCAATTTGAGTTTACATCGCCATTAGGAGGCCCTGAACGTTACAATTAACTATCAGTTTTGCGTCCGATTCGAAAATCAAGACTTACAGAAGACGGACCATAAGGTGCCCGAGGCAGCAATATCCCCTTGGAGACAAGTCGGCTGGAGGACGAGGTATTGAATCAGGACGGAATGTCAGTGTTCCATCGTCATTAGCAGGCCATGAGCGTTACAATTAACCATAAGTTTTGCGTCGGATTCGAATATCTAGACTCACAGGAGACGGGCCATAAGGTGAACGAGGCTGCAATATCCCCTTGGAGACAAGTCGGCTAGAGGACGATGTATTGAATCTCGTCGCAATTTTAGTGTTCCCTCGTCATTCATCATTAGGAGGCCCTGAACGTTACAATTAATATCAGTTTTGCGTCCGATTCGAAAATCTAGACTCACAGGACACGGGCCATAAGGTGCCCGAGGCAGCAATATCCCCTTGGGGACAAGTCGGCTGGAGAAAGATTCATAGAATCGCGACGCAATTTGAGTGTTCCATCGTCATTAGGAGGCCCTGAACGTTACAATTAACTATCAGTTTTTCGTCGGATTCGAAAATCTAGTCTCACAGGAGGTGCCCGAAGCAGCAAAATCCCCATGGAGACAAGTCGGCTGGAGGACGATGTATTGAATCGCGATGCAATTTTTGTTTTCCATCGTCATTAGGAGGCCCTACAATTAACCATCAGTTTTGCGTCGGATTCGAAAATCTAGACTCACAGGAGACGGACCATATAGCGTCCGAGGCAGCAATATCCCCTTGGAGACAAGTCGCCTGGAGGACGATGTATTGAATCTCGTCGCAATTTGAGTGTTCAGTCGTCATTAGGAGGCCCTGAACGTTACAATTAACTATCAGTTTTGCGTCCGATTCGAAAATCTAGACTCACAGGAGACGGACCATAAGGTGCCCGAGGCAGCAATATCCCCTTGGAGACAAGTCGGCTGGAGGAAGATTTATTGAATCGCGAAGCAATTTGAGTGTTCCATCGTCATTAGGAGGCCCTTAACGTTACAATTAACCATCAGTTTTGCGTCGGCATCGAAAATCTATACTAACAGGAGACGGATCATAAGGTGCCCGAGGCAGCAATATCCCCTTGGAGACAAGTCGGCTGCAGGACGATGTATTGAATCTCGTCGCAATTTGAGTGTTCAGTCGTCATTAGGAGGCCCTGAACGTTACAATTAACTATCAGTTTTGCGTCCGATTCGAAAATCTAGACTCACAGGAGACGGACATAAGGTGCCCGAGGCTGCAATATCCCCTTGGAGACAAGACTGCTGGAGGACGTTGCATTGCATCGCGATGCAATTTGAGTTTTCCATCGCCATTAGGAGGCCCTGAACGTTACAATTAACTATCAGTTTTGCGTCCGATTCGAAAATCAAGACTTACAGGAGATGGACCATAAGGTGCCCGAGGCAGCAATATCCCCTTGGAGACAAGTAGACTGGAGGACCATGTATTGAATAGCGATGCAATTTAAGTTTTCCAACGTCATTAGGAGGCCCTTCACGTTACAATTAACTATTAGTTTTGCGTCGGATTCGAAAATCTAGACTCACAGGAGACGGACCATACGGTGCCCGAGGCAGCAATATCCCCTTGGAGCAAGTCGACTGAAGGAGGATTTATTGAATTTCGACGCAATTTGAGTGTTCCATCGTCATTAGGAGGCCCTGAACGTTACAATTAACCATCCGTTTTGCGTCGGATTCGAAAATCTAGACTCACAGGAGGTGCCCGAAGCAGCAAAATCCCCTTGGAGGCAAGTCGGCAGGACGACGATGTATTGAAACTCGATGAAGTTTTAGTTTTCCATCGTCATTAGGAGGCCCTGAAAGTTACAATTAACCATCATTTTTGCGTCGGATTCGAAAATCTAGACTCACAGGAGACGGAATATATAGCGTCCGAGGCTGCAATATCCCCTTGGAGACAAGTCGGCTGGTCGACGATGTATTGAATCTGGACGGAATGTGAGTGTTCCATCGTCCTTAGGAGGCCATGAACGTTACAATTAACCATCAGTTTTGCGTCGGATTCGAAAATCTAGACTCACAGGAGACTGACATAAGGTGCCCGAGGCTGCAATATCCCCTTCGAGACAAGTCGGCTGGAGGACGATGAATTTAATCGCGATGCAATTTTCGTTTTCCATTGTCATTAGGAGGCCCTGAAAGTTACAATTAACCATCAGTTTTGCGTCGGATTCGAAAATCTAGACTCACAGGAGACGGACCATATGGCGTCCAAGGCAGCAATATCCCCTTGGAGACAAATAGACTGGAGGACCATGTATTGAATAGCGATGCAATTTAAGTTTTCCATCGTCATTAGGAGGCCCTTAACGTTACAATTAACTATTAGTTTTGCGTCGGATCCGAAAATCTAGACTCACAGGAGACAGACCATAAGGTGCCCGAGGCAGCAATATCCCCTTGGAGACAAGTCGGCTGTAGGAAGATTTATTGAATTTCGACGCAATTTGAGTGTTCCATCGTCATTAGGAGACCCTGAACGTTACAATTAACCATCAGTTTTGCGTCGGATTCGAAAATCTAGACTCACAGGAGACGGACCATAAGGTGCCGGAGGCAGCAAAATCCCCTTGGAGAAGAGTCGGCTGGAGGACGATGTATTGAATCTCGTCGCAATTTGAGTATTCCCTCGTCATTAGGAGGCCCTGAACGTTACAATTAACCATCAGTTTTGCGTCGGATTCGACAATCTAGACTCACAGGAGCTGCCCGAAGCAGCAAAATCCCCTTGGAGTCAAGTCGGCTGGAGGACGATGTATTGAATCCCGATGCAATTTGAGATTTCCATCGTGATTAGGATGCCCTGAATGATGCAATTAACATCAGTTTTGCGTCCGATTCGAAAATCTTGACTCACAGGAGGTGCCCGAAGCAGCAAAAACCCCTTGGAGGCAAGTCGGCAGGACGACGATGTATTGAATCTCGATGAAGTTTTAGTTTTCCATCGTCATTAGGAGGCCCTGAAAGTTACAATTAACCATCATTTTTGCGTCGGATTCGAAAATCTAGACTCACAGGAGACGGACTATATAGCGTCCAAGGCAGCAATATCCCCTTGGAGACAAGTCGGCTGGAGGACGATATATTGAATCACGATGCAATTTTTTTTTTTCCATCGTCATTAGGTGGCGCTGAACGTTACAATTAACCATCAGTTTTGCGTCGGATTCGAAAATCTAGACTCACAGGATGTGCCCGAAGCAGCAATATCCCCTTGAGAACAAGTCGGCTGGAGGACGATGTATTGAATCGCGATGCAATTTGAGTTTTCCATCGCTATTAGTAGGCACTGAACGTTACAATTAACTATCAGTTTTGCGTCCGATTCGAAAATCTAGACTCACAGGAGACAGACCAAAAGGTGCCCGAGGCAGCAATATCCCCTTGGAGACTAGTCGGCTGCCTGAACGTTACAATTAACTACCAGTTTTGCGTCCGATTGAAAAATTTAGACTCACAGGAGACGGGCCATAAGGTGCCCTAGGCAGTAATATCCCCTTGGAGACAAGTCGGCTGGAGGAAGATTTATTGAATCGCGACGCAATTTGAGTGTTCCATCGTCATTAGGAGGCCCTGAACGTTACAATTAACTATCAGTTTTGCGTCAAATTCGAAAATCTAGACTCACAGGAGACGGACCATAAGGTGCCCGTGGCAGCAATATCCCCTTGGAGACAAGTAGACTGGAGGACCATGTATTGAATAGCGATGCAATTTAAGTTTTCCATCGTTATTAGGAGGCCCTTAACGTTACAATTAACTATTAGTTTTGCGTCGGATCCGAAAATCTAGACTCACAGGAGACGGACCATAAGGTGCCCGAGGCAGCAATATCCCCTTGGAGACAAGTCGGCTGGAGGAAGATTTATTGCATTTCGACGCAATTTGAGTGTTCCATCGTCATTAGGAGGCCCTGAACGTTACAATTAACCATCAGTTTTGCGTCGGATTCGAAAATCTAGACTCACAGGAGACGGACCGTAAGGTGCCGGAGGCTTCAATATCCCCTTCGAGAAGAGTCGGCTGGAGGACGATGTATTGAATCTCGTCGCAATTTGAGTATTCCCTCGTCATTAGGAGGCCCTGAACGTTACAATTAACCATCAGTTTTGCGTCGGATTCGACAATCTAGACTCACAGGAGCTGCCCGAAGCAGAAAATCCCCTTGGAGACAAGTCGGCTGGAGGACGATGCATTGAATCGCGATGCAATTTGAGATTTCCATCGTGATTAGGATGCCCTGAATGATGCAATTAACATCAGTTTTGCGTCCGATTCGAAAATCTAGACTCACAGGAGACGGACCATAAGGTGCCCGAGGCAGCAATATCCCCTTGGAGACAAGTCGGCTGGAGGACGGTGTACTGAATCTGGACGGAATGTGAGTGTTCCATCGTCATTAGGAGGCCATGAACGTTACAATTAACCATCAGTTTTGCGTCGGATTCGAAAATCTAGACTCACAGGAGACGGACATAAGGTGCCCGATGCTGCAATATCCCCTTGGAGACAAGTCGGCTGGAGGACGATGTATTGAATCTCGTCGCAATTTGAGTGTTCCCTCGTCATTCGTCATTAGGAGGCCCTGAACGTCACAATTAACTATCAGTTTTTCGTCCGATTGGAAAATCTAGACTCATGGGAGACGGGCCATAAGGTGCCCGAGGCAGCAATGTCCCCTTGGAGGTAAGTCGGCTGGAGGAAGATTTATAGAATCGCGACGCAAATTGAGTGTTCCATCGTCATTAGGAGGCCCTGAACGTTACAATTAACTATCAGTTTTGCGTCGGATTCGAAAATCTAGACTCACAGGAGGTGCCCAAAGCATTAAAATCCCCATGGAGACAAGTCGGCTGGAGGACGATGAATTGAATCGCGATGCAATCTTTGTTTTCCATTGTCATTAGGAGGCCCTGAACGTTACAATTAACCATCAGTTTTTCGTCGGATTCGAAAATCTAGACTCACAGGAGACGGACCATATGGCGTCCGAGCCAGCAATATCCCCTTGAAGGCAAGTCGGCTGGAGGACGATATATTGAATCACGATGCAATTTTTGTTTTCCATCGTCATTAGGAGGCCCTGAACGTTACAATTAACCATCAGTTTTGCGTCGGATTCGAAAATCTAGGCTCACAGTATGTGCCCGAAGCAGCAATATCCCCTTGGAGACAAGTCGGCTGGAGGACGATGTATTGAATCGCGATGCAATTTGAGTTTTCCATCGCTATTAGGACGCACTGAACGTTACAATTAACTATCAGTTTTGCGTCCGATTCGAAAATCTAGACTCACAGGAGACAGACCAAAAGGTGCCCGAGGCAGCAATATCCCCTTGCAGACAAGTCGGCTGGAGGACGATGTATTGAAGCTGGACGGAATGTGAGTGTTCCATCGTCATTAGGAGGCACTGAACGTTACAATTGACCATCAGTTTTGCGTCGGATTCGAGAATCTATACTCACAGGAGACGAACCGTATGGTGTCCGAGGCAGCAATATCCCCTTGGAGACAAGTCGGCTGCCTGAACGTTACAATTAACTATCAGTTTTGCGTCCGATTGTAAAATTTAGACTCACAGGAGACGGGCCATAAGGTGCCCGCGGCTGCAATATCCCCTTGGAGACAAGTCGGCTGGAGGAAGATTTATACAATCGCGACGCAATTTGAGTGTTCCATCGTCATTAGGAGGCCCTGATCGTTACAATTAACTATCAGTTTTGCGTCCGATTCAAAAATCTAAACTCACAGGAGACAACCCATAAGGTGCCCGAGGCAGCAATATCCCCTTGGAGACAAGTCGGCTGGAGGACGATATACTGAATCTGGACGGAATGTGAGTGATCCATCGTCATTAGGAGGCCATGAACGTTACAATTAACCATCAGTTATGCGTCGGATTCGAAAATCTAGACTCACAGGAGACGGACCATAAGGTGCCCGCGGCTGCAATATCCCCTTGGAGACAAGTCGGCTGGAGGACGATGTATTGAATCTCGTCGCAATTTGAGTGTTCCCTCGTCATTCGTCATTAGGAGGCACTGAACGTTACAATTTACCATCAGTTTTGCGTCGGATTCGAAAATCTAGACTCACAGGATGTGCCCGTAGCAGCAATATCCCCTTGGAGACAAGTCGGCTGGAGGACGATGTATTGAATCTGGACGGAATGAGAGTGTTCCATCGTCATTAGGAGGCCCTGAACGTTATAATTAACCATCAGTTTTGCGTCGGATTCGAAAATCTAGGCTCACAGGAGACGGACCATAAGGTGCCCGAGGCAGCAATATCCCCTTGGAGACAAGTCGGCTGGAAGACGATGTATTGAATCTCGTCGCAATTTGAGTGTTCCCTCGTCATTAGGAGGCCCTGAACGTTACAATTAACTATCAGTTTCGCGTCCGATTCGAAAATCTAGACTCACAGGAGACGGACCATAAGGTGCCCGAGGCAGCAATATCCTCTTGGAGACAAGTCGGTTGGAGGAAGATTTATTGAATCGCGAAGCAATTTGAGTGTTCCATCGTCATTAGGAGGCCCTGAACGTTACAATTAACCATCAGTTTTGCGTCGGATTCGATAATCTATACTAACAGGAGACGCACCATAAGGTGCCCGAGGCAGCAATATCCCCTTGGAGACAAATCGGCTGGAGGACGGTGTATTGAATCGCGATGCAATTTTAGTTCTCCATCGTCATTAGGAGGCCCTGAACGTTACAATTAACCATCAGTTTTAAGTCGGATTCGAGAACTATACTCACAGGAGACGAACCGTATGGTGTCCAAGGCAGCAAAATCCCCTTAGAGACAAGTCGGCTGCAGGACAATTTATTGAATCGCGACGCAATTTGTGTGTTCCCTCGTCTTTAGGAGGCCCTGAACGTTACAATTAACCATCAGTTTTGCGTCGGATTCGAAAATCTGGACTCACAGGAGACGGAGCATAAGGTGCCCGAGGCAGCAATATCCCCTTGGTGACAAGTCGGCTGGAGGACGATGTATTGAATCGCGATGCAATTTGAGTTTTCCATCGTCATTAGGAAGCCCGGATCGTTACAATTAACTATCAGTTTTGCGTCCGATTCGAAAATCTAGACTCACAGGAGACGGACCATAAGGTGACCGAGGCAGCAATATCCCCTTGGAGACAAGTCGGCTGGAGGACGATGTATTGAATCGCGATGCAAATTGAGATTTCCATCGTCATTAGGAGGCCCTGAATAATACAATTAACATCAGTTTTGCGTCCGATTTGAAAATCTAGACTCACAGGAGACGGAGCATTATTTTCATGAGGCAGCAATATCCCCTTGGAGACAAGTCTGCTGGAGGACGATGTATTGCATCGCGATTCAATTTGAGTTTTCCATCGCCATTAGGAGGCCCTGACCGTTACAATTAACTATCAGTTTTGCGTCCGATTCGAAAATCAAGACTCACTGGAAACGGACCATAGGGTGCCCAGGGCAGCAATATCCCCTTGTAGACAAGTCGGCTGGAGGCCGATGTATTGAATCGCGACGCAATTTGAGTGTTCCATCGTCATTAGGAGGCCCTGAACGTTACAATTAGCCTTCAGTTTTGCGTCGGATTCGAAAATCCAGAATCACAGGAGACGGACGACAAGGTGCCCGAGGCAGCAATATCCCCTTGCAGACACGTCGGCTGGAGGACGATGAATTGAATCGCGGTGCAATTTGAGATTCCCATCGTCATTAGGAGGCCCTGAATGTTGCAATTATCATTAGTTTTGCGTCCGATTCAAAAAGCGAGACTTACAGGAGACGGACCATAAGGTGCCCGAGGCACAAATATCCCCTTGGAGACAAGTAGGCTAGAGGACGATGTATTGAATCGCGATGCAATTTGAGTTTTCCATCGCCATTAGGACGCCCTGAACGTTACAATTAACTATCAGTTTTGCGTTCGATTCGAAAATCTAGACTCACAGGAGACGGACCATAAGGTGCCCGAGGTAGCAATATCCCCTTGGAGACAAATCGGCTGGAGGACGATGTATTGAATCTGGACGGAATGTGAGTGTTCAATCGTCATTAGGAGGCCCTGACCGTTACAACTAACCATGAGTTTTGCGTCGGATTCGAAAATCTAGTTTCACAACAGACGTACTACAAGGTGCCCGAGGCAGCAATATCCCCTTGAAGACACGTCGGCTGGAGGACGATGTATTGAATCGCGATGCAATTCGAGATTTCCATCGTCATTAGGATGCCTTGAATGATGCAATTAACATCAGTTTTGCGTCCGATTCGAAAATCTAGTCTCACAGGAGTCGGACCATAAGGTGCCCGAGGCAGCAATATGCCCTTGGAGATAAGTAGGCTGGAGGACGATGTATTGAATCGCGATGCAATTTGAGTTTCCCATCGCCATTAGGAGGCCCTGAAAGTTGCAATTAACTATCAGTTTTGCGTCGGATTCGAAAATCTAGACTCACAGGAGACGGACCATAAGGTGCCCGAGGCAGCAATATCCCCTTCGAGACAAGTCTGCTGGAGGACGATGTATTGAATCTCATCGCTAATTGAGTGTTCCCTCGTCATTAGGAGGCCCTGAACGTTACAATTAACCATCAGTTTTGCGTCGGATTCGAAAATCTAGACTCACAGGAGACGGACCATAAGGTGCCGGAGGCAGCAATATCCCCTTCGAGAAGAGTCGGCTGGAGGACGATGTATTGAATCCCGTCGCAATTTGAGTATTCCCTCGTCATTAGGAGGCCCTGAACGTTACAATTAACCATCAGTTTTGCGTCGGATTCGACAATCTAGACTCACAGGAGCTGCCCGAAGCAGCAAAATCCCCTTGGAGACAAGTCGGCTGGAGGACGATGCATTGAATCGCGATGCAATTTGAGATTTCCATCGTGATTAGGATGCCCTGAATGATGCAATTAACATCAGTTTTGCGTCCGATTCGAAAATCTAGACTCACAGGAGACGGACCATAAGGTGCCCGAGGCAGCAATATCCCCTTGGAGACAAGCCGGCTGGAGGACGGTGTACTGAATCTGGACGGAATGTGAGTGTTCCATCGTCATTAGGAGGCCATGAACGTTACAATTAACCATCAGTTTTGCGTCGGATTCGAAAATCTAGACCAACAGGAGACGGACATAAGGTGCCCGAGGCTGCATTATCCCCTTGGAGACAAGTCGGCTGGAGGACGATGTATTGAATCTCGTCGCAATTTGAGTGTTCCCTCGTCATTCGTCATTAGGAGGCCCTGAACGTCACAATTAACTATCAGTTTTTCGTCCGATTGGAAAATCTAGACTCATGGGAGACGGGCCATAAGGTGCCCGAGGCAGCAATGTCCCCTTGGAGATAAGTCGGCTGGAGGAAGATTTATAGAATCGCGACGCAATTTGAGTGTTCCATCGTCATTAGGAGCCCCTGAACGTTACAATTAACTATCAGTTTTGCGTCGGATTCGAAAATCTAGACTCACAGGAGGTGCCCAAAGCAGTAAAATCCCCTTGGAGACAAGTCGGCTGGGGGACGATGAATTGAATCGCGATGCAATTTTTGTTTTCCATTGTCATTAGGAGGCCCTGAACGTTACAATTAACCATCAGTTTTTCGTCGGATTCGAAAATCTAGACTCACAGGAGACAGACCAAAAGGTGCCCGAGGCAGCAATATCCCCTTGCAGACAAGTCGGCTGGAGGACGATGTATTGAAGCTGGACGGAATGTGAGTGTTCCATCGTCATTAGGAGGCACTGAACGTTACAATTAACCATCAGTTTTGCGTCGGATTCGAGAATCTATACTCACAGGAGACGAACCGTATGGTGTCCGAGGCAGCAATATCCCCTTGGAGACAAGTCGGCTGCCAGAACGTTACAATTAACTGTCAGTTTTGCGTCCGATTGTAAAATTTAGACTCACAGGAGACGGGCCATAAGGTGCCCGAGGCAGTACTATCCCCGTGGAGACAAGTCGGCTGGAGGAAGATTTATACAATCGCGACGCAATTTGAGTGTTCCATCGTCATTAGGAGGCCCTGATCGTTACAATTAACTATCAGTTTTGCGTCCGATTCAAAAATCTAAACTCACAGGAGACAACCCATAAGGTACCCGAGGCAGCAATATCCCCTTGGAGACAAGTCGGCTGGAGGACGATTTACTGAATCTGGACGGAATGTGAGTGATCCATCGTCATTAGGAGGCCATGAACGTAACAATTAACCATCAGTTATGCGTCGGATTCGAAAATCTAGACTCACAGGAGACGGACCATAAGGTGCCCGCGGCTGAAATATCCCCTTGGAGACAAGTCGGCTGGAGGACGATGTATTGAATCTCGTCGCAATTTGAGTGTTCCCTCGTCATTCGTCATTAGGAGGCACTGAACGTTACAATTAACTATCAGTTTTGCGTCGGATTCGAAAATCTAGACTCACAGGAGGTGCCCAAAGCAGCAAAATCCCCTTGGAGACAAGTCGGCTGGACGACGATGTATTGAATCGCGATGCAATTTTTGATTTCCATCGTCATTAGGAGGCCCTTAACGTTACAATTAACCATCAGTTTTGCGTCGGATTCAAAAATCTAGACTCACAGGAGACGGATCATATGGCGTCCGAGGCAGCAATATCCCCTTGGAGACAAGTCGGCTGGAGGACGATATGTTGAATCGCGATGCAATTTTTGTTTTCCATCGTCATTAGGAGGCCCTGAACGTTACAATTTACCATCAGTTTTGCGTCGGATTCGAAAATCTAGACTCACAGGATGTGCCCGTAGCAGCAATATCCCCTTGGAGACAAGTCGGCTGGAGGACGATGTATTGAATCTGGACGGAATGAGAGTGTTCCATCGTCATTAGGAGGCCTTGAACGTTATAATTAACCATCAGTTTTGCGTCGGATTCGAAAATCTAGACTCACAGGAGACGGACCATAAGGTGCCCGAGGCAGCAATATCCCCTTGGAGACAAGTCGGCTGGAAGACGATGTATTGAATCTCGTCGCAATTTGAGTGTTCCCTCGTCATTAGGAGGCCCTGAACGATACAATTAACTATCAGTTTCGCGTCCGATTCGAAAATCTAGACTCACAGGAGACGGACCATAAGGTGCCCGAGGCAGCAATATCCTCTTGGAGACAAGTCGGTTGGAGGAAGATTTATTGAATCGCAAAGCAATTTGAGTGTTCCATCGTCATTAGGAGGCCCTGAACGTTACAATTAACCATCAGTTTTGCGTCGGATTCGAAAATCTATACTAACAGCAGACGGACCATAAGGTGCCCGAGGCAGCAATATCCCCTTGGAGAAAAATCGGCTGGAGGACGATGTATTGAATCGCGATGCAATTTTAGTTTTCCATCGTCATTAGGAGACCCTGAACGTTACAATTAACCATCAGTTTTCAGTCGGATTCGAGAACTATACTCACAGGAGACGAACCGTACGGTGTCCAAGGCAGCAAAATCCCCTTAGAGACAAGTCGGCTGCAGGACAATTTATTGAATCGCGACGCAATTTGTGTGTTCCCTCGTCTTTAGGAGGCCCTGAACGTTACAATTAACCATCAGTTTTGCGTCGGATTCGAAAATCTGGACTCACAGGAGACGGAGCATAAGGTGCCCGAGGCAGCAATATCCCCTTGGAGACAAGTCGAGTGGAGGACGATGTATGGAATCGCGATGCAATTTGAGTTTTCCATCGTCATTAGGAAGCCCGGAACGTTACAATTAACTATCAGTTTTTCGTCCGATTCGAAAATCTAGACTCACAGGAGACGGAACATAAGTTGATCGAGGCAGCAATATCCCCTTGGAGACAAGTCGGCTGGAGGACGATGTATTGAATCGCGATGCAAATTGAGATTTCCATCGTCATTAGGAGGCCCTGAATATTACAATTAACATCAGTTTTGCGTCCGATTCGAAAATCTAGACTCACAGGAGACGGACCATTATTTTCACTAGGCAGCAATATCCCCTTGGAGACAAGTCTGCTGGAGGACGATGTATTGCATCGCGATTCAATTTGAGTTTTCCATCGCCATTAGGAGGCCCTGAACGTTACAATTAACTATCAGTTTTGCGTCCGATTCGAAAATCGAGACTCACTGGAAACGGACCATAGGGTGCCCAGGGCAGCAATATCCCCTTGTAGACAAGTCGGCTGGAGGCCGATGTATTGAATCGCGACGCAATTTGAGTGTTCCATCGTCATTAGGAGGCCCTGAACGTTACAATTAACCATCAGTTTTGCGTCGGATTCGAAAATCCAGAATCACAGGAGACGGACGATAAGGTGCCCGAGGCAGCAATATCCCCTTGCAGACACGTCGGCTGGAGGACGATGAATTGAATCGCGGTGCAATTTGAGTTTCCCATCGTCATTAGGAGGCCCTGAATGTTGCAATTATCATTAGTTTTGCGTCCGATTCAAAAATCGAGACTTACAGGAGACGGACCATAAGGTGCCCGAGGCACAAATATCCCCTTGGAGACAAGTAGGCTAGAGGACGATGTATTGAATCGCGATGCAATTTGAGTTTTCCATCGCCATTAGGACGCCCTGAACGTTACAATTAACTATCTGTTTTGCGTCCGATTCGAAAATCTAGACTCACAGGAGACGGACCATAAGGTGCCCGAGGTAGCAATATCCCCTTGGAGACAAGTCGGCTGGAGGACGATGTATTGAATCTGGACGGAATGTGAGTGTTCTATCGTCATTACGAGGCCCTGACCGTTACAACTAACCATGAGTTTTGCGTCGGATTCGAAAATCTAGACTCACAACAGACGTACTACAAGGTGCCCGAGGCAGCAATATCCCCTTGAAGACACGTCGGCTGGAGGACGATGTATTGAATCTCATCGCTAATTGAGTGTTCCCTCGTCATTAGGAGGCCCTGAACGTTACAACTAACAATGCGTTTTGCGTCGGATTCGAAAATCTAGACTCACAAGAGACGGACTATACGGTGCCCGAGGCAGCAATATCCCCTTGGAGACACGTCAACTGGAGGACGATAAATTGAATCGGGATGCAATTTGAGATTTCCATCGTCATTAGGATGCCCTGAATGATGCAATTAACATCAGTTTTGCTTCCGATTCGAAAATCTAGACTCACAGGAGACGGACCATAAGGTGCCCGAGGCAGTAATATCCCCTTGGAGACAAGTAGGCTGGAGGACGATGTATTGCATCGCGATGCAATTTGAGTTTTCCATCGCCATTAGGAGGCCCTGAACGCTACAATTAACTATCAGTTTTGCGTCCGATTCGAAAATCAAGAGTCACAGGAGACGGACCATAAGGTGCCCAGGGCAGCAATATCCGCTTGTAGACAAGTCTGCTGGAGGACGATGTATTGAATCGCGACGCAATATGAGTGTTCCATCGTCATTAGGAGGCCCTGAATGTTACAATTAACCATCAGTTTTGCGTCGGATTCGAGAATCTATACTTACAGGAGACGAACCGTACGGTGTCCGAGGCAGCAATATCCCCTTGGAGACAAGTCGGCTGCAGGACAAATTATTGAATCGCGACGCAATTTGTGTGTTCCCTCGTCATTAGGAGCCCCTGAATGTTGCAATTATCATCAGTTTTGCATCCGATTCAAAAATCTAGACTCACAGGAGACGGACCATATGGTGCCCCAGGCAGCAATATCCCCTTGGAGACAAGTCGGCTGGAGGATGATGTATTGAATCTGGACGGAATGTGAGTGTTCCATCGTCATTAGGAGGCCCTGAACGTTACAATTAACCATCCGTTTTGCGTCGGATTCGAAAATCTGGACCCACAAAAGACGGACCATAAGGTGCCCGAGGCAGCAATATCCCCTTGGAGACAAGTTGGCTGGAGGACGATGTATTGAATCTCATCGCTAATTGAGTGTTCCCTCGTCATTAGGAGGCCCTGAACGTTACAACTAACCATGCGTTTTGCGTCGGATTCGAAAATCTAGACTCACAAGAGACGGACTATAGGGTGCCCGAGGCAGCAATATCCCCTTGGAGACACGTCAACTGGAGGACGATATATTGAATCGGGATGCAATTTGAGATTTCCATCGTCATTAGGATGCCCTGAATGATGCAATTAACATCAGTTTTGCTTCCGATTCGAAAATCTAGACTCACAGGAGACGGACCATAAGGTGCCCGAGGCAGTAATATCCCCTTGGAGACAAGTCGGCTGGAGGACGATGTATTGAATCTGGACGGAATGTGAGTGTTCCATCGTCATTAGGAGGCCCTGAACGTTACAATTAACCATCCGTTTTGCGTCGGATTCGAAAATCTGGACCCACAAAAGACGGACCATAAGGTGCCCGAGGCAGCAATATCCCCTTGGAGACAAGTTGGCTGGAGGACGATGTATTGAATCTCGTCGCTAATTGAGTGTTCCCTCGTCATTAGGAGGCCAAGAACGTTACAATTAACTCTCAGTTTTGCGTCCGATTGTAAAATCTAGACTCGCAGGAGACGGGCGATAAGGTTCCCGAGGCAGTAATATCCCCTTGGAGACAAGTCGGCTGGAGGACGATTTATTGAATCGCGACGCAATTTGAGTGTTCCATCGTCATTAGGAGGCGACCGATTTGAAAATCTAGACTCACAGGAGACGGACCATAAGGTGCCCGGGGCAGCAATATCCCCTTGGAGACAAGTCGGCTGGAGGACGATGTATCGAATCTTGACGGAATGTGAGTGTTCCGTCTTCATTAGGAGGCCCTTGGAGACAAACCGGCTGGAGGACGATGTATTGAATGGCGATGCAATTTTAGGTTTCCATCGTCATTAGGAGGCCCTGAACGTTACAATTAACCATCAGTTTTGCGTCGGATTCGAAAATCTAGACTCACAGGAGACGAACCGTATGGTGTCCGAGGCAGCAATATCCCCTTCCAGACAAGACGGCTGGAGGACGATTTATTGAATCGCGACGCAATTTGTGTGTTCCATCGTCATTATGAGGCCCTGAACGTTACAATTAACCATCAGTTTTGCGTCGGATTCGAAAATCTAGACTGTCAGGAGACGGGTCATAAGGTGCCCGAGGCAGCAATGTCCCCTTGGATACAAATCGGCTGGAGGACGATGTATTGAATCGCGATGCAATTTTAGTTTTCCATCGTCATTAGGAGGCCCTGATCGTTACAATTAACATCAGTTTTGCGTCCGATTCGAAAATCTAGACTCACTGGAAACGGAGCATAAGGTACCCGAGGCAGTAATATCCCCTTGGAGACAAGTCGTCTGGAGGACGATGCATTGAAACGCGATGCAATTTGAGTTTTCCATCGCCATTAGGAGGCCCTGAACGTTACAATTAACTATCAGTTTTGCGTCCGATTCGAGAATCAAGACTCACAGGAGACGGACCAATAGGTGCCCATGGCAGCAATATCCCCTTGTAGACAAGTCGGCTGGAGGAGGATGTATTGAATCTGGACGGAATGTGAGTGCTCCATCGTCATTAGGAGGCCCTGAACGTTACAATTAACGATCAGTTTTGCGTCGGATTCGAAAATCTAGACTCACAGGAGACGGACCATAAGGTGCCCGAGGAAGCAATATCCCCTTGGAGACAAGTCGGCTGCAGGACAAATTATTGAATCGCGACGCAATTTGAGTGTTCCATCGTCATTTGGAGGCCCTGAACGTTACAATTAACCATCAGTTTTGCGTCGGATTCGAAAATCTGCACTGACAGGAGACGGACCATAAGGTGCCCGAGGCAGCAATATCCCCTTGGAGACAAGTCGGCTGGAGGACGGTGTACTGAATCTGGACGGAATGTGAGTGTTCCATCGTCATTAGGAGGCCATGAACGTTACAATTAACCATCAGTTTTGCGTCGGATTCGAAAATCTAGACTAACAGGAGACGGACATAAGGTGCCCGAGGCTGCATTATCCCCTTGGAGACAAGTCGGCTGGAGGACGATGTATTGAATCTCGTCGCAATTTGAGTGTTCCCTCGTCATTCGTCAATAGGAGGCCCTGAACGTCACAATTAACTATCAGTTTTTCGTCCGATTGGAAAATCTAGACTCATGGTAGACGGGCCATAAGGTGCCCGAGGCAGCAATGTCCCCTTGGAGATAAGTCGGCTGGAGGAAGATTTATAGAATCGCGACGCAATTTGAGTGTTCCATCGTCATTAGGAGGCCCTGAACGTTACAATTAACTATCAGTTTTGCGTCGGATTCGAAAATCTAGACTCACAGGAGGTGCCCAAAGCAGTAAAATCCCCTTGGAGACAAGTCGGCTGGAGGACGATGAATTGAATCGCGATGCAATTTTTGTTTTCCATTGTCATTAGGAGGCCCTGAACGTTACAATTAACCATCAGTTTTTCGTCGGATTCGAAAATCTATACTCACAGGAGACGGACCTTATGGCTTCCGAGGCAGCAATATCCCCTTGGAGACAAGTAGGCTGGAGGACGATATATTGAATCACGATGCAATTTTTGTTTTCCATCCTCATTAGGAGGCCCTGAACGTTACAATTAACTATCAGTTTTGCGTCCGATTCGAAAATCTAGACTCACAGGAGACAGACCAAAAGGTGCCCGAGGCAGCAATATCCCCTTGCAGACAAGTCGGCTGGAGTACGATGTATTGAAGCTGGACGGAATGTGAGTGTTCCATCGTCATTAGGAGGCACTGAACGTTACAATTAACCATCAGTTTTGCGTCGGATTCGAGAATCTATACTGACAGGAGACGAACCGTATGGTGTCCGAGGCAGCAATATCCCCATGGAGACAAGTCGGCTGCCTGAACGTTACAATTAACTATCAGTTTTGCGTCCGATTGTAAAATTTAGACTCACAGGAGACGGGCCATAAGGTGCCCGAGGCAGTACTATCCCCGTGGAGACAAGTCGGCTGGAGGAAGATTTATACAATCGCGACACAATTTGAGTGTTCCATCGTCATTAGGAGGCCCTGATCGTTACAATTAACTATCAGTTTTGCGTCTGATTCAAAAATCTAAACTCACAGGAGACAACCCATAAGGTACCCGAGGCAGCAATATCCCCTTGGAGACAAGTCGGCTGGAGGACGATATACTGAATCTGGACGGAATGTGAGTGATCCATCGTCATTAGGAGGCCATGAACGTAACAATTAACCATCAGTTATGCGTCGGATTCGAAAATCTAGACTCACAGGAGACGGACCATAAGGTGCCCGCGGCTGCAATATCCCCTTGGAGACAAGTCGGCTGGAGGACGATGTATTGAATCTCGTCGCAATTTGAGTGTTCCCTCGTCATTCGTCATTAGGAGGCACTGAACGTTACAATTAACTATCAGTTTTTCGTCCGATTGGAAAATCTAGACTCACAGGAGACGGGCCATAAGGTGAACGAGGCAGCAATTTCCCCTCGGAGATAAGTCGGCTGGAGGAAGATTGATAGAATCGCGACGCAATTTGAGTGTTCCATCGTCATTAGGAGGCCCTGAACGTTACAATTAACTATCAGTTTTGCGTCGGATTCGAAAATCTAGACTCACAGGAGGTGCCCAAAGCAGCAAAATCCCCTTGGAGACAAGTCGGCTGGACGACGATGTATTGAATCGCGATGCAATTTTTGATTTCCATCGTCATTAGGAGGCCCTTAACGTTACAATTAACCATCAGTTTTGCGTCGGATTCGAAAATCTAGACTCACAGGAGACGGATCATATGGCGTCCGAGGCAGCAATATCCCCTTGGAGACAAGTCGGCTGGAGGACGATATGTTGAATCGCGATGCAATTTTTGTTTTCCATCGTCATTAGGAGGCCCTGAACGTTACAATTTACCATCAGTTTTGCGTCGGATTCGAAAATCTAGACTCACAGGATGTGCCCGTAGCAGCAATATCCCCTTGGAGACAAGTCGGCTGGAGGACGATGTATTGAATCTGGACGGAATGTGAGTGTTCTATCGTCATTAGGAGGCCCTGACCGTTACAACTAACCATGAGTTTTGCGTCGGATTCGAAAATCTAGACTCACAACAGACGTACTACAAGGTGCCCGAGGCAGCAATATCCCCTTGAAGACACGTCGGCTGGAGGACGATGTATTGAATCTCATCGCTAATTGAGAGTTCCCTCGTCATTAGGAGGCCCTGAACGTTACAACTAACCATGCGTTTTGCGTCGGATTCGAAAATCTAGACTCACAAGAGACGGACTATAGGGTGCCCGAGGCAGCAATATCCCCTTGGAGACACGTCAACTGGAGGACGATATATTGAATCGGGATGCAATTTGAGATTTCCATCGTCATTAGGATGCCCTGAATGATGCAATTAACATCAGTTTTGCTTCCGATTCGAAAATCTAGACTCACAGGAGACGGACCATAAGGTGCCCGAGGCAGCAATATCCCCTTGGAGACAAGTAGGCTGGAGGACGATGTATTGCATCGCGATGCAATTTGAGTATTCCATCGCCATTAGGAGGCCCTGAACGTTACAATTAACTATCAGTTTTGCGTCCGATTCGAAAATCAAGAGTCACAGGAGACGGACCATAAGGTGCCCAGGGCAGCAATATCCGCTTGTAGACAAGTCTGCTGGAGGACGATGTATTGAATCGCGACGCAATATGAGTGTTCCATCGTCATTAGGAGGCCCTGAATATTACAATTAACCATCAGTTTTGCGTCGGATTCGAGAATCTATACTCACAGGAGACGAACCGTACGGTGCCCCAGGCAGCAATATCCCCTTGGAGACAAGTCGGCTGGAGGACGGTGTACTGAATCTGGACGGAATGTGAGTGTTCCATCGTCATTAGGAGGCCATGAACGTTACAATTAACCATCAGTTTTGCGTCGGATTCGAAAATCTAGACTCACAGGAGACGGACATAAGGTGCCCGAGGCTGCAATATCCCCTTGGAGACAAGTCGGCTGGAGGACGATGTATTGAATCTCGTCGCAATTTGAGTGTTCCCTCGTCATTCGTCATTAGGAGGCCCTGAACGTCACAATTAACTATCAGTTTTTCGTCGGATTCGAAAATCTAGACTCACAGGAGACGGACCATATGGCGTCCGAGGCAGCAATATCCCCTTGGAGACAAGTCGGCTGGAGGACGATATATTGAATCACGATGCAATTTTTGTTTTCCATCGTCATTAGGAGGCCCTGAACGTTTCAATTATCCATCAGTTTTGCGTCGGATTCGAAAATCTAGGCTCACAGTATGTGCCCGAAACAGCAATATCCCCTTGGAGACAAGTCGGCTGGAGGACGATGTATTGAATCGCGAAGCAATTTGAGTTTTCCATCGCTATTAGGAGGCACTGAACGTTACAATTAACTATCAGTTTTGCGTCCGATTCGAAAATCTAGACTCACAGGAGACAGACCAAAAGGTGCCCGAGGCAGCAACATCCGCTTGCAGACAAGTCGGCTAGAGGACGATGTATCGAAGCTGGACGGAATGTGAGTGTTCCATCGTCATTAGGAGGCACTGAACGTTACAATTAACCATCAGCTTTGCGTCGGATTCGAGAATCTATACTCACAGGAGACGAACCGTATGGTGTCCGAGGCAGCAATATCCCCTTGGAGACAAGTCGGCTGCCTGAACGTTACAATTAACTATCAGTTTTGCGTCCGATTGTAAAATTTAGACTCACAGGTGACGGGCCATAAGGTGCCCGAGGCAGTACTATCCCCTTGGAGACAAGTCGGCTGGAGGAAGATTTATACAATCGCGACGCAATTTGAGTGTTCCATCGTCATTAGGAGGCCCTGATCGTTACAATTAACTATCAGTTTTGCGTCAAAATCGAAAATCTAGACTCACAGGAGACGGACCATATGGTGCCGGAGGCAGCAATATACCCTTGGAGACAAGTCGGCTGGAAGAAGATTTAATGAATTTCGACGCAATTTGAGTTTTCCATCGTCACTAGGAGGCCCTGAACGTTACAATTAACCATCAGTTTTGCGTCGGATTCGACAATCTAGACTCACAGGAGCTGCCCGAAGCAGCAAAATCCCCTTGGAGACAAGTCGGCTGGACGACGATGTATTGAATCGCGATACAATTTTAGTTTTCCATCGTCATTAGGAGGCCCTCAAAGTTACAATTAACCATCAGTTTTGCGTCCGATTCAAAAATCTAAACTCACAGGAGACAACCCATAAGGTGCCCGAGGCAGCAATATCCCCTTGGAGACAAGTCGGCTGGAGGACGATATACTGAATCTGGACGGAATGTGAGTGATCCATCGTCATTAGGAGGCCATGAACGTTACAATTAACCATCAGTTATGCGTCGGATTCGAAAATCTAGACTCACAGGAGACGGACCATAAGGTGCCCGCGGCTGCAATATCCCCTTGGAGACAAGTCGGCTGGAGGACGATGTATTGAATCTCATCGCTAATTGAGTGTTCCCTCGTCATTAGGAGGCCCTGAACGTTACAATTATCTATCAGTTTGGCGTCCGATTGTAAAACCTAGACTAGCAGGAGACGGGGGATAAGGTGCCCGAGGCAGTATTATCCACTTGGAGACAAGTCGGCTGGAGGACGATGTATTGAATCTCATCGCTAATTGAGTGTTCCCTCGTCATTAGGAGGCCCTGAACGTTACAATTATCTATCAGTTTGGCGTCCGATTGTAAAACCTAGAGTAGCAGGAGACGGGGGATAAGGTGCCCGAGGCAGTATTATCCACTTGGAGACATGTCGGCTGGAGGAAGATTTATTGAATCGCGACGCAATTTGAGTGTTCCATCGTCATTAGGAGGCCCTGAACGTTACAATTAACCATCAGTTTAGCGTCGGATTCGAAAATCTTGACTCACAGGAGACGCACCATAAGGTGCCCGAGGTAGCAATATCCCCTTGGAGACAAGTCGGCTGGAGGACGATGTATTGAATCTGGACGGAATGTGAGTGTTCGATCGTCATTAGGAGGCCCTGACCGTTACAACTAACCATGCGTTTTGCGTCGGATTCGAAAATCTAGACTCACAAGAGACGGACTATAAGGTGCCCGAGGCAGCAATATCCCCTTGGAGACACGTCAACTAGAGGACGATATATTGAATCGGGATGCAATTTGAAATTTCTATCGTCATTAGGATGCCCTGAATGATGCAATTAACATCAGTTTTGCTTCCGATTCGAAAATCTAGACTCACAGGAGACGGACCATAAGGTGCCCGAGGCAGCAATATCCCCTTGGAGACAAGTAGGCTGGAGGACGATGTATTGCATCGCGATGCAATTTGAGTTTCCCATCGCCATTAGGAGGCCCTGAACGTTACAATTAACTATCAGTTTTACGTCCGATTCGAAAATCAAGAGTCACAGGAGACGGACCATAAGGTGCCCAGGGCAGCAATATCCGCTTGTAGACAAGTCTGCTGGAGGACGATGTATTGAATCGCGACGCAATATGAGTGTTCCATCGTCATTAGGAGGCCCTGAACGTTACAATTAACCATCAGTTTTGCGTCGGATTCGAGAATCTATACTCACAGGAGACGAACCGTACGGTGTCCGAGGCAGCAATATCCCCTTGGAGACAAGTCGGCTGCATGACAAATTACTGAATCGCGACGCAATTTGTGTGTTCCCTCGTCATTAGGAGCCCCTGAATGTTGCAATTATCATCAGTTTTGCATCCGATTCAAAAATCTAGACTCACAGGAGACGGACCATATGGTGCCCCAGGCAGCAATATCCCCTTGGAGACAAGTCGGCTGGAGGACGATGTATTGAATCTGGACGGAATGTGAGTGTTCCATCGTCATTAGGAGGCCCTGAACGTTACAATTAACCATCCGTTTTGCGTCGGATTCGAAAATCTGGACCCACAGGAGACGGACCATAAGGTGCCCGAGGCAGCAATATCCCCTTGGAGACAAGTCGGCTGCAGGACGATGTATTGAATCTCGTCGCTAATTGAGTGTTCCCTCGTCATTAGGAGGCCAAGAACGTTACAATTAACTCTCAGTTTTGCGTCCGATTGTAAAATCTAGACTCGCAGGAGACGGGCGATAACGTGCCCGAGGCAGTAATATCCCCTTGGAGACAAGTCGGCTGGAGGACGATTTATTGAAACGCGACGCAAATTGAGTGTTCAATCGTCATTAGGAGGCGTCCGATTTGAAAATCTAGACTCACAGGAGACGGACCATAATGTGCCCGAGGCAGCAATATCCCCTTGGAGACAAGTCTTCTGGAGGACGATGTATTTAATCGCTATGCAATTTGAGTTTTCCATCGTCATTAGGAGGCCCTGAACGTTACAATTAACTATCAGTTTTCCGTCCGATTCGAAAATCTAGACTAAAAAGAGAGCGACCATAAGGTGCCCAAGGCAGCAATATCGCCTTGGAGACAAATCGGCTAGAGGACGATGTATTGAATCGCGATGCAAATTGAGTTTTCCATCGCTTTTAGGAGACACTGAACATTACAATTAACTATCAGTTTTGCGTCCGATTTGAAAATCTAGACTCTAGGAGACGGACCATAAGGTGCCCGAGGCAGCAATATCCCCTTGGAGACAAGTCGGATGGAGGACAATGTATCGAATCTGGACGGAATGTGAGTGTTCCGTCTTCATTAGGAGTCCCTTGGAGAAAAACCGGCTGGAGGACGATGCAATTTTAGTTTTCCATCGTCATTAGGAGGCCCTGAACGTTACAATTAACCATCAGTTTTGCGTCGGATTCGAAAATATAGACTCACAGGAGACGAACCGTATGGTGTCCGAGGCAGCAATATCCCCTTGGAGACAAGACGGCTGGAGGACGATTTATTGAATCGCGATGCAATTTGTGTGTTCCATCGTCATTATGAGGCCCTGAACGTTACAATTAACCATCAGTTTTGCGTCGGATTCGAAAATCTAGACTGACAGGAGACGGGTCATAAGGTGCCCGAGGCAGCAATATCCCCTTGGATACAAATCGGCTGGAGGACGATGTATTGAATCGCGATGCAATTTTAGTTTTCCATCGTCATTAGGAGGCCCTGAACGTTACATTTAACAATCAGTTTTGCGTCGGATTCGAAAATCTAGGCTTCACAGGAGACGAACCGTATGGTGTCGAGGCAGCAATATCCCCTTGGAGACAAGGCGGCTGGAGGACGATTTATTGAATCGCGACACAATTTGTGTGTTCCATCGTCATTACGAGGCACTGAACGTTACAATTAACCATCAGCTTTGCGTCGGATTTGAATATCTAGACTCACAGGAGACGGACCATAAGGTGCCCGAGGCAGGAATATCCCCTTGGAGACAAGTCCGCTGGAGGACGATGTATTGAGTCGCGATGCAATTTGAGATTTCCATCGTCATTAGGAAGCCCTGATCGTTACAATTAACATCAGTTTTGCGTCCGATTCGAAAATCTAGACTCACTGGAAACGGAGCATAAGGTACCCGAGGCAGTAATATCCCCTTGGAGACAAGTCGTCTGGAGGACGATGTATTGAAACGCGATGCAATTTGAGTTTTCCATCGCCATTAGGAGACCCTGAACGTTACAATTAACTATTTGTTTTGCGTCCGATTCGAACAAAAGACTTACAGGAGACGGACCATAAGGTGCCCGAGGCAGCAATATCCCCTTGGAGACAAGTCGGCTGGAGGACGATGTATTGAATCTGGACGGAATGTGAGTGCTCCATCGTCATTAGGAGGCCCTGAACGTTACAATTAACGATCAGTTTTGCGTCGGATTCGAAAATCTAGACTCACAGGAGACGGACCATAAGGTGCCCGAGGAAGCAATATTCCCTTGGAGACAAGTCGGCTGGAGGATTATGTATTGAATTTCGTCGCAATTTGATTCTTCCCTCGTCATTCGGAGGCCGTGAACGTTACAATTAATTATCAGTTTTGCGTCGGATTTGAAAATCTAGACTCACAGGAGACGGACCATAAGGTGCCCGAGGCAGCAATATCCCCTTGGAGACAAGTCGGTTGGAGGACGATGTACTGAATCGCGATGCAATTTGAGTTTTCCATCGTCATTAGGAGGCCCTGAACGTTTCAATTAACTATCAGTTTTGCGTCGGATTCGAAAATCTAGACTAAAAGGAGAGCGACCATAAGGTGCCCAAGGCAGCAATATCGCCTTGGAGACAAATCGGCTAGAGGACGATGTAATGATCGCGATGCAATTTGAGTTTTCCATCGCTATTAGGAGACACTGAACATTACAATTAACTATCAGTTTTGCGTCCGATTTGAAAATCTAGACTCACAGGAGACGGACCATAAGGTGCCCGAGGCAGCAATATCCCCTTGGAGACAAGTCGGCTGGAGGACGATGTATCGAATCTGGACGGAATGTGAGTGTTCCGTCTTCATTAGGAGGCCCTTGGAGACAAATCGGCTGGAGGATGATGTATTGCATCGCGATGCAATTTAGGTTTTCCATCGCCATTACGAGGCCCTGAATGTTGCAATTATCATCAGTTTTGCATCCGATTCAAAAATCTAGACTCACAGGAGACGGACCATAAGGTGCCCCAGGCACAAATATCCCCTTGGAGACAAGTCGGTTGGAGGACGATGTATTGAATCTGGACGGAATGTGAGTGTTCCATCGTCATTAGGAGGCCATGAACGTTACAATCAACCATCAGTTTTGCGACGGATTCGAAAATCTGCGCTCACAGGAGACGGACCATAAGGTGCCCGAGGCAGCAATATCCCCTTGGAGACAAGTCGGTTGGAGGACTATGTATTGAATCACGATGCAATTTGAGTTTTCCATCGTCATTAGGAGGCCCTGAACGTTACAATTAACTATCAGTTTTGCGTCCGATTCGAAAATCTAGACCCACAAGAGACTGACCATAAGGTGTCCGAGGCACCAAATCCCCTTGGAGACAACTCACCTGGAGGAAGATTTATTGAATCGCGACGCAATTTGAGTGTTCCATCGTCATTAGGAGGCCCTGAACGTTACAATTAACCATCAGTTTTGCGTCGGATTCGAAAATCTAGACTCTCAGGAGACAAACCGTATTGTGTCCGAGGCAGCAATATCCCCTTGGAGACAAGTCGTCTGGAGGACGATGTATTGAAACGCGATGCAATTTGAGATTTCCATCGCCGTTAGGAGGCCCTGAACGTTACAATTAACTATCAGTTTTTCGTCCGATTCGAAAATCAAGACCCACAGGAGACGGTCCAAAAGGTGCACATGGCAGCAATATCCCCTTGTAGACAAGACGGCTGGAAGAGGATGTATTGAATCTGGACGGAATGTGAGTGTTCCATCGTCATTAGGAGGCCCTGAGCGTTCAATTAACGATCAGTTTTGCGTCCGATTCGAAAATCTAGACTCACAGGAGACTGACCATAAGGTGTCCGAGGCAGCAAATACCCATGGAGACAAATCACCTGGAGGAAGATTTATTGAATCGCGACGCAATTTGAGTGTTCCATCGTCATTAGGAGGCCCTGAACGTTACAAGTAACCATCAGTTTTGCGTCGGAATCGAAAATCTAGACTCACAGGAGACAAACCGTACGGTGTCCGAGGCAGCAATATCCCCTTGGAGACAAGTCGGCTGGAGGACGATTTATTGAATCGCGACGCAATTTGTGTGTATCATCGTCATTACGAGGCCCTGAACGTTACAATTAACCATCAGTTTTGCGTCCGATTCGAAATATTAGACTCACAGGAGACTGACCATAAAGTGTCCGAGGCCGCAAATCCCCTAGGAGGCAAGTCAGCTGGAGGAAGATTTATTGAATCGCGACGCAATTTGAGTGTTCCATCGTCATTAGGAGGCCCTGAAAGTTACAATTTACCATCAGTTTTGCGTCGGATTCGAAAATCTATACTGACATTACTAGAACCATATGGTGCCCGAGGCAGCAATATCCTCTTGGAGAAAAATCGGCTGGAAGAAGATGTCTTGAATGGCGATGCAATTTTAGTTTTCCATCGTCATTAGGAGGCCTTGAACCTTACAATTAACCATCAGTTTTGCGTCGGATTCGAAAATCTAGACTCACAGGAGACGAACCGTATGGTGTCCGAGGCAGCAATATCCCCTTGGAGACAAGTCGGCTGGAGGACGATTTATTGAATCGCGACGCAATTTGTGTGTTCCATCGTCATTAGGAGGCCCTGAACGTTACAATTAACCATCAGTTTTGCGTCGGATTCGAAACTCCAGACTGACAGGAGACGGACCATAAGGTGCCCGAGGCAGCAATATACCCTTGGAGACAAGTCGGCTGGAGGACGATGAATTGAATCTGGACGGAATGTGAGTGTTCCATCGTCATATGGAGGCCCTGAACGTTACCATTAACCATCAGTTTTGCGTCGGATTCGAAAATCTGCACTCACAGGAGACGGACCATAAGGTGCCCGTGGCAGCAATATCCCCTTGGAGACAAGTCGGTTGGAGGACGATGTATTGAATCGCGTGCAATTTGAGTTTTCCATCGTCATTAGGAGGCCCTGAACGTTACAATTAACTATCAGTTTTGCGTCGGATTCGAAAATCTAGACTGACACGAGACGGACCATAAGGTGCCCGAGGCAGCAATATCCCCTTGGAGACATATCGGCTGGAGGACGATGTATGGAATGGCGATGCAATTTTAGTTTTCCATCGTCATTAGGGGGCCCTGAACGTTACAATTAACCATGAGTTTTGCGTCGGATTCGAAAATCTAGACTCACAGGAGACAAACCGTATGGTGTCTGAGGCAGCAATATCCCCTTGGAGACAAGTCGGCTGGATGACGATATATTGAATCGCGACGCAATTTGTGTGTTTCATCGTCATTAGGAGGCCCTGAACGTTACATTTAACCATCAGTTTTGCGTCCGATTCGAAAATCTAGACTCACAGGAGACGGACCATAAGGTTCCCGAGGCAGCAATAACCCCTTGGAGACAAGTCTGCTGGTGGACGATGTACTGAATCGCGATGCAATTTGAGATTCCTATCGTCATTAGGATGCCCTGAATGATGCAATTAACATCAGTTTTGCGTCCGATTCGAAAATCTAGACTCACAGGAGACATACCATAAGGTGACCGAGGCAGCAATATCGCCTTAGAGACAAGTAGGCTGGAGGACGATGTATTGAATCGCGATGCAATTTGAGTTTCCCATCGCCATTAGGAGGCCCTGAACGTTACAATTAACTATCAGTTTTGCGTCCGATTCGAAAATCTTGACTCACAGGAGACGGACCATAAGGTGCCCGAGGCAGCAATATACCCTTGGAGACAAGTCGGCTGGAGGACGATGTATTGAATCTGGACGGAATGTGGGTGTTCCATCGTCATTTGGAGGCCCTGAACATTACAATCAACCATCAGTTTTGCGTCGGATTCGAAAATCTGCACTCACAGGAGACGGACCATAAGGTGCCCGTGGCAGCAATATCCCCTTGGAGACAAGTTGGTTGGAGGACGATGTATTGAATCGCGATGCAATTTCAGTTTTCCATCGTCATTAGGAGGCCCTGAACGTTACAATCAGTTTTGCGTCCGATTCGAAAATCTAGACTCACAGGAGACTGACCATAAGGTGTCCGAGGAAGCAAATCCCCTTGGAGACAAGTCACCTGGAGGAAGATTTATTGAATCGCGACGCAATTTGAGTGTTCCATCGTCATTAGGAGGCCCTGAACGTTACAATTAACCATCAGTTTTGCGTCGGATTCGAAAATCTAGACACACGAGACGGACCATCAAATGCCCAAGGCAGCAATATCCCCTTGGACACAAATGGGCTGGAGGACGATTTATTGAATCGCGACGCAATTTGTGTGTTTCTTCGTCATTAGGAGGCCCTGAACGTTACAATTAACAATCAGTTTTGCGTCCGATTCGAAAATCTAGACTCACAGGAGACGAAGCATAAGGTTCCCGAGGCAGCAATATCCCCTTGGAGACAAGTCGTCTGGAGGACGGTGTATTGAAACGCGATGCAATTTGAGATTTCCATCGCCGTTAGGAGGCCTTGAACGTTACAATTAACTATCAGTTTTGCGTCCGATTCGAAAATCAAGACCCACAGGAGACGGACAATAAGGTGCCCGAGGAAGCAATATCCCCTAGGACACAAGTCGGCTGGAGGACGATGTATTGAATTTCGTCGCAATTTGAGTGTTCCCTCGTCATTAGGAGGCCGTGAACGTTACAATTAACTATCAGTTTTGCGTCCGATTCGAAAATCTTGACTCACAGGAGACGGACCATAAGGTGCCCGAGGCAGCAATATACCCTTGGAGACAAGTCGGCTGGAGGACGATGTATTGAATCTGGACGGAATGTGGGTGTTCCATCGTCATTTGGAGGCCCTGAACGTTACAATCAACCATCAGTTTTGCGTCGGATTTGAAAATCTGCACTCACAGGAGACGGACCATAAGGTGCCCGTGGCAGCAATATCCCCTTGGAGACAAGTTGGTTGGAGGACGATGTATTGAATCGCGATGCAATTTGAGTTTTCCATCGTCATTAGGAGGCCCTGAACGTTACAATTAACTATCAGTTTTGCGCCGGATTCGAAAATCTAGACTCACAGGAGACTCACCATAAGGTGACCGAGGCAGCAAATCCCGTTGGATACAAATCACCTGGAGGAAGATTTATTGAATCGCGACGCAATTTGAGTGTTCCATCGTCATTAGGAGGCCCTGAACGTTACAATTAACCATCAGTTTTGCGTCGGATTCGAAAATCTAAACTCACAGGAGACAAACCGAATGGTGTCCGAGGCAGCAATATCCCCTTGGAGACAAGTCGGCTGGAGGACGATTTATTGAATCGCGACGCAATTTGTGTGTTTCATCGTTATTAGGAGGCCCTGAACGTTACAATTAACCATCAGTTTTGCGTCGGATTCGAAAATCTAGACTCACAAGAGACGGAACATAAGGTGCCCGAGGCAGCAATATCCCCTTGGAGACAAATCGGCTGGAGGACGATGTCTTGAATGGCGATGCAATTTTAGATTTCCATCGTCATTAGGAGGCCCTGAACGTTACAATTAACCATCAGTTTTGCGTCGGATTCGAAAATCTAGACTCACAGGAGACGAACCGTATGGTGTCCGAGGCAGCAATATCCCCTTGGAAACAAGTCGGCTGGAGGACGATTTATTGAATCGCGACGCAATTTGTGTGTTCCATCGTCATTATCAGGCACTGAACGTTACAATTAACCATCAGTTTTGCGTCGGATTCGCAAATCTAGACTCACAGGAGACGGACCATAGGGTGTCCGAGGCAGCAAATCCCCTGGGAGACAACTCGGCTGGAGGAAGCTTTATTGAATCGCGACGCAATTTGAGTGTTCCATCGTCATTGCGAGGCCCTGAAAGTTACAATTAACCATCAGTTTTGCTACGTATTCGAAAATCTGCACTCACAGTAGACGGACCATAAGGTGCCCGAGGCAGCAATGTCCCCTTGGAGTCAAGTCGGTTGGAGGACGATGTATTGAATCGCGATGCAATTTGAGTTTTCCATCGTAATTAGGATGCCCTGAACGTTACAAGTAACTATCAGTTTTGCGTCCGATTCGAAAATCTAGACTCACAGGAGACGGACCATAAGGTGTCCGAGGCAGTTAAGTCCCCTAGGAGACAAGTCAGCTGGAGGAAGATTTACTGAATCGCGACGCAATTTGTGTGTTCCATCGTCATTAGGAGGCCCTGAACGTTACAATTAACCATCAGTTTTGCGTCGGATTCGAAAATATAGACTCACAGGAGACGAACCGTATGGTGTCCGAGGCAGCAATATCCCCTTGGAGACAAGACGGCTGGAGGACGATTTATTGAATCGCGATGCAATTTGTGTGTTCCATCGTCATTATGAGGCCCTGAACGTTACAATTAACCATCAGTTTTGCGTCGGATTCGAAAATCTAGACTGACAGGAGACGGGTCAAAAGGTGCCCGAGGCAGCAATATCCCCTTGGATACAAATCGGCTGGAGGACGATGTATTGAGTCGCGATGCAATTTGAGATTTCCATCGTCATTAGGAAGCCCTGATCGTTACAATTAACATCAGTTTTACGTCCGATTCGAAAATCTAGACTCACTGGAAACGGAGCATAAGGTACCCGAGGCAGTAATATCCCCTTGGAGACAAGTCGTCTGGAGGACGATGTATTGAAACGCGATGCAATTTGAGTTTTCCATCGCCATTAGGAGGCCCTGAACGTTACAATTAACTATCAGTTTTGCGTCCGATTCGAACAAAAGACTTACAGGAGACGGACCATAAGGTGCCCGAGGCAGCAATATCCCCTTGGAGACAAGTCGGCTGGAGGACGATGTATTGAATCTGGACGGAATGTGAGTGCTCCATCGTCATTAGGAGGCCCTGAACGTTACAATTAACGATCAGTTTTGCGTCGGATTCGAAAATCTAGACTCACAGGAGACGGACCATAAGGTGCCCGGGGAAGCAATATTCCCTTGGAGACAAGTCGGCTGGAGGACTATGTATTGAATTTCGTCGCAATTTGATTCTTCCCTCGTCATTAGGAGGCCGTGAACGTTACAATTAATTATCAGTTTTGCGTCGGATTTGAAAATCTAGACTCACAGGAGACGGACCATAAGGTGCCCGAGGCAGCAATATCCCCTTAGAGACAAGTCGGCTGGAGGACGATGTATAGTATCTGGACTGAATGTGAGTGTTCCATCGTCATTTGGAGGCCCTGAACGTTACAATTAACCATCAGTTTTGCGTCGGATTCGAAAATCTGCACTCACAGGAGACGGACCATAAGGTGCCCGAGGCAGCAATATCCCCTTGGAGACAAGTCGGTTGGAGGACGATGTACTGAATCGCGATGCAATTTGAGTTTTCCATCGTCATTAGGAGGCCCTGAACGTTTCAATTAACTATCGGTTTTGCGTCGGATTCGAAAATCTAGACTAAAAGGAGAGCGACCATAAGGTGCCCAAGGCAGCAATATCGCCTTGGAGACAAATCGGCTAGAGGACGATGTATTGATCGCGATGCAATTTGAGTTTTCCATCGCTATTAGGAGACACTGAACATTACAATTAACTATCAGTTTTGCGTCCGATTTGAAAATCTAGACTCACAGGAGACGGACCATAAGGTGCCCGAGGCAGCAATATCCCCTTGGAGACAAGTCGGCTGGAGGACGATGTATCGAATCTGGACGGAATGTGAGTGTTCCGTCTTCATTAGGAGGCCCTTGGAGACAAATCGGCTGGAGGATGATGTATTGCATCGCGATGCAATTTGGGTTTTCCATCGCCATTACGAGGCCCTGAATGTTGCAATTATCATCAGTTTTGCATCCGATTCAAAAATCTAGACTCACAGGAGACGGACCATAAGGTGCCCCAGGCACAAATATCCCCTTGGAGACAAGTCGGTTGGAGGACGATGTATTGACTCGCGATGCAATTTGAGTTTTCCATCGTCATTAGGAGGCCCTGAACGTTACAATTAACTATTAGTTTTGCGTCCGATTCGAAAGTCTAGACTCACAGGAGACTGACCATAAGTTGTCCGAGGCAGCAAATCCCCTTGGAGACAAATCACCTGGAGGAAGATTTATTGAATCGCGACGCAATTTGAGTGTTCCATCGTCATTAGGAGGCCCTGAACGTTACAATTAACCATCAGTTTTGCGTCGGATTCGAAAATCTGCACTCACAGGAGACGGACCATAAGGTGCCCGTGGCAGCAATATCCCCTTGGAGACAAGTCGGTTGGAGGACGATGTATTGAATCGCGTGCAATTTGAGTTTTCCATCGTCATTAGGAGGCCCTGAACGTTACAATTAACTATCAGTTTTGCGTCGGATTCGAAAATCTAGACTGACACGAGACGGACCATAAGGTGCCCGAGGCAGCAATATCCCCTTGGAGACATATCGGCTGGAGGACGATGTATGGAATGGCGATGCAATTTTAGTTTTCCATCGTCATTAGGAGGCCCTGAACGTTACAATTAACCATGAGTTTTGCGTCGGATTCGAAAATCTAGACTCACAGGAGACAAACCGTATGGTGTCTGAGGCAGCAATATCCCCTTGGAGACAAGTCGGCTGGATGACGATATATTGAATCGCGACGCAATTTGTGTGTTTCATCGTCATTAGGAGGCCCTGAACGTTACATTTAACCATCAGTTTTGCGTCCGATTCGAAAATCTAGACTCACAGGAGACGGACCATAAGGTTCCCGAGGCAGCAATAACCCCTTGGAGACAAGTCTGCTGGTGGACGATGTATTGAATCGCGATGCAATTTGAGATTCCTATCGTCATTAGGATGCCCTGAATGATGCAATTAACATCAGTTTTGCGTCCGATTCGAAAATCTAGACTCACAGGAGACGAAGCATAAGGTTCCCGAGGCAGCAATATCCCCTTGGAGACAAGTCGTCTGGAGGACGGCGTATTGAAACGCGATGCAATTTGAGATTTCCATCGCCGTTAGGAGGCCTTGAACGTTACAATTAACTATCAGTTTTGCGTCCGATTCGAAAATCAAGACCCACAGGAGACGGACAATAAGGTGCCCGAGGAAGCAATATCCCCTAGGACACAAGTCGGCTGGAGGACGATGTATTGAATTTCGTCGCAATTTGAGTGTTCCCTCGTCATTAGGAGGCCGTGAACGTTACAATTAACTATCAGTTTTGCGTCCGATTCGAAAATCTTGACTCACAGGAGACGGACCATAAGGTGCCCGAGGCAGCAATATACCCTTGGAGACAAGTCGGCTGGAGGACGATGTATTGAATCTGGACGGAATGTGGGTGTTCCATCGTCATTTGGAGGCCCTGAACGTTACAATCAACCATCAGTTTTGCGTCGGATTCGAAAATCTGCACTCACAGGAGACGGACCATAAGGTGCCCGTGGCAGCAATATCCCCTTGGAGACAAGTTGGTTGGAGGACGATGTATTGAATCGCGATGCAATTTGAGTTTTCCATCGTCATTAGGAGGCCCTGAACGTTACAATTAACTATCAGTTTTGCGCCGGATTCGAAAATCTAGACTCACAGGAGACTCACCATAAGGTGACCGAGGCAGCAAATCCCGTTGGATACAAATCACCTGGAGGAAGATTTATTGAATCGCGACGCAATTTGAGTGTTCCATCGTCATTAGGAGGCCCTGAACGTTACAATTAACCATCAGTTTTGCGTCGGATTCGAAAATCTAAACTCACAGGAGACAAACCGAATGGTGTCCGAGGCAGCAATATCCCCTTGGAGACAAGTCGGCTGGAGGACGATTTATTGAATCGCGACGCAATTTGTGTGTTTCATCGTTATTAGGAGGCCCTGAACGTTACAATTAACCATCAGTTTTGCGTCGGATTCGAAAATCTAGACTCACAAGAGACGGAACATAAGGTGCCCGAGGCAGCAATATCCCCTTGGAGACAAATCGGCTGGAGGACGATGTCTTGAATGGCGATGCAATTTTAGATTTCCATCGTCATTAGGAGGCCCTGAACGTTACAATTAACCATCAGTTTTGCGTCGGATTCGAAAATATAGACTCACAGGAGACGGACCATAGGGTGTCCGAGGCAGCAAATCCCCTCGGAGACAAGTCGGCTGGAGGAAGCTTTATTGAATCGCGACGCAATTTGAGTGTTCCATCGTCATTGCGAGGCCCTGAAAGTTACAATTAACCATCAGTTTTGCTACGTATTCGAAAATCTGCACTCACAGTAGACGGACCATAAGGTGCCCGAGGCAGCAATATCCCCTTGGAGTCAAGTCGGTTGGATGACGATGTATTGAATCGCGATGCAATTTGAGTTTTCCATCGTAATTAGGATGCCCTGAACGTTACAAGTAACTATCAGTTTTGCGTCCGATTCGAAAATCTAGACTCACAGGAGACGGACCATAAGGTGTCCGAGGCAGTTAAGTCCCCTAGGAGACAAGTCAGCTGGAGGAAGATTTACTGAATCGCGACGCAATTTGCGTGTTCCATCGTCATTAGGAGGCCCTGAACGTTACAATTAACCATCTGTTTTGCGTCGGATTCGAAAATATAGACTCACAGGAGACGAACCGTATGGTGTCGAGGCAGCAATATCCCCTTGGAGACAAGGCGGCTGGAGGACGATTTATTGAATCGCGACACAATTTGTGTGTTCCATCGTCATTACGAGGCACTGAACGTTACAATTAACCATCAGCTTTGCGTCGGATTTGAATATCTAGACTCACAGGAGACGGACCATAAGGTGCCCGAGGCAGCAATATCCCCTTGGAGACAAGTCGGCTGGAGGACGATGTATTGAGTCGCGATGCAATTTGAGATATCCATCGTCATTAGGAAGCCCTGATCGTTACAATTAACATCAGTTTTGCGTCCGATTCGAAAATCTAGACTCACTGGAAACGGAGCATAAGGTACCCGAGGCAGTAATATCCCCTTGGAGACAAGTCGTCTGGAGGACGATGTATTGAAACGCGATGCAATTTGAGTTTTCCATCGCCATTAGGAGGCCCTGAACGTTACAATTAACTATCAGTTTTGCGTCCGATTCGAACAAAAGACTTACAGGAGACGGACCATAAGGTGCCCGAGGCAGCAATATCCCCTTGGAGACAAGTCGGCTGGAGGACGATGTATTGAATGTGGACGGAATGTGAGTGCTCCATCGTCATTAGGAGGCCCTGAACGTTACAATTAACGATCAGTTTTGCGTCGGATTCGAAAATCTAGACTCACAGGAGACGGACCATAAGGTGCCCGAGGAAGCAATATTCCCTTGGAGACAAGTCGGCTGGAGGACTATGTATTGAATTTCGTCGCAATTTGATTCTTCCCTCGTCATTAGGAGGCCGTGAACGTTACAATTAATTATCAGTTTTGCGTCGGATTTGAAAATCTAGACTCACAGGAGACGGACCATAAGGTGCCCGAGGCAGCAATATCCCCTTAGAGACAAGTCGGCTGGAGGACGATGTATAGAATCTGGACTGAATGTGAGTGTTCCATCGTCATTTGGAGGCCCTGAACGTTACAATTAACCATCAGTTTTGCGTCGGATTCGAAAATCTGCACTCACAGGAGACGGACCATAAGGTGCCCGAGGCAGCAATATCCCCTTGGAGACAAGTCGGTTGGAGGACGATGTACTGAATCGCGATGCAATTTGAGTTTTCCATCGTCATTAGGAGGCCCTGAACGTTTCAATTAACTATCGGTTTTGCGTCGGATTCGAAAATCTAGACTAAAAGGAGAGCGACCATAAGGTGCCCAAGGCAGCAATATCGCCTTGGAGACAAATCGGCTAGAGGACGATGTATTGATCGCGATGCAATTTGAGTTTTCCATCGCTATTAGGAGACACTGAACATTACAATTAACTATCAGTTTTGCGTCCGATTTGAAAATCTAGACTCACAGGAGACGGACCATAAATTGCCCGAGGCAGCAATATCCCCTTGGAGACAAGTCGGCTGGAGGACGATGTATCGAATCTGGACGGAATGTGAGTGTTCCGTCTTCATTAGGAGGCCCTTGGAGACAAATCGGCTGAAGGATGATGTATTGCATCGCGATGCAATTTGGGTTTTCCATCGCCATTACGAGGCCCTGAATGTTGCAATTATCATCAGTTTTGCATCCGATTCAAAAATCTAGACTCACAGGAGACGGACCATAAGGTGCCCCAGGCACAAATATCCCCTTGGAGACAAGTCGGTTGGAGGACGATGTATTGAATCTGGACGGAATGTGAGTGTTCCATCGTCATTAGGAGGCCATGAACGTTACAATCAACCATCAGTTTTGCGACGGATTCGAAAATCTGCACTCACAGGAGACGGACCATAAGGTGCCCGAGGCAGCAATATCCCCTTGGAGACAAGTCGGTTGGAGGACTATGTATTGAATCGCGATGCAATTTGAGTTTTCCATCGTCATTAGGAGGCCCTGAACGTTACAATTAACTATCAGTTTTGCGTCCGATTCGAAAATCTAGACCCACAAGAGACTGACCATAAGGTGTCCGAGGCACCAAATCCCCTTGGAGACAACTCACCTGGAGGAAGATTTATTGAATCGCGACGCAATTTGAGTATCCATCGTCATTAGGAGGCTCTGAACGTTACAATTAACCATAAGTTTTTCGTCGGATTCGAAAATCTGCACACACAGGAGACGCACCATTAGGTGCCCGAGGCAGCAATATCCCCTTGGAGACAAGTCGGTTGGAGGACGATGTATTGAATCGCGATGCAATTTGAGTTTTCCATCGTCATTAGGAGGCCCTGAACGTTACAATTAACTATTAGTTTTGCGTCCGATTCGAAAGTCTAGACTCACAGGAGACTGACCATAAGTTGTCCGAGGCAGCAAATCCCCTTGGAGACAAATCACCTGGAGGAAGATTTATTGAATCGCGACGCAATTTGAGTGTTCCATCGTCATTAGGAGGCCCTGAACGTTACAATTAACCATCAGTTTTGCGTCGGATTCGAAAATCTAGACTCTCAGGAGACAAACCGTATGGTGTCCGAGGCAGCAATATCCCCTTGGAGACAAGTCGTCTGGAGGACGATGTATTGAAACGCGATGCAATTTGAGATTTCCATCGCCGTTAGGAGGCCCTGAACGTTACAATTAACTATCAGTTTTTCGTCCGATTCGAAAATCAAGACCCACAGGAGACGGTCCAAAAGGTGCACATGGCAGCAATATCCCCTTGTAGACAAGTCGGCTAGAAGAGGATGTATTGAATCTGGACGGAATGTGAGTGTTCCATCGTCATTAGGAGGCCCTGAGCGTTCAATTAACGATCAGTTTTGCGTCCGATTCGAAAATCTAGACTCACAGGAGACTGACCATAAGGTGTCCGAGGCAGCAAATACCCATGGAGACAAATCACCTAAAGGAAGATTTATTGAATCGCGACGCAAATTGAGTGTTCCATCGTCATTAGGAGGCCCTGAACGTTACAATTAACCATCAGTTTTGCGTCGGAATCGAAAATCTAGACTCACAGGAGACAAACCGTACGGTGTCCGAGGCAGCAATATCCCCTTGGAGACAAGTCGGCTGGAGGACGATTTATTGAATCGCGACGCAATTTGTGTGTTCCATCGTCATTAGTCGGCCCTGAACGTTACCATTAACCATCAGTTTTGCGTCGGATTCGAAAATCTGCACTCACAGGAGACGGACCATAAGGTGCCCGTGGCAGCAATATCCCCTTGGAGACAAGTCGGTTGGAGGACGATGTATTGAATCGCGTGCAATTTGAGTTTTCAATCGTCATTAGGAGGCCCTGAACGTTACAATCAACTATCAGTTTTGCGTCGGATTCGAAAATCTAGACTGACACGAGACGGACCATAAGGTGCCCGAGGCAGCAATATCCCCTTGGAGACATATCGGCTGGAGGACGATGTATGGAATGGCGATGCAATTTTAATTTTCCATCGTCATTAGGAGGCCCTGAACGTTACAATTAACCATGAGTTTTGCGTCGGATTCGAAAATCTAGACTCACAGGAGACAAACCGTATGGTGTCTGAGGCAGCAATATCCCCTTGGAGACAAGTCGGCTGGATGACGATATATTGAATCGCGACGCAATTTGTGTGTTTCATCGTCATTAGGAGGCCCTGAACGTTACAATTAACCATCAGTTTTGCGTCCGATTCGAAAATCTAGACTCACAGGAGACGGACCATAAGGTTCCCGAGGCAGCAATAACCCCTTGGAGACAAGTCTGCTGGTGGACGATGTATTGAATCGCGATGCAATTTGAGATTCCTATCGTCATTAGGATGCCCTGAATGATGCAATTAACATCAGTTTTGCGTCCGATTCGAAAATCTAGACTCACAGGAGACATACCATAAGGTGACCGAGGCAGCAATATCGCCTTAGAGACAAGTAGGCTGGAGGACGATGTATTGAATCGCGATGCAATTTGAGTTTCCCATCGCCATTAGGAGGCCCTGAACGTTACAATTAACTATCAGTTTTGCGTCCGATTCGAAAATCTTGACTCACAGGAGACGGACCATAAGGTGCCCGAGGCAGCAATATACCCTTGGAGACAAGTCGGCTGGAGGACGATGTATTGAATCTGGACGGAATGTGGGTGTTCCATCGTCATTTGGAGGCCCTGAACGTTACAATCAACCATCAGTTTTGCGTCGGATTCGAAAATCTGCACTCAACAGGAGACGGACCATAAGGTGCCCGTGGCAGCAATATCCCCTTGGAGACAAGTTGGTTGGAGGACGATGTATTGAATCGCGATGCAATTTCAGTTTTCCATCGTCATTAGGAGGCCCTGAACGTTACAATTAACTATCAGTTTTGCGTCCGATTCGAAAATCTAGACTCACAGGAGACTGACCATAAGGTGTCCGAGGAAGCAAATCCCCTTGGAGACAAGTCACCTGGAGGAAGATTTATTGAATCGCGACGCAATTTGAGTGTTCCATCGTCATTAGGAGGCCCTGAACGTTACAATTAACCATCAGTTTTGCGTCGGATTCGAAAATCTAGACTGACACGAGACGGACCATCAAATGCCCAAGGCAGCAATATCCCCTTGGACACAAATGGGCTGGAGGACGATTTATTGAATCGCGACGCAATTTGTGTGTTTCTTCGTCATTAGGAGGCCCTGAAAGTTACAATTAACAATCAGTTTTGCGTCCGATTCGAAAATCTGGACTCACAGGAGACGAAGCATAAGGTTCCCGAGGCAGCAATATCCCCTTGGAGACAAGTCGTCTGGAGGACGGTGTATTGAAACGCGATGCAATTTGAGATTTCCATCGCCGTTAGGAGGCCTTGAACTTTACAATTAACTATCAGTTTTGCGTCCGATTCGAAAATCAAGACCCACAGGAGACGGACAATAAGGTGCCCGAGGAAGCAATATCCCCTAGGACACAAGTCGGCTGGAGGAAGATGTATTGAATTTCGTCGCAATTTGAGTGTTCCCTCGTCATTAGGAGGTCGTGAACGTTACAATTAACTATCAGTTTTGCGTCCGATTTGAAAATCTAGACTCACAGGCGACGCACCATAAGGTGCCCGAGGCAGCAATATCCCTTGGAGACAAGTCGGCTGGATAACGATGTATTGAATCTGGACGGAATGTGAGTGTTCCATCGTCATTTGGTGGCCCTGAACGTTACAATTAACCATCAGTTTTGCGTCGGATTCGAAAATCTGCACACACAGGAGACGGACCATTAGGTGCCCGAGGCTGCAATATCCCCTTGGAGACAAGTCGGCTGGAGGACGATTTATTGAATCGCGACGCAATTTGTGTGTTTCATCGTTATTAGGAGGCCCTGAACGTTACAATTAACCATCAGTTTTGCGTCGGATTCGAAAATCTAGACTCACAAGAGACGGAACATAAGGTGCCCGAGGCAGCAATATCCCCTTGGAGACAAGTCGGCTGGAGGACGATTTATTGAATCGCGACGCAATTTGTGTGTTCCATCGTCATTATCAGGCACTGAACGTTACAATTAACCATCAGTTTTGCGTCGGATTCGCAAATCTAGACGCACAGGAGACGGACCATAGGGTGTCCGAGGCAGCAAATCCCCTCGGAGACAAGTCGGCTGGAGGAAGCTTTATTGAATCGCGACGCAATTTGAGTGTTCCATCGTCATTGCGAGGCGCTGAAAGTTACAATTAACCATCAGTTTTGCTACGTATTCGAAAATCTGCACTCACAGTAGACGGACCATAAGGTGCCCGAGGCCGCAATGTCCCCTTGGAGTCAAGTCGGTTGGAGGACGATGTATTGAATCGCGATGCAATTTGAGTTTTCCATCGTAATTAGGATGCCCTGAACGTTACAAGTAACTATCAGTTTTGCGTCCGATTCGAAAATCTAGACTCACAGGAGACGGACCATAAGGTGTCCGAGGCAGTTAAGTCCCCTAGGAGACAAGTCAGCTGGAGGAAGATTTACTGAATCGCGACGCAATTTGTGTGTTCCATCGTCATTAGGAGGCCCTGAACGTTACAATTAACCATCAGTTTTGCGACGTATTCGAAAATCGGCACTCACAGGAGACGGACCATAAGGTTCCAGAGGCAGCAATATCCCCTTGGAGACAAGTCTGCTGGCGGATGGTGTATTGCATCGCGATGAAATTTGGGTTTTCAATCGCAATTAGGAGGCCCTGAACGTTACAATTAACTATCGGTTTTGCGTCCGATTCGAAAATCTAGACTCACAGGAGACGGACCATAAGGTGCCCGAGGTAGCAATATCCCCTTGGAGACAAGTCGGCTGAAGGACGATGTATTGAATCTGGACGGAATGTGAGTGTTCCATCGTCATTAGGAGGCCCTCACCGTTACAACTAACCATGAGTGTCCGTCGGATACAAAAATCTAGACTCACAAGAGACGCACCATAAGGTGCCCGAGGCAGCAATATCACCTTGGACACACGTCCGCTGGAGGACGATGTATTGAATCGCGGTGCAATTTGAGATTTCCATCGTCATTAGGATGCCCTGAATGATGCAATTAACAGGAGTTTTGCGTCCGATTTGAAAATCTAGACTCACAGGAGACATACCATAAGGTGCCCGGGGCAGCAATATCCCCTTGGAGACAAGTAGGCTGGAGGACGATGTATTGAATCGTGATGCAATTTGAGTTTCCCATCGCCATTAGGAGGCCCTGAACGTTCAATTAACCATCAGTTTTGCGTCGGATTCGAAAATCTAGACTCACAGGAGACTGACCATAAGGTGTCCGAGGCAGCAAATCCCCTTGGAGACAAATCACCTGGAGGAAGATTTATTGATTCGCAATGCAATTTGAGTGTTCCATCGTCATTAGGAGGCCCTGAACGTTCAATTAACCATCAGTTTTGCGTCGGATTCGAAAATCTAGACTCACAGGAGACGGACCATAGGGTGTCCGAGGCAGCAAATCCCTTCGGAGACAAGTCGGCTGGAAGAAGCTTTATTGAATCGCGACGCAATTTGAGTGTTCCATCGTCATTGGGAGGCCCTGAACGTTACAATTAACCATCAGTTTTGCGACGTATTCGAAAATCTGCACTCACAGGAGACGGACCATACGGTTCCAGAGGCAGCAATATCCCCTTGGAGACAAATCGGCTGGAGGACGATGTATTGAATCGCGATGCAATTTGAGTGTTCCATCGTCATTACGAGGCTCTGAACGTTACGATTAACCGTCAGTTTTGCGTCGGATTCGAAAATCTAGATCACAGGAGAAGGACCATAAGGTGCCCGAGACAGCAATATCCCCTTGGAGACACGTCGGCTGGAGGACGATGTATTGAATCGCGATGCAATTTGAGATTCCTATCGTAATTAGGAGGCCCTGAATGTTGCAATTATCATCAGTTTTTCATCCGATTCAAAAATCTAGACTCACAGGAGACGGACCATAAGGTGCCCCAGGCACAAATATCCCCTTGGAGACAAGTAGGCTAGAGGACGATGTATTGAATCGCGATGCAATTTGAGTTTTCCATCGCCATTAGGAGGCCCTGAACGTTACAATTAACTATCGGTTTTGCGTCCGTTTCGAAAATCTAGACTCACAGGAGACGGACCATAAGGTGCCCTAGGTAGCAATATCCCCTTGGAGACAAGCAGGCTGGAGGACGATGTATTGAATCGCGATGCAATTTGAGTTTCCCATCGCCATTAGGAGGCCCTGAACGTTACAATTAATCATCAGTTTTGGATCGGATTCGAAAATCTAGACTCACAGGAGACGGACTATATGGTGTCCGAGGCTGCAATATCCCCTTGGAGACAAGTCGGCTGGAGGACGATGTATTGTATCTGGACGGAATGTGAGTGTTCCATCGTCATTAGGAGGCCCTGAACGTTACAATCAACCATCAGTTTTGCGTCGGATTCGAAAATCTGCACCCACAGGAGACGGACCATAAGGTGCCCGAGGCAGCAATATCCCCTTGGAGACATGTCGGTTGGAGGACGATGTATTGTATCGCGATGCAATTTGAGTTTTCCATCGTCATTAGGAGGCCCTGAACGTTACAAATAACTATCAGTTTTGCGTCGGATTCGAAAATCTAGACTGACACGAGACGGACCATAAGGTGACCGAGGCAGTAATATCCCCTTGGAGGCAAATCGGCTGGAGGACGATGTATGGAATGGCGATGCAATTTTAGTTTTCCATCGTCATTAGGAGGCCCTGAACGTTATAATTAACCATAAGTTTCGCGTCGGATTCGAAAATCTAGACTCACAGGAGACAAACCGTATGGTGTCCGAGGCAGCAATATCCCCTTGGAGACAGGTCGGCTGGAGGACGATTTATTGAATCGCGACGCAATTTGTGTGTTTCATCGTAATTAGGAGGCCCTGAACGTTACAATTAACCATCAGTTTTGCGTCCGATTCAAAAATCTAGACTCCCGAGGCAGCAATATCCCCTTGGAGACAAGTCGTCTGGAGGACGATGTATTGAAACGCGATGCAATTTGAGATTTCCATCGCCGTTAGGAGGCCCTGAACGTTACAATTAACTATCAGTTTTGCGTCCGATTCGAAAATCAAGACCCACAGGAGACGGACCAAAAGGTGCACATGGCAGCAATATCCGCTTGTAGACAAGTCGGCTGGAAGAGGATGTATTGAATCTGGACGGAATGTGAGTGTTCCATCGTCATTAGGAGGCCATGAACGTTCAATTAACGATCAGTTTTGCGTCGGATTCGAAAATCTAGACTCACAGGAGACGAACCATAAGGTGTCCGAGGCAGTAAATCCCCTAGGAGACAAGTCAGCTGGAGGAAGATTTATTGAATCGCAATGCAATTTGAGTGTTCCATCGTCATTAGGAGGCCCTGAACGTTACAATTTACCATCAGTTTTGCGTCGGATACGAAAATCTATACTGACATTAGACGGACCATATGGTGCCCGAGGCAGCAATATCCCATTGGAGACAAATCGGCTGGAGGACGATGTCTTGAATGGCGATGCAATTTTAATTTTCCATCCTCATTAGGAGGCCCTGAACGTTACAATTAACCATCAGTTTTGCGTCGGATTCGAAAATCTAGACCCACAGGAGACGAACCGTATGGTGTCCGAGGCAGCAATATCCCCTTGGAGACAAGTCGGCTGGAGGACGATTTATTGAATCGCGACGCAATTTGTGTGTTCCATCGTCATTAGGAGGCCCTGAACGTTCAATTAACCATCAGTTTTGCGTCGGATTCGAAAATCTAGACTCACAGGAGACGGACCATAGGGTGTCCGAGGCAGCAAATCCCCTCGGAGACAAGTCGGCTGGAAGAAGCTTTATTGAATCGCGACGCAATTTGAATGTTCCATCGTCATTGGGAGGCCCTGAACGTTACAATTAACCATCAGTTTTGCGACGTATTCGAAAATCTACACTCACAGGAGACGGACCATACGGTTCCAGAGGCAGCAATATCCCCTTGGAGACAAGTCTGCTGGCGGATGATGTATTGCATCGCGATGCAATTTGGGTTTTCCATTGCCATTAGGAGGCCCTGAACGTTACAATTAACTATCAGTTTTGCGTCCGATTCGAAAATCAAGACTCACAGGAGACGGACCATAAGGTGCCCAGGGCAGCAATATCCGCTTGTAGACAAATCGGCTGGAGGACGATGTATTGAATCGCGATGTAATTTGAGTGTTCCATCGTCATTACGAGGCTCTGAACGTCACAATTAACCGTCAGTTTTGCGTCGGATTCGAAAATCTAGATCACAGGAGAAGGACCATAAGGTGCCCGAGGCAGCAATATCCCCTTGGAGACACGTCGGCTGGAGGACGATGTATTGAATCGCGACGCAATTTGAGATTCCTATCGTAATTAGGAGGCCCTGAATGTTGCAATTATCATCAGTTTTGCATCCGATTCAAAAATCTAGACTCACAGGAGACGGACCATAAGGTCCCCCAGGCACAAATATCCCCTTGGAGACAAGTAGGCTAGAGGACGATGTAATGAATCGCGATGCAATTTGAGTTTTCCATCGCCATTAGGAGGCCCTGAACGTTACAATTAACTATCGGTTTTGCGTCCGATTCGAAAATCTAGACTCACAGAGGCGGACCATAAGGTGCCCGAGGTAGCAATATCCCCTTGGAGACAAGCAGGCTGGAGGACAATGTATTGAATCGCGATGCAATTTGAGTTTCCCATCGCCATTAGGAGGCCCTGAACGTTACAATTAATCATCAGTTTTGGGTCGGATTCGAAAATCTAGACTCACAGGAGACGGACTATATGGTGTCCGAGGCTGCAATATCCCCTTGGAGACAAGTCGGCTGGAGGACGATGTATTGTATCTGGACGGAATGTGAGTGTTCCATCGTCATTAGGAGGCCGTGAACGTTACAATCAATCATCAGTTTTGCGTCGGATTCGAAAATCTGCACCCACAGGAGACGGACCATAAGGTGGCCGAGGCAGCAATATCCCCTTGGAGACATATCGGTTGGAGGACGATGTATTGTATCGCGATGCAATTTGAGTTTTCCATCATCATTAGGAGGCCCTGAACGTTACAAATAACTATCAGTTTTGCGTCCGATTCGAAAATCTAGACCCACAGGAGACTGACCATAAGGTGTCCGAGGCAGCAAATCCCCTTGCAGACAAGTCACCTGGAGGAAGATTTATTGAATCGCGACGCAATTTGAGTGTTCCTTCGTCATTAGGAGGCCCTGATCGTTACAATTAACTATCAGTTTTGCGTCGGATTCGAAAATCTAGACTGACACGAGACGGACCATAAGGTGACCGAGGCAGCAATATCCCCTTGGAGGCAAATCGGCTGGAGGACGATGTATGGAATGGCGATGCAATTTTAGTTTTCCATCGTCATTAGGAGGCCCTGAACGTTACAATTGACCATAAGTTTTGCGTCGGATACGAAAATCTAGACTCACAGGAGACAAACCGTATGGTGTCCGAGGCAGCAATATCCCCTTGGAGACAAGTCGGCTGGAGGACGATTTATTGAATCGCGACGCAATTTGTGTGTTTCATCGTAATTAGGAGGCCCTGAACGTTACAATTAACCATCAGTTTTGCGTCCGATTCAAAAATCTAGACACCCGAGGCAGCAATCTCCCCTTGGAGACAAGTCGTCTGGAGGACGATGTATTGAAACGCGATGCAATTTGAGATTTCCATCGCCGTTAGGAGGCCCTGAACGTTACAATTAACTATCAGTTTTGCGTCCGATTCGAAAATCAAGACCCACAGGAGACGGACCAAAAGGTGCACATGGCAGCAATATCCCCTTGTAGACAAGTCGGCTGGAAGAGGATGTATTGAATCTGGACGGAATGTGAGTGTTCCATCGTCATTAGGAGGCCATGAACGTTCAATTAACGATCAGTTTTGCGTCGGATTCGAAAATCTAGACTCACAGGAGACGAACCATAAGGTGTCCGAGGCAGTAAATCCCCTAGGAGACAAGTCAGCTGGAGGAAGATTTATTGAATCGCAATGCAATTTGAGTGTTCCATCGTCATTAGGAGGCCCTGAACGTTACAATTTACCATCAGTTTTGCGTCGGATACGAAAATCTATACTGACATTAGACGGACCATATGGTGCCCGAGGCAGCAATATCCCATTGGAGACAAATCGGCTGGAGGACGATGTCTTGAATGGTGATGCAATTTTAATTTTCCATCCCCATTAGGAGGCCCTGAACGTTACAATTAACCATCAGTTTTGCGTCGGATTCGAAAATCTAGACCCACAGGAGACGAACCGTATGGTGTCCGAGGCAGCAATATCCCCTTGTAGACAAGTCGGCTGGAGGACGATTTATTGAATCGCGACGCAATTTGTGTGTTCCATCGTCATTAGGAGGCCCTGAACGTTCAATTAACCATCAGTTTTGCGTCGGATTCGAAAATCTAGACTCACAGGAGACGGACCATAGGGTGTCCGAGGCAGCAAATACCCTCGGAGACAAGTCGGCTGGAAGAAGCTTTATTGAATCGCGACGCAATTTGAGTGTTCCATCGTCATTGGGAGGCCCTGAACGTTACAATTAACCATCAGTTTTGCGACGTATTCGAAAATCTGCACTCACAGGAGACGGACCATACGGTTCCAGAGGCAGCAATATCCCCTTGGAGACAAGTCTGCTGGCGGATGATGTATTGCATCGCGATGCAATTTGGGTTTTCCATTGCCATTAGGAGGCCCTGAACGTTACAATTAACTATCAGTTTTGCGTCCGATTCGAAAATCAAGACTCACAGGAGACGGACCATAAGGTGCCCAGGGCAGCAATATCCGCTTGTAGACAAATCGGCTGGAGGACGATGTATTGAATCGCGATGCAATTTGAGTGTTCCATCGTCATTACGAGGCTCTGAACGTTACAATTAACCGTCAGT